>NC_142875.1:87215937-87866875 GCF_051225735.1 Oryctolagus cuniculus
AATGTTAATAATTTGAGATGGAGGAAAACCTCAAAAATAAGGAGTTTTTTTTTTTACTCATATGATTGGTTGAAGGACTGTTAGTGACCAGAGAACATTCAGAAGAAGTACAACTTTTATTTAAATCTGCTGATCTTCTGAATTCGGCCAAAATTTATTTTGTACATTAAAAAAAGAGGCATTCTCATGATGGAAAATAGAGAAACTCTAAGACAGCTGGAAGAAAATCAACATTTACCCCTAGTGTATTTACTTTGATTAAAAAGAAAAACCATAATTGAGCTTACTCCTGAGAAACAATTTTGCATTGTTTCTCCCTAAATGTTTATCATGGAGTGGGCGTTGTGGTGCCTTGGGTAAAGCTGCTTCTGGGAACACCCATATTTGCTTCCCATCCAGCTCCCTGCTAAGGCGCATCCTGAGAAGCTGCAGATGATGGCTCAAATACTTGGGTCCCAGCCACGCATGTGAGAGACCTGGATGTAGTTCAAGGCTTCAGGCTTCAACTGACTGGGCTTTTGCTGACCTGGTCCTAGCTGGTGCAGGGTTTTGGGGAGTGAACTAGAGGATGGAAGCTCTCTCTGTGTCACTCTGCCTTTCAAATAAATAAATAGATATTAAGTAAAAAAAAAAAAATGTGAGTTTAAAAATTAGCTCAGTTTCAGGATAGGCATGGAGAGTTTAATATTTTAAGCTGATTTTTTTTTAAAGATTGATTTATTTATTTGAAAGTCAGAGTTACACAGAAAAGGAGAGGCAGAGAGAAAGGTCTTCCATCTGCTGGTTCACTCCCCAGTTGGTGGCATTGGCTGGAGCTGGGCTGATCCAAAGCCAGGAGCCAGAAGCTTCTGGGTCTCCCACATGGGTGCAGAAGCCCAAGGACTTGGGCCATCTCCTACTGCTTTCCCAGGCCATAGCAGAGAGTTGGATCAGAAGTGGAGCAGCTGGGACTTGAACCGGTGTCCATATGGGATGCTGGCACTGGAGGCAGTGGCTTTACCTGCTAAGCCACAGCACCAGCCCTTTAAGTTGATTTATTTAGAGAAATATTAGTAAGGCACAGTGATAGGTTACTAACAAGATCATTGACAAGTTATGCACTTAATGAGTTTTTAAAATAATGTTACTTTTTAAAAAAGGATTTGTTTGAGAGAGAGGGAGAACGAGAGAGAAAAGACAGCACTTCTTTTTGCTGGTTCATTCTCCAAATGCCCATAACAGCTGTGGCTGGGTCAAGTTGAGCCAGGAGCTTGGAATTCCATATGGGTCTTCCATGTAGGTGGCAAAAACCCAGGCACTTGGGTCATCTTCTGCTGCCTTCCTGTGTGCGTTAGCAAGGAGCTGAATTGGAAGCTGAGCAGCCAGGACTGAAACTGGCACTCCAATATGGGATGCTTGTATTGCAGATGGCAGCTTAACTTGCTGCGCCACAGTGCGGCCCCACATTTAATGATTATGAGAGGGGATTTTATAGGAGATGGTGGGTTTATTTTAACTTTAGGCATTTGTTTATCCAAGTAAAGATAAGACTATTGAGATCTGAAACAATGTACTTAAAAATCTAGTTTAAAATCACACGTTCAGTTTTGTGAAGTGTGTATTTGTATTTTGGTTCTATTTTATGTCGGATGATTTTGTTTACTTTCTGGGGACTTTCTCGTCCCACTCTGGCTAATCTTTTTATAACAGATCTCAAAGCATGTTAATTATCTACCCTACTACTCTGTTGACGAATTCCAGCCAAACTTTATCACAAACTATCTTGTTGTCTTACATGATTCTAGTTTTTTGGCCAGGTTCCCAAAGATTGAGTCTACCTCCTATTTTGTCACTTTCCAAGTTCCTTTCTTCTTGTCTTTAAACCACATTTATTCTAGTGCTCTTGAAATTTTACTGTCTTGGGAAAGAGCATTTTGTATACTGTGTACAGTTTCCTTGCAGAAACCTTAATTTTTCCAATTTAAATAGTCTAATTTTAATTTCTTAAAAAGTAGCCTTATTCCAGAAACTCAAGATAGCATTTTATGATGTATCATCCAGTTAAATTCTGGTGCATATTTTAACGTTTGGATGTGTGTATATATGGGAAAAACTTTTTTTTTTGACAGGCAGAGTGGATAGTGTGAGAGAGAGAGAGATGGAGAGAAAGGTCTTCCTTTTGCCGTTGGTTCACCCTCCAATGGTTGCTGCGGCCGGCGCATCGCACTGATCAGGAGCCAGGAGCCAGGTGCTTCTCCTGGTCTCCCATGCGGGTGCAGGGCCAAGCACTTGGGCCATCCTCCACTATACTCCCGGGCCTTAGCAGAGAGCTGGCCTGGAAGAGGGGCAACTGGGACAGAATCCGGCGCCCTGACCTGGACTAGAACCTGGTGTGCCGGCGCCGCTAGGCGGAGGATTAGCCTATTGAGCCATGGCGCCGGCCTTAAAACTTTCTGAGTGGATTTCACATCTGTGAAATAACTAGATTAGATGAGACAGTCTTGAGTAAATGTTCCTAATTTGTTTCTTTGTAAATAAAAAATTGAGTATTCCCTGATCCTTTGAGATTTTATGAATGCTTATTGATGTCATTGTCTTCATTTTTGGAGCTTTCATATTTTAGATAATATAGATAACATGGAATTAAACTATTAATTTATGTCTGGTTTGCTGGTTTCTTTTTAAAAAATCATAGATTTTTTGGAGAATTAACAATCTACAGCAAACATTTTTCTTACTTTAAAAGCATTTACTGGAGATTAGTGATAATATTATTTTAGTCACTAAGAGCCTAATCCTCATAGCTATTCACTTATTTTTGATAACTTTTTCTTTGCCAATACCATTAAAATGATTCAGTTTCTTTTTTCAGGGTTCCACATTTATTTTCCTAGCTGAAAGTATGAACTTAGACAAACTGCTTTGTGCCATGGTTTCCTTATTTGTAGAATGGGTATTAAAGTAACATCTAGTTCACAGGACTCACAGTGGTGATCCCTGTGTCCTGTTGGCTGTTACTTTGAAGGGATTTGCCTCCTTCCGCATGGAAAGAAGTACTCACTGTAACTGCTGATCTGTAGCCAGAATTGAAATTTGTTTTGTGAAATCAGTTATGTCAGTTCATGTCATCATGGGAATATTAGTTGGGAGCTGACTAGAGTGCCTGTGCTGTTCCATATTGGAGTGTCTGGCTTTCACACTTACCTCTGGCTGCTGACTCCTGCTTCCTGAGCTCCTGTCATCCGTATTAGAGACCTGGATTGAGTTCTGAGCTCCTGTCTGTCACTGGCATTTGGGGACTAAATCATGGATGGGAGCTCTTTGTCTCTCAAATAATTTTTTTTAAAAAACACATAAGTGTATTAGTAGTATATGCTTCTGAGAAAGCACTACTTTATTTTGAAATTGAAGATTCAATTACAATATTAAAGCTGAAAGTGGATTTATTTCTTCTTTAGTAGTTTGCAAAAGAATTTTATTCATTTTGGGAACAAAAATAACTGATTTAACTTGTAATGTTCTCAGGTGTGTTTTAGAGGTTTAGATAGATTGGGACTATTTTAGGGAAAAAAAATCTTTGTTTCATACTAAAGCACTACATTGGCTTTTTGTCATCCTTAGAACAAGATGTATGTATTAAAATCAGCTTCAAGCCTTATTCCCTTTCAGATTTTCCTATTGTTTACTGAGGCCAGTTATTTTGCCCCTTTTGCTGGAATAGTGTATCTCTTCTTGGCTGACAGTGCACTTACCACTCCTGTTCTTCGAGATGTTGTCCAAAATGTACTCTTACCCCATCTAATGGGCGGGAAGAGGACCATTAAATATCTTCACAGTACTCTTTTTTTAAAAAAATGAATGAATTAACTTGAGAGAGAAATGGAGGAAGAGAGAAGGAGACACAGACGTGACACAGAGGCAGGAACTCCCATCTGCTGGTTCACTCCCCATATGCTTGTAATGACTGGAGCTGGGCTGGGGCTGGGCTGGCCTGACAGGGACTCAGGTGCTTGAGCCATCACTGCTCCCTCCCAGGATCTGCATCAACATGAAGCTGGGGAGCTGGGAATTGAATCCAGGTACTCCAGTGTGGGGTGTGGTGGTCTTAACCGCTAGACTGAACAACCTCCCTCCATAGTCCTTCAGTCTTAGCAGAAATGTGTACCTGCCTCCTGTTAGGAAGAGTTATGGGTTGCTGAACTGAAAACTCTGAGAGAGCTGGTACTGTTCACAAAAATATATACACTATAGACACACACACACACACATATTTCTATAAGATTTGATTATTGACTGTGTCCTGCAAAGCAGTTGTATTAGAAGTGTGTGAGCATGTTGCTCTACATAACTGATTTGTTTTTGGGGGAAAAAGCTTTGCGTCTTTGCCTTCACAAATTCCTGAAGGAGACGCGTGTGATGGCATGGAGTATATTTATCTTGGAGCTCCGCTGCATGAGGCGCTCACAGGCCTGTGCTGTTCTGTTCCTTCTCCGTAAGAAAGACGTGTGTTGTTTCTGAAAAGCGGTGTCGTGTCTGGAGTGATGTGTAAGCTTGCAGCAATCCACGTGTCTAAAGCTGCCTGCCTGCCCATAATTTATTTCCAGCTTAAAACAAGAAATGGATGTTTGTTGTAGTGATAAAGGGCTTCTTGGGGGCAGGAACGAGCCATGGGTTTCTGCTGGGAAAGGGTGCTTTAATTCCCAGGGTCTTTTAGTAGAGGTAGACTAGTGTTGCCTGTGATTGTATTTTAGTGCCTTTGATCTTAGTGACCTGATAAGCTTCAGCCTGATAGTGATGTGAGTCTTTTCATGGGTGGCAAGGAAAGATTTTTTTTTTTTTAAAGCTAAGAGTAGAGAAGGAAAGGCATATAAAACAGAGGTGTGCCATGAAGATTTTTGAAAATTATTAATATAAGTAAAGGTAAGCAGATGTGAAAGAGAAAGTTGTCATTTCTGAGGGAGAAGAGGCCATTAGGAAAAAGCTTTGGAGACGAGACTGGAACTTTGCAAAATGAGCGGTCATTTCTTGTGTGGTACTTTTAGGTTGTGTGGGTGGTTTGGCATGGAAGGAGTCTGGTGAGAAAAGAGGCTGCAGAGTAGGAAGGGGGGGTAGATAGAAGCACCAAGACAGTCTACCCACTGACTCATTAAAATAATCTTTAAGGCATGGTTTTAGCCTGAGGAAATGCAAATACAGAGGAAAGTTGCGGGCATTTAAGAAACAATGGAATTGATAAAAATATCTTGGTAAGTTTAATTACCTTGATAGTTAAAAATTTACTTTATATTTTTTAAAAAATAAAAGATACTAACAAGATGGGTAAGGTAGAAGAGTTACTCAGTGGGTAGTTAGAACTTATTAAGGGTCTCAGTTTTGTTTAGGAGTCAGTGGAGCAGTTACTGTTAGAAAATTTAAAATTACATATGCATGTTAAAAAATAAGGAAAATATACACTCACATGAGAATGAGTTGCCTGGCTTCCAAACAAGCAGAAATTTAAACCATATTATTCAGACTCTGAGGGCCAGAAAATAGGAAAGACAAGGTGTGAAGAAAAAGAATGATAACCAGAAGAGCAAAATCAGGTGGAAGATACAAGGTTTTGGGGACCAGTGCTGTGGCGGAGCTGCTAAAGCCAGTGCCTGCAGTGCCGGCATTCCATATGGACGCCGGTTGGAGAACCGGCTGTTTCACTTCCGATCTAGCTCTCTGCTGTGGCCTGAGAAAGCAGTAGAGGATGGCCAGTGTGCTTGGGTCCCTGCACCTGCATGGGAGACCTAGAAGAAGCTCCTGGTTCCTATCTTTGGATCGGCCCAGCTCCAGTCGTTGCAGCCATTTGGGGAGTGAACCAGTGGATAGAAGATCCCTTTGCCTTTGTAACTCTGCCTTTCATCATTGATCATAATAAATCAAAATAGATTAGATTTACCTTTATGTTAAAGAAGTTGATTATACAAAAAGCAAAATATCACTGAACAAGAAATCTACTTAAAACAAAAGGACAGCCTGAGTAGCAGTAACACAGTAATGTTGCCACACTAAAGGAAACTAGCAATATTTAGATTTCTTTCTGAGCTATTTATTTTTTTAAGGATTTATTTTATTTATTTGAAAGGCAGAGTTAGAGAGAGAGGAAGAGCCAGGAAGAGAGAAAGGTCTTTCATCTGTTGGTTCACTCCCCAAATGACTGCAATGGTCAGAGCTGAGCTGATCCAAAGCCAGAAGCCAGGAGCTTCTTCCGGGTCTCCCAGGTGGGTGCAGGGGTCCGAGGCGTGGGCCATCTTCTGCTGCTTTCCTAGGCCACAGCAGAGAGCTGGATTGGAAGTGGAGCAGCTGGGACTTGCCCATATGGGATGCTGGTTCTGCAGCAGGGGCTTAACCTTCTACGCCATAGCACTAGCCCATCTGAGCAATTTTAAAAGCAGTCGTAATTCCTTGGTTCTTTTCTTTTGTACAAGTCAGATAGTCTTTCTCATGTCTGTCATTTTGAAAGTTCATTCAGAGTTAGGAAGCCTTTGGTAGCATAGCCTCACTTTCACAAAGTGAGGAAACTCCTCTACTAGGGAGGGGTCCAGGTTTCTTTCTTAACTCATAGAGCCCTGGGAGATCTACAGGCCAGCATGTCAGGAGTTTAGCAATTTTTGTCCCTAACCTGTGTGTGTTGGGGGAGGGTTTTGAGTCTCAACTGCTTGCTGGTTTGCAGTGGGGTGGGCCACTTACCTGTTTTTTACTGTGAAAAGGAGTCTTTCAGCCGAAAGCACCATCTTCCAGTAATTTGCTAAGATGCCGACCATGAAAGAGCAGTGGGGGAGGCACCGATATAAGTGTTCCCCAGGCCTTTTAGAAAGCATGGTGTTGTTCCTCTGACCACCGACATGCATGTCTACAACAGTCAAGGGAATGGGTACTGTTTGAAAAGGAATGCCCCATAAATGTTACCATGGCAAAACTGGAAAGAGTCCACAGTGTGACCCAGCAGGCTGTTGGCATTGTTCTAAACAAACAAGTTAAGGGCAAGATTTTTGCCAAGAGAATTAATGTGTGTGTTGAGCTGGGAGAGCTCCTGTGAAGTGTGAAGGAACATGATCAGGGCAAGAAGGAGGCCAAAGAGAGAGGTCCCTGGGTTCAAGGGAAGCTCCAGCCTGCCCCACTCAGAGATGCCCACGTTGTCAGGACCAGCAGATAGGAGCCCAAGCTGCTGGAACCCATTCCCTGTGACGTCCTGGCATAGAAGTGAACAAAAAATACAAGACCTCTGGTCTGTTAAAAAAAAACAGTGAAATGGAATACTAATTTCCCATTCCATCCAGCGAGCTGATCAATGTGAGAGCCCTCTGTACTAGAAATACACGTTGAAATCATTCCCCTGCCATCCTGTCTTCCTTAGGAAAGGATGCAGGGTGTGTTTAGATTCTGGGGGCTTTAGGGGTTCCTTTTTTTTTTTTTTTTTTTTATTTTTGACAGGCAGAGTGGACAGTGAGAGAGAGAGACAGAGAGAAAGGTCTTCCTTTGCCGTTGGTTCACCCTCCAATGGCCGCCGCGGCCGGCGCGCTGCGGCCGGCGCACCGCGCTGATCCGATGGCAGGAGCCAGGAGCCAGGTGCTTTTCCTGGTCTCCCATGGGGTGCAGGGCCCAAGCACCTGGGCCATCCTCCACTGCACTCCCTGGCCACAGCAGAGGGCTGGCCTGGAAGAAGGGCAACCGGGACAGAATCCGGCGCCCCGACCGGGACTAGAACCTGGTGTGCCGGCGCCGCTAGGCGGAGGATTAGCCTAGTGAGCCGCGGCGCCGGCCAGGGGTTCCTTTGATAAGTTGTCATTTCAGAGTCTGAAGAAGAGTATTTTAATGATTTGGGTTTTAGGATGCTAAGGTAATCGATGCAGTGAAGTTTTAGATTGCCTTTTTAAAGAGATCTTTTTTTTTTTTTTACTATGTTGGGAGTTTATGGTTGATAGAGCCGTTGCTTTTTAAAAATTTTTAATAAGGCATGTGAGCCGATTTGACATACAATTCTTTGCCAGATTGGTTGTGCTGTGAGGCAGTAGTTAACCTCTCAGGTCAGCAAACTCTGTAACATTCTCTTCTAGTGCTGATATCTTTAAAGCTCTATAACTATAGTGTATTTTGTCCCTGGCATGTATTGGTCTAACTGGGCTTTTCAGGGATCCCTGATAAGAGGGCTTTTGTGATTCTTTTACATTAGATAGAACCTATCTGGGCACAAATAAACTTAGCAGTGAAGTCTGAAGGGCAAGGAGATCATAAAAGTCAAAGGCTTCTGTTGTGTTTATATTTGGCCAGTCCATAGAGGAGCATCTGTTATGTTTTGTATGTGATTATTTTAGTCTAAAGAGCCAGTCGTTACACCCTCTTTTGGGAGGGGGGGAATGTGAACAGTTCATTACTTGTTGAAAGTATAGTTTTTCCTTTGCTACTGCGGTAGGGAGTCCTAGAGGTGTGAGGAGTGAGGAACAGGAGGAAGGGCATTGTCTCTGCTGGTGGTGACCTTCGGAGGGCCTCCAGAGGGGAAGCTTTGGTTGTTCCAGAAGCACACGAGGTGTTCACTGCTTATTATTTGGCAGGCTCCTGTCTGTGATGCCACTAATGGCTTCACACCAATGTGGTCAGCCTTGGGATTAATTTTGGAACATCTAAGACTGAAAACTTGATACATCTGCCCAACAGTACCAAGAATAATTGTGCCTTAATTTTGCTAAGCAAATTTATTCCATTAATTGTGTTGTCTTTTCTTGTACACGTTTTTGAAAAAGACTGTTTATTTTGTTTAATGTACCAGTTTCCTTTGTTTTCATTGAATTTGTTAAATGGAGGAAGCAGGGGCTGGTGCTGTGGCTTAGTAGGCTAAGCCTCTACCTGCAGTGCTGGCATCCCATATGGGTGCTGGTTTGTGTCCTGGCTGCTCCTTTTCCTATTCAACTCTCTGCTTACGGCCTTGGAAAGCAGTGGAAGATGGCCCAAATGTTTGGGCCCTTGTCACCCATGTGGGAAACTCGGTAGAAGCTCCTGGTTCCTGCTATCAGATCTGCCCGGCTCCAACCATTGCAGCCATTTGGGGAGTGAACCAACAGACCTTTCTTTCTGTCTCTCCCTCCCTCTCTGTATCTCTGCCTCTCAAATAAACAATCAAAATCTTAAACAGTGACTTGACTTGGTCAGCTTTGTAAATGAAAGCAGAAAGGAAGCAGCTGTCAACTTTGGTGTTTTTTTTTTTTTTTTTTCCTATAACAGTTTGCCTTTCATCTGAGGACCATGCTTGTATATTTACATCCTTGTCTTGTTAGAGGACATTATAGATTGCTCTCTTTAACTAAAAAGATCCTAGTGAAGCTGTCCCTTTTTTCTTCTCTATGTAATGTATTTTATATTTTCATTGTTCCCCTCCCAGCTTTATTAAGTTATAATTGACAAATACAATTGGATATATTTTTGCTCTTTAAAGAAGTCACGGCTGCCTTTGCTCAGGTTACTGCTTCTCCCAAGCATTCTGTGGTCCTTGCTGTTTCTTTGCTTCCTTCTGTCTTTAGAGTCTCTCTTCTGGATATAGACTTTTTTCCCCCCCTAGATTTACTTATTTTTTAAAAAGATTTATGTATTTATTTGAGAGGTAAAGGTCTTTCTTCCCTTGGTTCACTCCCCAAATGGCCGCAATGGCTAGAGCTGCGCCAATCCGAAGCCAGGAGTCAGGAGCCAGGAGTTTCTTGTGGGTCTCCCACGCTGGTGCAGGGGTCCAAGGACTTGGGCCATCTTCGTTGTCGTCGTCTTTTTCTTTTTCTTTTTTTTTTTTAAAGAATTATTTTAGTTATTTGAGTTACAGAGAGAGGTAGAGCCAGAGAGAGAAAGAGGTCTTCCATTCTGCTGGTTCACACCCTAAATGACCGCAATGGGTAGAGCTGAGCTGATCAGGAGCCAGGAGCTTCTTCCAGGTGTCCCATGTGGGTGCAGGTGCCCAAGAACTTGGGCCATCTTCTGCTGCTTTCCCAGGCCATAGCAGAGAGTTGGATGGAAGTGGAGCAGCCGGGACTCGAACCAGCGCCCATATGGGATGTCGGCACTGCAGGTGGCGGCTTTACTCCTGATGTCACAGCACCGCCTCATCCCCGATAGTGAGAGAGAGACAGAGAGAAAGGTCTTCCTTTTGCTGTTGGTTCACCCTCCAATGGCTGCCACGGCTGGCGCGCTGTGGCCGGCGCACTGCACTGATCCAAAGGCAGGAGCCAGGTGCTTCTCCTGGTCTCCCATGCGGGTGCAGGACCCAAGCACTTGGGCCATCCTCCACTGCCTTCCCGGGCCACAGCAGAGAGCTGGCCTGGAAGAGGGGCAACCGGGAAAGAATCCAGCGCCCCGACCGGGACTAGAACCCGGTGTGCCGGCGCCGCTAGATGGAGGATTAGCCTATTGAGCCGCGGCGCCGGCCAGAATGTTTTAATAATCTATACCCAAATAACAGGCTAAAGTTTAAAAATAAAGGTGAACCTTTTCCATACTTAAACATAACGTTGTGATAGTACAGGCAAATGAGCACAAGAAATTCTGATGAAAATTATTGCTTTTGAATTATAAACTACGTCTCACATATTCACTAATACTAGACAAAGCGGTTTTATTTTCTACTTTTTCATATATTCCATTTTGAAATAATATACTTACTACTTTATGTTTATTTTAATGTTTCTTTTCATCTACTTGAAAGAGAGGGATCTTCATCTTTTGGTGCTAGGTCATACTGAAGCCAGTGGCCAGGAATTCGATCTGGGTGTTCAAAGTGGGTTTCAGGACCCTAAGTACTTGAACTGTCATGTACTGCCTCTTAGTGTATTAGCTGGAAGCTGGATGGCAGATGGAATAGCTGGCCTTGACTGGGCCCTCCACATGGGATGTGGGCATCCCACACAGTGCTTAAGCTGTTTCCACAGAGCCCACCCCCATTACTAATGTTGAAAAGGAACTTCATATATATTTTTTTTTTTTTACAGGTAGAGTGGACAGTGAGAGAGAAAGAGAGACAGAGAGAAAGGTCTTCTTTTCTGTTGGTTCACCCCCACAATGGCCGCTGTGGCTGGTGCACCGCTCCGATCCGAAGCCAAGAGCCAGGTGCTTCTCCTGGTCTCCCATGCAGGGCCCAAGCACTTGGGCCATCCTCCATTGCACTTCCGGGCCACAGCAGAGAGCTGGACTGGAAGAGAGGCAACCGGGACAGAATCCGGTGCCCCGACCGGGACTAGAACTTGGTGTGCTGGTGCTGCAGACGGAGGATTAGCCTATTGAGCCGCGGCGCCGGCCAGAACTTCAGATTCTTAAATATATGAGTGCTTAGGTGAACTAATTAGATAATAGATTTTATGGATATTAGGGTACATTTATTTTTGTTTGTAATTAAAAAATTGTGTCCATTTCTGATTGAGGCTGTAACATATTGTCACAATTCGAACAATACAACTTTATTGTTGTATTGTTCTGCAGGCCAGGAGTTCAAAATGGGTCCTCAGCCAGACTGAGGTCTTGGCAAGACTGCCTTTCATTCGGAGGCCCCTGTGGAGGGTCTGTATTCTCCCATGAGAGGTGGCCCTTGTTACTTGCTCCTGAGCACATTTTCATCTTTGTAGCTAGTTGTGACTGCTTGTCTTCCTTGTCACATCTCTGACATGGACTCTGCCTCCCTCTCTCACTTGCAAGGACCCTGTGATTACACTGGACCCACCTGGATAACCCTCACGTCGAAGTCATTTTAGTAACCTTGACTCTTCTGCAGCCTCCATTCGCCCTTGCAATGGAACATACTTTCCAGTTCTGGGGACTGGGATACGGACATTCTGGGAGGCTGTTTATCTCCTTTTACAATGTATGTGTCTTTTTTAGCTTCAAAAATAAACCCACTTATATTAGATGTGGAGAAATTGATCCCTGATAGGATTCATGCATTTTGGGCTGTGGTGAAGTGTTAGATTTGTAGCATGCACCACTTGCACTAAGCAGATGTTAAGAGGTGGTTGTTTTGGCTATCAGAATACCAAAATGGGAATTAAAAAAAAAAAGATTATTTGAAAGAGAGAGATCTTCCATCCACTGATTCACTGCACAGATGGACATAGAAGACAGCGCTATGCCAGGCCAGCTGGGAGTTTCTTCCAAGCCTCCACATGAGTGTAAGGGCCTAAACACCTGGGCTGCCATCTGCTGCTTTCCCCAGGCTGTTAACAAGGAGCTAGATTGGAAGTGGAACAGCCTGATGTGAACTGGCACCTATCCATACCAGTCCCAAAATGGGGTGTTTTTTTGCTTCAAGTGATGTTAGCATGTCATCTTCCTCAGCAGGAAGGAAGTAAATGCAATGCAGTATTCAAGAAATTTTTGCTACCGGTATTTTTTTTTTAAGATTTTATTTATTTATCTGAGAGGTAGAGTCAGAGAGAGAGAGAGAGAGAGAGAGAGAGAGAGAGAGAGAGAGAGAGATATCAAGTGCTGGTTCACTCCCCAGATGTCCTCAACTGCTGGAGCTGAGCTGAAGCCAGGAGCTTCTTCTGAGTCTCCCATGTAGGTGCAGGGGCCCAAGCACTTGGGCCATCTTCTACTGCTTTCCCAGACCATAGCAGAGAGCTGGCTTGGAAGTGGAGCAGTGGGGACTAGAACCAGTGCCCATATGGGATGCTGGCACCGCGGACGGAGGCTTAACCTACTACACCACAGCACTGGCCCCTTCCGGTACATTTATGGTTTTTGCTAAGTTAGTAAATACAAACTTACCAGCATGCCAGGTTTTGAAAATGGATAATGTGGGTAAAACCTGTACTATATGGCCTTGCCAACAGAGCATATGTGGAATATATTTTAGGATTTATAATAAGGTAAAAATCTTATGATTATCCAGATGGTAGTTGGGTTTCATTAAAAGATAATCTTTGAGGCTTAGAGAGAAGACTTAAAATAAGACTGTGCCTCCTAAGAAATAAAGGGCAGGCAAGGCTTCCTGAGATACTTTGTTATGCCCAGAAGCCACATGGAAGGTCCTTGGGATGGGAGATGGGTTTTTAATAGTTAAAATAATATGGCTGGCGCCGTGGCTCACTAGGCTAATCCTCCACCTGCGGCGCCGGCACACCGGGTCCTAGTCCTGGTTGGGGCGCCAGATTCTGTCCCGGTTGCCCCTCTTCCAGGCCAGCTCTCTGCTGTGGCCCGGGAGTGCAGTGGAGGATGGCCCAAGTGCTTGGGCCCTGCACCCGCATGGGAGACCAAGAGAAGCACCTGGCTCCTGGTTTTGGATCGGCGCAGCACACCGGCCATTTAGGGGGTGAACCAATGGAAAGAAGACCTTTCTCTCTGTCTCTTTCTCTCTCTCTCACTGTCTAACTCTACCTGTCAAAAAGAAAAATAATAATAATAATATGAGAAGAAGTTGTAATTCGAAGATTGCCATGTCTTGAAAGATTTTTGGTTTGCAGTTACTGAAAACCTGCAGAACATATCTGGACTCGAGATGTCCATAAACTGAGGAGATAGGATGTAACAGAAAACCTGGACATTTTAGGGACTTAGTTTTACTCATTTTGCTTGTGAGTCTGGAAGAAAATCAACAGAGCAGGAGAGGCTAAGACAGACAAGACACTTAGCTAAGGAAGAGAGAAAAGAAGGACCCCGGACCTTTGTGTCTGAGGTGAACTGGTGGGGACAAGAGCAGTTTTTGTGGCTAACCGTCATGAAGAAGTGAGAGAGGGTCGCATCCAACAGAGAACAATGCCAGAACAGTGAGGGTTAAGTTCCACAAGGGTGAGCTGGGAAGGAGAAAGGCTGAACAAGTGCCTGTCTAACATTAATAAAATCCATAACTACTATGCCAATCCCATTTTTGGAGTTTATTGTTACTAGATTTTATGGAACTAGAAAGTATTAAATATTAACACTAGAGGGTCTGGCGCTGTAGGGCAGTAGGTTAATCCTTTGCCTGTGGTGCCAGCATACCATGTGGGTGCCGGTTTGAGTCCTGGCTGCACCTTTTCAATCCAGCTCTCTGCTATGGCCTGGGAAAGCAGTGGAAGATGGCTCAAGTGCTTGGGCCCCTGCACCCTCATGCGAGACTGGGAAGAAGCACCTGGCTCCTGGCTTCAGATTGGTGCAGCTCTGGCTGTTGTGGCTATCTGGGGAGTAAACCAGCAAAAGGAAGACCTTTCTCTCTGTCTCCCCCTCTCACTGTCTGTAACTCTACCTCTCAAATAAATAAATGAAATCTTAAAAAATTTATTAACACTAGAAAGTATTTTATCTGTTAATTGTATGTATATATACATCCATCCATATCCATTTAAAATGTCTACCTTCATCTACTTGAAAGTGAGAGAGAGAGAGGGAGAGAAGGGAAGAAGGGGAGATCTTCCACCTGGGGAATGGCATTGTGGTGCAGTGAGTTAAGCTTCTGCCTGTGACACTGGCATCCCAAACTGGAGTGCTGGTTCGAGTTCCAGTGGCTCTGCTAATGGTCCATTGCTCTACAAATATGTCCACGAAGATAGAGGAAGGTGGTCCAAGTCCTTGGGCTTCCGCCACCTGCATTGGAGACTCTGATACAGTTCTGGGCTCCTGGTTGTAGCATGGTCCAGCCCTGGCCATTACAGCCATTTAGGGAGTGAACCAGTGGATGGAAGATCGATCTCTCTCTCTTTCTCTCTCTCTCTCTCTCTTTCTCTTTCTCTTCTTTTCTCTCTTCCTCTCTGTGTCACTTTTCCCTAAAATAAAAACAAAAATTTCCATCAGTTGGTTCATTCCCCAGATGCCTACTGGGCTAGGCTGAAGTAAGGAGTCTGGAACTGCATCCAGGGGTCTCCCATGTGGGCAGCAGGGGCTGACACACTTGAGCCAGCATCACCTCTCAAGATACCCTCTCAAGATACATTAGCAGGAATCTGGATGGGAAGTGGAGTAGCCAGGACTTGAACCAGCTTAGGATGTGGGTATCCTAAGTGGTCTTTGTATTTCCATTTTACAGAAATAACTATAAATATATGTTGAAGACATCAAAAGTGAATTTGAGTTCTGAACACTACATGCTTCAAATGCTGAGTATTAAAAATTATTTAAGAAGACTCAAGATTGATGTACATATTTTTCTTTATTTTTATAAACTACATGTCTTTTTTTCTTTTTGATATACTTATTTATTTGAGAAGCAGAGTTACAGACAGACAGGGAGAGACACAGAGAGAGGTCTTTAATCCTGTGATTCTGTCTTCAAATGGCCACAATGGCTGGAGCTGGGTTGATCCAAAGCCAGAAGCCTAGAGCCTCTTCTGGGTCTCCCACATGGTGCAGGGGCCCAAGCACTTGGGTCATCTTCCATTGGTTTCCCAGGTCATCAGCAGGGAGCTGGATTGAAAGTGGAGCAGCTGGAGACTTGAACTGGCACCCATATGGGTTGCCGGTGCCACAGGCAGATGCTTAACTATTGTGCAACAGTGCAGGCCCCCATATTTTTTTCTTAGTACAGTTTTCTTGAAATATAATTCATGTACCATAGCGTTCACCCACTTAAAGTGTACAATTCAATGTTTTTTGGTATATTTGTAGAGTTTGTGGTTACCACCACCATTTTAGAACATTTTCTTTGCCTCTGAAGATATTCCATACCCTTTCCCTGCCCTTCCCACTCCTCCTCCAGCTGGGCAGCCAGTATTTGTACTTTGTGTCTTTCTGTGTTTCCTTACTTTGGACTTCTATATGTGAAATCCTATAGTTGATGGTCTTTTGTGGCTGACTGCTTTCACTTAGCATGTCATTTTCAAGGTTCATCTATGCTGTAACAAGTATCAGTACTTAATCACTTTTAATAGACAATTCTGTTGTAAGGCTATGCCACATTATTTGTCCATTAGTCCCTTGAGTCATTTGAGTTTTTGTTCCTTTTCCCTGTTATGAATAATGTGGCTCTGTACAAGAGGGATGCAAGTTTAATTGTCTGAACGTCTGGCAGACTTTTCCAAAGAGTCTGTACCATTTTATATCCCTGCTAACAGTGTCTGAGCAGGGGGTCAGGAAAGCTGTCCTTTGCAGATACTGAAGGATCCTGATTGTGTCTTCAGATCACTGTCTCCTGTAGACAGTATGCACAGTCACACACTGTAGATAAATGATGTTTTATGAACAACAGATTCCTTCTACAGAGGTGGTTCTTTAGTGAAGTCATAGCCATCTTTGTTTTTGTTGTTTGCACGGTAACAGAATTTCCTAACAATGTATTTTTTGGGACGTGTCCTTATTATTGAATGACACATAACTGTATGTGGATCATACTTTTTTGATCCAGCCTGACAGTCTCTGCCTTTAGATTGGACTGTTTAATCCATTTACATTTAATGTTATTATTGAGACAGTTTGATTAATAGCTGCCATTTTACTTTTTGCTTTCTATGTCTCTTGTTCTTTTTGTTCCTATTTTGCATTAAATAAATGTTTTCTAAAGTAGTATTCTAATTCCATTATTGCTGTTTTTCTCCATTTTTTTCAGTTTTTTTAAAAGCATAGTGCAAATATAACTTACCTGAATCAGCTTCATTCATATTTATACTAGCTTAATATACTTCCTTAATTCTAGTGATACTAGAACATTACATCTGTATAGATCTGTTACCTTTCCATCCTTCTCAGGATATTATTTTCACATATATTACATATATTAACATTAGGATCTCAGCAATATATTGTTACAGTTAATACTTTATCTTCTTTGTTTACTCTCTCAGCACACTATAACCTACTTGTTTTTGCTATTATTGGTAAATATATTGTAGACTGAGTATTTTTTACCCACAATACTTGGGAATCAGAATTGTTTTGAATTATGGAATCCTTTCATATATTTAATGAACTATCTTGGGTGAAACTCAAGTCTAAACAAAAAATTCATATAGATTTCATATACACGTAGCCTGAGAGTAATTTTATGCAGCATTTTTATGTGCCTGTACTTTGACTGTTACCTGTCATGTGAGGTCAGGTGTGGGATTTTCCATGTATGGTTTTATATTGGTACTAAAATTGTTTTGGATTTTGGAGCATTTCGGATTTTGAATTTTTGTATTAAGGATGCTCAGCCTGCACTTCATTTCAGTATGTTATAAGTCCGATAGTACATTATATGCAGGGGCAGGTGTTATGCGCTGGCTAGGTTACCACTTCTGACTATCTACATCCCTTATTGGAGTGCTTGGGTTTGAGTCCTGCTTCTTCTTCCAGTCTAGCTTCCTGCTAATGCACATCTACTGGGTGGCACTAGATGATGGTTCAAGTAATTGGGTCTCCATTATCACAGTGGGAGACCTAGAAGTAGTTCCTGGCACCTGACTTTGGCCTGGCCCTGTCCTGGTTGTTGTAGGCTATTTGGAAAGTGAACCGGTGGGTGGAAGATTACTCCCTCTCTTTCTCTCTCTGCCTTTTAAATAAATAAAACAAAAAATATTTAAAAATACATTATATACATACATATTATTGTGTATAATAGATTTCTAGATCACTTAAAGAGAAGAAAAATATATGTTATGGTGTCCTTTGTAATTTAACAATTGTATTACAGGTACTCTATTTATTTATTTTTGCTTCTGAACTCGTATTATTGTCTAGGTCCCTTCTAGCCTGAACAGTTTCCTTTAGTGTTTCTTGTACAGTGTGTCTGCTAATACAGCAACAGCCAGGTTTTCTTTTTTGGTCTGGGAAAATCTTCGTTTCACATTTAGAGCCAGAGTAAGCATTCTTAGTTGATGGTTTTGTTTTGTTTTTGGCACTTAGAACATCTTGCCACAGTGTCTTTCTAGCTACTGTGATTTCTGCTGAGAAGCCAGCTGTTCATCTTGTTTGTGTTTCTCTTGCTGCCTCAAGATTTTCTCCTTGACTTTGACTTTCCGCCTTTTTGATTTTGGTTAGCATGTGTGTATGTCCATGACATAATACGTTCTTAAATTCAGGTTTATAGTAAATGTCTGTCCTTTAGAGTTGAAGGTTTTTTTTTTTTTTAATTATTTATTTATTTGGAAGACAGAGAAAGAGAGAAAGAGAGAGAGAGAGATAATCTTCAATCTGCTGGTTCACTCTCCAAATGGTTGCAACCACCAGGGCTGAGCCAGGCCAAAGCCAGGAGCCAGGAGCTCCATCTGGGTCTTCCATGTGGGTGCAGGGGTCCATTAGTATAGGGAACTGGATTGGAAGTGGAGCAGCTGGGACTTGAGCCATCCATATGGGATGCTGGCACTGCTTGCAGCAGCTTCACCTGCTATGCCACAGTGCCAACTCCAGAGGTTTTTTTTTTTTTAATGTTTTCATTCATAAGTCATAATTAGATTAGATTAGATTCAGAGTATTTTCTAATATCTCATCTGGGAATATATTACTATAAATATTACAAACATCTGTGCAGAAAGCATTTGTAAGAAAATTGAAAACTAAAATAATATGAATTCCTTTTTTGGATTGTATATTGTTGCACCTTTAGATTATATATTTACCCTACATATAAAATTGTGCAATGCTAACCTTTAAAAAGGTAGTGGCTAAGAGGATGTCAGGCTACATGGAGTTATATGAAGATTTCTTAGGGTTTCCCTAAGGGGTACCACAAACTGAGAGGCTTAGAATAACAGAAACTTGGGGCTGGTGTGGTGGTGCAGTGGATTAAAGCCCTGGCCTGAAGCACCGGCATCCCATATGGGCGCCGGTTCTAGTCCTGGCTGTTGTTCTTCCTATCTAGCTGTCTGCTATGACTTGGGAAAGCAGTAGAAGATGGCCCAAGTGGTTGGACCCCTGCACCCACGTGGGAGACCTGGAAGAAGCTCTTGGCTCCTGGCTTTGGATCAGCTTAGCTTTGGCTGTTGTGGCCATCTGGGGAGTGAACCATCAGATGGAAGACCTCTCTATCTCTACCTCTCTCTGTAACTCTGTCTTTTAAATAAATGAAATAAATCTTTTTTTTTTCTTTAATAACAGAAACTTACTGTTTTAGCATTCTGGGTGCAGGAAGTCAGGAATCAAGGTGTTGGCAGGGCCAAACTCTGTCTGGAGACACTAGAGAAGAATCTGTCCCAGGCCTCTCCCCAGCTCTGAGACCCTCAGGCACTCCTGGCTTGTCTGTGGCCCTCTGCTCTCTGTGTTTCTTCACAAGTCTTCGCTTTGGGTCTGTGTACACATGTCCCCCTTGTTAAAAGGACACTAGTGGATTGGATTAGGACCTGCCCTAATGACCTCATTGTACTTGATGATCTTTGTACATTGTGAGGTACTGGGAATTCGGACTTTTTCACTGTATCTTTTTTTTAATTGTTGGGAGTCAGGGACACAGTTCAGCCTATGACAGATGAGTTGAAAGAGTATTGCCATCTTAAGTTCTTTCAGAAGCAAAGTAGGAATTAAGGAACAGTATTTTTTTTCAAGGGGAGTAGCAATTGGTTTATTTGATTTATTTATAAATATTTCTTTATTTGAAAGGCAGAGTTAGAAAGAGAGAGTGAGAGGGGGAAGGAGGGAGGGGTCGGTCTTCCACCCTCTGGTTCACCTCCCAAATGGCTACTTGACCAGGCCTGTGCCAATCTGAAGCCAGGAGCCTGAAACTCCATCTGGGTTTCCAGCATGGATAGCAGGGATCCAAGCACTTCGGCAATCTTTGGCTGCTTTCTTTCCCAGGCATATTAGCAGGGAGCTGGATTGGAAGTGGAGCAACAAAGATGCTGACTGTGGCTCATACGGGGTGCCAGCATTGCAGGTAGTGGTTTAACCCATTGGCCCTGCAATTGCTTTATTTAGGAATCTTCAGCTAGCTTAAGTGTCTCTAAAACAACAGTGGTGGAATTTAATACTTAATTTTGCATTAATATTATAATGACTGGCATTTCCTGGAAATGGATAGAGTTAATTAATTTCTTGATTCTCTCCATAACTGTTCATTCTCCTCCCCACCTGTTGTCCCCAGACTTTCACACTGCACAGTATTTTATTCCACTTACATTAATATATTTTAGAAATTATTTATTTGAGAAGTGGAGAGACAGAGAAAAGATTGAGCTCCCATCCACTAATTTGCTCCCCAAATGCCTACAATAGCCAGGGCTGTGCTGAGGACAAAGTTGGGAGCTGGGATCTAAATTAAGGTCTCCCTGTGGGTGGTAGGACCCAACTTTTTGAGCCATTACTTGCTGTCACCCAGGATCTTCATTAGCAGGAAGTGAGTCAGGAGCCAGAGGAGGTGTCAAACACAGGTTCTCTAGGATGGACTATCCTTACTGCTAGGCTAAATACCCTCCCCTACATGGGTACTTCTAAAGAAAATTTTATTTTACTGATTTTTTTTAAAGATTTATTTTATTTATTTGGAAGGCAGAGTTACAGAGAGAGGTAGAGACACAGAGGTCTTCCATATGATGGTTCACTCCCCAGATGGCCACAATGGCTGGAGCTGCACCAATCCGAAGCCAGGAGCCAGGAGCTTCTTCTGGGTCTCCCAGGAGGCTGCAAGGGCCCAAGGACTTGGGCCATCTTCTATTGCTTTCCCAGGCCATAGCAGACAGCTAGATAGGAAGGGGAACTGCCGGGACTAGAACCGGCGCCCATATGTGATGCCAGCACTTCAAGCCCGGGCTTTAACCCACTGAGCCACAGCGCTGGTCCCACTTTATTTATTATTAAAAGAAAAATATTTATGATGGACTGAAATGTCTAAAGAAAAAAATTGAAAGTCACCCAAAACCCTGCATTGGTCAGTGACTTGTAACTACTTGGTTTCTTCTATGGAACATATAAATCATTAAATCTTTTAACACTGTCCTGCAGGTAATTTGAAATAACGCAGAGCAAGCCATTTTTTGCTATTTTCCCATTCTGTAACCTCTTTGGGACCAACTCACATTTATTTCCATTTCTTTTTTGACAAAACTTTAGTATTACAGAATTTTGTTGTTAAAAGGGATATTAGGAGAACTAGCTCTTTCTGGTGACAAATAAGTGTAGCAGGGACACTGAGATATGGTATTTCACAGTGATGAGCAAATTCTAAATGAGCTCCTTCAGCATCATAATTTAGATGGAAGATATGTGGGAGCTAGTTGTTTAAATTACTATTAATTTGTCTTTACTTACGAAAAGTTACCAATCTGGAAGAACAAGTATTGGAAGAAAATGACTATGCAGAAAACCTTCATTAGCTAACAGATTTGTTTCCAAAAATTCTTTAAGTTAGTTATTTGGAGCTTACTCATTTTCTTTCTTTCTTCCTTCCTTTAGTTCCTATCTCTCTCTCCTTCATTATTGATCTTATTTGAAAGTCAGAGTTACACAGAGGGAGAGATAGAGAGATCTTCCATTCGCTGGTTCATTCCCCAAATGGAAGCCAGGAACTTTTTCTGTGTCTCCCATGTGGGTGACAGGCACCCAAACACTTGGGCCATCTTCTGCTTTTCTCCCAGACCATCAACAGGCAGCTGGATGGGAAGTGGAGCAGCTGAGACACAAACAGGCACTCACATGGGATTCTGCTCACTGCAGCACAGTACCAGCCCCCTTATTTATTTTTTTCATAGAAACAATGTTTAAATTCAGTTCCTTTACTCCTACATGTTTGTTTATTTATTTGAAAAGCAAAGTGACAGAGAGGGATCTCAAATCTTCCATCTGCTGGTTTACTCCCCAAATGTCTGCAACAGCTGGAGCTGACTGAAGCCAGGAGGCTGGAACTCCATCCAGATCTCCTCCCTGAGTGGCAGGAACGCAACTACTTGAGCCATCATCTGTGGCCTCCCTGGATGTGCATTAACAGGAAGCAGCATTGTAAGTGGAGCAGCCAGGATCGGAAGTGGAGTAGCCAGGACCGGAACCAGGCGTTCTGCTACAGGATGTGGTGTCTTTAATCTGCTGCAGAACAAACTTAGCCAAGTGGACAAGATGTGTTTAACACCATTGTTACTATAGTTCAAACTGTGGGAAAAATTGATTCTTAGGAATCCCTGTTGTCATATAGAGATTGTGACTCAGATTTTTATGTCTTTTGTCCCCTGTCTGCCTTCAAGAAGGAGACTCACTGGGATGTACTTGTACCTCACACTTTCCCAGTTGTTTGGGGGAGACGCTGCCATTTGGAAGGAAGAGGGAGCTGAGTGAGAGCTTTGCATTTGACATTGAGTTCAGGCCTTGTGTTCGATCCCTTTAGTTAGAGCCATAGGTAAGTAACCTTGCCTTTTTTTGAGTCCATTTCACCTATAAAATGAGCCCAAAATAGTACTTGGCTGCCATGGAGAACTATTCATTGTGTGCCTGGCATTGTTCTGGTCTTGTACACTTATTAATGTGATTAATTCCCACAACAAGTTTCTGAGGTTGGAATTGTTATCTTTTATGGATAAGAAAAATGATGCACAAATATTTAAGGACTTTCCCTGAGATCGAACGGTATTTAAGCTGGTGGAGCAAATGTTGGAATCCCTAGGGTCTGGATCTAGAGTGTTGGACTGCTTGTCCAGAAGTAACTGCTTTTAGAGCTTATGCAGGGAATAGGTCAAAGAGTATGTCAGGTGCCTCAAGCTTCAGTAAATGGTAGTTTCCTTCTTCAGCGCTTTAAGGTACAGGCTAGGAACCCTGTGTTTTCCTGGCTCACCACATACTCATCATCACAGATCATGAATTTCCTGTGTCAGTAATTAAGCTTACTGACCTCTTGCTTCTCTTGATTTGACTACATACCATGTGTTTTACTGAAGGTGAGAAATCCCCAGTCAAAATTGAGGGCAGTTTTGGTGTAAATGGAAAGGGGAAGGGAGAGGTGGGGGGACTGAGCTGGCAGTGATGTCACCTGATGACATATCGCCTCTCTAGGGCCTGAGGCCCTTTGCTGGGTGCTTTGGAGTTGGGTTTGCTCATCTCTCCCTGGACTAGAGTCTGATGAAATGTTTTAACTGCTAGGTTAAAAGACATAGACACATTTAATGAGGGAATTGACCACTAAGGAGTGAATGAGAGGCAGCCTTTGCTGTCTCATCTGTGAGGCAGCTCTAGACTGCTTACATGGCAGTTACCATGTCACTTGGCAGTTACAGTGACATCTGGGGGCTTTGTTCCAAGGGGACCCATCAATGGTTAGGGCAGTCTCAGTGATTTCGTCAGGTCTTGCA
This sequence comes from Oryctolagus cuniculus, assembly GCF_051225735.1. Classification (NCBI taxonomy): domain Eukaryota; kingdom Metazoa; phylum Chordata; class Mammalia; order Lagomorpha; family Leporidae; genus Oryctolagus; species Oryctolagus cuniculus. Next base: position 87,239,061 of record NC_142875.1, read on the forward strand.
GAATGGTAGTTTTCTTTTTCTTTTTTAAAGATTTATTTATTTATTTGAAAGTCAGAGTTACACAGAGAGAGGAGAGGCAGAGAGAGAGAGAGAGAGAGAGAGAGAGAGAGGTCTTCCATTCGATGGTTCACTCCCCAGTTGTACACATGGTCAGAGCTGTGCCAATCTGAAGCCAGGAACTTCTTTCTGGTCTCCCACATGTATGCAGGGGCCCAAGGACTTGGGCCATCTTCTACTGCTTTCCCAGGCCATAGCAGAGAGCTGGATTGGAAGTGGAGCAGCTGGGTCTTGAGCCGGCGCCCATATGGGATGCCGGCGCTTCAGGCCAGGGCATTAACCCACTGTGCCACAGTGCCGGCCCCAGAATGGTAGTTTTCTAATTCTGTGATTTCTTCCATGTTCCTTAGCAGGCATTCCTTTGTGAAGAACTTTTCTCACATTAACTTGGGTTGAACCATAGTTTTTCCAAAAACAGCAGAGTAAATGCATAAGTTCTCAGTTACTGGTTGATAGAACAAGCAAACATTGTGACACTTTCTCTTAACACTGTGAGTCAATCTCTGCCCTTTATTGTTTTCTTTCTCCTTTGAGGGTCGTGAGAAAATACAGCAAATCAGATAGTTTGACATTGGTTACCATCATTCTTTTTGATGCACAGGTTTCTCAACATTTTGCCAGTGAAAGTCCCTCTATGATGGCGATTATGATTTTTTGATATAAGTTTGAATTTATAAAATGCAAGAATAGAAGAAATCCCCGTATCCTTTATTCATAACCACTTTATTCATACTCATTTACACTTTGCTAAATTGCTTGTGCACACTCCCATACACATGATTTTATCTGAATCATTTGAGAATAAGTTGGAGAAACGTCCCACTTTACTCTCAAATTCTTTGGCACATATTTCCCAAGAACAAAGATATTCTCTCTCATAAGCACAGAATTTAAAAAATCAACAGAGGAGTGGTTGTTGTGGGTTAAGCTACTGCTTGGGATTCCCACATCCCATACTACAGTGTCTGATTCAAGTCCTGGCTACCCCACTTCTAAACCAGCTTCTTGCTAGTGCCACATCCTGTGATGCAGCAGATGATGGACCACATGGGAGGCAGGAACTCAAGTACTTGGTCCATCATCTTTGTTCTTGGGAAATATGTGCCAACGAATTTGAGAGTTAAGCAATTTAGCAAAGTGTAATTGAGTATGAATAAAGTTCCTGGCTCCTGGCTTTAACCTGGCCCACCCTCAGCTATTGAGGCATTAGGGGAATGAACCAGTGGGCAAACCCCCAACTCCGTTTTTTCCTCTCTCTGTCAATCTGCATTTCAAATAAGCCAATAGATCTTTTTTTCCATCCCCAGATTTATTTATTTATTTATTTGAAAGGCAGAGCTACCGAGAGGAAGGGAAAGAGAGAAATCTTCTATCTGCTGGTTCAATACCTAAATGGCCACAGTGACTGGGGCTGGGCCAGACTGAAGCCAGAGACCTAGAACTCCATCCCATGTGGGTGCATGGGCCCAAGGACTTGAGCAATCTGCTGCTGCTTTCCTGGGCATATTATCAGGGAGCTGGATTGGAATTGTAGCAATTGGAACTGAAACTAGTGCTAATATGGGATGCCAGTGTCTCAGATGGCAGCTTAACCTGCTGTGTTGCAACACCAGCCCCAACAAATAGATCTATTTTTTTTCAAAGATTTATTGATTTATTTGAAAGGCAGAGTTACAGAGAGGTAGAGACAGAGAGAGACAGAGAGAGACAGAGAGAGAGAGAGAGAGAGAGTCTTCCATCTGCTGGTGCACTCCCCAAATGGCCTGGCTGGAGCTGGGATGATCCGCAGCCAGGAACCAGGAACTTCTGTGTTTCCCATGCAGATACAGGGGCCCAAGGACTTGGGCCATCTTCCACTGCTTTCCCAGGCCATAGCAGAGACCTGTATTGGAAGTGGAGCAACTGGGACTTGAACCAGCACCTGTATGGGATGCTGGCGTGCGGGTGGCAGCTTTACCTGCTAAGCCACAGCGCCTGCCCATATAAATTAATCTTTTTTTTTAAAAAATCAGTACTATAATCTACAGTCCACTTTTATATTCAGTGAGTTGTCCTAATAATGTATTAAATGAAAGATTATCATGCAGTATATTTGCTGTATTTTTGTTTGTGTCTTTTAATAATCATTCCTCAGCCTTTTTGGTCTTTATTGACTTTGGCATTTTTGAGGAGTAAAGCAATTGTTTTGCATATGGTTCCTCAGTTTTTTTTTTTAAGTTTATTTAAATTTATTTGAAAAGCAGAGAGAGAGAGAGAATTTTTTATTTATTTGAAAGGCAAAGTGGGGCCATCACTGTGGCATAATGGGAAAAGCCACTGTCTGTGGTACTAGCATTTCATATGGATGTCCATTTGAGTCCCAGCTGCTCTACTTCCAATCCAGCTCTGTGCTATGGCCTGGGAAAGCAGTAGAAGATGACCCAAGTCCTTGGGTCCCTGCGCCTGGAAGAAGCTTCAGGCTCCTAGCTTCAGATCAGCCCAACTCCGGCTGTTGGAGCCATCTGCAGAATGAACCAGCAGATGGAAGATCTCTCTGTCTCCCCCACCTTACCCCCAACCCTGTAGCTTTGCCCTTCATAAAAAAAAAAAAAAAGTCTTTTTTTTTTTTTTTTAAAGGAAAGTGAAAGCATGCAAACACTTCATGTGGTGGTTTGTTCCCTCATAAGCCTGCAATAGCCAGGACTGGGCCAGGCAGAAGTCAGGAGCCAGGAGCCAGGAGCTCCATCTGGTTCTCCTGTGTGGGTGGCAGGACCCAAGCACTTGAGCCATCACTTGCTATGTGGGAAGCTGGGCAGGAAGCAGAAGAAGGACTTACTCAGGCCCTCTGATACAGGATTGGGGGGCACCCCAAGTGGATTCTTTACTGCTGTACCAAATGCCTGTCCTCAGTGTGGATTTGGCTGATGTTTCTTCAAGACTAAATGCAGATGATGCTTTAGCCTCATCATTTCCTGGTTCACTCCCTCAGTGCCTACAGTCACTAGACCAGACCAAGGCTGAAGCTCGGCGAAAGGAATTCATCTCAAGTCTCCCATGTAGGTGGCAGGGATCTGAGTACTTGAGCATAACTGTTGCCTCCCAGGGTTTGCATTAGTAGGAAGCCAGACTCAGGAGCTAGAGCTAGGGATTGAATCTAGGCACTCTAGTGTGGGAAGGGGGCATCTTAACTGGTGATAGCTTAACTTAGGTCAAACACTTGCCCCAGGTTGTGCAGTTTTTAGCAGGGATACTTTCCATGGGCAGGGTACTGTGTTTTGGTTTATCATTAATGCACTGCTCCTCACTGTATTTTATTTACTAGTTTAGGTCTGTAATTCCTTCTGTTTCAGTTGGCGTGCTAGTGCCAGAGGAGGCTTCCCTTCCTGCTGCTTATTTATTATGTCTTTATTTATAGCAGCACAGCCTATCATTAAGTAGATTATGATCCATTACCATTTTTATTAATTTGGTGCTCACATTGTCCCTACTTGGCCAGTAGAATTCAGGCTGGCTTCTCCGCCACTTTGTCTTTTGTCATTCTTTCAGCACTTCTTTACATGCTGGCATAAGATTTCTAGATTCATCTTCTACTTTGCTTTCCCCTCCCTTGAAGTTTGAAAGGTCTTTGTACCTTTTAGTGGAAAATAGCATTTTGGGATGTTATGGTTTTTAGGTTCTTTTAGAATGCTTTTGAGGGACAAGAATGTTAGCATATCTTTTTTGAATAACAAAGGTGGTACCTCAGTTTCCTTTCTGTAAAGATAAGTCATAACTTAATGACTGTAGCATAGTAAGTAGCTCGCACAATAAACCATATAAGAAAATGCTTTTAAAATAAATACTCATGTGAATCAGTCTTATGTAATGTTACGTGTTAACACTTGTCTGTTAGTTCCCGTGTGCATGAAAGCATTTAGGGTGGGACTTGCATGTGTCAGATTGCTGTAGGAGTGCTCTGTTTTTTTCAAAGGTTGTCAATTTATAAAAGTGGGTATTTTAGAAGCAGTTTTACATGAATTTGTAGCATAAGCTGTAGGGAACTTCATTGCAGGAGTATCTGGTATATCTGTATTATAGAAACTAGTCTTTCAGATGGAAGCAAAGGTATAAATCTATATAAGAAACTCTGTTAAGTGTGTCTGCATCAGAGGTGTCGAATCTTGATTGGGGTGCTTAATATCTTTCTCAGAGAAATTGTAAATCTTGGAAAAATCCAGCAAACTATTCCTCCAGTAATGAGAGGTAGGAAGTGAGTACTGTGGGAACAAGCCAAAAAGAGTAAAATACCCTAATCTGGAAAGATAATGTTAACATACTGGATGTGAGGAAAAAGGCCGAGTGCTCCTAGGATTTGCAGTCTCATCTGGGGCACTTTGAAAGTGAGGAGAGGTGCTATTAATTATGACAAATGATTCAGGTGTCTTGGGAAAACTAGGACTTCTGGTCACCCTAATTTAAGGTGAACATGATTTTCTCTGTCATATCCTAGAGCTGTAGAATTAATACTTCTTCAACCTCAAGAAATAAGAGCACAACTAAAAGAGGCAAGCACTACACAAAACAAGGCACACGTGGAGCTTTCAAACTGAATATTTGAGATAAAAGTTTATAGGTAAATGAATGATTATACTGTTTTTTTTTTTTTTTAATTTATTTGACAGAGTTAGACAGTGAGAGAGAGAGAGACAGAGAGAAAGGTCTTCCTACTGTTCACTCACCCCCCCCCCCCCCAAATGGCCGCCACTGCCGGAGCTACGCCAATCTGAAGTTAGGAGCTGGATGCTTCCTCCCGGTCTCCCACGAAGGTGCAGGGGCCTAAGCACCTGGGCCATCCTCCACTGCCTTCCCAGGCCACAGCAGAGAGGTGGACTGGAAGAGGAGCAACTGGGACTAGAACCCGGCGCCCATATGGGATACTGGCGCCGCAGGTGGAGGATTAACCAAGTGAGTCACGGCGCTGGCCCCTATAGTGTTTTTCTATGCATTGTAAAAAATTACCACAAATTTAGTGGCTCAAGCGGACTTGCAATTACTACAGTGTTTCTGTGGGTGAGCTGTGTTCTCTGCGAGGCTGTACGCCACATGTTGGCTGGCGCTCATATCTCACTGCAGTCTCCCCTGGCAGGGGGATCTACCTCCAGGCTCATCTGGGTGTGGGCAGAAGGCTTTCCTGCAGTTGGTGGAGACTATCCACCGAGCTTAGAGGCCGCCTGTGGTTGTTTGCCACGTGGCCCTCCATAAGCCCATCCCAGCATGCAGCATGCTTCTTCAAAGCCAAAGAAGGATCCGCAACAAGTCAGCAGCCATGCAGAGCCCCGTGTCCTGTGTTATCATCACAGAAGGGATATTCTGTCACTCTGACTTCTTTCTGTTGGTTAGAAGCCAGTCCTGGGCCCTGCCCACATTCTGGGAGAAGGATTTACTGTACTAAGAGGAGAATACTATAGGAGGTGGATCAGGGGGATTCTTTAATTTCTGCCCAGTGAGAAGTCCTTGACCAAGGCAATCGCCTTGTGCGATGTCTTCCTTGTGCTTATTTTATCCTGAAGAATATCTCTGTCTGCACTAACGTAGTGATTATACTGCTTATTTGGCAGTTGATTGGTGTTTTGTTTTAACTGGGTCTAATATTTTATTATGGTAAAGCCTAAAGATTGGTTGAAGTAGACAGAGCAGTTAACTATGTACTGCCATAGTTAACCTGCCAGCTGGTTAACAGCAGAAAGCACCATCTGACCAAATGTGTGTTTTATTCTCCCCGATCCTGCCCACCCCCTGTTTTAAAACCTTAGGTCATTTTGAGGCAGATCCCAGATATCAGGTTATTATTTAAATTTACTTGACTTTTTTTTTTTTTTTTTTTAAGATTTATTTATTTGAAAGGCAGAGTTAGACGCAGAAAAAGATCTTCATCTGCTGGTTCACTCCCCAAATGGCCTCATCAGCTGGGGCTGGGCCATGCCAAATCCAGGAGCTTCATCTGGGTTTCTCACATGATTGATGGGGGCCCAAGTACTTGAGCCATCTTCTGCTGCCTTCTCAGGCACATTATCAGGAAGTTGGATCAAAAGTGGAGCAGCCAGCTGGCGCCGCAGCTCACTTGGCTAATCCTCTGCCTGTGGCGCCGGCACACCGGGTTCTAGTCCCGGTTGGGGCGCCGGTTCTGTCCCAGTTGCTCCTCTTCCAGTCCTGCTGTGGCCCGGGAAGTCAGTGGAGGATGGCCCAGGTGGTTGGGCCCTGCACCCGCATGGGAGACTAGGAGGAAGCACCTGGCTCCTGGCTTTTGGGTCGCAGCGTGCCAGCTGCAGCGTGCTGGCTGTAGTGGCCACTGGGGGGTAAACCAAAGGAAAAGGAAGACCTTTCTCTCTCTCTCCCTCTTTCACTGTCTAACTCTGCCTGCCAAGAAAAAAAAAAAAAAAAGTGGAGCAGCCAGGATGTGAACTGGCACTCATGGGATGCTAGCGTTGTAGGTGGCTTACCCTGCTATGCCACAGTGCAGGCCCCTGTCTTAACTTTTTATGTGTTTGCTCTAGATTCTCTTCTGTTAGGCTACATACTCCTTAAGGATGGATATATATAAGCCACATGTTAAGTTTTATCCTGCTGGGCAGTCGGTACATATTTGGAAAGTTGTATGTAATACTTGTGTGCTTAGAAGGCAGAAGGGAGGCCGGCGCCGCGGCTCACTAGGCTAATCCTCCGCCTAGCGGCGCCGGCACACCGGGTTCTAGTCCCGGTCGGGGCGCCGGATTCTGTCCCGGTTGCCCCTCTTCCAGGCCAGCCCTCTGCTGTGGCCAGGGAGTGCAGTGGAGGATGGCCCAGGTGCTTGGGCCCTGCACCCCATGGGAGACCAGGAAAAGCACCTGGCTCCTGGCTCCTGCCATTGGATCAGCGCGGTGCGCCGGCCGCAGCGCGCCGACCGCGGCGGCCATTGGAGGGTGAACCAACGGCAAAAGGAAGACCTTTCTCTCTGTCTCTCTCTCTCACTGTCCACTCTGCCTGTCAAAAAAAAAAAAAAAAAAAAAAAAAAAAGAAGAAGGCAGAAGGGTCTGTATTTCCCAATTTCATTTGAATTGAATCTTCAGCCTAACCTGAGTTGAGTCATTTATCTACTTTGTTCTTGCCATTGAAGAATAGTTTTGCTTTATTAAATTACTGAAAGGGTCTTTTTCAAGGTCTGATGTGACCATTTCTAAACTTGGATTTGGGTGTCTTGGCGGTTTTGGTGCTTCTATGGCAGCCATGGTTTTGTGAGATGAAGGCAGCAGATTGAGCAGAACCTGGAGAAGGTTTTGCTTTATTTAAGTAATCATCCTTACTCGCCCATCCTTTCCTCAGCAGTGTGGCCAAGAGCTGGAGTCTGTTTCACATAATATTTTAGTCTCAGGGCAGGACTCATTTTAGAATTCTGAAGCCACAGGGAGCTTGATTACTCTGCCTAGCTGCTTTTCCGCAAGGGCACAGTCCTTGCCTTATGTCACTCAGCGGTTCACTGAGGCCTCCAGTGTTAGGAGGGAGTAGTGAAAGGTACTGGTGCTGCCTGCATTCTGGACAGAATGAGCCCTGTTAAAACAGTATTCCTGTGTTGGGGGGTATTTGTATTATTTTTGGGAAAAGAGGAAAAGCATCTTTTCTGTCTTATTGCCTACCTCCTTTCTCTAGCTTGCTTTTGGTGGTAAATGCTAAGAATCATACATGAAAACTAGGTGCTTCAAAATGTGGAAAAATGCAATTAAAAGATGTTTGTGTTGGCGCAACATTTTTTTGAAATCTATAATTTTTTAATAATATGCATATTCCATGAACTCTTTGAATACCATGCACATGCATGGATTTCAAAAAAATTTTGCACCAAAATAAACCCATCTTTTCATTCCATTTCCATTAACTTTTAATGATTTAAATGATGCCCTTTGTAAAGAGTTACTTATTTAATTTATAAAGTTTTGTTACAGAGATTTGAGATCAAATGTAAAATAAAATTTAAATGTTTTCATTAATTTTCTGATAAAATTTTATTCAGACCATTCTTAAATGTCTTGATTATCAGTGTTTTGTTTATCAGGGCATACCATTTTTACTTTCGTTTAAATGTATACCTGTGTACAGCCCTTTTAAATTCATTTCTGATTATATCACTCGCTGCTATGGTCTGGGATAACATTTTTATTTATATAATATTGCTAGTTGTTTTTTGTTTGCTGTTATCTCCACTCAATATATCATCCTTTACTGACCCAGTCTCCTCTATGAAAGTGTTTTTACAAGGTTTGTTCCATGATTAAGAAGTGTGTGCTAGCCTGTGACTTTTCTGTGCGTTTGAGGTTGTGTCAGGCCCTGGAGACTTCCTTGGACACACTTTGTTGTTCAAAATGAAATAATTGAGAAGGTAATTTTGTTTTAATGAGAGAACCTTAGGGGACTTGAATAGAAAGTAACTCCCTCTTCTCTGAGGGATTTGGAAGAACAGCCACAGTATATGTGGGTGTGTTGATAAGTGTTTTCTCTCCTTGACCTCTAGTGAACTCTTTGTTTTGTCCCTCTAACTGCAAAATACAACATGATGCACACAGATGGCAAGCCAGAAGTGATAGAGATTTTAGAAACTGAACTGCTTTTGGTCAGAGCACTCTACACGAGTTGCCTCTCTCTAAAGTCTATGCTGTAGGCTGTTAGTAAGAGAGGGATGTAGAGAGCTTTTGCTTCCTTTCATGTATAGGATAAAGGCACAGCACAATCATAATGTGAAACTAGTAAGATCTCCATTTATAAATTAGAACAGTTTGAAAAAGTTGTTGAAATAAATAATTGAGGGGGCCAGCACTGTGGCTTAGTAGGTAAAGCCGCCGCCTGCCATGCCGGCATCCCATATGGGTGATGGTTCGAGTCCTGGCTGCTCCACTTCCCATCCAGCTCTCTGCTATGGCCTGGGAAAGCAGTCGAAGATGGCCCAAGTCCTTGGGCCCTTGCACCTGCGTGGGAGACCCAGAAGAAGCTCCTGGCTCCTGGCTTCAGATTGGCACAGCTCCAGCCATTGCAGCCATCTGGGGAGTGAACCAGCAGACGGAAGACTGGTGTCTCTCTCTCTCTCTCTCTCTCTCTCTCTCTCTCTCTCTTTCTCTCTCTGCCTCTCCTTCTTTCTCTGTGTAACTCTGACTTTCAAGTAAATAAATAAATCTTTAAAAAAAAATAGATAGTTGATGTAGATGTTCTTTTACATTTCTATATGTAATATTTTGGAAAATGTTGTAGGTGACTCCTTGAATCAGTAGTGTGAATAAAACCAGCCTCAGAGTTTCCAAGGGGATGGATTGAGCTTTATGTATGCCTGCCTTTTCTGTATATGTTTGTTAGCACAGCTTTTTATCTAACTTGTCCTTATGTTCTGGGAAGCATAGACTGCTTTGCAGTAGTATTTTGCTTGTTAAAAACCCTTCCTTTACAAAGAAATATGCTCTAACAGAACACGAGGCCAGTCTAAGCATGCTCACACCCACTTGTAAAATTTCTGTGGAACCAGCAGAAAGCCATGTCCAGTGAGTGTGCTGAAGGTGGTGCTTGTGCTGCTTATTTCAAGTGTAGTTGAGCAAGAGAATACATATACCGTTAATGGACCAGATGTTTTTGAGGAATTCTTAGAGGATTGAAAAGCAGAGGTAGGATTGGAGAGAGAGCAGCAAGTAGAAGTTCTGGCCAGGGAAGACAGTGGCCAATCATGCTTATGTATGAAAGGTCTTTTGGACTAGCTGGCCCAGAGACATCTGCTCCTGGACGGTTGCTGGCAGGCGGGGCTCTAAACTGCAGCAGAAAGACCCAGCCTGGTCCATCTTCCTTCATAAATGGGACCAGCTAAGCAGGGGTTGCCAGCGTTTCAGGACAACCAAGAGCACAGCACCTGGAAGCTGCTTCCTGGAGAGGGCTGTATTTCTGCTCCTTTGTTTTTGTTTTCTTTCTTTCTCTTTTGCTTTTCTACATCACATTTTGTTGAATTGATGGTATTTTCTTTATTTTTTGATAGTTACTTATACAATTTTTAACACGTATCACTAAAATGTTCCTAAATCTGAAATAGTGTGCTCTGCACAAGTGAAGCTGCTCCACAGGCTTTAGCTGCCCTTGCAGGATCCTCTTTCTTGCTAATCCTTCTGAAAATGCACTTACAGATAAAGTGTGGGGGATTCTGATAAGGTTGCAGAAGGAAGTACAAGTGTTGTAGTCCTTGGGCACAGAAAGGAGTATGGGGGCAGTGTGGAGGAAGAGGGTGGATGGCAACGGAGTGTGCACACCTTCTTTGGTTTTGGGGCAGGGACATTGTAAGTGCTGCAGAGTGGGAGGTTGAGTTGAAAATCGGAACCACTGGAAGCCCCACAGCAGCACAGAGTTCTGTACTCCCAGTAAAAATGAGGAGGTGCCTAGGGAGGGATTGTTTGGAGGTGGTGTGTGTGCCAGTTTGTCATCTTGCAAACTCTGGGAATTTAGAGTTGACTGAGGCATGGATCAATTACTTAAAAGTTACAATAATCACCATTAAAAACCCAAACTGTCAGGAGTCGACTCCAGGGAAGGGAACCTTGGGAGAGGTGGAGGTGACAGTGTTTTGATTTGTAAACTTCCTAACCTCTCTACAGTTGGACTTAATTTCAAATGGTGGGTTTGCAGTAGTTACAAAATCAAGTTTTATGCAAAGCATACACCAGAAATCTGGTGCTTGCTCAGCCCCAAGGAGCTGACTGCAGACTCTGCATAGGTTAGAGATTGGTATCTTTCCCTTCTGCCTACACAGTGCCTTTCAAAACATAGTGCACTTGAACACAATACTTTCTTCTGGAATTTTCCATTGTGGTGTTCAGTTTGGTAAAGTGGTCACTTAGAAAATATGTAAATGACTAATGTTCCCAGCAGGACCTTTACAGAGTGCTTTAAGTTTCAGAGAACCCTCACTCTGGGGTTTTCACCAGTGACCCTATGAAGGAGGCTGAGGAAGTGGGGAAGCTAAGACTGCCAAAGGGCCTTCCCCCTGCTAATTAATTAGCAAGGGGAAGGCTTGTGATGCGGTGACCTGAAGACAGACTCCTGGCTCCTGCTTTCCACTCCCTGCCTACCTGTGCTCTTTGTGTCACTTCTGCTCCTGCTTAGCCCTCCCTTGTCCCATGACAGCTGAGGTGTCTCTCCCTATTGTCTGAAGTTTGTGTTCCAGGCATGTTTATAATGTGTAAGTCTGTGTTTATGTTAAAAAATGAATTTTACTGTAGTTTGCATATGCCACACATAAATCTAGGATATTGCTCAATTCCTGTAACTGCTGCTGGACAGTGATCATTTCTTAACCTGTGAGCTGATCTCCTTACTGAGACCCACATGCCTTCCATAGTTTCCCGTTGTCTTATGCTGTAATGGCTTACAGAGCCAAGCAGTGTCATTTGAATGATGTTGCCTTCAAGGATTAATTTGTCTTCTTGGCTCGTGATTCTGTTGCTGCCCCTGGCCTCATCTGAGCTCTGCAGATGTAGGTCTTACCCAGGAAATCTGTGATTTTAGCAAGTGACTTGCTCTACAGAACACCAGCCTTGGCAGTGAACTAAGCATGTTCAGCTCCTGTCTTGGGAACCTGGTGTTATATCTTTGATTGTGGCTTTTTAAAAAAATTATGGTAAAATGTATGTCACATTAAAAATTGCCATTAAACTCATTTTTAAGTATATGATTCAGTCAGTGGTATTAATTACATTCACCATCTTGTGCAGCCATCAGCACTGTGTGTTTAATTCTGAAATGTTTTTTTTTTTTTAACTTTTATTTAATGAATATACGTTTCCAAAGTACGAATAATGGATTACTATGGCTTCCCCCCCATACCGTCCCTCCCACCCACAACCCTCCCCTTTCCCACTCCCTCTCCCCTTCCATTCACATCAAGATTCATTTTCGATTATCTTAATATACAGAAGATCAGCTTAGTATACATTAAGTAAGGATTTCAACAGTTTGCTCCCACACAGAAACATAAAGTGAAAAATAATAGATGATTTTTTTTAATGATGATGAAATCAGATCAGACCTATTGTCATGTTTAATCCCAGTGAGAGTCAAGTTGGGAGTTGATAGTTTCTTTTCTTTCTTTTTTTTTTTTTTTAACAGAGGATCAGTTTAGTATGCATTAAGTAAAGATTTTATCCCACAAAAAGAAACTCTGTAGCTGCTAGGTGATAACTCCCCTTTCCCACTCCCAAGAAATCCTGGGAGCCTCTTACCTTTTCACTGCTGTTCTGGATGGGTTCACTCAGTGTTTGCCTGAGTTCCTGTAGTTCCTTGTCCAGATTTCCTGTGGTTCTTTACACATAGACAAGACTGCTGACCTAGTAGTTCCAGTGGCTAATAGTTCCAATGTCTGACCTAGTAGTTCCAGTGACTAGTAATTCCAATGTCTGGGATTCCTCAGAGGTAGTTGGTGTCAAAGTGCTTTTTCGTGCAATTGGGCCACCTTTCTCCTGGTTTCTTGGTTGTGTTTCCCAAGAGCTGGCCAGGATGAATGATGCTATGTGGTCACTCTGGAAATCCTGTTCTCCCTCTTCTCAGGGATTGTTTTGGGGGGTTACAGTTACCCGTCTCTGTAGTGACTTTCCAAGCTAATTTTGCAAAGTCTTTATTCCTTGTGGTCGCTGAGGGTTCTGTTCCATTGTGACCCAATAGAGATTTACTTAACTGGCTGGATCCATAGAAAAAGAAATCCAAGAAGTTGCCATAGTGCAAGGGGGAGGAAGTAGGCATGCATCCAGGCTTTTTCCCCAGGCTCCTGCCAAGCTGAGCCAAATGCACTACCCCAAATCTGGCTATCTGGAACATATTGTGCCCCTTAGCCCTTCCTCATCAGTCCATCACCTGGGTGTTAAATGGTTTTTAGGTTCTGGGTAGCTAAACAGGTGATTCTGGTGGGGCTTTCTGCTTAATGGCATTGGTGGAGCGACTGGTCCCCAGAACTGTCTCCTTTGCCATTTTCCATTATGTCACTTGTCTCTTGTTGTTTTGGATGAGACTATGCTTGGTGCCAAAGCAGCCAGTTTTCATCTGTTTCCCTGTTTGTCAAAAACAGGGATGCTTTGTTGTTGTTGCTGTTATTTCCCCAAGGGACTGAAACTACCTCAGTGTGGTGAAGTCCCTTGCAGGGTTTCCCCAACATGCTTCACAGTCCCTTTACAGGGCCACTGTCGATTTCTGGGATTTTGATAGTTGTAGTTGCTAACAATTGCCTTTCTGCAGAACTTACTTAAATGTTGTTTTCAGTTCTTAGATAGCTTTATAGCTGGGACCACTTTTTATAGGTCAAGGGAGTTGAGACCTAGAACTGGCAGTGATGATTTTTTGTTCTTTTTGCTTTGCTCTGGTTTAATATTTCTGATGTATCAGTGATACAGAAAGAGCTATAAATAACTTTTTTGTGTGATCAGAATTAAGAACTCTTTCTGAGACAGTTTTTCACAATGCTAGTACATTTTTTTAGTTGAAGCATATGTAATATTCTGAATATTTGACAAAAAAGTATTTAGGTTTGATGATAATTTTACTTTTTCATTAGGGTGCACTAGAGTTTCCATCTGGAATCCAGAGTGTATAAACTCTGTTGCTGTTTCCTAAGTCAGTAATTTACCCTGTCAGTTTTAGTTTCACTTCAACTTAATAATACCTTGCATTTATATAGTAATTTTCTTCTCACTCCTGAGAAGAAAGTACATTAAAATATTTAATTATGCTATAACGTAAGAGTTGGGTAGAATAGAAGTGGTGATCTTTTCTAAGTAGGAAAGTGTTGATCATTGTTTGTTTGTTTAAGATTTTATTTATTTGAGAGGTAGAGTTACAGTTAGAGAAAAGGAGAGGCAAAGTAAATGTCTTCCATCCACTGGTTCATTCCCCAAATGGTCGCAATGGCCAGAGCTGGGCCGATCCGAAGCCAGGAGCCAGGAGATTCTTCTGGGTCTCCCACGTGGGTACAGGAGCCCAAACACTTGAGCCATCTGCTACACTTTCCCAGGCCATAGCAGAGAGCTGGATTGGAAGAGGAGTAGCCAGGACTGGAACCAGTGCCCATATGGGATGCCAGTGCCACAGGCAGAGGCTTAGCTCGCTACGCCACAGCATCTTCCCCTGATCATGGGTTTTTATGATTGAACATCAGTCATCTCACAGATCAGTTGCCTGATTCAGGTTCCAGGTAGCAATCCAGGGATCTCTGTTTTTCATAGAGCTGAAACATTATGTGGTGAAATACAGTGCAGAAACTATCAGGAATATGGTTTAAAAAAAAATCTTGAAATAATGAAAGGCTTCTTAGAGTTTGTTGAGCAGATTAAATCTTTGTGTTGAAGGCTATGCTCTTAAAAACAAATTTTGCCCTTGTTTTGCCTTAGGTAAAAAGTCGGTAAAAGGAATTCAGGTACAATTAGGTTTTAAAAGTTTGTATATCGATTAAAAGTTTTTTGGTGTTGATAGAAGATGAAAATTTGTAAACTTTCATCATGCATACTCAATTTGTTAAGTAGGTTACTATGCTAAGTATATTTAGGAGTTTTCTTTTTGGTGCTGGTGATAGCCAAATGTGAAGGTTTGGTGGAGTAATTCTTGGTGATCACACGGTCACTCTGTTTGCTTTCTCCCATCTAAGTACTGACCAGGCCTGAGCTTGCTTAGCTTCCGAGATCAGATGAGATCAGGTGCGTTCAGGGTGGTATGGCTGAAGACATCCCTTTCTTTTCTGACACAGAATTACAGATCAGCATTTGTTTTTGCTTGAGGGCACCCAATCAGTGCCCAGTCAGTGTTCTTACATTTTTATTCATTGAATGAATGAAAAAAATTTAAGGTGAATCTGAACCTTTCACCTCTGTAATAGTCTCTAACACATTTAGGTATGAGTTACATAACCCAGCTGTTCATTGAAGACACTGAATCAGATAATTAAAAACTGTGCCTTTCAACACATCTGATAGGAATGTGGATATTTGAACTTTTTAGAGATTAAAATTTTGGCCATTTTGTCAGTGAATTATAGTGATTCAGATATGTAACTTGTTGCTTAGCTTTTGTTTCTCAGATGGTGTGTATATATATATATATATACATAATACTGTTAGATGAAGAGTATTATATGTATGGGAAGGTCTTGAGTAAATTTGGACTTGGAGTCATCTGGCCTGTGATGAATCATGGAATTGTCTTTTTTTCCGAATTGATTCAGTGAGAAATTTTCATGTTCCCTGTGTGCTCCTGTGGTGACAGTTGAAAGAGAAAGAAAGCTATTTTTAATTTCTTCTGGGAAGGATTTTGTTTTTGCAAATTATGAAGACTTGGCAGGAGTTTTCCCTATTGGATTGAAGATTTCTGGGGTGAGGCATGGCGGGCCGTGGGAACGTGGGATGTGCACACATACAGGATAAACACACCACTGGAAGACAGGTTTGTATGGTTTCTCTTTCTGCCTTTGAGAAGACTGTGTTAGCAGCAGAGGCTTTGTGATTGTTAGAGCATGGTAATTGGAGGTGTGCAGTATCTTTTCTCTCAGACATAGGAAGATACTCTGCTTGGCCATGCTGGCCACTGTGCCTACTCGCTGTCCAATTTTGTTTCATTGGGACCATGTCATACTTTAGCACAGGTGGCTTTGCGGCCTCCTGTTTTCTCATTCTAACAGCTTTTGTGACTTTCTCTGCCATGTGCTGCAATGCTACAATGTCCCTTTTATGTCTGACCCCTTGGTACTTTTTAGGGGGCACATTGATGGAGTATTTAAACCGCTACTATGGAAGGCCTAGACCAAGATTCTTGGAGTGACTGCAGAAGAGTGCAGAGCCCCCAATACTTCTTCAGTCTATGAAGTTGAATTAGGACTTTGGGAATTTCTGTTTCTTTGAGGGGTTCCTCTGAAGAAGGACATCCTAGATGCCACTGTAGTTTGAAGGAGGAAGAAGGGGCAAAAATGTGTGCTTAGTCCTACTGTGCAGGCATTGTTCCACCCCTCATCTATACCTTGTTCATAGAAACGGACCCTGGTGAGAGAGATGTAGGCCTGAAGACATACTCTGATTGTGATTCTGTATTGCTGCTAACTATCTTAGCGTGGTAGAGTTTCAGATTTGCAGTTGATACCATAAATCTAGTCTCTCTCATCTTGATAAGAAACCAGGCAGTTCATATACTATTCATGTGCAAGTGGAATATAGCCTCCTCATTTGCAGGCTATTGGTATGCTGCATAGCTAGCAGTTGGGATGTTTAACTGATGTTTAGCTGTTTGTACTTTAGGGCTTTCGTTGTACTCCTGAAGAAAAAGCCAAGTCCTGGGTCTTCTAGTTTTTCAGGTGAAATTTTCCAAATTCTCCAGCTCCAAATGTTATTCCTGTCCGGACACGCAGCAGTACACATACTGTATTGTAGTGGAGTTCTGATGTTCTCTTTGTATATTTACATTTATGTTTTAATGATTTTTTACCTATATGCCGTCATGAAAAGATAATTTTTTTTTTTTTTTTTTTGACAGGCAGAGTGGACAGTGAGAGAGAGAGACAGAGAGAAAGGTCTTCCTTTGCCATTGGTTCACCCTCCAATGGCCGCCACGGCCAGCGCGCTGCGGCTGGCGCACCGCGCTGATCCGATGGCAGGAGCCAGGAGCCAGGTGCTTTTCCTGGTCTCCCATGGGGTGCAGGGCCCAAGCACCTGGGCCATCCTCCACTGCACTCCCTGGCCACAGCAGAGGGCTGGCCTGGAAGAGGGGCAACCAGGACAGAATCCGGCGCCCCGACCGGGACTAGAACCTGGTGTGCCGGCGCCGCTAGGCGGAGGATTAGCCTAGTGAGCCGCGGCGCCGGCCGAAAAGATAATTTTTAAAAACTTACTCGAGAGAGAGAGAGAAAAGCTGCCATCTGCTGTTTCACTCCCCTGTTACCCACAGGGCTGAGGTTGAGCTAGGGCTGAAAACCAGGAACTGAGAATTCAACCTAGGTCTCCCACATGAATGACAGAAATCCAATTACTTGAGCCATCACCTGACTCCCAAGGGTGCACATTAGTAGGAAGCAGGAATTGAGAGCACAGCTGGGACCCTCTTGAACCCAGGTATTCCGATTAGGATGTGAGAGTCTTAACCACTGCGTAAATGCCTAGTTTTTATTCACTGTGTACTTCCAAGTTCAGTTATGATTTTGAAATTTTTTGTTTTATACTTTAGTATATCATAACTTTATTTCAAACCACAGTGAGAAGTAGTAAGTGAGCTAGCACATATATACCTGCATGTTGGAACAAAGTTTCACAAGCCATTGTTTGCTCTTAGCTGGGAGATGTCCCACCCATTGGTTTTACTGAGGAAGACAGTAACAGTTGTGATCCATTGCTGAAAGTCCTGTTCTGTGACTCCTGGCGTTGGGCTAGGTAGGAAGTAGTTGTTGGGGTCCTGACCTCCGTATTTCCTGAAGCCTGCTGTTCTGAGACTGTTTTTATGATGTCTCACAGCTAATGGTATGGGTATGATTTGCTTTGTCATAAATATTTTTGTTGCCTTTGATACAGTTTTAGGGCACATGGCTTTTTCTAAAGCAGGTGTGAGGGTTAAGCCTTCTCTTTGATTTTTCACTCTTACTTAAAGAAATGGGCTTGTTTCTCACACCTTCTTTTATATTTCGGATTCATCTCTTTCTGCTCACACTCACTTTCTTGGGTTTACATTCCTATATTCTCACAGGTTGGCTGTTTCCTGTGCCTCCAGAACTTAGTGTGCCAAGGTCACTTGCTTCTCACCTCCGGGAAGCCTTTCCTGCTCAGTTTGGCAATTCTCCTTTATGTGGTGCTGACCTGATCTGACCTTTGTCAATATTCAACTTGGAATGAGAAATGCTGGATTCCAGAATACAGTTTGAAACTTGAAGCTGGGGAAGATGTATTGGGTAGTCTCATTTGTATTAAACAAAAAGAAAGCTGTGTGGGAAGTTTGCCATAATTATCTAGTATAAAATAGGAAGTGTACTCATAAGTACATTTTCTAGATAAATACTCAGCCTTTTATGTTTTCATCATATTTTATGTCTTGCTAAAGTGCATACAGTTCTACTTTTTTTCTCCTCCCTCTCCCCATTTCTCCTTTTCCTTTCCCAGATAGACAGATAGAAAAAGAGCTACTAAACGCTGATTCGGCCCACAAATGCCTACAGTGACCACTGCTGGTCATATTGAAGCCAAAGGGGAGATCTTAATCTAGATTTCCTATGTGGGTATGTGGGTTGCAGGAACCCAATTACTTGAGCCATCACCTGCTGGCTCCCCAGGTTGTACATTAGCAGGAAGCTGGAGTCAAGAGCTGGAGCCGGAGATTAAACCCAGGCACTCCAATGTGGGGACATGCACGTCCTCGCCAGTGATTTAGCTGATAGGCCAAACGCCCACGCCAAACCAGGAGATTTCAAGGTTAAGGATGTAAGGTAATTCTGAAATTAATTAATTGCTTTCTTAAGAACATTCTTGGTTATCAGTTTACTTTTGTGTAACTCATATCTTTGTCATAATGGCAGAATGAAGGTTAGTGAGTCATGTGTTTGCCATGGTTGACTATCTAAAAAAGTCATTAATTGGAGGGCAGCCAACTCCTAGATTCTCTCCTTGCTTCATATTTGCAGATGGTATGTTTGGTTTGCCAGCAAAATATACTTTTATATTTTCAAAATGATAGACTAAGAATAATTTCAACTTAATATTCCCCCACTTGGATGGTGATTTTTTGGTATGAAAAGAATAGGTTCTTACATTTTTTCAAGAATTCACATAGTGGCCTATAAATTCTTAGCATTAGATGACTGTTTCTGAGGCTGTGATACTATATACCAGTGGTGGGAAATCTTTTTTTCTGCCAGTGGCCATTTGGATATTTATAACATTATTCACGAGCCATACAAAATTATCAACTTAAAAATCAGCCTGCAGGGCTGGCGTTGTAGTGCAGCAGGTTAGGCTGTCACCTCTGATGGTGGCATCCCTTAAGAGCACTGGTTTGAGTCCCTGTTGTCCCCACTTCTGATCCAGCTCTCTTCTAATGCACCTGTTTTAAAGCAGTATAAGATGGCTCAAGTGCTTGGGTCTTTGCCTCCCACGCAGGAGATGGAGTGCCAGGCCCTGGCTTTTGTCTGGCCCAGGCCTGACTGCTGGGAATGAACCAGCAAATGTACGATCTCTTTATCTCTGTCTCTCCATCTCTCTGTGCCATTCAAATAAACAAATCTCTTAAAAAATTAGCCTGTTATAGATTTACTGAATTTTGAGATCTGCCTGTGTTTGCCTTGGCTGAGCCAGACCAAATGATTCTGTGGGCCTTGTCCCCTACCCTGGTTATAATCCTAACCTCTTTTAAAATTTTTTACTAATTTATTTAGTTAGGACAGAGCATGTACCCATCTATCTGCTAGTTTACTCCCCAGATACCCACAGTGGAAACTGACAACTCAATCTGGGTCTCCCATGTGGCTGATGGGGACCAGATATTTGAGCCATCACCTGCTGCCTCCCCGGGTGCAGGAAGCAGAGTTGGGATTTGAAACCAGGCAGTATGATGTGGGACACAAGCATCCCAAACAGCTGCTTAACTACTGAGGCACCTGCTTCTATAACTTAACTTTTACTGCAGACTTAATGTTGACCTTTAATAGAGTGTCCAGCATTTTATCTTTAACATTTTAATAAGATTGCAAATGGTGGTAGATTCATGTGTTAATAGAAATACTGGTGTGGGAGGTATTATGGATACAGAGCTTTTACACCTGGGAAACATAGGCCTGGAGAGAGAAGCATTTATCTCAAGTCATTCCCTGCTTAGTGTCATAGGCTGGACCAGAGTTAAGTTCAGTGCTGCTAGTAGTGCACTGTGATCTCTATAGCAATTCTGTAATAGATCCAATCTCCCCTGAAATCTTTTCCATCAGATATTTCTTGTTTTTAATGAACCATTCATTGGTTTCAATTAGTAACATTGTATTGACAGGCATATTGGCTAAAAAATGCTAAGCAGTATTGACCTTGTTTAATTCCTAAGCACACTCATTGACTTTTTGCTTCAGCTGATGCAGCTTTTGTATTTAGAGGTTCTGTTTTGTTCTATTCCAAAACCTGTTTAGACTTTTGTCAATTTTATAGTCAATCTTGGCACATATGAAATGCTTTATATCTGATAATTCTGATATTTAATATTTCTATGGGTCTGGTTCTGCTCTTTCTGCTGACTTATTCAGGGTGCTTTCTTTTCCTGTTTTTGTGATTTTTGACTGTAAACTCAAATCTCTTGGTATTTTATTTGTAGAAAATTTCTTCCGAGTGGATTGTATTTCCTGAGAGTTCTGCCTGTTCTTGGGTGGAAGAAGGCTGTGTCATCATGGGATCTCTTTAATTCACTTCTCTGCTTTGAGTTTTAAGATCACATGGGTTGTGTGCAGTTGGGTCACAGACTTGATGAGAACCAGCTTGTGGTTATGAATTTTTAGAAGAGGCTTGTTTCTTTTTCCTTCAGCCTGCTCTGTGCCAAGGACGGGCCAGGCAGGTCTCATTGCTTTTCCTTTGAGCCAGGGTGAGTTGTTGTTCCCTCTCCCACTCAGAGTACAGTGGGGCTCTGGACCCTGTGGAGGTACCCCCAGCATCGCAGCACCATTTCTTGCACCCCTTTCTGTTTGGCTGTCCGAAGAGAATCTGAAGGCCGTGAAGTTTGGGAGATACCCTCTGTGTGGAACCCGCCTTGGGGTTCATCCCTGGTGGTTCCCACGTTGCGGTATTGTAGCCTTTTGCAGATTGTTTATTTTCCTACTGCTCAGTAAATTTTTCCCCCCAGTTTAAATTTTGTCTGCCTTTTGATTGCTTTCATCAGGGGGGTTGTGAGCATCTTAACTGCTTCTTCAGGATGAATTCTGCAGTAATAGGTACTAAGCCTAAAATTAATCTTTTGCCAAAGTTCCAAAAATGGGTAAAGCATCCTCAGATATATGCCTTCTTCCACCTGCAGGTGTCATACACCCATACTGAATAAGAGGGCGCCAGTAGCTGCAGCTATAAATTTTTCCAGCATAAATTCTTAATTTCACACACCCCCAACTCCCTCACTTTATTTCAGTTAAGAATTACTGATTTCATAAGCTGTGTTAGGTTGGGGAGGATCATTTTTAAGGGGGAGAATGGAAAACTGTTCAAAGCCATTATTAATGAATGTTTACTTGTTCTAGGTGCAATTTAAATATTCGTGTGCTTGATGGTCATTATTTGACATGACAGAATTTGTCAGTCTAAAGCAAATCCTCAAGGAATGTCTCAGTTTGAAAACTTCTGTAGCAGTGTAGTGTGGGGAGCAACTCGGACCTAGACTAAGTTACTCGGATTAAGACTTATTCTATGCATCTGCTCTCCCACAATATGGCGCTGAGAAGGGAGAAACAGCTTCTACACAGCTGCCTCCAGTTCAACCAATAAACTGTAGGACCTGCTCCTGATTGGAGGAGAGCAGCGTACTCGGCATGTGGGTAGCAGAGTTGGGATTGGTGGAAGAGGACTATAAAGGAGGAGAGAGACAACATGCACCAGGAACATCTAAGAGGAACATCTATCTGAAGGAACACCTGTGCAGCCCCCGAGAGAGCCGGCCGGCGGTGTGCCGCTCCCCCGCGGAAGTGGGGAAAGTGGCCAGGGGGAACCGCCCTTCCACGGAGGTGGAAGGGATGGTAGCCAACCCGGGAAGAACCAGCAGCAAACCCGGGGAGGGCCGAGCAGACAAAAGAACAGCGCAGGGTCCTGTGTCGTTCCTCCACGAAGAGAGGGAGTGACAGTGTAGCAAAAGTTTGACTTGGCAGTTTTCATCAGTTAAATTGAAATTTAGTGTGGAAACACTTTTTAAAAAATTTATTATTTATTTGAAAGGCAGAGTTAGAGAAAGAGAGATAATGTCTTCCATCTGCTAGTTCACTCCCCAAATGGCCATAATGGCCAGGGTGAAGCCAGGAGCCTGAAACTCCTTCCAGGTCTCGCACATGGGTGCAGGGACCCAAGCATTTGGACCATCTTCTGCTGCTTTCCCAGGCCATAGCAGGGATCTGGATAGGAAGTGGTGGAGCATCTGGGACTTGAACCAGCACTCATATGGGATGCCAACATCTCAGGAGGTCTCTTATCCTGCTGCTCCATAATGTGGGCACCTTGAAAATGCTTTTAAGAACCACACATCAGAGACAGATTGCTTAGGTGCACTCCTTTGCCTTCTCAGTTAGTGTTTGGTTAGAGATAATTCTGATTGTCGGCAGAGAAGATCTTAATGCCGTTGGAAGGCTCCTCCTGCATTTGCAGTCTGCTGCACAGTGCAGTGAGGTAGCATTTGCTGTACCATAGTCCAGAGGCAGTTAGCTGAGTGCTCTCTCTTCATACTTCCCACATCATCCTCAAGCTGTTGAGTTGTGTGGCTTGGCATCTTTCGGTTGGCTGTGAGTTCCCTGGGGTAGAAGCATTGTTAGATGTAATTGGAAATGAGGAATGTTAAGTTAGAAGTGACTTCAGAAATTATCTAATTTTAAAATTTCACAAGTAGTTTTAACTGTGAAAATCTTGATTCATGTAAGAGTTTACTTGAAAACTCAGCAGAGGGGCCAGCATTGTGGTGCAGCTGGTTAAGCTACTGCTTGCAGTGCCACATCCTGTATCAGAGTGCTTAGTTTGTGTCCTGGTTGCTTCGCTTCCAATCCAGCTCCCTGGATTGGAAATACTTGGTCCTTGCCACCTGTGTGGGAGACAGGGATAAAGTTCTTGGCTCATGGCTTTGGCCTTGTTGTGGCCATTTGGGGAGTGAACCAGAAGATGGAAGATCTGTCTCCATCTGTCCCTCTTTAACTGTTATTTTGCCTTTCGAATAAATAAATCTTAAAAAAACAAGAGAGAAAGGAAACCCAACAGGTAAACTTGGAATTCTTTTTTTTTTTTCTTTTGATATTTGAAAGACAAAGTTGAGATGGTGGTGGTGGTGGTGATGATGATGATGGTGAGATCAGTCAATCTCCCAACCACTGGTTCACTCCCCAAACGGCCACAATGACTGGGACTGGGCCAGCCCAAAGCCAGAAGCTTGGAACTCCATTCAGGTTTCCTACATGGATGGCAGGGGCCCAAGCACCTGCACCATCTTCCACTGCTTTTCTAGGTGCATTAGCAAGGAGGTGGATAGGAAGCGGAGCTGCTGGGACTCGAAATTGCACTCCAGTGAGATGCTGGCATCGCAGGCTGTGACTCAACCCACTGCACCACAGTGCTGGTCCCAGAAAATCACAGAGGATTTTGACTCTTACTTTGTAAATTAAGATTCTTAAATTTAGAGAGGTTAAATGATAATCTCCAATGATCTGCCTCTCTCTGCACTGTCACTCTTGGCTGACTCTCCCTGCCCCTCCGCCTTGGGCCATGGCTTACAGTGTTGGTAGGCTTCTGGGAGCATAGTGATGACTGTGGAGCCGGCCCTCTAATGGCTTGTGTCTGCCAAACTGAGGAGAGAGTCTGGTTTTTGTCTAATGTCTGTTTGCTTATTTCTCCAATTTTTGTTTCCTCTTCCTGTCATTTTTATCTTTTGCATGGAGTTGATCAGATTTATAACCATAACTGGCTAATAAGAGTAGATTTTCTTTGTGATTAAGGGGAAGAGGAGAAGAGGACCGAGATCTATGGGACACCTGCTTATGTGTCAGACATCACCAGCTGCCTGAGAAAAGTGAAAATTCTCTTCATCTGTAGTCACCCTGTAAAGTAGTTACTGACAGTTTCCTTTCACTATTGGGAAACTAAACTGAGGCTTAGAGAGGCTGCTATTTAACCCGTAGTCAAAAATGTGGTGAGTCAGAGTGGTTGGAGAGAGGATTCTCTAAGCAGGTGTGAGAGTAAGTGTGGAGTCAATGGGACATGCGTTGGGTGGTTAGAATATGGGGTGTGTGGTGTGCGATTGGTCATAAGGCGTGAATGCTTTTAAGAGTTGTGTGTGCTGGTGTTTGTTCTACATAGATAGGGGTTTGAGGTTGGTTGCAGATGACAGCACATTTTTTTTTTCTTTTAATGGACAAGGGGTTGTATTTACCTGAATAAACAGATATCAGGTTGCTGTTTTACAGCAGGTGGTAAAAATCTAGGCTTACTGATCACTTTCTTTCTTTTTTCTTTTTTAAGATTTTATTTATTTACTTAAGAGGTAGAATTACAGACAGTGAGAGGGAGAGACAGAGAGAGAGGTCTTCTGTCCGTTGGTTCACTCTGCAAGTGACTGCAACGGCCAGAGCCGCGCCGATCTGAAGCCAGGTGCTTCTTCCAGGTCTCCTACGTGGGTGCAGGGGCCCAAGGACTTGGGCCATTTTCTGCTTTCCCAGGCCACAGCAGAGAGCTGGATGGGAAGAGGAGCAGCCAGGACTAGA
Source organism: Oryctolagus cuniculus (assembly GCF_051225735.1). Lineage (NCBI taxonomy): Eukaryota > Metazoa > Chordata > Mammalia > Lagomorpha > Leporidae > Oryctolagus > Oryctolagus cuniculus. Next base: position 87,263,542 of record NC_142875.1, read on the forward strand.
ACTGGTGCACATATGGGATGCCGGTGCTGCAGGTGAAGGATTAACCTACTGTGCCACACGCTGGCCCCTAGCTTACTGATCACTTTCAAAATGTGTGAGGAAATTTTGTGACAGTGAACTTGGGCTGGTAGGGGTCGGTAGGGCTCAGCATTCCCACCAGTTTTGTTCAGTGAGTTGTGAAGTTTCTTGTAATGAGTGAATTTAGTGGTATTATAAAATGTTAGTTGCTATCCAAATTTAGAAATAAATTTTACCTATTGGACAGTGATTGTATCAAGATTATATGTAAAGCCTAAAAAGGATTTCTTAGTAAAAAAAGATGAAGCCAGGATCACATATCTACAAGTGCTGGCCCGCTGGAGGGTATTAGGGGAAACCTGGAATGATGGAACTTGACCCCTCAGCTCAGTAGGTGCCTTAGGCAGCAATGGCTCATTGTCAGCCCTGACCTGGCAGGAAGTGTCTGACAAAAGTGCTGGGCTTTCCTGATCCAGGAATTGAGGTCAGTAAGGAAACAGCCGGTGTGGCATTCTTAGCACTGCAATATGCCAGTGTAGCTGGGGAGGCGTGTTGTTTTCTGTGTAACTCTTCAGAGTGATATTGGGTTGTTTTTTGAGGACTATCCTATCAGTTATATTTACCTGGTAGAATATTTTCTTGGGAATTTTCAAAGTAAACATAATCTGAAGTTATCACAGTGTCAGAATTGCTTTCAGTTTGCATTCAGACTGCTGTGTTTCAGAAGCCATGTGGAGGTATTGTGTGCGTGTGGGCAGCCTCGTATGTGCTCAGGGCCTCTGCCTCCCTGGTGGCTTCGACTTGGTTTTTAGGAACCTCCTGTGCACAGAATTGAATTGCTTGGATTCCTGAGACTAGGACACACTCTGTGTTTTTTCCTTCTTGTCCCTAATTCTGTGGCAGCAACCACTTGTACATGTTTAATATCCATCCTTCTGGTCCACTTTCTTTCTTTTTTTTTTTTTTTTGACAGGCAGAGTGGACAGTGAGAGAGAGAGACAGACAGAAAGGTCTTCCTTTGCCGTTGGTTCACCCTCCAATGGCCGCCGCGGCCGGCGCACCACGCTGATCCGATAGCAGGAGCCAGGAGCCAGGTGCTTCTCCTGGTCTCCCATGGGGTGCAGGGCCCAAGCACCTGGGCCATCCTCCACTGCACTCCCTGGCCACAGCAGAGGGCTGGCCTGGAAGAGGGGCAACCAGGACAGAATCCGGCGCCCCGACCGGGACTAGAACCTGGTGTGCCGGCGCCGCTAGGCGGAAGATTAGCCTAGTGAGCCGCGGCGCCGGCCCTGGTCCACTTTCCATGTGCTAGTTTTTATGTTTGTATGATAGTGTTTTGCATTGGTCTGTTTTTTTGTTGGTTCATTTTCTGTATGCTTTTGAGACTTAGCCACATGTTTCTGTGTGCCAGTGTAGTTCCTGTCGTCCAGTACTGCCACAGTTTGCTCACAGAAGTGCAGCTGGCGTAAATGCTCCGCAGCCTTTGGTTGTGTGTGAGGCGCTCTGAGGTATACATCCCAGCATCGTCCAGGCCGGAGCAACGTGCATGGTCAGAGTCTCAGATCGCACTCAGAGCTCGAGCTTCAGCTGGGGCTTTGAGTCACTCCTAGAAAACTGAGAACCCATAGCGAATGTGATGCCTTGATCCTGGCTTTGGTTTCATGAGAAAGTTCTGTAAGCCGGTTTTTAGGTTTGTGCTTGAAAGCTGTCACCTTCAGTATTATCTTTGGTTTTCCTCAGCGCCCTGCAGGAGTGTGCAGTGGTCTTTTATAGGATGCCACTGAGATGCCTGTGTGGTTGTGACCGTGTCATCAAAGAACTCTAAATGCTAAGCTGTGATTTCCATTTTTCAGGGCGCCAATGCCTCGGCATTAGAGAAAGAGATTGGCCCAGAACAGTTCCCCGTCAACGAGCACTATTTTGGATTAGTCAACGTAAGTATCCATTGATGCCTTAGCTCTCAAGAGTCACAGTGGAAGCAGTTTGAAGAATGATGAATACCTGTCATAACCATTGCTCGTGGGGTCGGCGCCATGGCTCACATGGCTGATCCTCGGCCTGCGGTGCCGGCATCCCATATGAGCACCAGGTTCCAGTCCCAGCTGCACCTCTTCCAGTCCAGCTCTCTGCTGTGGCCCAGGAGGGCAATGGAGGATGGCCCAAGAGCTTGGGCTCATGTGCCCGCATGGGAGACCAGGAAGAAGCACCTGGCTCCTGGCTACGGATCTGCACTGCGCCAGCCGTGGCGGCCATTTTGGGGGTGAACCAGTGGAAGGAAGACCTTAAAAAAAAAAGTTGCTCGTTTGCATCAGTAGTGTGAGATGCCAGGGGACTTAATTAGGCATTTAGAAATGGTCTTTACTGGGTGGAAGGCAGAGTGGCTGTGATGTGAGGCACAGAGCACTTTCTGATTTGTCAGCCTCATACTTCCTATTTTGTATCTAAAATTTCTCACAATCAAAATTTCCTGGGTAGCCAGCTCAGATTCTTTGAGAATTATCAAATTAATTATTAGTTATTTAGCTGGAAGTATTACATATGTAAATGTCACCATATAAATGCCTCCATGTAGATATAAAAGTGCAAATACAGAAAAAATAAGTACCAGGGCCTGTGTTACAGTATAGCAGGTTAAGCCACTGCCTGCGACAACGGCATCCCATATGAGTGCCAGTTTAAGTCCCAGCTGTTCCACTTCTAATCCAGCTCCCTGCTAGTGTGCCTGGGAAAGCTGTGGAAGAGGCCCAAGTCCTTGGACCCCTGCATTCATGAGGGAGACCCAGATAAAGCTCCTGGTTCCTGGCGTTGGTCTGGCACAGCCCTGCCTGTTGCGAACATTTGGGGAATAAACCAGTGGATGGAAGATTCTCTGTTTCTCCTTCCCTCTCTGTAACTCTGCCTTTAATATAAATAAATAGATCTTTTAAAAAAAGAAAAGAAAAGAAGTCCCAGTCCTTGTGGAAGTAATTCTGGTAATTATACATTATTAAAACATTGGAAGAACTTGAGAATTTTTAGTTCTGAATGATATCTGTTTTGAACCACTTTTATTTTGGAAGAATATTGTCACGAATAATAGCATTTATGACAGCTTATTCTTTAGATTTTTTTTTTTTTTGAGAGGCAGAGAGGAACAGGTACAGAGAAGGATCCTTCATTTGTTGGTTCATTTCTCAAATGCCCACAACAGCTAGGGTGAGGCCAGGGTCTAAATCAGGATCCAGGGACTTAATCCAGGTCTCCTACGTTGGTGACAGAATCACGGTTATTTGAGTCATTACTTGCTGCCTCCCAGGGCACATGCACTTTAGCAGGAAGCTGGAGTCAGAAACCAAAGCTGGGTATTTAACCCAGGTGCTCTGATGTGGTATGCTGCTGTCTTCCCTGCTAGGCCAAATGCCCAGCCTGGCAGGTTGCTCTTAATGAGTGATAATTCCTACATTAAGTAAGGATTTCCTATTCATTTTCCTCCTATGGATACTTCAATATTTCTGATGTTATTGAAGAAGAGAAATGCCAGTGTGGCTTAGGGACCTTTGGATAGACAAAGGAACCTTTTGGAAGCATTATTTTTCCATTTAGAAAAACAACAACAAACAAACCTCATTTATATGCCACTGTTTACATAGCCAGCTCAATTCTTGGTTAACAAATGGCTTTGACCTGATAAATCAGAGTACCTTTTTCCCTTTAGTTTTGTAGCTGGTGACAACCTACTTGGCAGAATTGATAAGAGAGAGCCGTGTAAGCTGTTAGTGTCCCTTGTCCACTTTTTATGCAGTCTGTACATGTTTTTGAATACTTTTTATTGTGTGGTTCTGTATTAATTCTCTAATATAGGTAGTCATAGAAGTAGATTGGATTCATTCAGTCACTTGTGAGGGAGGCTTCCATGAAATGTGCTTTGCTCTCAGGATCCTTATATAAACTTAGAATTGCATTCACAGACCGTGTTAAAAAAGGCTGTTTAACCTGAATTGCTAGTAGCTGTTTTTCCATTTGTGGGTTGTGAAAGTAATTAGCAAATGTCTTTTTTAATCTGCTTTCGTTTGCACTGGTTGCATTGTCATCCAGTTTTACCCACTTGAAGGCCAACACTTACTTGAGGCTTACATTGTCAGAGGTCAGCTACTCTGGCTAGATTGGAGCATGTCTAGTCCTGTCACAGGGTCTGTGGAAGGCCATATGTCCTCCATCTGACACTTTGTATGAAGGGGAGTCATTTCTCACAAGGAGGAATGGGGCAGTGGATGTGGATGCAGGGTGAGAAATAGACGGTCCGTTAGGGTAGGAGAGGACTAGTTGTGGATTAGGTACTCACTTCTGGCGCACTCGGCTGGAATGAGTTGGTGGTGGGGAGTCTGGCAATAGAGGGATCTAAAGCCTGGCCACCCAAGTCAGAGCTGGTGGCAAAGAGGACAGCAAGGGATTCCCTTAGGAGGGGATGTTCTTAGGACAAGCACCATCATGCAGATCCAGCCTGGGGGACAGTGGAAGAAGTTGTGCTTCTACAAAAGAGGCCCGTTTTCAACATTTTTATAGGTAATACTGTTACCATGATGGTTACAACTAGCAGTCTCCAAATGAGGCAAAAAGTATGATCAATTTGGTATGAGAAGAAAGTATTAGAAATATTGACATTTATTGTTATGTAAATGGTAGGTTAGGTTTTATGATTCTTGGTATGTGGATGATACTGGTGCCCATACACTATCCATGTGTGACATGTTGTTTGACACTTCCAAGTTCTCTGATAGCCAAGGGTTGACAGTTAACACCTTTACCCCATCTTATGGTGAGGAACTGATGAACAAAGTGAGCTAGTTATTTTCTAATGTCAGCATCTCAGTCTCTTTTATGCTGGTATAACAGAATACCACAGAATGGGTACTTTAGAATGAACTGAAATTTATTCTGCTCATGATTTTGGATGCTGCAAGACTGAGAGGCCGTCTCTGGTAAGGGCCTTCCTCCTGTGTCGTCATCTAGGAGAGAGGCAGGCACAAAGGAGGCTGAACTCGCTTTACAACAGATCCACTCCCATGACTATGACATTGGTACACTCAATGAGGGCAGAGTCCTTGTGACTGAAACAACCCCATACGGCCCCATCTCTTAACTGTTGCTTTGAGGATTAAGTTTCTAACACGTGAACACCAGGGAATATGATCACACCACAGTGAGATGGTTTCAGATCCTCTGTGCATTATTGTGCTGTGCTGCTTGCAAACCTGGCACTCACCAAATGAATTAAAACAAATTTGAAAGATAGGATTGAAAATTTAATATTTAGAAAGGAAATGCAGTCTTGAGACTCTTCCTCAGTTAGACCTGTGTATCTTTGAAGATGGCCATTATAACCATATTTCCGAACAGCAGAATACAAACCCAGACTATCAGCTCACTGTTTTAAATGCCGAAATCCTGAGTTTATAAGAAAGCGTACTCATTCTCTTTGTTCTTAAGTATTAATAATTTTTAGTGAAAACAAAAGTTTGAGTAATACATATGCCAAAAATTGTGGTCATTTTATCTTTGTTATTCTCTTTGATATTTTTAATGTACATAATTTACTACATGTACTTCATAAATAGTTATATATATATTAGGGATATGATCTCAAATGATCTTATTGGTGGGAGTATGATAAAAAAAATATGGTGGTGGGACATTTTTTAACACCTGGAGCAAAAGGTTGAAAGAGAAGAGTTTGAAAACATGGATGGGGCCTTGTGTTTACTCAGCAATTGAAAAGCCAGTGATCAGACCTGGAGGAAGGCGTCAACTTCCCAAATTGTTTCCCTGATTTTAAACATGGTTACATGATTGATCCTCATATCTAGCTGAGATAACATGGATTTTAATCCTAAAGCAATGTCCTTTTTTAAGCAACGAAGTGTTCAGAAACAAGAGTACAGCGTAAATCACCCCAGATGACCTTTTGTATAAAAGCTTTTTGGAACTTGAATGAAGGTTAATACTGAAATCAAGGCAATTAAAGGAAAGTTTCAAAAGTTATTAATAATGTTGAAAGCTTATTCTGGATAAGTGGTAGTAGCTTTAGATTTTTAATTTTTCTTCATGGAGTTAAGTAAATGAAGACTTGAATAGTAGGTCTCAAAGAATTGGTATAGGCCGGCGCCGCAGCTCAATAGGCTAATCCTCCACCTAGCGGCGCTGGCACACTGGGTTCTAGTCCCAGTTGGGGCGCCGGATTCTGTCCCGGTTGCCCCTCTTCCAGGCCAGCTCTCTGCTGTGGCCCAGGAAGGCAGTGGAGGATGGCCCAGGTGCTTGGGCCCTGCACCCCATGGGAGACCAGGGTAACTACCTGGCTGCTGCCATCAGATCAGTGCGGTGCACCGGCCGCAGAGTGCCAGCCGTGGCAGCCATTGGAGGGTGAACCAATGGCAAAGGAAGACCTTTCTCTCTGTCTCTCTCTCTCACTGTCCACTCTGCCTGTCAAAAAAAAAAAAAAAAAAAATTGGTATAATGATACCTATTGCTAGGGCCAGTGCTGTGGCGTAGCGGGTAAAGCTACCCCCTGTGATGCTGGTATCCTGTATTGGTGCTGGTTCATGTACTGGCTACTCAACTTCTGATCCAGCTCCCTGCTATTGGCCTGCAAAAGCAGCAGAGGATGGTCCTAGTGCTTCGGCCCCTGCCACCCATATAGGAGACTTGGATGAAACTCCTGGCACCTCGCTATATAAAGCTTGGCCATTGCAGCCATCTGGAGAGTGAACCAGTGGATGGAAGAGCCTCTCTCTCTGTCTCTCCCTCTCTCTCTCTGTAACTCTGATTTTCAAATAGATACATACATAAATAAATATTTTTAGAAGTGATACCTGTTGCTTCAAATTGAGAAGATGAGCGTGTCATATTGGACGTGTCAGTCCGACATCCAGTAGTTTACAAAAATAGACACTCCCTCTAGTTTCTTAGCAAATCACTTTTGCTTCTGTGTTTTCATATTTCTAGTATATCTTGAGATGATGTCTTTTGATTGTAGTCTATATAGTGTATCCTTTAACGAAAGTGTCCCAGTTAGTAAGACTGTGACAGAACCAGAATTTGATGGTTCTCAGATTCATTGGGCTGTGGTAAGATACTAAGATTTTTCACAGGAAGTTATCCTGGACAACCAGTTACATCCTAGTAATATTGTAGACCCTGCTGTACATGTATTTATTATTACTACTGTCAGTACATCATCATAGCCTTGTTTGGCCTTTCTCTGGAAATCTTTCAGGGTTGGCTGTTTCTGAAACCAATGCTTGGCTTGCTTTCTGAATGTGAGAAGTCCCAAATGCCCCCTGAGAATCATGTCTGCAGCTGGCTCATGTCTCCTAGCTCTGCTTGAAAAGTAGATACTTCTTACCAGATTCTAATAGTGCAGTTGGTCTTAGTGGGGCAGAAGGGTCTCCCTTGTTTAATGTCTGTGGAAGACAGACATATTCAGATGCTTAGGAGATTGAGTGTAGCAAGGCTTTTACACTTTTTTCCCTTAGAATTATTGTCTGGACCTCAGTTCTGTCTTCCCTCTGAATTGAACTGGGTAGATCCTGTGTTTGCTATGAGACAGTTTACTTCACAGGTTCAGCACCTAGCTCCCTGTCTACAGACCAGAGATGAGGCATCCTAAATGAATGCCCACGAACCCAGCCACCTAGATGTACCATTTACCCTTACTTTACCAGTTTCCTCACTCTCTTCTACTTTACTCCCTCCTACATTTTAGTTCATCCCCCCTGGAGAGGGCAGTCCTATGCCCTCCTCATGCCATTTGGCCACACGTATTTAATTTTGCATCTTCAACTAACAGAGACATTTTAAAAAACATGACCATTTTATTATCACACCTGACAAAATTAATAACATTTATTCAGTATTGTCTGTTACTAGCCTATATTTAAATGTTTATCTCAAAGATGGCTTTTTATACAGCTTGAGCATCTACAATCTATTTTATTTAATTTTTTTAAAGATTTATTTGTTTGAAAGAGAGTTACAGAGAAAGGTAGATCCAGGGAGAGAGGTCTTCCATCTGCTGGTTCACTTTCCAGGTGGCCACAATGGCCGGAGCTGAGCTGATCCAAAGCCAGGAGCCAGGAACTTTTTCCTGGTCTCCCACGTGGGTACAGGGGCACAAGCACCTGGGCCATCTTCCACTGCTTTCCCAGGCCATAGCAGAGAGCTGGATTGGAAGAGGAGCAGCTGGGAATAGAACTGTGCCCACGTAGGATGCCGGTGCTTCAGGCCAAGGCTTTAACCTGCTGCACCACAGTGCCGAGCATCTATAATTTAAAAATCTGAAATCTGAAATGCTTTGAAACCTGAAACTTTTTAAAATATTTATTTGTTTATTTGAGTGGCAGAGTTAGAGAAAGAGAGAGAGAGAGGTCTTCCATCCGCTGTTCACTCCCCAGATGACCACAACTGTGGAGCTGGGCCAGTCTGAAGCCAGGAGCCTGCAGCTTCATCTGGGTCTCCCATGTGGGTTCAGGGGGCCCAAGGACTTGAGTCATCTTCCACTGCTTTCCCAGGCCATTAGGAGAGAGCTGGATCAAAAGATGAGCAGCTGGTGCCCACATGGGATGCCAGTGGCACAGGCGGAGGCTTAACCTACTAAGCCACAGTGCTGGCCCCAACATGAAACTGTTTGAGTGCTAATATGATACCACATATGGAAAATTCCACACCATGAAATTCTTCTTCATGCAAAATTACTAAAAACATAATATAAAATTTCTTTTTCAGTCTATGTGTAAAAGGTGCATATGAAATGTCAGTGAATTTTGTGTTTAGATTCGAGTCCCATCCCCAAGATACCTTACCGTGTATATGCAGACATTCCAGGATACAAAAAACCTGAAGTCTGTAAAACCTCTGGCTCCAAGCATTTCAAGTAAGGGATGTTCAATCAGGATTCAAGTAGATTGCATGAAGTATGTTTGCAATCTGATTGTTATGCCTCTGGAACACTTCCCAACCTGTTTTCTTTTTTGGAGGAGACCAGGCCATTCATTGGTCCTAGAAACTATCCCACATTTCAGACTTGACTTAGTCCTTTTTGGTGGTCTTGTTTGACTTTTTCATTGTCTGAATACCTTATAATTTAGTAGTTAACTCGACAGACTTGTAGGAAGGTTACTGGTGTTGTTTTTTAAGGTGCTCATGCTTCATGGCAGATGGGGTATGTCATAAGACCTGAAATTCTACTCTCGATAAGTTGAAATGCATGGGGGTTTAGACCTGATCCCTTTGTTTTAAACTTCCATGTCAACCTTCAACCTAATTTTTTTAGAATCTGTTGATAATTATTGCTTCATGGGTTATTTGCAACCATGGCTTCTCATTTTACAGCAATTATCCTATAAACAAGAATTTCCTTCATCAACTATTTTGTACCCTTGAAATACAGTTTCTTATATTTTAAAAATCCAAGATGAAATGTTGATGGTGGTTGGTTGCAACCGTCAATGGAGAATAGCGAGGCTTTCTTAAAAATGTCATTTTAATTCATGGACTTTTTTATAGCTGTCTTTTTTTTTTTTTTAAGATTTATTTATTTATTTGAGAGGTAGAGTTATAGACAGTGAGAGGGAGAGACAGAGAGGTCTTCGATCCGCAGGTTCACTCCCCAAATGGCCTCAACGGCCGGAGCTGCTCTGAGCCGAAGCCAGGAGCCAGGAGCTTCTTCCGGGTCTCCCACGCGGGTACAGGGACCCGAGGACTTGGGTCATCTTCTACTGCCTTCCCAGGCCATAGCAGAGAGCTGGATGGGAAGAGGAGCAGCCAGGACTAGAACTGGTGTCCACATGGGATGGCTGCAGGTGGAGGATTAACCTACTGCACCACAGTGCTGGCCCCTATACCTGTCTTATAATTCACTGTAGTGTTTCTTTTGAATGAAAGTTGACTCTTATATGCCCACAAAAAAATATATTCCAGACTAATTTTGAATCTTGTACATTTCTTGGCCCAGATTTTATATCAGCCACCCCTCTAAGGTTCTTTTTGGCTGGAAAAAGATGCTTAGTGACTACAATTTAGATACAGGGGGAACTTGTCACTGCCAAACCTTTCAGTGGACAGAGCTTGAAAACAGATAGACATAGCACACACATAGACACACATGTGCACACAAATGCACACACCCTTAAGAGTTATCAAAGGCATGAGTTTATACTGGAAATTCCAGGGAAAGTTGATAGAACTTTGGCTTCCCTAGCTTTTATTATAGTATCTTTTTTTCCTTCTATATTAAGCTTTTAAATAGTTTCAGAATAACAATAGATTTTCTTTGTCATTCTTGTTATTCTTCAATTGTATCTCACTGGGCATGTGTATAATAAAAATTCTCTGTGTTAAAAGTCACCTGAAGTCATTCTTTTCTTTGTGTAATTCCCAGAGGTTTATAAATGTCCATTTATGGTCAATCTTGGAATTTTTGTTTCTTTTTCTTTACTTAATTCTTTTAAATAGGGTATAAAGTAAACTTTTTGTAGCAATATGCATTCCTTCTTAGGTATTTCATTTTCATCTCTCCATTCTTTTCCCTCTATCAATAACCATTTACATTGGCTTTTAATTTGTCTTCTCTAGGTTTTTTTTTTTTAGTAAGTATAAGCAAGTGATCTGTAGGCATATATTTGATATCACCTATTCATAAACACTTTTCTGCACCTAGTTTTTCTAACTTAATATATATACATTCTCATCCCTTTGAAGTAAAATGAGAATTGTCTTCATTCTTTTTTTATGATTACATAGCATTCCCCAAATCCTCACTGACTGCCTGTTGAGTGTTCCATTAGTGACTTTTGAAGCCAATGTCTGTTAATGGGAAGTGAAACAGAAAGCAATATTTGTCTAACTGTGTGTCATTTACTTTATAAGGTAGGACTCCCCCCTTCCATTAAAAATATATTTGTTTATCTGAAAGTTTGAAAGGCAGAGTGACAAAGTGGGGAGAGGGAGAGGAAATGAGGGGGCAAGAGAGAGAGGATTAAGGATTGAGTTTGAGATTAGTCTTTTGTCTGCTGATTTACTCCCCAAATGGCTGCAACAGCCAGGGCTGGGCCAGACTTTAGCCATTTTGATACTTTTGAACTGTGGTTCACCCTAAGTAACTGAAACCTTGAAGCATGAGGGCCTTGTCTTTCCAGCATGTCAAAATAATGCCACTAGGGCCGTTGCTGTGGTGCAGTGGGTTAAATCCTGGCCTGCAGTGCTGGCATCTCACTTGGGCACCAGTTTGAGACCCAGCTGCTCCACTTCCAACCCAGCTTCCTACTCATGCGCCTGAGAAAACAGAAGAAGATGGCTCAAGGGCTTGGGCCCCTGTATTCATGTGGGAAACCCAGAAGAGGCTCCTGGCTCCTGGCTCCTGGCTTCGGGTCCACCCAGCTCTGGCCATTGTGGCCATTTGGGGAATGAACCAGCGGATAGAAGACCTTTGTCTCTACCTTTCTCTTAACTCTGTCTTTCAAATAAATAAAATACATCTTAAAAAAAGAAGGAATAATGCCATGTGGCCTTTGAGCATTTCAGTGCTTGGTGAGCTGTCACAGCCAGGACCTTTAATCTAACATTACTGGGGATCTTGTGTTTGTTTGTTTGTTTGTTTGTTTGTTTGTTTGTTTTTAACTGTTACCTGCTTGATATTTTTTGGATGCACCTAAGAACCCGATAGAAACCCATTTTTTGTGTTATATTTTCAAATGCTTAGTGTACAAGCAACATCGTAGTAACAATGGACATGTGAAAAGAGATTACTTTTAATCCTTTAATATTCTCTCTATTTGTAACTGTAGAGTTCTTTTTTTTTTTTTTCTTTTCTTTTTTGACAGGCAGAGTGGATAGTGAAAGAGAGAGACAGAGAGAAAGGTCTTCCTTTGCCATTGGTTCACCCTCCAATGGCCACCACGGCCGGCGTGCTGCGGCCGGCGCACCGCACTGATCCGATGGCAGGAGCCAGGTGCTTTCTCCTGGTCTCCCATGGGGTGCAGGGCCCAAGCACTTGGGCCATCCTCCACTGCACTCCCGGGCCACAGCAGAGAGCTGGCCTGGAAGAGGGGCAACCAGGACAGAATCCGGCGCCCTGATCGGGACTAGAACCCAGTGTGCCGGCGCCGCAAGGCAGAGGATTAGCCTAATGAGCCGCGGCGCCGGCCATAACTGTAGAGTTCTTTAAACCATTTTCCATAAAGACCAAATTTATTGCATATGTTCTTCAGTTGTAACTTGAAACTGATGTCTAGTGCATCAATTTAATGTTAAAATGGCTAACAGGCAACATAATTGTTTCAGAACTTTATGATACCTTTTTCAATTTATGTGGAGCTCTGATTCCCTGATTGCTCTTTCTGTTCTCCCTACTATACTCAGGGAGATTCTTTTGAAAATATCGTACTCCAAGTTTAACAGACTGTTTTTGTTCTGTTCTAGTTTGGGAATACCTGCTACTGCAATTCAGTTCTTCAAGCACTTTATTTCTGTCGTCCGTTCCGGGAGAAAGTTCTAGCGTACAAGAGTCAGCCCAGGAAGAAAGAGAGCCTTCTCACCTGCTTAGCGGACCTCTTCCACAGCATCGCGACTCAGAAGAAAAAGGTCGGCGTTATCCCTCCCAAGAAGTTCATAACAAGATTACGGAAAGAAAATGGTAATTCTTCCACTGTCCAGCGTGTTGCTGCCGTCGTAGCAGGGTTGACTGTGGCGTACCGTAATTGATGTGATTGTTGAGCACTGCCTTTATGCCTGATGACATGTGGGCCATGGGAAAACAAAGGTGACCTCCCTGTCTTTAAGGAGGTCTAGTTTGGTGGAGGAGATAGACGCACAGTGGTTAATATGAGGTGTGATTAATGTATGAAGTGTTTATACAAAGATGAAACCTCTGTATAGGGAATAAGAAATCATCATTTCTATCCCTCTTTTCTTTCCCTGTTTGGCTTTTCTGTTGAGACTTTTTTACATGATGATGCACTTGTGTGTTTTTTTTTTTTTTAAACTTTTATTTAGTAAATACAAATTTCCAAAGTACAGTTTATGGGTTACAATGGCTCCCCCCCCCATAACTTCCCTCCCACCTGCAACCCTCCCATCTCCCGCTCCCTCTCCCATTCCATTCACATCAAGATTCATTTTCAATTATCTTTGTATACAGAAGATCAATTTAGTATATATTCAGTAAAAATTTCATCAGTTTGCTGTTTGGCTTTTCTTTTGAGACTTTTTTACATGATGATGCACTTTTTTTTTTTTAAGAATTATTTTATTCATTTTAAAGAGTTACAGAGAGAGGTAGAGACAGAGAAGTCTTCCATCCGATGGTTCACTCCCCAGATGGCTGCAGTGGCCAGAGCTATGCCGATCCAGAGCCAGGAGCCAGGAGCCAGGAGCTAGGAGCTTCTTCTGGGTCTCCCACATGGGTACAGGGGCCCAAGGACTTGAGCCATCTTCTACTGCTTTCCGAGGCCATACCAGAGAGCTGGATTGGAAGAGGAGCAGCTGGGACTAGAACCAGCGCCCATATGGGATGCTGGTGCTTCAGGCCAGGGCTTTAACCCACTGCGCCACAGCGCTGGTCCCACACTTGTTGTTTTCACATTGCTTTCATGTCAGTTAACTCATTTGATCCCTTGCAAGAACCTTAAATAGAAAGCATGTTATTTCCCTCCTTTTAGTCCCCATGAAGAAGACATAAGATAACTTGTTAGGCATCCCCCCTTGGGGAAAGGAAAGAACAAAAATAACTCAGACCTCCTGGTTTAGGGTAGATAAATTTTAATCCTCCCTCCCCCTTCCCTCTTTTTTTAAAAGATTTATTTATTGATTTGAAAGTCAGAGTTACACAGAGGTAGAGAGAGAGGCAGAGAGGGGGGTGGGTCTTCCATCTGCTGGTTCACTCCCCAGTTGGCTGCAACAGCTAGAACTGCACCTATCCAGAGCCAGGAGCCAAGAACTTCTTCCATGTCTCCCACATGGGTGCAGGGGCCCCAAGACTTGGGCCATCTTCTACTGCTTTTCCAGGCCATAGCAGAGAGCTGGATTGGAAGTGGAGCAGCTGGAACTCAAAGCAGCATCCCATATGGGATGCCGCCACTGCAGGCGGCAGCTTTACCTGCTATACCACAGCGTAGGCCCCCTTCTCTCCCCCTTTCTAAAATAGTTACTAGGTAAGCCCCACCTCTCATTTCTCCTTTGAAATACTTTTCATCTGATTTTTCCAGTGAGCCTGTAAGTTTTGACATTTTCATCTCCATTTGCATGAGATAATGCCACAGAAATAAGTCCTTGGAATTAATTATTAAGCACACTACTATGTATTTCTGCCCTTAAATTAGTCAGTTGATGCTGTTTATTATCATGTGAATTGAGATAAACCAGATCATGTCTAGTTCCCTGAAATAAAAGATGACTCTGAAAATAGTATGGCATGTGGTAAAGATTTGTTCATTTTCCTCACAGATAGAGAACAATTTATTAATTACTCAGGAAAGTATATCCTGTTTATTTCTCTCCTAATGAAAGCTAAACCTGTTTGCATTCTTAGATTACAGATCTAAGTATCTTCTTTTTTTAAATAAACTTATCTTTCAATTCCATTTTTTTCAAGAACATTTCTTTTTTTTTTTTTTTTTAAGTTTTATTTTATTTAATAGAGTTACAGAGAGAGGTAGAGACAGAGAGAGAGGTCTTCCATCCTCTGGTTCACTCCCCAGATGGCTGCAACGGTTGGAGCTGCACTGATCCAAAGCCAGGAGCCAGGAGCCAGGAGCTTCTTCCTGATCTCCCACATGGATGCAGGGGCCCAAGGATTGGGCCATCTTCTGCTGCTTTCCCAGGCCATAGCAGAGAGCTGGATCGGAAGAGGAGCAGTCAGGACTTGAAGTGGCACCCATTTGGGATGCCGGCACTCCAGGCAGTGGCTTTACCTGCTACGCCACAGCGCTGGCCCCAAAAACATTTCTTTTAAAGTTTCATTTTATTTATTTGAAAGACAGAGTTACAGAGAGAGGTAGAGTCAGAGAAAGAGGTCTTCCATCCATTGATTCACTCCAGAATTGACAGTAACGGCCAGATCCGAGCTGATCTGAAGCCAGGAGCTAGGAGCTTCTTCTAGGTCTCCAACATGGCTATCCTCTGCTGCTTTCCCAGGCACATTAGCAGAGAGGTGGATTGGAAATGGAGCAGCCGGAACTCGAACCAGTGCCCATATGGGATGCCAGCACTTCAGGCCAGGGCTTTAACCCACTGTGTCACAGCACTGGCCCCTTCAGTTTTTAAGAAAGACATAGGGTGGGTATTTGGTACAGTGGTTAAGTCACTGCTTGGGACACCCACATCCCGTATTAGAGTACCTGGTTTGAGTCCTGGCTCCTCTGCTTCCAATCCAGTTTCCCGCTTATGTACATTCTGGGAGGCAGCAGATGATGGCTTAGGTACTTGGGCTCCTGCCACTCAGTTGGGAGACTGGATGGAGTTCTGGGCTGCAGGCTTCAGTCTGCCCCAGTCCTGGCTGTTGTGGGCATTTGGAGAGTGAACTGGCAGATAAAAAAAATCTCTCTCTCTCTGCCTTATAAATACATTGGAACTAAATAAAAATTGAAGAACAAAAAAGGAAGCCAAACATAACCTGTTAGAATGTGGATTATGTGATCGAGCCTTTTTAGTCGTCGTCGTCGTCTTCTTTTTTTTTTTTTTTTTTGACAGGTACAGTTAGACAGTGAGAGAGAGAGAGATACAGAGAGAAAGGTCTTCCTTTTTCCGTTGGTTCAACCCCGCAAATGGCCGCTACGGCCGGCGCACTGTGCCGATCTGAAGCCAGGAGCCAGGTGCCTCCTCCTGGTCTCCCATGTGGGTGCAGGGCCCAGTCACTTGGGCCATCGTCCACTGCCTTCCCGGGCCACAGCAGAGAGCTGGACTGGAAGAGGAGCAACCAGGACAGAATCCGGTGCCCCGACTGGGACTAGAACCTGGTGTGCCGGCACTGCAGGCGGAGGATTAGCCAAGTGAGCTGCAGTGCCGGCCTTTTCAGTCTTTGTGTTCGCATCTGTATGAATCTTTAAGGGTTTAGTTTTGGCAGACAACTGTGTGAGTGTTAATAGAACATGCCATCCATTCCTTGGCACTTTGTTATTATTTTAGAAACGTTTAACACCAAAAATACACAACTTGTACAGTGTATATTTTATTTTCCTTTCTCTTCAATAGTACATTTTTTCTTGGTTACTGTTGAACCTGCATGGACTCTTTAAATATATAAAGATTTTCTTTAGGTTGGCTTATGTTGAACACAGAGTTCAAGATCTGTGTTGGAAGCCTGCAGGAAGCCTGTGTCTTGTTTCCTTGTAAAACCAGGGATATTTATACAGTGTTTATGATTTCTGAATAGTTCAGTATTTTTTGAAATTTCTTTTGTTTTTATGCAGAGTAATTTGGTAGTAGACTTCTGATAAATACTTCCTTGAATAAGACTGATGGCAGAATGAACATTATAATCCAAGCTTCTCTTTTTAAAGGTTTTGTTTCATCTTTCTAAATCTTGGAAATAATATATATATTTTTAAGATTTATTTATTTTTTTGAAAGGCAGAGCTATAGAGAGGCAGAGGCAGAGAGAAAGAGATATTTTCTATTTGCTGGTTCCTTCCCCTAATGTCCACAGTTGACTGGAGCTGGCCCCATCCGAAGCTAGGAGCCTCCAACAGGTCTTCCATGCCAGTGCAGGGGCCCAAGGATTTGGGCCACCTTCATCCTCCACTACTTTCCCAGGCCATACTAGAGAGCTGGATTGGAAGTGGAGCAGCAGGGACTTGAACCAGTGCCCATATGGGATGCTGGTGAAGTAAGTGGTGGCTTTACCCACTAAACCACAGCGCTGGCCTTGGAAATAATATTTAAACGAAAATTACTTTTATCATTTGATTTGCTATTATTTGTAAAATAGGTTTTGATATAAATTATTGGCTTTCGACTTTTTTCCCTTGAGAATTATGTAGAGAAGAGCATAGAAAGCAAAGACGATCTAATATATTACCCATTGCATATCTTTCATTATGAAATTTTAAGTTTCTGAAAAATATTACCCATTTCAGTAGTTCCAGTAACTTTGAGTGTTGGACAGTTCTTTCTAAATCAGTTTCTTCTTTGCCATGTTAAGAACTGCATGTTGTGTTTTCAAAAGGTGGTAGCCCTGTATATTATTTTTAGCCACTCTTTTTTTTTTTAAGATTTATTTTATTTTACTTGAAAGTAAGCATTGCATAGAGAGAAAGAGAGGCAGAGAGAGAGAGAGAGAGAGAGAAAGGGAGAAAGAGAGAAAGAGAAAGAAAAAGAGGTGTCTTCCATCCGCTGGTTCACTCCCCAGGTGGCCGCAACAGCCGGAGCTGAATCCGGCCTGGTTACTCGAACCGTTGGCCCATATGGGATGCCGGTGCTTCAGGCCAGGGCTTTAACCCACTGTGCCACAGCCTTGGCCCCGTTAGGCACTCTTAATTTACATTACTAATCTTTCTCTCATCTCTTAGGAAGAACCAATTTTAATTTCTATTCACTAATGAAATTTTGCTTTTAAGATATAATTCTTGTTAGCTGCCTGATGATAACATGGAAGGGCTCTCGGACAGTGCTCCTCCTACAGTGTGATGGCACTAGCTGCACGGATGGAGTCAAAACTGATGGTGTGAGTCGATGATTATATTGGTTTCTAATGTGTGCTAGTGCTATCTAGGCGTTGGGGAAATGGAAATGAACCTTCAGGGGTCTGAAAGTCTTGTGGGGAAGACAGTCAGTCAACAGTGATACAGTGTAGTAAGTCATGCTAGAAAGAGAAGGAAGCAGGGAAGAGGGTAGAGAAAGAGAGTGGCTAGTGGGGAAGGTCTCTGATGAGGTTAGATCAGAGACTTGAAGCAAGACATAAGCCATTTGATGATCTGGGGCAGAAATGGTACAAGCAGAAAAGAAAATGTGGTTGCCCTGAGTACTTGAAGTAAGATGAAGATAAAGTCAGAAAAAAAGGCAAGGGTATTTTGAAAGGCATGGGAAGCCATGGAAGGGTTCTGAGCAGGTGGGTGATGTTCTGATTTGCATTAGGAGAAGATCCCTGGGCAGATGGGCAGGGGTGGGCGGGCATACAGCATGAGAACAGAGGCGAGGTATTCCAGGTAAGAAATGAAGTCACCTGTTTCCCTAGAGGCTCTTTGTTGTTATTTTGGAAGAAATAAACCACGGGTTGATGGTTTAATTGTGTCAGTTGGTGTGGCCTCTCAGCTAGGTGGTTTTGGATCATTTAAGATGAGCTTGAGGGCCATGTCAGCTGGCATTTGTAGCCGTGCACCCCTGCTCACTGAATAGCAGTACACATGGTCAGATTGTTGTTTGATTGTTGTTGTTTGTTCATATTGTTTGAGATGCCAAATCTGCAGTTCACCGTGTCATCTTAGCTGTTTCAGCCTCTGTTGTTCATTCAGTCATTAACTCATTCAAAACATGTCAGTCACATCTAATTTATCGCAGGCTCTTGTGTAAGTGCCAGGGACATAGCAGTGAACGAGACAGGGAATCCTTGTTCTTGAGAAACCGCGAGTACATAGCAGTGTTTCAGGTGCCATGGAGAGATTTAAAAAAAAGATTGCTCAAATGAGGAAGTATTAGTTGTTTGCAATAGTATCTATGAAATATATTTGAGTAAGTTATTTCCCATATTCATTTCAATATTTTCTTTTTCTTAAAAAATGCATAAAAGGTATTTTGTGTAGTGAAAGCTATAGCTATTTCTGAGTTATGAAGAAAACATAAACTCTTTTTAAGAAGTGATTTTGGTATATATGTGTGTTGTGTGTTAATGTTGTAGTTCTCTCCAGACTAGCATACTTTATAATCATATATTTATTTCATAGTGAAGTTGTCTCTCTTACTAGACTGTCAGTTCCATGACGGAGAGAACCCATTTGTTTTTTCTTGTCATTGTATTCCCAGCACATAATCCCATTACTAAAACATAGTAGGTGCTTAGTAAATATTTGTTAAATTAGTGTTTAATTTATCAAAGCAAGTATGAGGTTCATCTTTTCTATTATACACTCAGCAGAGAAGAAAGCCAGCATTTAGAAGCTGAAATGTGACACAGTTCAAAGGGATTTTTCTCGAGGTCATCCCATGGACGTTTTGATGTTTGTGTGATCCAGGTTGATGTTTTTAAAAAAAACCGCAGTGGATGATTTCCAGCACCGTAGGATTCTGGCATACTCAGTAGCTGTAGTTATAGAAAATGGAGTGTATTTTTAATCAATTTTACAAAAGTTTAAAGAACATTTTTTGGTTTCCTTTGCATCTCCTTTCCAGAGCATTCAAATCAATTGAAATATTTTTGTAGATATGAAGTCACTGTTCCCTGTTAAAAGAATACCCAAAAATTATGTAAACTTTTTAAAACAAAGACGTTTGCACATTTTTTGTTTTAAAAAGAAATTTGTTGTTTTGAAAAAAACATGGCAGAATGCTAGATTGTTTTTTTTTTTAGCAGGGAAATAGTTATACCGCCTTGAATTGTGGCACTGAGCAGTCTGGCCTTCACAGCCCTTCGGTGGTGCCTACAAGATCTTACTAGCCTTCTCCCGTTCTTCGCTTTCCAGTCGCTCCTGTCGTTCTGAAGCCTCTGATCCACTTGCACGTTCTCCACTCCGGTGCTTTGGTGGTGGGCCTCCTCCAGAGCCCTCTCCTGGGTTTGTGAGCTGGGCCTGAAAGGTGAAGGAAGGCTCTTGATTTCTTAAGGGGTTCAGGTTCATTCAGGGAAGCCGCCTAGACACTGAACCCTCAAGGTTAGTACAGGGATCAGGCCAGCAGTGGGAGGGGCTGGCAGATGGCGGCCTCAGAGAGAGAAGGGTCTAGGGTCACAGTAGGCTGGATCTCGTACATTTTTGTGACGGAGGGTGAGAT
This sequence comes from Oryctolagus cuniculus, assembly GCF_051225735.1. Lineage (NCBI taxonomy): Eukaryota > Metazoa > Chordata > Mammalia > Lagomorpha > Leporidae > Oryctolagus > Oryctolagus cuniculus. Next base: position 87,283,504 of record NC_142875.1, read on the forward strand.
TTGACGTGCAAGTGAAAGTGTAGAGGTTGAACAGTGGCAGCAGGAAGCTAGACAATGCCAGAGGTTGCGGTACTGGGGGTGTATGTAGAATAGAATGGGTTGCCTATAAAGAACAGCAGAAAGGACCAGGATTTAAGAAAGTCCCTAGGAAGAGGAAGAAATGAGGGTACCACGAGGGAATGAAACTAGTAGAGGACAGGAAACTGGGGTTGAGGGGTGTTTTCTGTTTTCAGGGATGGAGGATTATTGCATCGTGAGCGGAGATAAGAGGTGATTGGTTTCAGTTTACCTCGATTTCAGCTATCTGAGTCTTTCCACGGTGGACACATGTGAGGGCTGTAGGCATGACTCAGCCTGGCCTCACTGAGGCAGAAGAGGGTGCTGAAGCCACGAGCTGTCAGTGTTAGTGGTCGCTGCTGTGACTTCTGCTATGAATAGGCAGTAGGGAATGATGTCACACTGCTCTGAGTCTACGATACTTTCTGGGCAAAAACCAGTGGACACTTTACAAAGTTAAAAATGAGGACGTGTTAAGTCTGGTGGGCTACTGTACTATCGTTCCTAGAACTCACAGCTTTTATTGTTCTTGAGAATAACAAAGAGAATTTGTGGAGGGTTAATGAAATCCCTCAGGTGAAACTTAGGGAAGAGAGTGTGGCTTCTGTTGCATTCTTAATGTAATTGTATTTGACTTGATATCCAAATTTGTGGAATGGATTTTAGTATGTGAAAAAATAATGAACATGGGAGATTTCATGTGGATTTTACCACCTGATACAGGAGGTGGCAGGGAAAATGCTTTGGTAGAAAGATTCAGGTTCTGTGAATCAACCTTTGTGTTCACAGTGTGGAATGGAAGGAAAGGAGACTGTCATGGGGCCAAATGTGGGGAGCTGACTTGATCTAGATCGATCGTGGTGGAAATGGAGGGACTAGCAAGTGGTTTTTAAGAAGTGTCAGGGTGTGGGGAATAGTTGAATGTGAAGAGTATGAGCAGCAGTGGAGGAGCCCCAGGAAGTGGGTGTTTTCTGGAAGCCTCTGCTTTATTGTTAACACATACAAATGATACACAAGCTGAGCATACCTCATCCAAAAATCTGAAGTCCAAAGTACTCCAGAATCAAACTTTTTGACAGCTGATAGGACACTGTAGGAAGATTCCATGTGTGACCTCTGGTCACAGTCAGTATGCAGGTGCACTAAAAATAGTTCATAAAGTTACCTTGGGCCACGTGTATAAGGCATATATGAAACATACATGAATTTTATATTTAGACTGGCCTTATCCCCAAGATTTCTCATTATGTATCTGCAAGTATTCCAATAACTAAAAAAAGAAAAAAATTCTGAGACACTTCTGGTCCCAAGCATTTCAGATAGGGATATTTGACCTGTGGTAAAATTTTAGTACCTAAAAACCAGTGGTTCTTTGGCTTCTCTGCCCACTCCCCGGCTATTCAGGATTCTCTTCCTTGGAAATAACTTGACCAACCCCTGCCATAGCTTTTTCTATGTAGTCACCTATGTCCGAGGATGTCCAAAAAGCTAGAGCTACATCCTGTGGGGCCTTCTGGTTAGCTGTTTGTTATAAACACTCAGACGTCCTGATTTCACTAATTCATATCTTGGGGATTTTACCATGTTAGTCCATAGGAAACTATTTGCTATTCAACTGTTGCCTGGTATTTCATAAAAAATTATAATTAAAAAAATGCATTTTGTTGATAAACATTTGGGCTGTTTTCCTGTCCACGCTGGTTTCCGGGCGTGCCCAGGCGTGTGCTGGCACTGGTGTCCAGGAGAACCAGCTTGTGTTCCTGTAAGGGTGTTTCCAAGTAGCTCATGCTCTGTTTCCCACTGCTTCAGGCTCCCAGCTGCAGTGGTTTTGAGTGTTTCTCCACACAGAGCCCGCACTGGACTCTTCAGACAATGTGATTTTGACAAAGTGAGAAGCAAAAATTATGTTTGTTGCTTTAATTTTTATTTCTCAATCACTTGTCTTTTAAGATTTGGGCATTTCTATTTCTGCATTGAATTGCCTGTTATTTCCCTTTGCTATTTGTTGTTGTTGTTGTTGGTTTGTCTTTTCTTGTTTAAAAAGGAATTTGTTGAATATGTTGGATTTTCAGGCTTTATTTCCTCTGGACGTTAACATGCAAAGATGTTATGATTTATCTGATCTCTCCCATATATCACAGTGCTGAGTTTGTATATAGTCTTTCTTTATAGATTTAAACAGTGTTACTGTTCAGTTGCAACAACAGTGATAAAAGCAAGCGGTCAGGATCATGCAGCACTGACAGCATTGTGTTCTGAGCACTTTGGTCTTCATAATCATCTTGTGAGGCATGTACTGCTGTTAGCCCAGTTCTTCAGATGAGGAGCTGTGGCTCCAGGAGGTTAAGTTCACTGCCCGTGATGGACATGTCTAGAGCTAGGACTGTAATTAATCCTAGTCTGCACGACCTGCTCTAGCAGCTGCACTGGAAATTTATACTTCCGAAAGATCTTTTGACACCAAAATAAAACTCATTCTTTATTTTGAAATCCCCATTCCTCCCTATAAAGACTTTACCTTTGCCATTTTTTTACAGTAACTTTGCAAAGATAGATGGTGTCCCCCTTTGTTCATTTTTTTTTTTTTTTAAGATTTTTTATTTACTTGAAAGGCACAGTTAGAATGAGAGAAAGAGAGATATGTTTCATCTGCTGGTTCTTCAAATGGCCTCAATGGAGCCAGAAGCTTCTTCCAGGTCTCCCACATGGGTGCAGGGGCCCAAGCACTTGGGCCGTCTTCTGCTACTTTCCCAGGCACATAAGCAGAGAGCTGGATCATGGCCAGTGCCCATATGGGATGCCAACATTGCAGGCAGCAGCTTAAACTACTGGCTCTAAGTTTCACTTTTAAAAAATTTTTAAAATGATTTTTAGGGGCTGGTACTGTGGCATAGTGGATAAAGCTGCGATCTGTAGTGCTGGCATTCCATATGGGCACTGGTTTGAGGTTCCAGCTGCTCCACTTCCCATCCAGCTCTCTGCTATGGCCTGGGAAAGCAATAGAGGACTGGGCCCCTGCACCTGTGTGGGAGCCCCGGGAAAAGCTCCTGGCTCCCAGCTTCAGATCGGCTTACCTCTGACCGTTGGCAGCCATTTGGGGAGTGAACCACCAGATGGAAGACTTCTCTCTCCCTCTCTTTTCTCTCTCTCTCTAGCTCTTCCTTTCAAATTAAATAAATAAATCTTTTTAAAAAATCATTTCTAATACATGAAACTTAATTTTATGTAGTCATATATGTATCTCTATTAAAATTAATTTTTAATTTTATCTTAGACTTTTTCTAAATATTTGAATTTATATGTAATATTTAAAAAATATAAACTAATCTTTCTGGAATTTATTAAATGTATATTGAAATGTACATTTAAAAGTGATCCAAAAATAAAATGAATCCTAAATTGCTAGCTTTTCTTAATGCATTTTATTGAATAATCCCCAGTTCTTGTTGAGTTAACAGGCTCACCCTGGGCAGTACTTTGGTGCTTGCTGGAGTTCAGCTGCCTGGTTTGAATCTTGTGTCTGCCACTTCCTCATACAGTAAGGTTAATGACAATATCACGTGGTTGTTATGAGGCTCCAGTGAGGTACGGCCTCTGAGGTCCTTACTGCTCTGGTGGTGGGGTTGTGGAATGCCAGGCAAAGGGTGAATTGCTTGGTGTTAGCATGCTGGCATTCCATTATACTCACTCAGTTGTGTAGTTATGAGGAATGTTTCATAGAGTTATAAATAGACTAAATAGGATCTCTTTAGAGGGGGCCCTAGAAATTATCTGGATTAAATTCAGATTTCCTGATTCCACATCAGAATCCGACTGCACAATAGATTTCCCTGGAAGAGCTCTTACTCCTAAATCAGAATCTCAGTGTTTACTTCTAATAAATGCTATGGTTCTTAAGCACTCGGCTTGGCCTTGGCAGGTACATGTTGAGCTTCTGCTTTAGAGCTGATCTTGTTGTAATATTTGTATAATAATAGGTTAGGTAGGTGGCCAGCTTTGCGGCGTAGTGGGTAAAGCTGCTGCCTGCACTGCCAGTATCCCATATGGGCGCCAGTTCTATTCCCAGATGCTCTTCTTCCAATCCAGCTCTCTGCTATGGCCTGGGAAAACAGTAGAAGATGGTGCACATCCTTGGACCCCGGCACCCATGTGGGAGACCCAGAAGCTCTTGGCTTCTGGCTTCGGATTGTCCCAGCTCTGGCCATTGTGGCCATTTGGGGAGTGAACCAGCAGATGGAAGATCTCTCCCTCCCTCCCTCCCTCCCTCTCTCTCTCTCTCTAACTCTGCTTTTCAAATAAATAAATCTTTAAAAAAAATAGATTTGATGAGCTAATGAAAAGCAGTTGCTTCTTTTCTTCTCAGGATCTATTATGTAGATGTGTGCTTGCCCTTTTCTAATGGATTAACTAGTAATTTTTCTAAGTTTTGGACATAATTGTAAATGTTTTTTGTTCATTACTAGTAATTCTTAACATTTACACTTTTCCTTCTGATAAAATACTAGATGTCCTTTAAAATATATTTAAAACAGTTATTGATTCTGAAATAATTCTCCAATATTATGTTTTTATTTTTAGAGCTTTTTGACAACTACATGCAACAAGATGCCCATGAATTCTTAAATTACCTACTAAATACGATTGCTGATATTTTACAAGAAGAGAGAAAGCAGGAAAAACAAAATGGTCGCTTACCTAATGGTAATATTGACAGTGAAAATAACAACAGCACACCAGACCCAACGTGGGTCCATGAGATTTTTCAGGGAACATTAACTAATGAAACCAGATGTCTTACTTGTGAAACTGTAAGTATGTCATACAGTTTTGTCTAGCAAACATGTAACTCATTGTATTAAAAGTTGTTCCTAAGGATGAGTGTATGGGTGATGAAAATTTGGCAATCCTTAGGCATAGAATAAATGTTAAAAGACTTGCTTTTCAGTAGATGTGTAATTTTCTGTAGTGCTGTTTATGGTCAAAGAATACCTGGGGTGGTCAAAAGGTAATTTCTGCAGTTTAAACTATTTGATTTTGTTTCAGCGTAGAAGGCCATAGAACTGTGTTATGGAAGTTGTATGTCTTAGTTTAAGCTCATAGAAAACTCGCAGGTCAGGGAGAAACATCTGTGCCTCTCTGAGAAATGCACTGTTAGGTGATTACATAGTGCAGACATCAGAGTGCACTTCCATAAACCTAGATGGCTGATCACTGGAAGGGACAGAGGCTGCTGCTGGTGTAACACGGCATGCTCTTTTATAGAACTGCGTCTTTATGAGTAGAAGGAGTGCACTCTGAAATAATGATAAAATGTATAGTACAGTAAGTGCATAAGCCAGTAACATGGTCGTTTATTAGCAAGTTTTGTGTACTGTGTAAACTGTGCTGTACTTTATGTGACCAGCAGTGCGGTAGGTGTGTTTGCACTGGCATCATCACAGGCTCATTAGTAACTTGGGCAAGTGTTTTGTAGCCTGGGGATTGGAGGCGGTGGAATGTGAACATTTTTGAAGGAGAGAGAGTGATAGCAACCATTCTTATTCACAGTGCTGAAATGTTTATTAATGTGAATCATAAGGGATGGGTACCAATCCTCCTACCTGGCCTTTATGAAGTCCTCCTGTGTCTGCAATAATACTTCGAGATAGTTTCCCCAGAATTGAGGGAATGAATCGGAACTACTTCCTCAGAATCTAATTTGTCATCATGCAGATTCAGCACTTGGTCATGGCTCCATGCCTTTATCAAGCCCAGCCTGAGGGATGCAGTCCAAGATTTCTCGGGTGAATGTGTGTCATTTCTGTATTCAGCATTGCACAGATCTCTAAGCACTGACTCGGCTTGTAGAAAATGGGGAGAGGGTGGTGGGATACGAACCAGAAGGCAGTCTGATCTCAGGGTGCTCACAGGCTGGTGGTGCCTGGCCACCAGGCAGTCAGGTAGCCCCAGTGCAGTGTGGGAAGGTGTAGGCGAGCACAGGATGCTGTGTGAGCCATGTGCCAGCCGGCCTGATCCAGGTGGACATGGGGCTGTTTGGGAAGGCCAGGACTACATTTCCTAGATGGTCTGGTGCTTGTGTTTTAGTGTTTTTGTGAATATCTTGGCTGGTAGGGACTGGTTCTGTCTTTTCCTCTTGTGGTGCTCTCTTTGTCCTGGAGGGTGGGGTGGTTCCTTCACTTCTCTTTTTTCTTTAAATGTGGTTGGTCCCCAGAGTTTCTTTGCATTGGAAGGATCACATTCCAGTTTATTATCAGTGTACATGAGTCCCACTTCTGGATCTCCTGCCCGACATCTTCCTTGAGGTTTAGCTTGGCTTTTCCTGATCCAGGCTGTGACATGGCTTTGGGACTTCAGCTCAGCAGCAACCAGACATGTTCATAACTGCTTTTCCTAGTGAAATTCTGTTCCACTTGGTGACGGTGACCTGGTGCCAACACAGTTGCATATGCAAACATAGTAACTCCACCCAGGTGACCCAGTGCATCTGTGTCAGAGCTTTTAGGTTATCATCAAAGTCAATTTAAAATGAAGACTCCCGAAACTGAGAACTTCATTTTCAACAAAGCTAGTACTTAACTTACTTGAAAGGCAGAGTAACAGATCTTCCATCTGCCAGTTCTCCCAAGAGGACTGCATGGGCTAGGGACTCCATTCAGGTCTCTCAAGTGGGTGGCAGGGGCCATTCACTACTTTACCACGTGCATTAGCAGGGAGCTGGATCCAAAGCCAAGAAGCCAGGTTATCAAACCTGCACTCTGATAATTAGATGCTGGTGTCACAAGCTGTAGATTAACCCATGGCACAATAGTGTTGGCCTCTGAAAACTTTATTTGGAGAAAAACCCCATTCCAAGAAGCCTCAGACAGCTGAATCTGTACTTCTCTATCTGGACAGAAACCCCTCCTGATAGGGCTGTGGCCTGCCTCTGCCATGCCATCCACTTTGCTGCAAAATGAGGTGATTTTTCCTTAAACACAGCATGTTCTCTTTTGTCTCTCTGGTCTGTCTTTCGTCTTCTTTTTCACTGGCTGTTTTGAGACCTTGTATCACTATACCTTACATTGTACTGTGGAATGACAGCTTATGGGAGTCACGGTCTAGGGCTAGCTTCATGTAGAAATGAAGCAGGAGCTGGTGCTGTGGCATAGCAGGTAAAGCTGCCACATGTGGTGCTGGCACTCCATATGGGTGCTGGTTTGAGTCCTGGCTGCTCCATTTCTGATCCAGCTCTCTGCTATATAGCCTGGGAAAGCAGAAGAAGATGACCCAAGTCTTTGGGCCCCTGCACTCACGTAGGAGACCAAGAAAAATATCCTGGCTTCTGATGGACCCAGCTTCAGCTGTTGCAGCTGTCTAGGGAGTGAACCAGTGGATGGAAGAACTCTTTCTCTCTTTGCCTCTGCCTCTCTGTAACTCTGCCTTTTAAATTAATTAATTAAGTAATTAATTAAAAAGAAGAAAGAAATGAAGCAGAGTTAGAATTACTCTGGAAACTCCTGTAAGCTGTAGCAACAGGCACAGTACCCTGCTCTCTAATTTGTGTGAGTGTATACTCTGCACCACTACAGAAGCTCTCACAACTTAGTGATGCTGACTCTATCACGTTGACATGATACCAAAACAGGAGAACGACCTGTCACTCATGTATGGTCAGTGGGCTGGAGGTAGGCATGGCTCCTGCTTGTGTGCTCCTCTTGGAAACAGATTCTTGAAGGAAACAGTTTATGTCTAACTTCTGTCCTATTCCAGTTCAAATAGAAGATGACTTGTCCATAAACGAAAGAGGACTTTAAGATAGATTTAGAGGAAGGGCTAAATTGTTTTCTTTAGTAGCAACACTGGTGTTCTTTGTCCGGTGTTCTCGTTCAGTCTTGCTATGTTTTTAAGCATCAGTGTATATGACGTGCTGGATTTTATACTGTAAAATAACACTGAGGTTTAAGAAAAGAAATGAAAAATCAGCATACTAGCCTTTGTCCGTAAGAACTACTCAAATGCATATTTTGGTGTTTTGGCTATGCATATGATAATAGTTATTTATTCAGCAGTCTTTTGGATGATCTAAATCAAGTAGTTTTGCTTTGAACTTATGGAAAAAATTATTTACATAGTAATAGAAAGCAATTAATTCTGGCATCTGGGAGCCATGATTCCCTAATATTTGAAGAAATCAAAGATAATTCCCTATTTTTACAGATAAGCAGCAAAGATGAAGATTTTTTAGACCTTTCTGTTGACGTGGAACAAAACACATCAATTACTCACTGCTTAAGGTATGTATATATATAGTTACTTCTTTTGGAAGTTAATAATTATTTTAGTTTAGAATATTTTTAGTTAATTGATGAAATTTTGGTGTGTATAAAATGAATTTATTTTGGATTTTACACAGGGGTTTTAGCAACACAGAAACCCTGTGCAGTGAATACAAATATTACTGTGAAGAGTGTCGCAGCAAGCAGGAAGCACACAAACGGTAATTGAGTGCTTTTTGGATTTTTTAGTGATTCTTTGCAAGTGGATGTTATTGATGGACTTTTCGAAGTAAAAGTGACCTGTGAAAATTCACACTCAGTAGTCATTCTTGATTAAATATTATTATAAATATAGGGCTGGCATTGAGGTGTACAGCAGGTTAAGTCACTGTCTGCGATGCTGTCATCTTATATTGGAGAGCTGGTTGAGTCCTGGCTACTCCACTTCTATCCTGCTCCCTGCTAATGTGCCTGGGAAAGCAGCAGAAGATAGGTCAAGTACTTCTGCACTTGGGAGACCTAGATGGAGTTCCCAGCCCTTGGCTTTGACCTGCCCCAGCCCCAGCCCCAGCCCCAGCCACTGTGACCATTTGGGAAGTGAACCAGCAGATCTAAGATCTCTATCTCCCCACCCCTTCCTCTCCCTATCCCTCTCCCTCTCTCTCTAACCTTGCCTTTCAAATAAACAAATCTTTAAAAAAAAATACTACGAATGATGTTCTACTTGATTTTTTTTTTTTATCAAAACTCTGTTTCCTGAGTGATTTTCTACATTTCGTGATTGTTTAGTAATCATAAAGCAGTACAGATGAAGCATTTGGCTTTGAACCTTTCCTGATTCATAGACTTTTTACCTGGTGAAGAGGGGTGAGGGAGGAAATGCTTTTTCTCTTAGTCTATTATTAGAAAGGCTGGATTTTGTGTAAAGGACTGGAATCATCATCATCACTGTTAATTCACTTTTTATTTTGAAACAACCTCAAACTATGCTTTTTAGTTAATTTTCATTTTGTTTGAAAGAAAGGTATCTTTTGTTCACTAGTTCACCCACTAAATGCCTGAGACAGCTAGGGCAGGACTAGGAAAAAGCCAGGAGCCTGGAACTCAATCTGGGTCCCAGGTGGGTGTTAGGGACCCAAGTACTTGAGTCATCACTGTTGCCTCCCAGGGTGCAAGTTAGCAGAAAGCAGAGTCGGAACTTGAACACAGGCATTCTCACAGGGGATCTAGAAATTTCAACTGGTGCCTTAACTGCTGTGCCAGATGCCCCACCCTGCAAGAATGCTTCTTAATGCATTTGAAAGTAAACCACTGATATTGTGCCTCATGACCTTTGGATACCTCAGTAGATTTTTCCCACACACAAGGAAGTTTTCTCATGTGCTCATGTTTGTCCTGGTCAGAAAAGCAGCATTGTTGTGCTGCTGTCACCAAATGTCCCAGTGATTCCCTTACAGCGGAGGGGTCTAGGCCAGAATCGGGTGTTACATTTAATAATCATGTCACTCTAGTCTTCTCCCATTCAGAGCAGTTCCAGTCTTTCTTAACTTTAATAATTGTCACTCTTGAAAGTCACAGGTTAGCTATTTTATGGAATTTCCCTCATTTGTGTTTGCCTCATTTTCTTATGATTAGATTCAGGTTATGTGTCTTCACAGGAATCTTACGGAAGTGATACTATGCTCTTCTCACTATGTCTGTAAGTGGCATATGACTTGGATTAGTCCCATGTGTTGGGGCATCCCCAAGAGCAACCCTGGAATCACTGATTTCCTCCAGGGACTCAAGAGTGCTCAACATAGAGCTGTGATCACCAAGATTTCTTATAGGGAAAGGATACAAAGTAGTCAGCAAAGAGGAAAGCCAAGCAAGCTTCCAAGAATCACTTAATTCTTCCAGCATGAAACGTGGCAACACAGGAAGCTCATTACAGAGTCAGTGCAGGGTTTTTATTGGGGGCAGATCATGTAAGAACTCTGCCTAGCATGTACCCAAATTCCATGCTCCCAGAAGGAAAGCAAGTATTTGGGATAAACCATATTGCTTGTGCAAGCAAGTTAGGCACGGTGGGCCACCTGAGGAGCAAACGCTGCAAATCTGTGTTCCCAGGTGCTAATGAAGTGCCATCCTTTAAGCAGCCTTCCCAAGGGTAGTCTGAGGCTGTGTTCACCCTTTTCTGTACTTCTAATTACTGGTGCTGTTATTGAACACTTGATTAAGCTGTTTCCCAAAAGCTGCGTTTTTCCTCACTTTAATTTAAAAGTATTTTATTTGTAAGTATTTGATGTGGATGTATTTTGAGATTATAAATATCCTGTTCACTGAACTTTTTATTCCTTTTTAAAAAGTCAGTGTAAACTTAAGGATTCCTATTTTATTCAGTGAGTTGTAATCCATTGACATTGTTACTTCTTTTCAGGATCAAGTTCATGCCCATGTTTTTGATGTACCCCACCATTTTTCAGCACGCACTTTGTGGCACCAGAAATGCTCAGCTCATTTTGTACTTTCCTTGCATCTGTACAGAAAAAGCCATTTCTCCAAGGAGCTTGGTTCCTTTTAGGGGAGAGTGATGTTCAGAAGCTGCTCATTGGTACTAGAATGTCACTGTTTCTGAGCCCCCTTAGTGAACATACTATGAATATTTACATATGAAATAAATACATTTTGTATTTATTTCTCTTATCTGTCTGTCTGTATTGACAATCATGAATTCACAGTGATATCTCTAATTCCAGCCAATACCATAAGATCCATTCTGCTATCTCACTTTTAATATTTGTAACTCTTCACTATCAGTAAACATAAGCTGCTATTATCCTTATTGTATTTTCTTATTTGGTCAGTATACCTGAAGGTAACTAGTCTTACTTTCTCTGGTGCATGTGTGCATACACACACGCACACACACATGCACACGCACACACACACACACACACACACACTCAAAGATATCCTCACTGTGCTTGGGCTTCCCCCTCCCCTGCCTGCACACTTGTGTGTCTTATGTGTTCTGTCTTATATTTGAACTGAATTGTTCATAAAGGGACGAGGAAGAGCTGAGGTTTTTAAATTACTGTATTTTTGTCTTTGTTTTGAATAGAGACACATTTCTTAGGAAAGGAGCTTTTGGCAATGGACACAGGTAGTCAAAATACTGTTCCCTTCCATCAGTGCAGAAGCTATGGAGTGGCTCAGATAACTGTGGGCGGAGGCATAGGGCTGGGTGGTAGCAGACTCAACCTGAATATGTTGTAGAAAGTACTAAGACAGTTGAATAGGGAGGATAGTGAGGGACTGAATACAGCTCAGAGCGACAGAGCTTCAAACTTGTTGACTTCATCAAGGAAGGCCCAGGTGGAGCATAAACTGCCCTCCATGAAGGATGATGGTTACACATCTGTGAGATTTTAATATTTAATCCATTATTAAATACTGGCTTCTTTACATGCAGAATATGTACCTTTTAAAAAGATTTACTTACTTATTTCAGAGGCAGAGTTAGAAAGAAAGAGAGAGGTCTTCTAGCCACTGGTTTACTCCCCAAATGGTCATAATGGCCGGAGCTGAGCCAGCCTGAAACCAGGAGCCATGAGCTTTTTCCTGGTCTCCCATGTGGGTGCAGTGGCCCAAGCATTTGGGTCATTTTCCACTGCCTTCCCAGGCCATAAACAGAAAGCTGAATTGGAAGAGGAGCAGCCGGGACACGAATGGAATGCCTACCACACCACTGTGCCAGCCCCTGTGTATATTCTTTGTAAAGAAGCTGGAAAATAGGAGAGTACTTCAGAAAGCTCATAGAAAAGTGGGAATTAGCAAATAAATTTATTTTGGTACAGTGTGTTTGTGTATTTTAAAGATTTATTTATTTATTTATTTATTTATTTATTTATTTATTTATTTGAAAGGCAGAGTTAGCCGGCGCCGTGGCTCACTAGGCTAATCCTCCACCTTGCGGCGCCGGCACACCGGGTTCTAGTCCCGGTCGGGGCGCCGGATTCTGTCCCGGTTGCCCCTCTTCCAGGCCAGCTCTCTGCTATGGCCAGGGAGTGCAGTGGAGGATGGCCCAGGTGCTTGGGCCCTGCACCCCATGGGAGACCAGGAAAAGCACCTGGCTCCTGGCTCCTGCCATCGGATCAGCGCGGTGCACCGGCTGCAGCGGCGGCCATTGGAGGGTGAACCAACAGCAAAGGAAGACCTTTCTCTCTGTCTCTCTCTCTCACTGTCCACTCTGCCTGTCAAAAAATAAAAATAAATAAATAAATAAAATAAAAAATATAAATAAAAATAATAAAAAATGAAAGGCAGAGTTACAGAGAGGCAGAGGCAGAAAGAGAGATGGAGAGGTCCTCCATCCACTGGTTCACTCCCCAGATGGCTGCGATGGCTGGAGCTGTGCTGATCCAAAGCCATGAGCAAGGAGCTTCTTCCCGGTCTCCCACGCGGGTACAGGAGCCCAAGTGCTAGTGTCATCTTCCACTGCTTTCCCAGGCCATGGCAGGGAGCTGGATCAGAAGTGGAGCAGCCAGAACTTGAACTGGTGCCCATATGGGAGGCCGGCACTGTAGGCAGCAGCTTTACCCACTGTGCCACAGTGCCGGCTCCAGTACAGAGTATTTTGAAATGCATGTGCTATTTTCTCATTATACATATTTTCCATGAACTTTTTGAAGTCCTCGTGTATGGATGAATACATAGCAATTAAGAATCCCTACAAAAATTTTAATGTTTTTTTATATGTCCTAGATTTTACTAGTGCATATACATACAATTACTGGGATGACTGGAAATTTTATAAACAGTTTTGTAATGTTTTTCAGTTAATTGGACCATGTTAAGGAAAATATTCTTTTACATAATTCATAAGTGCAAATGGTATATAGTATTGTTTATATTTATATTATAGTATTGTTTATATATCTGCCAATCCTCTAAATCCAATCACAGTTATAAATAGTGCTTTGATGGACACTTTTATGTGTATAAAGCCTGACTCCCACATACTTTTGGAAATTTTTCACAGCATTTAGCAATCATTTTATCTAAGTTCCTGGAAAGGTAACTACACTTTTGACAACTTACACTGGGATACTGGACAAGTCTTTTAATCTTTTTGGGCCTCATTTGGATTAGTCCTCTTCTAAGGTCCCTGCCAGCTCTAAAAGCTCATAGTGTCTAGTCTCAGAAGAAGCTTGTATTGAATATACAGATCATAGTTCTGCCTAAAGAAACGGAAACCAGTTTGACTAAAAAAGGTTTCAATCTGGAACGCTTCCTATTGTTCAGAAACCACATGATCATCTCAGTAGATACAAAGCACTTGACAAATTCAACATCCTCTCGTGATAAAACACCGTTCAGTATACCAGGCAATTCCCTCAATGGAATAGAGTCCATCTATGAGAAGCCCACAGCTAACATCATACTCAGTGTGAAAAACTGAAAACTTCTGGTCCATATAATATTGGAAGTCCTAGCCAGAGTATTTAGGTAAGAAAATGAAATTACAAGCATCCAAATTGAAACAGAAGAAGCAAAATGCTCTTTTCTCAGATGGTGTGATCTTACAGTTAGCAAATTGTATAGATTATATAAAACACACACACACACACACACACACACACACACACACAAACCAACCCTGTTAGAACTAATAAATTATTGGGCCAGCACTGTGGCACAGCATCCCACCTGCTCTGCTTCCAGTCCAGCTTCCTGTTAATGTGCCAGGGAAGGCATTGGAAGATGGCCCAAGTACTTGGGCCTCTGCTACACATGAGGAAGACCAGGATGGGGCTCCTGACTCCTGGCTTTGGCCTGGCCCAGACCCAGCTCTTACAGCCATTTGGAATGAATCAGTGGAGGGAAGCTCACTTGCATACATGCTCTGTGTATGTGTGTGTGTATCTATCCCACCCCCCCCCCCCCAGTCATTCTGCGTTTCGAATAAATAAAACTTTAAAAAAGAGAAGTAGTAAATTATTCAACAGTTGTAGAATACAAATCAACATACAAGAATCAGTTATAGCCGGCGCCGCGGCTCACTAGGCTAATCCTCTGCCTAGCGGCGCTGGCACACCGGGTTCTAGTCCCGGTCGGGGCACCGGATTCTGTCCCGGTTGCCCCTCTTCCAGGCCAGCCCTCTGCTGTGGCCAGGGAGTGCAGTGGAGGATGGCCCAGGTGCTTGGGCCCTGCACCCCATGGGAGACCAGGAAAAGCACCTGGCTCCTGGCTCCTGCCATCGGATCAGCGCGGTGCGCCGGCTGCAGCGCGCCAGCCGCGGCGGCCATTGGAGGGTGAACCAACGGCAAAGGAAGACCTTTCTGTCTGTCTCTCTCTCTCACTGTCCACTCTGCCTGTCAAAAAATAAATTAAAAAAAAAAATCAGTTATATTTGTATTCACCAACAGGAAGCAGTCTTGAAATTAAGAAAACCTTACTTATAATAGGAGCAAAGTAATAAAATACTGAAGAATAAACTAAACTAACAAGGTAAATGACTTGTTCAGTGAAAACTATAAAACAACATTGAGCTAAATTAAAGAAGATGCAAATATATGGAAGGACATCCTGTGTTCATGGATTGATTAGAAAACAATGTTGTTAAAATTTCTGCACCACCCTAAGCTGTCTATGAATTCAGTGCAATCCCTGTTATACTACCAGTGGCATGTTTTGCAGAAACATAAAATACTCCGTTTTGCAATCATGAAAGACCCCAAAGAGACAAAGCAATCTTCAGAGATAATACACTGGGGTTTCACATATCCTGATTTTAAAAGACAATACAAATCTACCACAATTAAAACACTATGGCACATACATGTAGACTAGTGGAACCAAATAGCCTGGAAATATCCACTGTGGGGAGCAACTGGGAGCAACTCGGACTAGACTGTTACTGGAATTAAGACTTATTCTATGCATCTGCTCTCCCACAATATGGCGCTGAGAAGGGAGAAACAGCTTCTACACCGCTGCCTCCAGTTCAACCAATAAACTGTAGGACCTGCTCCTGATTGGAGGAGAGCAGCGTACTCGGCGTGTGGGTAGCAGAGTTGGGATTGGCGGAGGAGGACTATAAAGGAGGAGAGAGACAACATGCACCAGGAACATCTAAGGGGAACATCTATCTGAAGGAACACCTGTGCAGCCCCCGAGAGAGCCGGCCAGCGGTGTGCCGCTCCCCCGCGGAAGTGGGGAAAGTGGCTAGGGGGAACCGCCCTTCCACGGAGGTGGAAGGGATGGTAGCCAACCCGGGAAGAACCAGCAGCAAATCCGGGGAGGGCCGAGCAGACAAAAGAACAACGCAGGGTCCTGTGTTGTTCCTCCACGAAGACGGGGAGCGACATAATGGTGCCGTGACTCAGATATGAAGCCTAGGCAGGGTTTAGTGTCGTTCCTCCACGAAGAGGGGGAGCGACATAATGGTACCGTGACTCGGATATGAAGCCTACGCAGGGTCTAGTGTTGTTCCTCCACGAAGAGGGGGAGCGACATAATGGTGCCGTGACTCGGATATGAAGCCTACGCAGGGTCTAGTGTCGCTCCTCCACAAAGAGGGGGAGCGACAATCCACATAGGTCTGGTCAACTGATTTTGACAAGTGTGTCAGAAAACTTAAGGGGAAAGGATAAGCTAGCTCTTCACCAAATGGTGTGGGGAAAGCAGGATGTCCATATGCAATCAACTCTAAATGGATTAGACTAAAGCCGGAACACTAGAAGAAGAAAACAGTTGAAAAGCTTCATGATGGGCTGGTGCTGCGGCTCACTAGGCTAATCCTCCACCTGCGGCGCCAGCAACCTGGGTTTTAGTCCTAGTTGGGGCACCAGATTCTGTCCCAGTTGCTCCTCTTCCAGTCCAACTCTGTCTGCTGTGGCCCGGGAAGGCAGTGGAGGATGGACCAAGTGCTTGGGCCCTGCACCTGCATGGGAGACCAGGAGGAAGCACGTGGCTCCTGGATTTGGATCAGTACAGTGCACCAGCTGCAGTGGCCATTTGTGGGTGAACCAATGGAAGGAAGACCTTTCTGTCTGTCTGTCTCTCACTGTCTAAATCTGCCTGTCAAAAAAATTAAAAATAACAAAAAAGAAAAGTTTCATGACATTGGATTTGTCAGTGATTTCTTAGATTTGATGACAAAAACATAGGCATCAAAAACAACAATAGACAAACAGGATATCAAAGTTTAAAATTTCCGCAAAGCAAAGGATGCTACAGAGTGAAAAGGCAAACTGTGGGAGGAAATATAAGCAAACCATTATCTGATAAGGGGTTAGTATCTAGAATATATAAACAACTCCTGCAACTCAATTATTACAACAAAATAATCCAGTATTTAAAAGAACAAGGACTCAGACTCAAGGATACACAAATGGCTAACAAGCAAAATGAAAAGATGCTCAGTAT
Organism: Oryctolagus cuniculus; assembly: GCF_051225735.1. Lineage (NCBI taxonomy): Eukaryota > Metazoa > Chordata > Mammalia > Lagomorpha > Leporidae > Oryctolagus > Oryctolagus cuniculus. Next base: position 87,300,228 of record NC_142875.1, read on the forward strand.
CACTAATCAGAAAAGTGCATATCAAAATCACATGGGATATACCGCATCACAGAATGACCACTCTACAGAAAAAGAAAAAAATAACCTTAAATAATGAGAGTTGGTAGGAGTGTAAAATGGTACATGATACAGCTGCCATGGAGACCAATATGGGCACATTGAAAAATTACAAGGAAAGTGACTGTATGATCTAGCATTCCTACTTTTGGGTGTATACCCAAAATAATTGAAAGCAGAATGTCAAAGAGGTTTTTGCACGTGCATTGTTCATTGCAGCATTATTCACAATAGCTAAGAAACAGAAGCAACCTAAATGTCCATTAATGGTTTGGTTGAATGGATAAGCAAAATATGGTATGTACATACAATACAGCTTTTAAAAAAGGAAATCCCTGTTATATATTTTAGCATGGGTGGACTTGAAAGCATTATGCTAATTGAAATAAGCAAGTCACCAAGAAGCAAAACAAAATAAAACCCCAAATGTTGTAGGATTCCATTTATATATGTGAGATCTTAAATTGTTAAACTCTTAGAAACGAAGCAGAGCTGCAAAAGGTGAGTGGTTGTTGAATGGCTAGAGTTTCAGTTTTGTAAGAGGAAAAGTTCTGGAGAGCTGTTGTACAGTAATATTCATAGGGTTAGAACTGCTATGTGCTATATCCTTATGGTTAAGATTGTAAATTTTGTATTTATTTACTGCAATAAAGCAGGAAAAGTTTGACTTGTTGTGTCCATGTTTATATTGATATTTTTAAAATTCTTCAAGAAATGTTCACTCTGGGAAAACTGAAAAATGATTTCTGGAAATGTTCATGAAGTGCCACAAAATCAGGATTCCATCATCACATGAGCTTGCTGTGTGATAGCAGTGTTCTATATTGTAGCCTGTGAGAGGACTCTCAGAATAGAAGAAATTTAACATCTTAAATTCAGCCTGTCCTGTAATTTATTTGTACATAGACTGCTTTTGTGCAGCATGCCTATTGAGTTGTATCTATCACAGTTCAGGAAAGATAGCACTTTGGGAAGTATGAATATGACAGCCATATACTCTTAACCCTCAGAAGGATAAAGACTGCAGGTGAAAGTAGAGTGATGTCCGTGAGAACTGTAAGGAGAGTTCTGATGGCTGTCACTCCTGTGTCTGGGGTCTGATGCTGAGTGACAGTGACAGGAGCTGAGTTCCCTGCCTTCACCTCCTCCTCTCAGTTCTCTTCACTTTCCCTTTATTCCACATGCACCTGAGCTCACTTCAGGGACCACCCTGGCCTCCCGTATTAAAGAAATCCCATGTGTGCTTGAGTGACTGCATCTTGTCACCGTGGGCACTGGCCCCTCTTACAGTATCTGCTCCAGATTGAGTGTTCTGCTGCTGCTGCCTGACTTCAAGGCCTCACAATTGTGCTGCATTTTCATAACCAGATCCATATCTTATTCCCATTTAGCCAGGCTGTGCTGGTGGTAACCTGTGTGGTATTGTGTCAGCCACAGGAATTTGTCTGTAAACATTCCCAGCCGCTCCTGCGCGCACACACCCATTAAAGTCCTCTGACTGTGACTTGTATTTCTGGTTGGGTGAGTCCTTCCTTCTCTTGACCAACTGATGCTGCCTGATGCTTGCTGGATCTTTGGATACCGCTCAGCACTGCGTTCCATGGGCCCCATCTGTAGCTGCCACCTGCCCCTCACGTGTAGCGCACGCTGGAGGTGAAGGTCTGTCCTCTAGGTGTCCTCCCGGTGCTTACGTCTCAGTTACCCAGTGTTTTCCTCGCAGCCAGCCCTGCCTTGTGAATGTCACAGTTTAAAGGAGTATGGAATTTAGTCCTTGGAACTGTGTATCTGTCGGGTTACTAAGCATCTCTCTTAGTGTACTAACAGGATAGTAGTAAGCTATTTGGTGCTGGTGCTGGGATATTACATTCACCTGTGGCAGAGCTTGCAAGTCAGTGCTCTCTTGGCTAAGTTCCATCTATAGTTGTTTTTTTTTTTTTTTTTTTTTTTTTTTTTTGACAGGCAGAGTGGACAGTGAGAGAGAATGACAGACAGAAAGGTCTTCCTTTGCCGTTGGTTCACCCTCCAATGGCCGCCGCGGCCGGCGCGCTGCGGCCGGCGCACCGCGCTGATCCGATGGCAGGAGCCAGGAGCCAGGTGCTTTTCCTGGTCTCCCATGGGGTGCAGGGCCCAAGCACCTGGGCCATCCTCCACTGCACTCCCTGGCCACAGCAGAGGGCTGGCCTGGAAGAGGGGCAACCGGGACAGAATCCGGCGCCCCAACCGGGACTAGAACCCGGTGTGCCGGCGCCGCTAGGTGGAGGATTAGCCTAGTGAGCCGCGGCGCCGGCCCGCTAAGTTCCATCTATAGACCCCTTTGCTTGGCTCACACAGTTTCTGAAGGACTCCGCTTGGGCTACTGGGGAAGGAAATAGGGGAGTTTTTAGAGCCACCACAGTCCTTGCCCAGTGACTGACAAGTGCTAAAGAGGCTATAAAGGCCAGCTGCCTTCCTGAGGGTGAGACAAGACTAAGGTGAAATTCATATTCAAGGTTTTTTTGGCAAGACTATGCTGAAGCCTACCCACACTCCAGGTGTTCTAGACTTTTCTTTGTTTATTTGAAGACAAGGTCTGTTATTTCAGTCTTTGGACACTTATTGAGACATCTTTTACTGTCCAGTATGTTGGTGAATGTCCTCCTTGTACTTGAAAAGAATGTGTATTCTGTACATGGATGGAGTGTTCAAAAATTGTGCATTAAACCCATAATTAAATTCATATCTTCTTGTCTGTATAGATTTTTTGTTAATAAGATAAATATGTTAACTCCAGCTCTGATGGTAAATTTCTCTGCTTCTGCCTTTGTTTACTGTGACAGACCTAAGCCCTGCTGTTGGAGGGCACACTCTTGAGACTGCCTCGCCCTCTCACCTAGTCCCTCTCATGGTGAACTGTCCCTCTTGCGACAGTAGCCCTGGCTGTGAAATCCACTCTGTCTGAAGTTAGGAAAGCCAGCTTACTTAGGACTGGTGTTTAAAGGGTACCTCTTTCTCCATCCTTTACATCCTTTACTTTGTGTGTTTTTTTTTTTTTTTTGACATAGTCTTATAGTTTTAAATAGGTGAACACCTTTTAAGATAGAGTACAGAATGGGTGCAAATTATCATTTGAAAGATGTAAAGGCAAGAAAATATGTAACATAAATTTACCCATATTTGAAATAGTTTGTGTGGTGGGTAAATGCCATTAAAATACAAATTTAAACAAAAAGTTGATTTTGGGGGCTGGTGTTGTGTTATAGCAGGTTAAGCCTCTGTGATGCCAGCATCCCATATGGGTGCCAGTTCAAGACCCAGCTTCTCCTCTTCCAATCCAGCTCCCAGCTCCTTGCTAATGTGTCTGGGAAAGCAGCAAAAGATGGCCCAAGTGCTTGGGCCCCTGCATACATGTGGGAGACCTGGAAAAAGCTCAGGGCTCCTGGCTTTGGCCTGGCCATGCCCTGGCCATTGATGAACCAGCAAATGAGAGTCATGTTTCTCTCTCTCTCTCTCCTCTCCATCTCTGCCTTTCAAATAAAATAAAAAATCAATAAAATTAAATCTTTAAAAAAAGTTCACTTTTTGGTGTGTGTGTGTGTGTGTGTGTGTGTGTGTGTGTGTTTTTGGACAGGCAGAGTGGACCGTGAGTGAGAGAGACGGAGAGAAGGGTCTTCCTTTGCCGTTGGTTCACCCTCCAATGGCCGGCGTGCTGTGGCCGGCACACCGCACTGATCCGATGGCAGGAGCCAGGTACTTCTCCTGGTCTCCCATGGGGTGCAGGGCCCAAGTACTTGGGCCATCCTCCACTGCACACCCTGGCCACAGCAGAGAGCTGGCCTGGAAGAGGGGCAACCGGGACAGAATCCGGCGCCCCGACCGGGACAAGAACCCAGTGTGCCGGCGCTGCAAGGCGGAAGATTAGCCTAGTGAGGTGTGGCGCTGTCCTTTTTGTTTTTACTTGAAAGGCAGAAACAGAAGATCATCCATCTTCCATCTTTAAAAGAAAGTTAACTTTTTCTTTTTTTTTAATTTGAAAGGCAGAAACAGAGGAAGATCTTCCATCTCTGGTTTGCTTCCCAAAATGCCAGCAACAGTCAGGAGCCTGGAAATTAATCCTGGTCTCTTTTATGAGTAGCAGGGAAGCAAGTACTTGAGCTGTCACCTGCTGCTTCTCTGGGTCTGCATTAGTAGGAAGCTGGAGTCCGCAGCAGAGCTGGGACTTAATCCAGCTCATCCCAAGAGGCATATTAATCGCTGTGCCAAATGCCTACACCAAAAATGATCTCTAAGTCAGTTTACATATTTTAAAAAAAATCAATATGTAAGTCAAACTTTTAAGTGTAAATAACTAAAAGTGAAACTAAATGTTCTTTATCCTTGTGGTTTTCTTTCAACATATTTGTCTTTTATTTATTTATTTTTTAGATTATTTATTTATTTATTTGACAGGTAGAGTTTACCTTGAGAGAGACAGAGAGAAAGGTCTTCCTTCCATTGGTTCACTCTCCAAATGGCCGCAACGGCTGGAGCTGTGCTGATCAGAAATCAGGAGCCAGGAGTTTCTTCTTTCATCCCATGCAGATGCAGGGGCCCAAGCATTTGGACCATCCCCCACTGCCCTCCCAGGCCATAGCAGAGAGCTGGACTGGAAGAGGAGCAACCGGCACTAGAACCCGGCGCCCATATGTGATGCCGGTGCCACAGGCAGAGGATTAACCTAGTGTGCCATGGTGGGTGCTGGCCCCAACATATTTGTCTTTAATAGAAAATACAACATACTGACACTTTTTTTTTTTTTTTTTGACAGGCAGAGTTAGTGAGAAGGAGAGAGACAGAGAGAAAGGTCTTCCTTTTCCATTGGTCCACCCACAAATGGCCGCTGCGGCCGGCGCACTGCACTGATCCGAAGCCAAGAGCCAGGTGCTTCTCCTGGTCTCCCATGCAGGTGCAGGGCCCAAGCACTTGGGCCATCCTCCACTGCCTTCCCGGGCCACAGCAGAGAGCTGGACTGGAAGAGGAGCAACTGGGACAGAATCCGGCGCCCCAACCGGGACTAGAACCCCGGGTTGCTGGCACCGCAGGCGGAGGATTAGCCTAGTGAGCCATGGCGCTGGCCTGCTTTTTTTTTTTTTTTTTTAAATAATGGCAGTGACCAAGAACTCCCTAATATAAACTTTCTCTACACAAGTTTGAGTGAAAAGAAAACTAAGAATCTGTATATTCTTTGGTATATTGGTACAATTTACATTTTAGGCAAGGAACCAATTTTTTTATTATTCTGCAAAATCTACATGATGATTGTCACACTTGCATGTATATCCTAGCAGATTTCTCTTTTTCTTCTGGAACTATTTCAATGTGAGGACAACTTTGCATACAAAGCTTTCATCAACTTTAAAAGACAGCTTCACAGATATTCTTGTTTTGATAGCCTCATATTCATCCCATAGGCAGTTGAGTTTTGGTGGTCGCCGGTGATTTACCCCTAGAAGAACTCTGCCATCTGGGACTCATATTCTGTGTGTGTTGTCTGATCAAACATATTTTACATGTTCTCATTTAGATCTTTGCTCTCACCTCCCCTAGCCCCACTCATGTTTAATTTCTGAAAGTGCATTTGTCCTAATTCTGAGGCCAACTCATTCCCTCGCCTTTCCCCTGCCTTAAAAAACTGCTACCTGTTACACGGTGACAACACGTATTATACTAGTACAGAAAATTCGCCTTCTCTACCTACACTTCCATTGGGAATTTTTAAAGGACACTTTGCTGTTCTGTAAAAATTTTACTTCAGCAGCCCTTCATGGGGTCAATTGAAGATCTAATGTTTAAAGTTGAATTAGTAAATATATACACACACACACACACACACACATACACAAATATATATGACTGTTGTTATTTTTAAATGATTTCATTTATTTGAAAGGCAGAGTTACAGAGGGACAGACAGAAAGAGGTCTTTCATCTGCTGGTTCATTCCTCAAGTAGCCTTTATGGCCAGGAGTGGGCTGTGCTGAAGCCAGGATTCTGGAGCTCCATCCAGATCTCCTGTGTGGGTGGCAGGGGCCCATGCAGTTGGAACATCTTTTTCTGCACATTAGCAGGGAGCTAAATTGGAAGTGGAGCAGCCAGAACTTGAACACTCCTAAGGAATGCCTATCATAATTACATTATCTCTGTATTATGATTTATTTCAACATTTCCTGTTGTTGAATAGTTAGGATTTTTTACAATATAAAATAACTCTAGAAGTAGATTTTCTCAAAAGTTCTATCTTTGAGATGTTGTGTTTAATGTGGATTTATAGAAATGGTATTACTGAGACAAAGGCCATAAAGGTCCTTCATTCACATTGCTAAATGTGTTTCCAGGAATGATCACTTACTTTCCTTTTGGTCCTTGTTTTTCAAAGGCCAGGCTAGTTGTATTGTAAATATTTCAGGGGCAGTGAGCTGCCCACCACATCTCAGATCTGTAGAATACAGATTTAGTATCATGTTGTAGAATGATTTTTATTTTCAGTGTATTAGTGGCAGTGTCTTTTATTTATTTTTTATTTAATTTTTATTTTAGTGTATTAGTGTATTAGTGGCAGTGTCTTAGTAAATTTTATTTATTTTTAGTGTATTAGTGTATTAGTGACAGTGTCTTAGTAAATTTTATTTATTTATTTGAGAGGTAGAGACCAAGAGAAGGGTCTTCCATCCACTGATTCACTCCCGAAATGGCCACAGCAGCTGGAGCTGAGCTGATCCGAAGCCAGGAGCCAGGAGCCAGGAGCTTCTTCAGGGTCTCCCATGTGGGAACATGGGCCCAAGCAGCTGGCCATCTTCTACTGCTTTCCCAGGGCATAGCAGAGAGCTGGATCAGATAAGGAGCAGCTGAGACTTGAACCAGCACTCCTGTGGGATGCCAGCACCACAGGCAGCGGCTTTACCTGCTACACCACAGCACCGGCCCATAAATTTAATTATTTTAATTGTGAGAAGTACTTTGCTTCACTGAACCCATGTTAAAATCACTTCTGCAACATTTAGCAAATACCTATCACATGCCAGGCCTATTGCAGGACCGTGGAGAAGTAAAAATGAAGGAAATGTTTTCTGCCTGCCAAAGAGTTGAGAGTCTAGAAGAGAAAGACCCCGATCACCTAAATACTTGCTGTGTAATAAGCTCAGTGTCTGTAGGGAGCCTGTGACGCGCTGATGGAGGACTGAAGAGGGAGTAACTTTTGTACCGAGCCCTGAAAGGAAGACTAGACTGTTTCAGGTGATGTAGGTGCTGAGTCCCTCTCAGGGAGATGGAGCACTTCTGGGTGTAGTAAAGATTATTTGCAGCGTGAAAGGTAGCACAATTAAATACTGAACTCCTGAATTTCCAGCCAATTTTAATTCTCTTTCTAGGATAGATATAGCTGCTGTGCCTACCTGGTGAACATCCTTAGTTGACTGATATTTTATGCTTTTTGTTTTTTCAATCTTCTGTTGTCAGTCTATTTTTGCATTATGTAGATTGGTAGAATAAGTGGGCTTCCGTCTACACTCACATCCAAAGGGCTTGGCAGTTTCATGGAACCCATTTTCTCCTCCACTGTCCCTGGACGTCACGTCCATTTAGTCTTGGCATGAAGGATCTGTGTTGGAAAAATACAGATTTCTTAACAAAGGACTGATGCCATTCTTTCTTTCTCTGAAAATATTTATTGAGTGTGGGGTCATGTTATGTTATTTGGTCCTGATAGGTGATTTGGTCTTACAATACTCAGAATGTTGCCTTGCCACTGTAAAAATATTATTTGGATGTTTGGCCTAATTGGGATGCTTGCATCCCGTATCAGAGCGAATGGATTTAAGTCCTGGCTCCACTTCAATTCCAGCTTCTGAGAGGTTCCCCAGGAGACAGCAGATGATGGTTTAAGTAATTGGGACTCTGCTACCCAAAGGTCACCTCGATTGAGTTCCTGACTTGTGGTTTCTACCTTGCCACGCCCTGGCTGTTGCTGGCATTGGGAAGTGAACCAGTGGATGGAAGATTTTTATCTCTTTATTTCTGCCTTTCAAATAAAAAAGTAAATTAAAAAATTTTTAAAGACGCCACTTAGGTACCCACACCTCATATCAGAATACCTAAGTTCAAGTCCTAGCTTCACTCCCAATTCCAGCTTCCTGCTAATTTGCACCTTGGGAGGCAGCAGGTGATGGATCAAGCACTTGGGTCCTTACCACCGACATGGGAGACATGAATTGAGTTCTTGGCTTCTGGCTTTTGCCTGGCCCAGCCCTGACTGTTGTGGTCATTTGGGGAGAGAACCAGTGGATGGGTTCATTCATATTTCTCTTACACACATACACACTCTATTTCTCTCACCACTCTCCCCTTCCTTCCCATTCTCTCCCTCTCAAAAAAAAAATAATAACTGGTAGAAATATATAAAAACAGACAGTGTTGGGTTATTAAAAGTGATGATTAACTACTAATTAGATGTCATAAATTTTGATGATTCTTTTTAAGACACAGTGTGGATGTCTTTTATGACTTTTTTATTTTTATTTTTATAGGATGAAAGTTAAAAAACTGCCCATGATTCTAGCTCTACACCTGAAGAGATTTAAGTATATGGATCAACTTCATCGATATACAAAACTTTCTTATCGGGTAGTTTTTCCTTTAGAGCTTCGTCTGTTTAACACGTCAGGCGATGCAACCAATCCTGACAGGATGTACGACCTTGTTGCTGTTGTGGTTCACTGTGGAAGGTAATTGCAACTCTTAGGATGTGGTGGAATTTCTAGCTTAGTAGGGCCAGTGCACATGCAGGATGTTCGCTAGTGATTTGCATGTCAAGCTTTTGGAAAAGTGAGTTCATTTCCAAAAGGACTTTTCAGATACACCTTTACATCATTGCTTCCTTAAAGTGTTATATATTAAAACATTACTACCTTGATTTGTATTCTTACTGTTTAACTCTCTCTGAATATTGCATCTGAGTTCCTAGGACTTTCACATCTGTGGGTTTTTTCTTTTCCTTTCCTTTGTGTATGGGGATGAAGGGTGGTTGGTAAAAAATGGTGCCTAGATAGATTTTGCGAAGTCAGTCATTTCTGAGATTAATTGAATATATTTGCTGTGTTGATTATTATGAAAGCATTTGGAATAGCTCTTCAGAGATCAGCTTTCTAACTTTACTGGTGTGTCTGTTGGTCATTTCCTGTTGGCCAGTTGTAGTGTTCTGTCTCCTTACCCTCCTTCCCAATACAGTGTGCGTGAACAAACAAGTCTATCTTAATGGAGAAAATAACTTGAAAACAACTGCCATTTTGCACAGTGTGACTTCATATATTGCTTCCTGAAAAAGCATCAGTGTAAAGTGATTAAAATTATATTTTGGGACATAGTAGGCTAAGCCTCCACCTGCAGCACTAGCATCCCATGTGGGCACCAGTTCATGTCCCAGCTGTTCGTCTTCTGATCCAGCTCTCTGCTTATGGCCTGGGAAAGCAGTAGAAGATGGCCCAAGTGCTTGGGCCCCTGCACGCATGTGGGAGAGCCGAATAAGTTCCTGGCTCCTGACTTTGGATCAACCCAGCTCTGGCCATTGTGGCTATTTGGGGAATGAACCTTAAAAAGAGTTTACTATTTATTTGAAAGTCACAGTTACTGAGACACACACACAAATGTACACAGGTCTTCCATCCACTGCTTCACTCCCCAAATGGCTAGGGCTGGGCCAGGCCAAAGCCAGGAGCCAGGAGCTGCTTCTGCATCTCCCACGTGGGTGCAGGGGCCCCAAGTACTTGGGCCATCCTCCACTGTTTTCCCAGGCACATTAGCAGGTGGCTGGAACGGAAGTGGAGCAGCTAGTACTTGAACCAGCACTCACATGGGATGCTGGCGTCACAGGCAGTGGCCCTGTGCTGCTTTTTAATAGCAGTAACATTACCTTGTAAGGGCCTAACTTTTCTGTATATTAAGCCTCTTCAAATGTAGTGACAGCCTTGCTCTGGAACTGGCCTCAGAGGATCTCTAGGTATGAGGTTGCTGTCTTGGATCACTCCCAGGGCCCCTTCCTGTCTGTGTCATTTTAGAGCTAACTCCACTTGTCCCTGCTTAGGCCTCTCTTCACTTAGTGTTTGTCTTTTTAACCCTGTCATTGGCCCCACTTGCATCTCATCCCCACGGTAACAGCACAGTGTGTTGCTCGCAGCCTGTTTACACCGGCATGGTACAGTTGTCTGGCCAGCTCTCCAAGCACTGGCTGTCAGTACAGTTATAATTGTTGGTTTTTGCCTGTTTCCCTTTTGAGAATAGGTGTCACTTAACCAGAAAATCAGTTCTTTAACTGATTTGTTCTTTAACAAAAGACAATATTTTAAAATATTTTCCCATTGTTAAATTTTCTGTATCAGATTGATTTGTAGCTGTGTTTCCTATCAGATGGTTTATTTGCCTGCATCCTTCTCTGTGGAGCGTCATTTCCATGATCATTCTGTTCTCTGGTGTTAGTGTCCCACTGAAGCATACTTGTTCTCTGTCCCAGTCCTAACAGATAGGAGATTTCCAACTAAATGTTTGCTGAGTGTGTCATCCTTAGACCTGTGTCAGCTCCCTGCTCCATGGTGCAGCACCTTTCCTGAGTCCTTAGCCCTCTCTACATACCTCCTCTTATTGGGAGCTCTGCTTTTGTACTGGATTGCACCTTGCCTTCTGCTTTTTTTTTTTTTTTTTTTTTGACAGGCAGAGTGGACAGTGAGAGTGAGAGACAAAGAGAAAGGTCTTCCTTTGCCGTTGGTTCACCCTCCAATGGCCGCCGCGGCAGACGCGCTGTGGCCAGCGCACCGCGCTGATCCGATGGCAGGAGCCAGGTACTTATCCTGGTCTCCCATGGGGTGCAGGGCCCAAGCACTTGGGCCATCCTCCACTGTGCTCCCTGGCCACAGCAGAGAGCTGGCCTGGAGGAGGGGCAACCGGGACAGAATCCAGCTCCCAGACCGGGACTAGAACCCAGTGTACCGGCACCGCAAGGCGGAGGATTAGCCTAGTGAGCTGCGGCGCCGGCCGCCTTCTGCTTTTAGAAAGGTCCCCAGCTGGGCAGGCTGCTGGGTGTCTGACCCCCCACAGTAGCCCCCATAGTCACTTCCCATATTCAGCATCCATATGTACTCACCTGAAGGCAAGGCTCTGATGGACAGCTTCCTTGACTTCAGCCCTTCCTCTCTGGGTTTATTACCTTGTGAAATTAACTCGTGCAGCTGCTCTTAATTCTAGCTCTGTGCAGGACAAGGGTGCTCAGCTGTTTTCATCTCAGACCTCCCAGGGCCCAGCCAACACCCCTCCCCCGCCTTGCTCGGCTCCTCTGGGGACTTCTTGTTACTTTCATTCCTTAACAGTCCTGTTTTCATTTCCTACCCTCTCCCTACTGAACAACAAACCCTTTATACCAATCCTTTAAAAATTGAGAAAATGGACTTACTAATGCATTAATAATGCTTTTGTTAAAGAACAATTGGAGATGTCACCCTCTAGAGTGAAAAAGTGCTCTTGTTTGTGTCACTCTGCTACCTAAGCTCTTTATCTCATCTGTGGGAGCAAAGATCAGAAAAATATGAGACATTTTAGGAAGGTGGCTTATTCTAATATCTGCTCACTGTTCTTAAAATAGCATTCACCATGGAGAACCATTTGTAGTGAATGTTATATCAAATCCTATTCTCTTACAAAATTGCTGTTTAATAAAAAATTATATATAAGGGTTTATCATTATCAAAGTGAAAGGTGTTCAGAATCTTTGCCATACCATTCTATAAAGCAAAGAATTTCTTAGAAAAGAAATGATACTTCCTTTAGTTTTATGCATGTCTAGATCTTTTAGTTCATTTTGTTTACAATGTAACAGAGTGACAGTCACAACAAATAGTGATGGTGGTGGTAGGAATTAGGTACTTCAGCATGGCCCCAAAAGCAGTGAACCATTGGACAAAGGTCATTTGGTCTTAGAAAACATTTATGAAATTCAAGGTTGGTTTCAGAATCATGGATTTGCTATCTCTGGGTTTTTCCAAGCAGCACATTGTATCTTTCCACAAACACACACACACACACACACACACACACACACAACTAAGGGAATGAGACTGAGAAATAGTTCCATATGCATTATTTTGTAGTTTCACTCAGTATGTTTTCCTGGGATACCCTTTCTCTCTAAAATACCAGAAAAATGTACTTAACTTTTTCATGGAAGCAGATTTAAAAAATATCTTAAATAATTTGAATAATAGTAAAAAGGCTAAAAAATCTTAATACCGTAGCTCTGTCTAAGTAGAATACTGGTTATGTGTCTCAGAGTACTAATTATTTGGTTTTAAAATTGACTGCCAGTTCAAATCAGTGTAGCTTTATCTTTTTTTGGAAAGAGGAGAAAAGGGATATTTTTATCTATTTCATTTTCTCTGTAGCATTTGATATTTAGAGTGTGAGGAAGTAATACTAAGGAACATTGCATAAAATTAACTCTTCTTTCTCTTGTTTTCTTTTGTTTTGCTGTAGTGGTCCCAATCGAGGCCATTATATTGCAATAGTTAAGAGTCACGATTTTTGGTTGTTGTTTGATGACGACATAGTAGAAGTAAGTAGTTTCTTCTCATACTTTTGTAACTTTGTGGTGTGTAAGTCTCACTGTTTTTTCTCACAGTTTCTCATTTATTCTAACTGATGATGAGTATTAGGCAGATGGCAGGGTCTGTAAATTGGAGTCCTAATTCCTAAGTTTTGATTCCTGAGGTCCAAGCTCCCAGTGGCAAGTAACCGTTACACATTTGGAATAAACATGAGAAAGTTTTCGACAATAGAGATAGTAGTAGTTGTTGTTTTAGCTTTAGTTATTTGAAAAAGACCTGTTATTGAGCTATATAACAAACACAGGTTAAAGCACCCAAATCTTGAATGACTTGGTGAGAGTTTGTATGTGTGGACACCTACCCTTCCTCTCCCCATGCCCACTGTGGCTTGGATCAAGACTAAGAGGTAGGGCATTTTCAGTCCTGCCGCAGGCCTTCTCTCCTCCTCCTGGGCTGTGTCCACAGCTCTTCTCCCCTCTGGCTGCCACCCATGGAGCCCACTATTTGGGCTGTCATTACTGTAGTTATTTTTGCTTTTGCCTGAATATAAACAGGCTCATCAAATATGACATCTTTTGCATCTGGCATTTTTCATTCACTTGTTTATTTATGAGGTTCAATCATTCTTTTTTTTTTTTTTTTGACAGGCAGAGTGGACAGTGAGAGAGAGAGACAGAGAGAAAGGTCATCCTTTTTGCCGTTGGTTCACCCTCCAGTGGCTGCCGCGGCTGGCGCACTGTGGCCGGCGCACCGCGCTGATCCGATGGCAGGAGCCAGGTACTTATCCTGGTCTCCCATGGGGTGCAGGGCCCAAGCACTTGGGCCATCCTCCACTTCCCTCCTGGGCCACAGCAGAGAGCTGGCCTGGAAGATGGGCAACCGGGACAGAATCCGGCTCCCCGACCAGGACTAGAACCCAGTGTGCCGGCTCTGCAAGGCGGAGGATTAGCCTAGTGAGGCGCGGCGCCGGCCGAGGTTCATTCTTGTTGCTTGCAGTAGTTCTTATTGCCTGGTAATTTTTATTATGTGAATATGCCCAGTTAGAATTTGACTTTTTTTGGCAATTATTGACTATTCTAAATAAAATTGCCTTGATCGTCCTTGTACACGTGATTTGCTATACATATAGAAACATTTTTATTAGGTTGGACCACTAGAAATAGCCATTTTTGCAGGTCCAAAATGGTTGACAGGTAGCAGTGTGACATAGTCCAGCCTATCTTGGGAAGTGGAATTGCTCAGCTTTAGAAGATGTTGCTGAACATTGTCCAAAGTGTCTATATCATTTTAGACTTGTGCCACCCTGGGCATCCTCCCCAATACTGGGTATTGTCAGTCTTTTCAAGTTAAGCCATTCTGTTTGTACAGAGCTCATTTATGTGCTGATGTTTAATTTACCTTTTGCCTCACAGAAAATAGATGCACAAGCTATTGAAGAATTCTACGGGTTGACATCAGATATCTCAAAGAACTCTGAGTCTGGTTACATCCTTTTCTATCAGTCTCGGGACTGAGGGAAAACCGTGATGAAGAGATACTTCTGCCTCATTTCTTCTCTGGTTATTTTGGAAAGGATCAAGCACTGATTTTTCAAGAAAAAGAGAAATGCAGGAAGCTCAGGGGGCAGTAGCACACTTTGCACACAATAAAGCAAAGACTATGGATTAACAAGCCCTTCCTATCATGGTAGTTGATTTCTTTGCTCAGGTATCATGCTGTCCGTGCAGTTCATACGACAAGGAAATGAAATCAGAGATACCAGCTCCTCTTGTAAAACAGCCTTCCAGTTATCGACACGCATTTTCTCTTTATTAATTGCACCAATAATGATTGGAATTCCTTGGGGGTGCAGTAGAAAGATTTGGAATCTGTGCTGGGGTGTGTGTTAATTGCAGGAGGCCATGTGGAGCACACTGCACAGATTTGCCTGGTTGCGGGGTGCAGAGCAGCACAGTCAGCGGTCTTTTCAAGCGTAAACCGGAAATACTTTTGGGCCCAACACTTACAGTTGCCTTCCTGGTGTATAAGACTAACAGATACTAGAATCCAGTGTCAGGAAGACAAATATGTTTTGCTTCTCTGAAGAAGCTTATAATAATATACAGTATATGTATATGTAGGGAACAATTGGTCAAAAGTGGCTTTTTGTTTCCCCAAGGGGAAAGACTGGCTTTGTAATTATAATTTTTTCCTTATTTATTTTACTTAAAACTGGTAGAGTCTTAAGTATTGTACGAAGTGCCCATGATTCTGTCAGTAAATTTGAGCATAATTTTATTAGTTTTTGTCAGTTTTAGTAGTCCTTTGTTTCTATTTTTAAGCTGAATATTGAATTGTATCTGAAATCAGTAAGATACCTTGAGGAAAATTGCAGTGAGAGGCGGTAAATATTCCTTTTTCAGGAGGAACTGATATCTCTGGCCAAACTATTGTTTTTTATTATAGTTTATATGTCAGTTATTTTCAGCTTTAATTTAAATAAAATTAAAAAAAACTGAAAAATTCCCTATAGTTGTTGGAATGATAAAAGAAATTCTGGTGCAGTGGTGGTAAGCCAATCTTTAGAATCCTTAAATATTTTAATGTGTCAAGCCGAGGCCCTGGTTGGAAAATTCATGTCATAGCAGTTAGGTTACTTTCAAATGCCATTTTTTTAACTCTGAACAGAAGTAATACTTTCAGTCCTCATAACCCTAGCATTGTGGATAGCCAGCTAAAAGATCCCATGTTAATGAAATTGACAAGTCCTCCCTTCCCCCTACCCCACTCTGCCTTTACAAATCTTACTGGAAATGTGTTGAGAAATTAAAATTTGTGTTTGTTCAGACTTCATTCTGCTGGGGGTTTTTAAGAAGCACTCTTGATGTAACATGTATGTAACATGTATGTAAACCATTGCAGTTGACATCTTCCCATGTGTCAGTAAGTTGTCTGACGGTGGCTGAATGTAACTTGCAGAAAATAATTGAAAATTACTCAAAATAATAGCAATCAGGCCTTGGATATTCTTATCAAATTCTTTTCAGGCAGTACTTTTTTTTACATTCTCTAATTTTCTAATGTTATTTTACTAAAACTGTTGACTATGGGAAAAACAACAAAAAACTGTTTTTTTGTGCTGCTATTAACATTTATTATCTGTATCCTTTAGCTCAGGAAATGACTTCACCTATTCGTTCTGTAAACAAATCTTTAACAGGGTCACTTAGCTAATTGGGCTGCTTAAGCAGATATGCTGGGAGAAAACTATGATATTTAGTATTTGTACTAAATATTAAAAGTATTTTGACAAATTGCTTTTTAAGATACAATTTCTAAAGCCTCACCCTGGCTGGAGTTGTTTTGTACAAATTATACATAGCTTGCCTGATCTGCCAGTGTCGCACAGAGAGTCATAACCGAGGGTGTAGGGACGGTCAGAGCAGTGGAGGTGGATCCACTTTCTCTTTTGAGGGCTTCAGCCAGACTGTTGCGGAATTAAAGCTGTATTTCTGCAGCTTTGAATGCAGAGAGAAGGGTAGAGTCAAGCAGAATCCGTCGTGACATCAGCTGGGCCACAGCATGCGTGAGAAAGATAGCTGAGGTCATTTGCACAGAGGTACAGCACTGACATGCTGTGCTGTGTTGTTTTTACATTTTTGCAGGTTCTCGCCCTGTGCTGCGTTCCATGAGAGTCGACACACTTTGTTCACATCTAGACCATGTTTGTAGTCTGAGTTGTCCGGGGAGGGGCTACGGGGTGATGGTTTGGATTAACTTTTACTCTTAGTGCAGCTGGGTCTAAGGAAACGGTTTTAAAGCTCATCAGAAACTCAGTGTACTTCTAAAAGGTGTAGGGTTAGGGTTGGGAAAACCAGTACAGGTGTAGGAAGACAGGAAGGAGACCCACACAGATGGCGTTGGGAGGTGGTCTGTTGGCTGACCGTGCATAGAGCAAGGGCAGGTCTAAGCTGTAACTGGTGGCTGGTTGCTCTGTACCTGTGTATGTGTTCGTCGGGATGACTGTCCCATATTTTGTATATTGGAATAAGAATTTCTATGAATTACCATAACTGAAAGTAAATATTCTAAATGAAGTCCCGTGGCTTCTGTCTGGGAAACCTGCCCTGGAGAGGATTGCTTACAACGGAGCCAGGAGGCTGTGGGGAGCGCCAGCAGGAGGTGTCCCCGTGGGTCCTGGGGCCTCTGACCCTCGGCGCAGGGCTTTTTCTTTCCTTGATGGCAGTAGAAAGACCTCATTTTTCATAACATACTACTCTGTCTGCTTTCTTTAAAGCTACCTTTCATTCAAGATTCTCTCATGAGGTATTTGGCTAGGAGCTGGGAGAGGCTAAGATGCTCGGGCCCTGGCTCTTGAGTGCAGTGAACTGTGTGACCTTGGGCAAGTCACTTGACCTCTCTGTGCTTCAGTCTCCCTGTCCTGTCAAATGGGAGTAAAACCTACCTCACAGGGTTGTTGTGGGGATTCATTAGAGATGATGTCTGTAAAGCATTTAAGGTTCTCGAAGAAGGCGCTATATAAATACAAAATAATATCTATTAAAGTTGGTTTATTTGTGCTTGTGGGTTTTTAAGTGTGGTCTTTCCTTTTTCTCTTAAAGTATATTTGCAGATTAGAAATGCACACTTTGGGAATTGTGTTGTCGTCTTTGCCCCAGCGACTCCTGTCATCCAGAGACACTGTCCCTGGGCTAGCACTGCTTGTGTGTACAACAGCTGCCTACACGAGCCTGTGTTTAAGGAGTGCCTGGCTTGCATTTGTCTTACCATAGCAACACGTCATTTTGAAAACTCCAGAGTTTTGATGTTAGCATTTAGAATGCTAGAGAGTAGGTGTCTTAGAGGACCTTTTTTTTTTTTTTAAAGATTTATTTTATTTACAGAGGCAGGGGCAGAGAGAGAGGTCTTCAGCCACTGGTTCACTCCCCAAGTGGCTGCAATGGCAGGTGCTGGGCCAATCTGAAGCCAGGAGCCAGGAACTTTTTCCAGTGCACCATGTACTGGACCCAAAGTGCACCATGCAGGGACCCAAAGATCTGGGCCATCTTCTGCTTTCCCAGGCCATAGCAGAAAGCTGGATCGGAAGAGGAGCAGCCAGGATTTGGATGCGGCACTGCAGGTGGCAGCTTTACCTGCTTCGCCACAACGCCGGCCTCTGTTGTTGTGTGTGTGTGTGTGTGTGTGTGTGTGTGTGTGTTTTTAAATGATTTGTTTATTTGAAAGGCAGAGTTAGAGGGAAATACAGAAAATCTTCCATTTACTGGTTCACTCCCCAAATGGCTGCAACAGCTGGAGCTAGGCCAATCCGCCAGGAGCCAGGAGCTTTTTCCTGGTCTCCCATGTGGAGATGGACACAAGCACTTGGCCCATCTTCCACTGCTTTCTCAAATGCATTAGCAGGGAACTGGATCAGAAGCAGAGCAGCCAGGACGCTCACCGGTGTCCATATGGGTTGTGAGGACTGCAGGCAGTGGCTTAACCCAGTACACCACAGTGCTGGCCTCAGGTCCCTGTTTCTGACACGCCTACTCCCTGACCTTCCAGGGGAGTTATGACTCCTCTAAGATCTACTTACCTACAGGTGGTCAGTTGGCCAGCACTGGAGGACTTGGGTCTGCTGGGCTGCTGAGCCCCGTGAGAGATTACTTAGGTTGCCCATCGTGGTGGCCACCCTTGGCTCTCCCGGCAACCCTCTGTGGTCAGTGCTGAGCTCCACATTCTGCTGTTGGGAGACACACCCTTGTGGATTCGCTTCAGTTCTCAGAACTTACCCAGGAACAAGTGAGCTACACTGCCCATGGTGACTTCACATGGGCTGTGGAGTTGTGCGTGTCACACACTTCATCCTGAGACTTTACTCCATGACATCTGTACCCAAGTTTTTCACCAGCGCTTGCAAGGCCGAGAGTGCCCTGTCTTCCAGTTCTGCAGCTGCGGCCGGCTGTGCCTGTGAGCCCTGCTGCTTTCCCCACTGCCCTTCTGTCCCACATTCTGTGATCCTTGCTGCCTTCTCCTGTCTCCAGAGTGGCCGGAAGAACAGCCGTAACTTTTGAGTGACAGCCTGTGCTTGTCGTTTGGCTTCCTCGAACGTTAATCCTGACACTGCTATGGCAGCGATGGCTCTCTGGGGATCACGTCTTCCTGGAGTCAACTCTGCAAAAATCAGATGCTTTCAGAAAGGTTACAGCTCCAGTGCTCAGACTCCTTGGCTGCAGCTTTCATTGTACAAAGACTAATTAAGAAATGTCATTTGAACTATTTTTAGTGTCTAATTAAATGACTTTAATATATCCTCAGTGTCGTGCACCTTTCACACTGTGTTTTCAGAGCTTTCTTCCTCTTCCCTAACAGAACTCTGCACCCGTTAAGCAGTCACTCCTGCTTCCTGCTGGTCCCCAAGCCCCTGGTAACCTGCATTCTACTCTCCAGCCCTCTGAATCTGCTCTGTTCCAGGAAGGACTGTGTAGTACTTGCCTTTTGGTGTCTGGCTTATTTCACCTGGCGTAATGTCAGGGTTCATCCATGTTGCAACGTGTGTCAGGGTTGCCTGCCTTTTTAAGGCTGAGTAATAGCCCATTATATGTACAGACCACTTTTTGTCCATCCATTCATCCATGGGCATTTAGGTTCTTTCCACCTTTTGATAATTGTAATTATTATTGCTGTGAACATTGTTGCACCGATGTCTGAGCCCTGCATTTTGGTTTTTCTGGAAATGCACTTAGGAACTGCAGGGTCCCAGAGGATTCTGTGTATAACATCTGGGGCAGAAACCATACATTTTCACCAGCAACATTTCTCCACATCCTTCCCAATACTTACATGTTTTAGAAAGATTGATTTATGGGGCCAACGCTGTGGCATGGAAGATTAAGCATCCACCTGTGGTGCTGGCATCCCATATGAATGCTGGTTTGAGTCTCCGCTGCTTCACTTCCAATCCAGCTCCCTGCTGATGGCCTGGGAAAGCAGTGGAAGATGGTCCAAGTGCTTGGGCCCCAACACTCACGTGGGGGACCTAGAAGAAGCTCCTGGCTCCTGGCTGGGTCTGCTCAGCTCTGGCTGTTGCAGCCATTTGGGGAGTGAACCAGCAGATGGAAGACTTTCTCTCCCTCTCTCTATCTCTTAAATAAATAAATAAATAAAATATTTTAAATAAATTTCCCCCTTTAGTTTGAAAGTCACAGGGAAGATACAACACCACCAAAGAAGGGATGCAGAGCAAGGGCACTGAGTAGTGTAGTCTGTCAACTTCACTTTTTTTTCCCTCGCTGTGAAAGAGAAAAAGATCTTTATCACTCCCTAAATGACTACAACAGTTGGGTCTGGGCCGGGCCAAAACCAAGAGCCAGGAGCTCTGTTAGTCCCCCACATTAGTGACAGGAGCCCAAGTACTTTGGCTGTCATCTGCCTTGCCCGCTGAATCAGAAGTGGAGTAGCCAGGACTTGATACAGGATGCTGGAATCACGGGAGCTGCACTACACACAGGGCCCCAGTGTTTTACTTTGTTTAAAATAGCCATCCTAACATGTGAAGTGGTGTCTTGTGATTTGGGTTTCCCTGGTGACGATGATGCACATCTTATAATGTGCTTATTGGCCATTTGTTTATCTTTGTGTATGTATGTGTTTAAAAACTGATCTATCTGAAAGAGCAACAGAGAGGGCAAAGCAGAGGCAGAGAGACAGAGAGAGAGAGAGGTCTTCCATTTGCTAGTTCACCCCCAGATGACTGCAATGGCCAGACCTGGGATAGGCTGAAGCCAGGAGCCAGGAGCTTCTTCCAGGTCTCCCACATGGGGACTCAAACCAGTGCCCATATGGGATGCTGGTGCTGCAGGCCCTGGCTTCACCCACTATACCACAGCACCCATCCCCATTTGTTTATCTTGGAAGAAATGACTAATGAAGTCTTTTGTCCATGTTTTAATTGGGTTGAATTTTTGGTGATTGTTTAGTGGTAGGATTTCTTTATAAATTTGGGTTTAATCTCATGAGATACACAATGTTAGAAGTATTTTTCCTGTTCTATTGGGTTGTCTCTAAAAAAATTATTTGAAAGGCAGAGTTACAGAGAGAAAGAGAGAGAGGGAGAGATATCTTCCATCTTCTGGGTCACTCCCAGAATACCTGCAGTTGCTAGAGCTGGGTGGATCCAAAGCCAGTAGCCAGGAGCTTCATCGGGGTCTCCCCTGTAGGTGGCAGGGGCCCAAGCACTTGAGCCATCCTCTGCTGCTTTCCCAGGTGCATTTGCAGGGAGCTGGATTGGAAGTGGAGCAGTGGGGACTTAAATTGGCACCCTTATGGGATATCAGTGTCACAATTGGTGGCTTAACTCACTACGCCACAACGCCAGCACCGATGCAACACAGTTTTTAAGGTTGATGCAGTCCAGTTTCTTCTTTTTGCCTTGCTTTTGGTGTCATATCTGAGACATTGCCAAAGCCAGTATCATAAAACTTTTGCTTCACGTTTTCTTCTAAGAGTTTAAAGTTGTAGTTTTTTATATTTAGATGTTTGGTCTAAAAGGAATTCATTTTGGTCTATAATGTAAGGTCATTGTTTTGCATGTGGATATCAGCACCACTGGTTGAAATGACTCCTTTTCCCACTGACTGCTACTAGAAGCCAAAAAGAAACTGGCCACATATGCTTGGGCTGATTTCTGCGTTCTTTCATACCTGTTGGTTATCTGGCTGTTCTTGTGCTAGTATCTCACTGTTTTGATTATTGTAGTTTTGCAGTAGGAACTTGAAATTAAGGAAGTGGGAGGGGTCGGCACAGTGGAATAGTGAGAAAGCCGCTGCCTGCAGTGCCAGCATCCCATATGAGTGCTGGTTCAAGTTCTGGCTGCTCCATTTCTGATCCAGCTCTCTGCTATGGCCTGGGAAAGCAGTAGAAGGTGGCCCAAGTGCTTGGGCCTCTGCACCCATGTGAGACCCAGAAGAAGCTCCTGGGTTTGGATCAGCTCAGCTCTGGTTGCTGCGGCCATTTAGGGAGTGAACCAATGGATGGAAGAACTCTCTCTCTCTCTCTCTCTCACCCCCCTCCCCCTCTCCCCCTCTCCCTCTCTCCCCCTCTCCCCTCTTTCTCTCACTGCGTCTTCCTCTCTGTAACTCTGCCTTTCAAATAAATAAAGCATAAAAAATAATTTAAAAAAGGAAGTGGAAGTCTTCCAACCTTGTGCATTGTAAGGATTATTTTAGCACGAAAAGGCCACTTGAGACTTCATATGAATTTTAGGCTGAGTTTTTTTTTTCTTATTTATGCAAAAGTTGCTATAAGGGGGCCGGTGCTGTGGCATAGTGGGTTAAGCTGCCGCCTGCAGTGCCGGCATCCCATATGGACACTAGTTCGAGACCTGACTGCTCCACTTCCAATCCAGCTCTCTGCTATGGCATGGGAAAGCAGTAGAAGATGGCCCAAGTGCTTGGGCCCCTGCACCCACGTGGGAGACCCAGAAGAAGCTCCCGGCTTCAGATCGGCGCAGCTCCTGCCATTGCAACCAGTTGGGGAACCATCAGATCCCCAACCATCGGATGGAAGACGTCTCTCTCTCTCCCTCCCTCCCTCTCCCTCTCCCTCTCCCTCTCCCTCTCCCTCTCCCTCTCCCTCTCCCTCTCCCTCTCCCTCTCCCTCTCCCTCTCCCTCTCCCTCTCCCTCTCCCTCTCCCTCTCCCTCTCCCTCTCCCTCTCTCTCTCTCTCTCTCTCTCTCTTTCTCTCTTTCTCCTCCTCCTCCTCCTCCTCCTCTCTCTGTAACTCTGATTTTAAGTAAATAAATAAATCTTTTTAAAAAAAGTTGCTATAGGATTTTTGATAGGAATTTCATTGAAAGGTCACTTTGGGTAGTGTTGTCATCTTAACTGAAAGGCCACTACAAAACACACCGAACACCAGAGTTAAAGGAAAGGTTTTATTGTTGGAGTGGGAGGGTAGGACCTGACAGGCTGGAGAGAGAGGGCAAGAAAGAGCCTGTGTGGAAAAACAGGTCTGATAGCCTTGCAGAGATAAGGAAGTGGGAGCAGCGAGTCCCGAGTCCCGTTAGGATGGGGGTGGAGCTGATGCTTGTGGTTGGGCCATTTGCTCACCTGACTTCTAGTAAGCCAGGCTGCACTTGGGAACTGAAACTTATTCTGGAGAGACTGAAACTTACTGTACAAGATGGCGACTGGGCCAGAGCCTAAAATGGAGCCTGAGGTTTAAGATGGCGCCTCAGATAAGACGGCACTGGTTTCACTGACATTAGCCATATTGAATCTTCCACTCCAGGAACACTGGATGTCTTAACATGTATTTAGGTTTTTAAGCTCTTTCAAGCAATGTTTTGTAGTTTTAAGTGTGCAAGTCTATCACTTCTGTAGTTAAATTAATTCCTAGGTATTCTGTTACTTTTGATGCTAATGTAATTTCTTACTCTTCCTCTCTGATTACTTATTATTAGCATTAAAATGTAACTGATTCTTGCAAGGCATGCTTAATGGTTTTTCTTTTAACATTCTATTTGAAAGGCAGAGGGACAGAGACAGACAAAGAACTCCTATCCTCCCATCCCATTCTGAAATGGTCACAACAGCTGGTGCTGGGCCAAGCTGAAGCCCAGAGCTGGGGTCTCCCTCCACGGCCTCCTAAGCTGTGCATTGTCAGGAAGCTGGGTCAGGATGCCGCAGTACCAAGCAGCATCTCAGCCTGCGCCAAGCTCCCACCCCTCAGCAATCCTTTGTTGTGTTAAATCTTTAGGGTTTTCTGCTGAAAAGATCATTTGTGAGCAGAGATAGCTTTACTACTTTTTTTTTTTTTTCAATTTGGATGGCTTTTATTTCTTTGTCTTGCCTAAAACTCTGGCTAGTACGTCCACTACTACAATGAATAGAAGTGGTGAAAGTTGGGCATTCTTGTCTTGTTTCTGATCTCAGGAGGAACCACTATGAATATGTTAGCTGAGCGGTTTGTTTTGTTTTGTTTTGTTTTAAGATTTATTTATTTGAAAGGCACAGTTTACAGAGAAGAGAAGGAAATAGAGATTTCCATCCACTGGTTCACTCCTCAGATGGCCTCAACAACCAGAGCTTTGCCCTTCCAGACCAGGAGTTTCTTTTAGATCTCCTACATAGGTGCAGGGGCCCAAGCACTTGGACCATCTACTGCTGCTTTCCCAGGCCATAGACAGGAAGTTGGATTGGAAGTGGAGCAGCCAGGACATGAACCAGAGCCCATATGGGATGCTGGTGCCACAGACAGCGGATTTACCCGCTATGCGTGGGAGACATAGAAGAAGCTCCTGGCTCCTGGCTTTGGATCATCCCAGCTCTGGCTGTTGATCATCCCAGCTCTGGCTGTTATGGCCATTCAGGGAGTAAACTAGTGGATGTGTTACCGGAGAAGCTGGGGTTCTTGTCTTCGTGCAAGAAAGAATTCAGGCGTGAGACAGAGAGTAGTAGAAAGCAAAATAACAAGGTTTATTAGGGTAGGGACTTCCGTAAGAACGGATGGGCACCTCTCCAGACAGAACCTGAGAGAGAGTGCCCAGTTGCTCAGACTGGTGGAGAGCGAGGTTACATGGTTGAGTAGAGAGAATACACTTGGCCAGGCCAGGCGGATGGCTCAACTGAGAGGCAGAGGGCTGAGAGAGCAGTCTGGTTGAGGCCGGGGGTTTTGATGTGATTGGTCTTGCCCCTCCACCCTCCTCCTGGAACAAAGGACTTTTTGGATGTAAATACGAAAAATTCTTACCTGAATTTTCCCCCTGAAGTTATCAGACAAGAGGAAGCCTGGCTGGCTTCACCCCGGTTAGAGGAAGGATGGGCAGGACCCCCTGGAAGATGGATAGGATGTTTGAAGTGCAGATACTGGGCTGCACCTGGAAGGTTACCAGGCAGAAGGGGCGGGACCACCACATGGAAGGTTATTGGGTAGAAGGGGTAAGGCAGGATGTTTCAAGTGCAGATATTGGGCTGCACCTGGAAGGTTATCAGGATGACTTTGAGATGCATATACACCTAGATGTCAACTCCTTAGGCCTTTGTCACACACTCATAAGCTCATATCTGACTTCCTACCTAACAGATGGAAGACCTTTCTATTCTCCCTCTCTGTCTGTAACTCTGCCTCTCAAATAAATAAATAAAATCTAAAAAAGAAAAAAAAAAGGCTGCAGTCTCTCTGTAGTGATTGGACAAGCTGTCCCAAAACCTGTATAATTGGTAGAATGTTCTAGGTCCTGTCACCATCCCCAGAGATGCTGATTCCTTGAGATGAGGAATAGTGGTCCTGGCCAGCGGAGTTTGAGACTCCCTAGGTGTAGAACTCGTTTGGAGTTCTCCATCATGTTTATGTGAGGTCACTGTGAGTTTCAGGTTGATCTGAAGTGGAGAGCATGGTCAAAAAACTCAAATCTTGTAAATCTTGTAAGACATGATCAAGGGAAACAAGGGAGGGGCTGTGCCCTTGTCTTCACATGCAGTATATGAAGGGCTGCCATCCAGGGATGTTTTGCTTCTGGGGTTGAATTGTGACTCCCTGGGCGAGGGCAGAGAGGCACTGCGTGCACCAGGAAGGGTTTTCTGGTGACTGCTCAGCAACAGGGCCTGCCTGCTAAGAAATGCAGTGTCAAACCATTGCCCTTAGACCATTTGCTGGCCAGATTCTTGAACTCGCCAGAAAGTTGTGCCAGATAACCTTAAGCTTCTTCCCAGATGAGTCACCCAAAACTGGGGCTACCCTGAGTCACTGGTAAATAGCAAAGCTGGTTTGCTGAGCCCGTGTTTTCTCTTGCAAGGTCATATGCTTTGTCCTACATCATGCTGCCCTTTGGCCTTTAAAATAGTTGGGCACAGAGTACTGTCAGTTACTCTAGGAGAATTTGATTGCCCCTGGTCATCAGGTTGGGAATCATCCCATCACCAATTCATGAGTGGGAAAGGAGGGAGTGGAAGAAAATACACAGACCGGAGATTTCAGAGGGGCAGAAGTGGGATTTATGTGGCCTACAACTTGAGCAGGCAGGGTGGTGGCAAGGTGAAATTACTGGCCTTGGGGAAAATCTACCCTGTATATATACTACTTTCTACCACCTCCCAAACATTTGCCTGTAGATAGAGGAACAGCTGAATTCTGGCCAAATTGACAGGAAACCTTACAAAGTGACTGAGGGATGACTTACCCACCTTGCATGCATGTGTTGCTTGTAATATGCTTCCAATAAGCTCCTGTAAGCTTATGCTGGGTATTTGTAGGCAAGCTTGTAGACAAATGAAATAGAGTTTTGGCCTTACTGTGTAGGCCATGTCACTACAAACCTTCCATAACAATGATAGAATGATCTAGCAAGTAGACTTACAAAATTATATTTCAAAGGAATAGATTGCTAATTGTGATAATGGAAGTATCGAACCTAATTTCCCAGTAGTATATGTATTTATCATTCCCCAAGTCGTCAGTTGCTACCCCCTCCTCCAAAATTTGGTCTATTGTGAACATGAAGTATGGGTATTAGAGTATCTGGACTTCTATACATTTTATTTGAACTGGTTTGAAATCACATTTAATTTGCCCTACTGAATGTAGAGTTACAAGCAGACAAGGTTTGTGATCTATGCCAAAGTGGGCAGGGGTGGGGAAACATGTACTTTTTTTTTTTTTTTTGACAGATAGAGATGACAGTGAGAAAGAGATACAGAGAGAAAGGTCTTCCTTCTGTTGGTTGGTTCAACCCCCCCCCCCCCCAAATTGCTGCTATGGCTGGTGCTGTGCCGAGCCAAAGCCAGAAGCCAGGTGCTTCTAGGTGCTTCTTCCTGGTCTCCCATGCTAGTGCAGGCGCCCAAGCACTTGGGCCATCCTCCACTGCCTTCCCTGGCCACAGCAGAGAGCTGGACTGGAAGAGGGGCAACTGGGACTAGAACCCGGTGCCCACATGGGATGCCAGCACCATAGGCGGAGGTTTAACCAAGTGAGCCATGGCGCCGGCCCCAGGCAACATGTACTTTTAGAAGATATTCCTGGTGGCCGGAATTATGGCGTAGCAGGTGAAACCACCACCTGCAGCGCTGGCATCCCATAGACGTGCCGGTTTGAGTGCTGGCTACTCCACTTCAGGTCTAGCTCCCTGCCAATGACCTGGAAAGGCAGTGGAAGATGGCCCAAGTACCTGGATTCCTGCTACCCATGTGGGAGACCCAGATGAAGCCCCTGGCCCAGCCTGGGCCTTGTAGCCATCTCGGGGGTAAGCCAGTGGATGGATGATCTCTCTCTCTCTCTCTGTCTCTCCCTCTCTGTAACTCTTTCAAATAAATAATTAGATCTTCAAAAAAATGATATTCCTGGACTGTGGGTTGGAAGGGCCAGAGTGGTGGTGATGAGGCTGACAGGACTTGGAGTAGGCTGTCTGGCTGGGGACGAAGGAGAAACCAAGGAGGGTCCAGAGGAGTTAGAGTTTGCCTACAAACGATACTGACAATCGGCCGCTCCAAAAGGGCCTCAGGGCGCATGCGTGATTTCCCGGCATGCCTTTGGGAAGCTCGTTTTCGGATAGTGCAGAAAGCGAGTTGGATAGGAGAGCCTACGTGGAGAGAAGGACCACTCAGAAGCTCCTTGGGGCCCGGGGCAGAAGGGATGAGAGGCAGGAGGCGAGATGGTGGCCTCAGGAGTCGAGGTGGACTGGAGAGTCTGCTGTGGGCGTGGGCGGGAGGGAGCCGCCCTTCCCTCACACGTGTTTCTTGGGGTTCTGTTCAGGCCACTTGCTCTCATGTGGCTCTTTGGGGCCACCTCACCCCCTCCCGTGGTGTCAGTTGTCATCCGGGGCTGTGACTGCCAACCCTTTACCCCTGCCCCCTGAGGGCCAGGCCTCTTCTCGGGTTG
Organism: Oryctolagus cuniculus; assembly: GCF_051225735.1. Taxonomy (NCBI): domain Eukaryota; kingdom Metazoa; phylum Chordata; class Mammalia; order Lagomorpha; family Leporidae; genus Oryctolagus; species Oryctolagus cuniculus. The sequence goes on from NC_142875.1 coordinate 87,327,734, forward strand.
TGTCTCCTGGAGGGTTCCACCAGGCATCACGCAGACACCCTGCCCAGACCTGTGCTTCCGTGGCGTTCCCGGGCCCTGCGTGGCACACTGTTCACCCGTGTGGACAGGCAGAAGCTGCGAGGTGTCTCCAGTCCTGCATCATCCTCTGGCATGGAGACTCCTGCCAGCAGGCCCTCTCCTGTTCTTTTTATGTCTTGACAGCTCTGGGCATGGCCCTGGCTAGGCCACCCCATCAGCCCTTTTGCCTCCAGTCGTGGCCAGTGTATCCTCTGCAGTGAAATTTGAGTGCTCTCCTTAAAATGCACAAATTGATGGGGCTAAGTGCTGAAAGAACCCATCCATCTAAAACAGCTGGACTCCACATCCCTCTCCATACAGTCCACCTTCTTTAATAAGGTCCCTCATAATCTGACTTCTGAATGCCCTTTGACCTTGTTCTTGCCCTCCCTCCCTGCCCCCAACATGCGCGCGCGTGCACACACACACACACACACAGGCCTTCGTCACAATTCTGGCTTCTGTCATACTCAGTCCAGGTGGGAGGTGCAAATTCTCCTCCCAAGCGTTTGCACACGTGGTTCTCCCACCTGACACTCTCTCCAGCCCCCAGCTTGTTTCCCCCCACAGCTTGGAGTCACCCATCAGGTACCAACTGTGTGGCTTCTCCTCATCTTCCGCAGTGGAGCTTTGATCAGCTCCTTGGGGTCTTAACAGTGCCCTGCACCTCCACCCTGTGATGCAGCTGCTTGCCTGCCTGTCACCAGCTTACGCCACACCACCACCTGCAAACCACCCTCCTCACTGCTCTGGAGTTCACATTTTTATTTGTTAGTTTACTTATTTAAAAAAAAGTAGAGAGAGAGAGAAAGGTATCTCATCTTTTGGTTCACTCCCCAAATGCCTGAAACAGCCAAGGCTGGACAAGGCCATAATCAGGAGCCAAGAACTCAGTCCAGGTCTTACCTGTGAGTGGCAGGGGCCTTCACCTGCTGCCTGCTAGGATGTGCGTTAACAGAAAGCTGGAATCAGGAGTTGAGCCAGGAATTGAATCCAGGCACTCGGATGTGGGCTGTGGGCCTCCCAAGCTGTCTTAACCACTGTGCCAATGCTCACCCCTATGCTCTGGATTTTTAAATTGATCAGTGTGTCCAGCTGGCTCACATGTGTCTGAGCAGTTGTGAATGAAAAATGAGCTCATGGATGAGTGGACTTCCTAATTTCTGGCTTGGGGCAGTCATACTTAAAGAACATAGGAGGAAGAATTTGCCCTGGGGAGAGATAATGTTAGTTTTGAGCTTGTTCAGCTGTGCCTGTGATAGAACCGATAGGAGATGCCCAATAGGCAGTGAGGTATTCAGAGCAAAAACTGGGGGCAGCAGGAGCTGGAGCTGGAGCTGGAGTTCTGGGTCCTTAGTGCGTAGCTGCTGTTTGAAGAGATCGCCAGGGAAGTGTGTACAGGGCGCCCCTGGTGGTGTCCTGAGCAACACCAAAGAGTTGAGCACGAGGAGCCCAAGCAGACCGGGCAGCAGCGAGGGCACTGAGGCAGCCAAGGCCACAGGAGATAGCAGTGGCCGGTGCTGGACGAAGGCTCTGGATGTGACCAGTGAGGAGGCAGCTGCTGTCCTTGGTGGCTGGTGAGGGAGTGGAAGTTAAGCTGTGAGCAGCTGAGCAGGAGCAAGTGGAGGGAGTGGGGTGACTGTGCTTTCTGGGAGCTGGCCAGGTGGTGAGGAGTGCCGGAAGTCTGTGAAATGAATGGGGGCACACCCCGCTTGTGGGGTATGTAATTTTTATTTTATAATCACTAGTTGTGGTGGGGATGACTTCTCATGAGAGGGAATTTAGGATACACAGTGGGATACAGAGAAGAAAAAATATACCTGTAACTTGTACAACCAGGAGACACTGGGTGTTCTGTTTCACTCGGGGGTGTGCCTGTCCATCCGTCAGGCATTGGGATGTCCCCAGCCACCCGGTCAGCCAGTGTGAGCACCATGTCCTGGGGTATGAAGGAGAAATAGCTCAAACCCATTGGAAAACCTGGCCAAGCGCCAGCAGCCCTTCCTGCTGCACACTCTCTCTCGGGGTTCTTGGTGGGAGTAACTTGAGGGGTGGGGGGGTCCCCAAATTGGTTTTTATTCAGATTTCCTAATTTTGCTGCTTAAGTAATCTTTTAAAAAATCTACCACTTTTGCATTAGGTCTTCACCCCTACCATCTGTCCCAGAGGTTCCATGGTTCTTGGGTGCATGCCTGGGCACACTTGTGCTGCTACTTCCAGTCCCATGATTCCCTACTGACCCTCCTGTCCCTCACACTTGAACTGTAGGGTCCCTGAGTACAGGGAACATGGCATGGGCACTACTTTTTCTCTGAGGAATGGTGGATTGCACCAGAAAACTAGATTAAATGTGCACACAAACATATCCCTTTGTCATTTGAATTCATCTTCATGGGTGTCTAATTTTCCATATACTGGGTTGCTCTAAATGCTTTTGGTGTTTCACAGAGCATCTGCACTGCATCCTGAATTTATGAGCTTAAATCAGTTTTCCATGGATTTTTGCTGCCTAATACACTAAAATTTAATGCTACACTATCACTGTTTTGTTATGCTTTCACATTTTCTAGACCAAGACATAGTTTGTCCTTGACATCAGGAGCCCCGACTGACAACTCAAAGGCTGAAAGTGACCTGACACCTGGGGTCAGGGGCATCTGAAGGTTGCAGCAGGGATTGCAGCTACGCCGGTGGAGAGACAGCTGCCCCCGTGCCCCCGTGGCCTCCGCTCTGCAGGCGGTCTCTCCACATGGGCTAACCTGGGACTCCTCACAGAACTGTGGCTGGGATCCTAGAGAGGGCATCTGCAGAGAGCAAGAGAAGTGCTCAGCACTTTTACGATCTCCTCTCCAAAGTCACAGAACATCATGCCGCCCGAGTATGTTGGTCAAGGCAGTCCCAAAGGCCTGTGCAGACTTGAGGAAAGTGGACACACTGGCCACCAGCCCTGGGAGGGATGCCAAGGTCATGCAAGAATAGGTGGCATGGGGGGTAGCTGCTGCCATCTTTTTTTTTTTAACTTTTATTTAGTAGATATAAATTTCCAAAGTACAGTTTATGGATTACAATGGCTTCCCCCCACCCCAATAACTTCCCTCCCACCCACAACCCTCCCATCTCCCGCTCCCTCTCCCATTCCATTCACATCAAGATTCATTTTCAATTATCTTTATATACAGAAGATCAATTTAGTATATATTAAGTAAAGATTTCATCAGTTTGCCCCCACACAGAACACAAAGTGCAAAATACTGTTTGAGCATAGTCATATCATTAATTCACATTGAACTACACATTAAGGACAGAGATCCTACATGAGGAGTAAGTGCACAGTGACTCCTGTTGTTGACTTAACAATTTGACAATCTTGTTTAAGGCGTCAGCAATCTCCCCAGGCTCTAGTCATGAGTTGCCAAGGCTATGGAAGCCCCCTGAGCTTGCCGACTTTGATCTTATTTCAACAAGGCCATAGTCAAAGTGGAAGTTCTCTCCTCCCTTCAGAGAAAGGTACCTCCTTCTTTGATGGCCTGTTCTTTCCACTGGGATCTCACTCGCAGAGATCTTTCATTTAGGTTTTTTTGTTTGTTTGTTTGTTTGTTTTTTGCCAGAGTGTCTTGACTTTCCATGCCTAAAATACTCTTGTGGGCTCTTCAGCCAGATCCGAATGCCTTAAGGGTTGATTCTGAGGCCAGAGTGCTGTTTAGGATGTCTGCCATTCTATGAGTCTGCTGTGTATCCCGCTTCCCATGTTGGATCGTTCTCTCCCTTTTTTATTCTATCAGTTAGTATTAAGCTGCTGCCATCTTTGAAAATGGGATCTGCCGCAGTCATTACCGAAAGACTTTGTAGAGGAGACTCATATCTAGGGAGCGCATGAGGATATATTTATTTTAAGATTTATTTCATTTATTTAAAAGGCAGAGAGAGAGAGAGAGAGAGAGAGAGAGAGAGAGAGAAACTCTTCCATTGACTGGTTCACTCCCCAAATGGCTGCAATGGTCAGAGCTGGGCCAGACTGAAGCCAGGAGCCAGGAGCCTTCTTCCAGGCCTCCCACATAGGTACAGGGACCCGAGCACCTAGGCCATCCTCCACTGCTTTCCCAAGCCCATTCACAGGGAGCTAGATTGGAAGTAGAGCAGGTGGGACACGAATTGGTGCCATATCGGGTGCCAGCACCACAGGTGGTGGCTTTACTCACTATGCCACAGCGCCGGTCTGGCACCGGATATTTCTTTAGTAAAAGCCTTTTGGTCATGTCCCTCAGGCTTAAAATAGAAGGCAGAGGAAAAAGCAGTGAAGGCCAGGGAAGGGATGCTGGACCCTGGAGATGCCACATGTCAGAGTCATGGGGACGAGGTCCAGATGTTTGCCTTGGTCACGTCGTGATGGGGAATTTCACAGTCACATACATCATTATTCTCTCCTGTGAGTAGGTCTGTGGGTCTGGTGGGTCTCTGGGTCTGGTGCTGCTATGGGCACAAGAAGAAGGCATGCTGCCTTGTGCATACTGATCAACACACACACTTATCTCTCTCTAACACACACATGCACACACACGTGCCCGCACACACATTTTATAACCCTTTTTTGTAGAACGCTGACTGACAGAGCTCCATTGCCCTTCAGCGGGCTACCACAGTCTCCTGAGTGGGATCAGCAGGGTCATGATGCATCAGGGAATCCGAAAAGAAAGTGCACTTTGGAAGCAACCTTTGTCACCTTTTGCAGGCAAAGCCTTAAATATAACCAGCCAACATATTAGTTGTTGGAGTTACAAATCAAGAGCTAGAAATGCATTGCTCCAGTTAGTAACAAGATACAGGAGAGAGAAAGAAAGCACAGATGATTAGCTTTGGGAAATAAGACAAAGTACAAGAAACAGGTTCACCAGTGAGGCTTTGGATATGGTTAAAAAAAAGAGAAACAGCCACATCAGCCTCTTTGAAGAGGAGTCGTACTCAGGACAAAAGTTTAACACTCAAGGGTCCCTCGTTCATCAATTCATTCGTTCATTGATTCATTTATTCAAGACCTATTTTGGGGCATCTCATGTGTGCTCAGCACTATTGCAGGCAATGAAAAATTGAATGAGGGGATAGTGTTGTGATGTAGTGGGTGAAGTCACTGGCTGTGACACCAGCATCCCATATGGGTATGCCAGTTGGAGTCCTGGCTGCTCCACTTCTGATCCAGCTCCCTGCTAATGTACCTGGGAAATCAACAGAACTGGCCCAGTGTTTGGGCCCCTGCACCCCTGTGGGAGATCCATATGAAATTCCTGGCTCCTGGTTTCAGCCAGCCTGGCCCAGCCCTGGTTGTTGCAGCCATTTGGGGAGTGAACCAGTGGATGGAAGATCTCTCTCTCTCTCTCTCTCTCTCTCTCTCTCTGTCTATCTCTCCCACCTCTCTGTAGTTCTGACTTTGAAATAAATAAATAAATCTTTTTTTAAGAACTGAATGAGACTGACAGCCCTCATGGACTGCAGTTCTAATGGGGTCCACCAAGCAAAGGTATTGGATACTGGACTGTGTATGAAGGAATGGACATGGCTACTTGCCAGACCTCTCTGAAGGGGAACACTCTAGTGGAACTGGGAGGATGCGTGGAGCCAGGTGGAGTCTGTTCCAGGCTGGGGACAGCAACTACCTGAGTCCTGAAATGGGAACAAGTTTGAGGTGCATAATGGGGTCGTGTGGCTGATTCAGTGGGAATCCCAACCCCAGATGGCTTTGTTGCTATGTTCTTAGCAAAGCTGGTTTTTTAATGACTGCAAAAGTTTGAATAGTCAAAGCATGACTTTTTAAAACAGACTTAATAAATATAGCATCTGATTTCTGTGCACATCGTAGAAAATGTGATGTGAGGAAATTAAGAAGCCAGTTGTTTCAATGTCATTCACTGAATAAAACCTCATCTCCATTGATGGGATATGCCCTCTCTGCCATACATTGCGATCCCAGGTGCACTTGTTCTCTCTCTCTTCAGTTTCATCGGTCTGCCTGTCTGGTTCTATTCCCAAGACCACCCTGTTTCAAATCACTGTGATTCTCAATGTCTCAACAGCACCTCATTGAAAATAAGGGAGGGGCTGGCGCTGTGGCATAGTGGCCTAAGCATCTGCCTGCATCCTATATGGGCCCCGGTTCATGTCCCGGCTGCTCCTCTTCAGATCCAGCTCTCTGCTTTGGCCTAGGAAAGCAGTAGAAGATGACCCAAGTGCTTGGGCCCCTGCACCCGTGTGGGAGACCCAGAGGAAGCTCCTGGCTCCTGGTTTCTGATCAGCTCAGCTGCAGCCATTGCGGCCATTTGGGGAGTGAACCAGTGGATAGAAGACCTTTCTCTCTGTCTCTCCCTCTCTCTCTCTGTAACTCTACCTCTCAAATAAATAAACCTTTAAAAATAATAACAATAAGGGAAACTCTGTAGGAATGTTGAGTGATTTCTTGCATGATGACTGTGTTACATTTCAGAGCATAGTTATTGCCCCCCTCCCTTTTTTTCTTCTTTCATAATGCCATAATATTGATGCTGCCTCAAGGGTACACTGGTCACCCACGGCCCCTGCCCCATGGCTATCAGTGGGGCCTCCTTCCTCTGCCCAGACCCACTCCCTGAGTGTATCCCATGGAACACACATGTTCCCTAGATTCCAGTGTGGGAAATCTTGAACTTGTGTCATCTTGCTTCAGAAGGGACTAGAAGGCTATAGAGGAGCTTGGATTCACATAGAATCTGCTGGGCTCCCACCACGTCCCAGGCATTGTGCTGGCTGCTTTCAGGTGTACCATACCATTTAATTCTTTACCCTTTGAGTAGCTCTTCCTGTCCTTGTTTCCTGGGGAGGGTCTGAGAGCCTGAGGGATGATGTTATAATGTCTAACAGGTACCAAGCCTTGTGTTAGGTACCGGGGATGGACAATTACTTCTATGCATAGTCTATCTTCTAGTCAAATTGCACTGCTTGGTTTATCCCCCAAATAACAGAAATCACAGCCAGGAGCCAGGCTTGGCAATGACTCTGCATGATCTCACTTCGCCCTCACAACCATGTGTGGTTCTCTCCTAATTCTTTAACTCCAGGTTGTTCCTGAGTGGTATAAACACGCACTTTGGAGTTAGGAGGAATTTGCTGTCATTCTGTGGGTGAGGACATGGAGGTGTGGGGAGGTGAACTTGTTTGCTAGCGAAGTCCCACTCCTAACAAGGTGCCTGGGTGTGACGCCTGCATGGGACACTGCTGCTATGGTTTGAACAGGATTTGCCCCATGGGTTCATGTAGGCCTTTAAACCCCAGAGTCATAAAATAATCGTAGTAAGAGGGGAAAAACAATCCAGTTATGGTGTCTAAGAGGTAGGGCCCTGGGTGTGCCCTGGGAAGGTAGTTCTCACGAGGGGCTTATTATAAATGCCTGAGTTTGGGCCCAGTCTATCTCTGTTTCCTGACTCACCACATGGTCCTTCCTCTTCATGTACTCTACCATCTGATCAAAACCTGCAGTTGGAATCTCCAAAACTGTGAGCTAAACTCCTTGGTTGAGAAAGTCAGGCGTTTCCTTGTAGTAATGACAAGCTGACTGGTAGAACCACCCATGCTGCTGTGCTCTCTGAGTCGTATAGCACAGCACTTCTCTGCCCAGGGCTTCTCTGACAGGGCAGCCCCTCAGGAGGCCTTGACTGATTCGTGAGCTGGATGCAATTCATGCTTCACCACCCAGGACCTGCCATGCTTGCACCTGTGCACTAGGGCCAGCCTGGCTACCGGATCTCATTTTCCTGAGGGTTGGGGCCACATCTGAGTCCTACCCCAGGCAGCACGTGGCAGGGTGCTCCAGACTTTGCACAGGGAATGGAACTGGGAAAATGGCGTAGCCCACCATTCTGGACAGAAAATAGCTTTTCTCCTGAGATACTCCCAAGGGAGACAGTGAAACTACACAGCTAGCAGATAGGCCTGGTTTGAGAACTGGTTCTGGAGCCAAGCCCCTACCTCCAGTGCCTTTGATGTAGACATTTTCAGGCCTCAGTGTCTCTCAAGTTGGCCTTCCTCCATGAAGTGTAACTCGTCAAGTTAAGGGAATCTCACAAAGCAAAAGGCAGAGTCAAGGCCCTGAATCACAAAGACCCCAAAAGACTCCATCTCCATGTCAGTCTGTTTCAACAGCTTTGCAGGAGCTCACAGGCCCTGAGCAAACAAAGTGATACCAATCTACTAGATACCAATCTAGTCCCACACAGACCAGAGCCCACCTTTGCCATTTCAGAAGAAACACACTGGCCCCTCTCACTGATCAATCAAAGGCAGGCCATGACCACTAAGGTCCAATCAGAGGCCCACACAGGAGCTGTTTATGCGCTGCTCACCGCCACTTTAAGCAGTAAGATTTACTGCCTTTTACCCCTAGGAACTAAGCGATAGCTGCCTGACTCCTTTCTATGTGCCTTGCAAATAAACTTTCTTCCACTATCCAGGGCTCAGTAATTGGCTGTGAATCTTGCTGTATGCAGAGTAAGCAGACCCAGTTTTGGGAGTTCTATAGCAATTCTTCCAACCAGTTTTGGAGATGTTCTCTAACAGTTCCATCACTTGTTAACTATGTACTCTCTGAAGCTCAATTTCCTCTTTTGGGAATTAGGAAAATGAAATAAGATGAAAGTGATTCATATATAAAAAGTCCCTCATGGGGCTGGAGCCATGGTGCAGCAGGTTAAAGTGTTAAAGTCCCAGGTGCTGGTTCAAGTTGCATCTGCTCCACTTCCAATCCAGCTCTCTGCTAATGCACCTGGGAGAGCAGTAGAGGATAGCTCAAGTGCTTGGGCCCCTGCACCCACATGGCAGACCCGGAAGAAACTGCTGGCTCCTGTCTTTGGATCTGCCCAGCCCGGGCTGTTGCGGCCATTTGGAGAGTGAACCAGCAGTAGAAAGATCTTCCTTTCTCTCTCTCTCTCTCTCTCTCTCTCTCTGACTTTCAAATAAATAAGTAAATAAATCTTAAAAAAAAAGTCTCTCATTGGGCCATCATTGTGGCACAGTGGGTTAATCTGCACAACGGCATTCCCTTTGGGATGGCATTGCTTTGAGTCCCAGTTGCTTCCACTTCCAATCCAGCTCCCTGACAAAGCACCCAGGAAAGCAGTGGAGGATGGCCCAAGTGCTTGGGCCCCTGTACCCATGTGAGAGACCCAGAGTTCCAGGCTCCTGGCTTTGGCCTGGCCCAACCCCTGCCATTGCAGCCATTTGGAGAGTCAACCAGCAGATGGAAAATCTCTCTCTCTCTCTCTCTCTCTCTCTCACTCTGCCTTTTCAAATAAATAAATAAATAAATAATTTTTTAAAAAGTTCCTCACAAATACTGGGGACATATCACTTCCTTCCCCTCTCTCTCTCATTTACCCAGCAAATACATATGAACCCCTTTGAAACACGAAGACAGCTGTTTCTAAGGAGCAGTTATTTCAGGGTTCAGGAGCTTGGAAATGCAGAAGTCATCAGAAGCTGGTAAACCTAGGTAAAGTGTCTGAATACGTCGCCCTCTGTTATAGTGGGGACTCTTGCTGCACCTCTCCCACCGTGGCCCCACACCCCAGCACTGCTGAAGGCCAGTGCTTCAGTTTACAAAAGGATATTAACTTCCTACGCTTAATCAGAGCTCCACACAAGGCAGTGTTTGGATAAGTTCGCCGAGCTGTTTGGTTTCCCAGCAGTGGTTATGGAATCACCAGTGAGTGTGACCAGTCCTCTGGTGATTCACACAGGGGATTGGATCTGCGTCTGTGTGGAGAGGGTGATGGGTCTCTATCCACAAGCCCTGTTTTAGGGTAATACCACGGATTCTTTGTGACTCAGCTTTTACTTCTGCAATTAGAAGGACTCTCTCCACTTGGGTATTTTATGCATTTAATTCTGTTGTTTTGTGCGTGAGTATGGTTGGATTCAGGCACTGTCATTAATCTTCACAATGAGGGTCAGAGTGAGTTTAATAGGGAAAGTTATTGTTTCCTTAAGGATTAAAATAAGCAGAGAGAATGGGTTATTACATAATCAATAATATTGGCCCCTTGATTAAAAACACAAATGCAATTTAGCTCAAAATTATCCTCCAGTTTGCTGTTCTACAAAATTGGATTACGATAATAAATGAGTTGGCCCACTTGGATGCAGGCAGACACGCTGGCACAGAGAGCCCCTGGAGGAACAGGCTTCCCGACCCAGTTCTCCTGTGGCTGAAATGTTAGGAAAAGGTACTTCTAATCCCACGTCTGAATCACAGCTCCTACCGTCATCGAGAGCTGAGAGACAGCAGGACCTGGTGGAAAATGTTGGACTTCTGGAATCAGTCGTTGGATTTAGAAACCGGCTTTTCTTCTTAACTGGCCATGCAGATTTTGTTGGGTTATTCAACATTTCTGAGTCTATTTTCTTACTGAAAAAGTAAAACGGGGATAGTGATAGCGGTTTTTAGGTTTTCAGAGATTTGGGCCTTTTGGTATATATACATATAAGGTAACTAATAATATGAGGAGTCTTTAGAAAGTTCATGAAAAATACATGAAAAAGCTATGTATGGATTTCAAAAGCATTTTTTGCACCAAAGCTAGCTTATCTTGTAAGCCCAGTTTTCCCTGAACTTGTTTAAGTAGCTTTGTATTACACACGCTTGTGGTAATATAGATCAGAAGAGTGTTCAGATCAGTTATGGAAGTAGAAGGCTTTTTCTCCACCCAGAAAAGAGAGACTGTGGCCTCAGTGCCTCTGTGCTTTAGAACCTTCTGGAAAGCTTTCTTTAAAAGGTCACTGTCTTGGCATCACCTCTACAGACTCTGCCCTTCACCGACCTGGGGTGAGGCCGAGTGTCCACCTCTGTTTGTGTTAAAGATTTATTTTTCTTATTTGAAAAGCAGAGTTTCTCTCTCTCTCTCTCTCTCTCTCTCTCTCTCTCTCTCTCTCACACACACACACACACACACAGAGGTCTTCCTCCTGCTGGTTCACTCCCTAAATGGCTGCAATGGCAGGGCCAGGCCAGGCAGAAGCCAGGAGCCAGCAGCTTCATCTGGGTCTCCCACGTGGCTTCAGGGGCCCATGCACTTGAACCATTTTCTGCTGCTTTCCCAGACCATTAACAGGAAGCTGGATCAGAAGTGGAGCAGCAGGGACTTGAACTGGTGCCCGTATGGGATGCTGGTGTTGCAGGCAGAGGCCCAACCTGTTATGCCACAGTGCTGGACCCTCTACATTCTCTTAAATAAGGATAGTGGGCACAGCCAGGACCTAGAAACTCAGCACTGGGCCTGCCTCGGCTGGGGCAGGCAGTAGTGCTTTCTTTGGTGGGGCTTCTGAGGCCTAAGGTCTCACCTTCAGTCCTTCTGGGTCACAAACCCTCTCATTAGAGGCATCGAGGTGACTGATCTCAGAGACTGGCACAGGCTGAGAGTGAATATCGTCTTGTCATTTATCATGCAGACTGTCGCTGTCAAACACACTGCACGTGAGTATTTGTGCTGGCCTGATAGCACTCGCTCCCCGACTCAGAAAACCGGTAGACGGTAAGGGTGGCTGAGGACACAGGAAGTGGCTGCTTGGCCTGCAGGTGGCCTGCCCCTGGCTTGATGCCCAGAAGGGTGTGAGCCCACACGCTCGTGTGATCAGGTCTGTGCGGGCATGTCCAGGGCTTGCTGCGAGATGCACCCTTTCCTCATGCTTCCAGCTCTCACCATCTGACCAGCATGCCTGCGTCTTCCAGTAACTTCATCCAAGTCCATCTTGTCTCCCAGGCCTGGAAACCTTTTCCTCTTGGAGTGACTGAATCTCTTTCCTTGGCTTTGTGTCTCTGCTTTCTGTAGGCCACTATCATCAGATCACCCAGAAATGGATGCCATAGTGTGAGCTACAAGTCCATCAGAGGCAGAACCAGGAGCAGCCCACACCTGTGTCCGACAGGATGATTTACCAGGACCTGCACCTTAGCCAGGGTCTGACAAAAGGCGTGCATCACAGATGGCCACATGTCAGGCCAGAGTTTGGCCCAGTGGTTATGATACTGCTTGACAAACCCACAACCCACATCAGAGTGCCTGAGTTTGAGTCCTGGTTCTTTTTCCAATTCCAGCTTCCTGCTCTTGCACACCGTGGGAGACAGCAGGTGATGGCTCTAGTACTTGGGTCTCTGCCACTCACTTGGGAGACCTGGATCGAGTTCTGAGACCCTGGCTTTCGCTTGACTCAGCTCTGGTTGTTGTGGGCATTTGGGGAGTGAATAGGCAGATGGGAAATCTGTCTCTGTCTAGCTCTCTGCCTTTCAAATAATAAACAAACAGAAAAGTACATGTGAAGGCCCAGAAGGAAAGCATCGTGGCCTTGACCTTCATGCTTCTGGTTCCAGATGAGGATTTAGAGCCTTGAAAGCTGTAGCTGAAGTGCCTCCAGGGTCCTAAGCATTTGACTTTATTTTTCCAGGCTGTCACCAGGCTCCAGCGCTCCTGTCTGGACTGGGTGGGTGGGTGGGTGGGGTGATGGGAGATGAGGGCTCAGCCGATAGCAACCGCTGGGTTTCCTGAGCCTGTGCATCTGTGGAGGAGGCATGAGTATGAGGAGAGTGACAGTGCTCAGAGACAATGTGGGCATGCGTGTCAGGACGCTGGCATCAGGAACATTAGAAATAGGTATTAAGTGAGGGGGGGATGAGCGTTATTGGAACGAGATGCACAGATGGGCCAAAGTTCCCAGAGCCTCAGTGAGACGTGAACAGAACAACATGGGGGAGGGGACACACGGGCTACCCGGTTAGGAAAGCAGGAGTGAAAGTGAGCTTGCACTCTAGGTTCAGAAGTCAGATTTTACAGCTACCTGAACAGATGAATTTATTCAGGGTTTAGAGAACCACACTATAGCCCTGAAATAAGTGTACTTCAATGTTTGTAGAAAAAAGTGAATCAGAAGATGTTTATTTTGATGCAAAAAATTCTGGGGGTCTGGTGGTGCAGTGGAATACATAAAACCAGAGCCTGCAGTGCTGGCATCCCATATGGGTGCTGGTTCAAGTCCCAGCTGCTCCATTTCTGATTCAGCTCCCTGCCAGTCTGCCTGGGAAAGCAGCAGAGGTGGCCCATGCACCCACATAGAATACCTGGAAGGAACTCCAGTCTCCTTGCTTCAGCCTATCCCAGCCCAGGTCACTGGGGCCATGTGGGGAGTGAACCTGTGGATGGAAGATCTCCCTCTTTCTCTCCTCTCTCTCTCTTTCTAACTCTGCCTTTCAAATGAATAAATAAATCTTAAAATAATTCTTTTTTGAAATCTAGGCATAGTTTTCTAATAATACACATTTTCCATGATCTTGCTGAAGACTCCCTCATGTGCATGGATTCCAAAATTTCTTTCATCAAAATCTACTTATCTTTTGGAAAAAAACATTAATTTTGGAAGAGAGAGAGAGAGTGAGCGAGAGAGAGAAGGCACTGCTCCACTAGTTTACTCCCCAAATACCAAAGCTGGGAGCCAGGAACTCATACGAGGTCTCCCATGTGGGTGACAGGCACCCAAGCCTCCCAAGGTACACACTAGCAGGAAGCTGAAATTGAAAGTGGAGCCAGGACTCAAACCCAGGATCCAGGTGTCTTTAAGAGGCTTAACACCCGTTCCTAAAAACAGCTTTTCATTCTGTTTCCCTTGGACTTCTTGAAGTCCCCTCAGATTCACAGCAGTTCCTTCTGCAGGAAGTTTCCTTGTCCAGGTGGGGCTGAGGGAAGCTGTTTGGGTCCTCGTCACATTCAGCTGACCCACTTGGCGTTTCCTGGTCTCCTCTGTGAGTTTCCATCAGAGGGCCTTGTGCTGTGTCAGGGGTTGTGGTACTGCAGAGGAGGTTCTGTTTTCCAGCCTCTTTTAAGCTGATTTGCTGGAACAAGCTCACTGGCAGGTGCCCCAGGCTCAGTGACCATGGGCAGCTCTCCACCTCACCGGCACACCTCTGGTGTTTGTTTGCAAACCAGTTTATGCCTGCAGTGCATGTTATTGTAATTAAGTAATTTAATTACATACTGTGCATGCCAATTATGTATTATGTAAACCAATCTCATGAGTGCAAGAAAGACTCATTTCTTGAAAACGACGTTGACTGATTTGGAAAGACTCAATAAAGGCAAGCTGACTTAAAAAGCTGCTTTAGGGAACCTGGGAGGAAATAATAAAATCTGGAAGCATTCTGATGAAATTGCTTTTCAGGAGTCTTTATGATCTCATAATGCTTTAAAGAAATTAAAATTTGACATTGTGGATAACACTTTCTTGAATGTACCGTATGCAAGAAAGGAGAGAGCAAAGGTCCATAATGGATTACCATGTATGCGTTTAAAGAAAAATATCTCAAGTCCCTGTGTAATTTCGATCATTGATCCATCCATTTAACACATTTTTATTGAGTGCCTGCTAGTGTCAGTACAGATCTCCTTGACTCACTGCGGTTTTGAACCAATAAACCTGTATAATCATAAGTTGAAAATGTCCCAAGTGGAAAATACATTTAATACAATCAGCTTATCACACATCCTAGCTGACAACACCATACCCCGTTGGGTCTTGGGGGTTTTCTCTCCAGTGATGACAGCAGGGACTGTCCCTGGTCTGCATGCAAGGGCAGATGGGACTACACAGCACTGGCAAGAAAAACCCACATTCAACATTCAAAGCACAGTCTCAACTGATTACAGATCCCTTCTGCACCATTATAAAGTCAAAAAATCACAAGCTGGGGGCCATGTGCATTCCAGGTTCTGGGGATGCAGAATTGAGTCAGGCCGGGTTTACATTCTAGGGAGGCATCTGTAGTAAGCAAGCGTGTAACCCAGCATGTGTTGTAGGCAGCGTCAAGCACATCCAGGAACTCTACAGTGTGGATAGGCAGTGGGAGGGTGGTGGAGGGTCGGAGTGAAGACTTCTCTAAGGAGGAAACACCCGAGTGGAGGTGTGAGTCCAGTGAGGGGGCAGGGCAGCCAGCTCAAGATGAGGGGGAGAGCATCTGGGGGCCAGTGAGGCACAGATCCCGAGTCGGGCCTGCGCTGGATGTGGTGTGCTTAAAGAATAGTGAGAAGGAGAAGTTGTGGGAAGTCGGAAGGCTAGGCTAAGGTCAGAGGGAGCAGGGTTAGGGACTCTGGCGAGGACCCCAATGTGAAATTGATCCTGAAAATTGTGGGACGCCCTGGTGGTTTGTGTAGGAGGCTGACTGGGACTGATGTGCCTTATTTAAAAGGGTGCCCTGGCTGCTGCCTGAGGAATTGAATGTAAGGAGCGAGAGCTGCAAATGGGGCAGAGAAGGAAACGCCGAGGTGGCTGAGGAGAGCAGGCTGAGAGGCAGTGCCCAGGGAGCAAAGCGGGAGACAGGTGCACAGGTCCACATGCTGGGAGTGGGCAGGAGCACAGATGCCCTGGAGAGATGCAGGGGTGCCCTGGAAGCTGGCGTAGCCTCCTGAAAGGGAGGGAGCCAGGCTGCAGCGCTGACCAATGCATGGGAGGGAAAGAAAGAGCGATGGGGGTCCCAACCTTCTCACAAGCAGCTTGACGGAAGAGGCGGGAGGCCCGGAGCGGGGAGGACCCTAAGGTGGGCAGGTGGAGTTCCCAGTGCTGGCAGGCAGGAAGGCGCCAGAGGCACCAGTCTTGTCAGTGGGTGGTCATGGAGCCACCTGCTGTCGGCACACAGCGTGGCTTTTTTCCTGGGGTAAACTGAAAGAGACAGCTTGTGTGTGCGCGTGTGAGACAGCGAGGCTGAACTTGACTTATTTCAGTTCTGGAAGCCCTTTTACAGACCCGGGAAACCTCGGGAGCCATCCCCTTTGCCTTCTGTCTTTGGGGCAGACTTGATGGGAGGGTGGCGGCTGGAGGGAACTCAAGGAGGGGCCTGCGGAGTCTCAGGAGAGCTGGCTGCTGCCGGACTGCTCATACCCATTTTTGGCAGTCGCTGTCAGGGAGCTCTTCAGCCCCCCTCTGTGGGAGATGAGCTCAGGGCTTGCATTTCTCAGGCTTTAGGTAGACTCTCTGAGATTTAAAAGCTCTTGGAAAATGTCCCCCTACGGGATTCTATTTTAGGTATAGGTGTCAGCCATCTGTCTAGGGCTCATGGGGTTCCCGGAAGCCTAGGAACCTGTCTGAGACCCCAGCACGACTGGGAGGTGGTTCAGCTCCAGGTCACTTTTGGGGGGCCAGATGTTCCTGGTTGAGGAATGGAAGGAACGTGTTTGAGGACTTTACCCCAAAGGTCTGGCTTTCATGTTCTGCCTTGAAAAATTTTTTTTAAGAGATATGAACCTTTGTGCTGCCACTCTTGCCTAGTTCCTGAGTTGGTCATGGTTTAGTTTTGGTGCTTAGTTGCAGAGGCTGAATATCCTAGCCTGGCCCAACTCTCCTGATTCTTCCTTGTTCTCAAACTTGGCTGGGGCTGCAGCAGCAGCAGCAGGAGCAGCAGTGGTGGCAGTGGCCATGGGAGCAGCAGCCACAGATGCAGATGGATCAGCCAAGAAGGCAAGTGGGAAAGTGTCCTCTGCCCCACAGGGAAATCCAGGACCTGCTGGTGCCTGCTGATGCCAGAATGGGGCTACTGATGCAGCAGCCAGAGAACCAACCAGTCTGCAGACAAACACAGTCAACACCATGGACTCCCTCCAGAGAAAGTGAACACAGTGTGTTCAGGGCTGGCACCCTGACTTCACAGGGGGCCGTGCCACATGTCCCTGATCTCGGTGAGGTCCTCCTTGGTGGACAAAGCCTACATCCCCAGATAGGAGGCAGGAGCATCTCAGGGGCTGGACTGCTTTCCAGGACTTGTGCATCATTGTATTTTGTCCCATCAGGCCCCCAGGTTTCCGTAGGAGGGACATCCGGATCCACTACCTCTGCTTGGAGCCCACGTTGGAGCGTTTTGGATCATCATCCAGAAGCTACGTGATCATAAGGATGTGGTTGGACTAGCAGGTTGCCCTATCTTCCCCGGCATCACAGGCTGTGCATCTGGGATTAAGACTTATTTATTTATTTATTTTGAAAGAGTTAGAGAGAAAGAGGGAGAGAGAGATCTTCCATCTACTAGTTCATTTCCCAGATTGCTGCAAAGGCCAGGGCTGGGCTAGGCTGAAGTCAGGAGCCAGGAGCTTCATTTGAGTCGCCCAGGCTGGGATCTAAACACTTGGGCCATCTTCCTCTGCTTTTCCCAGGCCATTAGCAGGGAGGTGGATCAGAAGTGGGGCAACCGGGACATGAACTGATGCCCATATAGGATGCTGGCTGACACAACAGGGTAGCTTTGTCCACTACACCACAACACCAGCCCTGTGAGATTGTCATTTTCACGGGGAGGTCTGCCTGTGCTGCTACTCTTGCCTGCATCTGTCAGTACTGGGCTTTGGGAAAAGATAATGCCTAAGGGTCAAAGAGCCTAAATCATTGCATTTTCCCCAACTCCTCCCTCCTGTCACATACTACTTCATGTCTCCAGGAAGAGAGATCAAGTTCAATGCCTGTGCTTTATACTTACAATGCCCGATGTGGAGCCTAAGGAACTACAGATAATGATGGTTCAAGTGACAGGGTTTCCCTTTTACAATGGTGCAGAGATGATCTGAGTTCGGTAGACACTACCCTTGGAAGGTTGAGTTTGGATCTTTCCTGGGCTTGTGCCCTGTGGTGTAATCCTCTCTCAGATGCTGGGCAGCTGCAGCTCCCAGTGGGCCCTACAGTCAGAGGGACTATTGCTGAAGCTCGATGGTGGGCTTTGTGGCTGAGCCGGGATGTGGGGTGGGCTAAGTGATTCAGTGCAGTTTCCACTTACGCTATTTCTAACTAATTGTGGGCATATTTGGAATATGCTGAGGAGCATGTGCAGTGTGGATTCTATGCAGAATGTCTCTTCAGAGGGCTGGAGGCAGGTGTAGTGCCCAGATCTGAAGAAGCCAAGTGCCTGCTTTGGCCTCTACTGCAAGTCCACTTGTGAGTGTCTTCCACAAGGAGAAGCCCTTCTAGGCAGCCACTTGGGAGGCTGGGAGCCAAGAGCTTCATCTAGGCAAGGGAAACATGGTAGGTCCAGGCCACCAGGGGTGGAGACTTCCATTCTGGGTGGGAGGAGACTCCTTGGCAGGTAGGAGCAGGTGAGTGAAGGGAGCAGACAAAGGAGCAGAGCAGAGCTTCTCTGAACAGGACAGGGGCAATGGGCCTCAGCATTTCCTCAATTTTGAAAATGTCACCTTTTTTTATTACAAAAAATTTTAAATGTGAGAAAAAGAGAGACAGAAGGGTGTGTGTGTGGTTGGGGGGAGGTAGACAAACTGACAGAGAAGGAGAGCCCTCATATACTGGTTCACTCTTCCCAAATGATTGGGATGGCAAGGGCTGGCTTGGGGCTGAAGCCAGGAGCCAGGAGCTCAATTTAGGTCTCCCACATAGGTGGAGGAACTCAATTACTTGAGCCATCATTGCTGCCTCCCAGGCTCTGCATTAGCAGGAAACTGGAGTCAGGAGCAGAAGCCAGGAGTTGAACTGAGGCATTTTGATGTGGGACGTGGACATCTTGACCAGTGTCTTAACCATTAAGCCAAATACCTGCAGAAAACAGGTACCATGAAGCAGAGTTTTCTTGGGTACATACAACTTAAATGCATAAACTGGCATACAAGTGCAAGCTCATTTTATTGAGGAATTATAAAGTGAATGCCTGGGAGGTACTGCTTAGGTCAAGATGTCAGTTAGAGCTCACACCCTGGCAGCCCTCAAGTATCTCTCTGGCCAAACCCAGAAGCCCTATACCCCAACCATTGCTCTTCCCTCATAGTGTGATCCCTGAGATGAGCATCCTTAAACAATGTACTTGCCCATTCATTGTTTTTAAGCGCCACAGGAATGGGAATCATTCGGTGTGGTTTTCCCTTGCTTCTTTTCCTCAATGTTGCCTTTTGAGATTCATTCATCACATTATGCGTAGCTTGGGTTCACTGAATTTCCTTGCAGTGTGGGCTTCTCTTGTAGGAACACATCACGATCACATATGCATTTCACTGTGGATGGAAGACTGGCTGTTGCACTGGGCAGTTGGCCATGGATGATGCTGTGATAAATGTTTTTGAGGATGAGTCACTGAGCTCAAATTTCTCTGTAAGTTCTGGGTCTTCTTAGCCATGATTTTAAATATAACACCAAACTGTTGGTCAATGGGATGAGTTAGGTTATCAAAATCTTCTCTATTCTTACTGGGTTCTCCCACTCTTACCCCCGTTTGTTATTTACTGAGAGAATCATGTCAAAATCTTCACAACAGTCACGGATTTGTCTATTTATTATTTTAGTTATTTGATTTTATTGGTATGAAGTCGCATTATTAGATGCATAAAATTGTTACCTATTTTTGGTGAATTCAGTGTATTCAGAAAACAATTTGGGGAGCAGGTGTTTAGCCTAGAAGTTAAGTACCCACACCCCACATTGGGGAGTAGCTGGGTTTGATTCTTGGTTCTGGCTCATGACTCCATTTTCCTGCTAATGCAGATCCTGGGAGGCAACAGTGATAACTCAAGTTCTTGGGTTCCTGCTACCCATGTGGAGACCTGGACTGAGTTCCTGGATTCTGGTTTTGGCCCATCTGGACCCAAAAGTTATGGGCATTTGGGGAGGGAAGGTGAATGGAAACTGCCTTTTATATTTTTCTGTCTCTCTGCCTTTTAAATAATAAATAAATAAAAATCCACAAGAACATTCACTGTGTACCACCAGTGACACCAAACAATAGACCCAAATGGGAAACTGTACAGATGTTATCATTTTATCATTGCCAAGTGATCCTAGTGATCTCTGCTAATGCTTTTTGCTTTAAGATTGATGTTGCATTTCTAGCTCATTGCCTTAGGATGTTAGGAAAAAGAGACCAAGATAAAGTGAAGTTGGTAGGCGTGAACCATAGAGGACAGGAGAGAGGAGTAGGGTTGCTCCCCAGGGAGGGTCCTGGACCCTTTTCCTTCTCTTTGGAGATGGCATTTTGATGGTATCCTCTGGTTCACTTTCCAGATACCCATAATAACCAGGGATGGGCCAGGGCTGGAGCAGAGAGCCTGCAACTGAATCCAGGTCTCTTACATGGGTGTCAGGGACTCAACTCCATGAGCCATCACTGCTGCCCCTTCCAGGGCCTGCATTGGCAGGAAGCTGGAATCAGGAGCCTGGGTTTGAACCCTCACGCTGATATGGAACTTGGGTGTCTTAACTGGCATCCTAACCCCTGAGCCAAGAGCCTATCCTGGGGATGGTATCTTTAATCCTTTGGGGCTCAGGCTCAGCTGAAGCATCCTTGGCTCTCACTCTTGGGGACTGGGTTGAGGCAGAAGAGGTAGGACAGAGCCTTGGGGAGGCCACTTGGCACCTGCTGGATCAGTCTTAGAATGCTGGAGACACGCTGTGTGCACTCGTGGCCTCTTCATATTCTCATCCCTGGCTCAGGGGATTTGGTGGTTGGTGCCTCCCTCAGCTAGATTTTTGCATTGTGAGATGATTTCCCTTGACTATGGGTGAAAGAGTGCAGCGAGAATGCTCCCAGGGGCTGTGGGAGGGTATTGCACTGCCTCCCAGCTTAGGACCTGGGGCAAGATGTTTGCCAACTTTGTCACCCTTTAACTCAGGTGTGTGATAGTCAACACTTGCTGTGTGCAGGCTCTGGGCACATTCAGGCTGTCTCTCTGAGCATCCTAGTGCCTGTTCATGGGCACTACGTGAAGCTTGTCCTTGAAAGACCAAAGCTGTTCTCTGGGGTCCTGCAGTGGTCAGGGGAGGAAGAGAGGCAGGGGGATGCTCAAGCCCTTGGCTTCCTCTCTAAAAGTTGCAAACAACTGGTGGGAACACTTCTTATTACAGGGTAGCCCTCTGTTCCTGAGAACTCAGGCGGTTGATGACCCAGAAACGCCCCCTGGGAGCTGGCCGTGGCCCTCAGTTGGAAGGGTGACATGAAACAAGGAGCCTACTGCCCCATGTCCCTGGTTCTTCCTCTCCAGGATGGCAAGGTCTTTTTTTTTTTAAAGATTTATTTATTTATTTGGAAGTCACACAGAGAGAAGGAGAGGCATTGAGAGAGAGAGAGAGAGAGAATCTTCCATGCGCTGGTTCACTCTCTAATTGGCAGCAACGGCCGGAGCTGCTCCCATCTGAAGTCCAGGAGCCAGGAGCTTCTTCTGGGTCTCCCATGTGGGTGCAATGGCCCAAGGACTTGGGCCATCTTCTACTGCTTTCCCAGGCCATAGCAGAGAGCTGGATTGGAAGAGGAGCAGCCGGTACTTGAACCGACACCCATATGGGATGCCGGCACTGCAGGCAACGGCTTTACCTGCTATGCCGCAGTGCTGGCCCCACTGGCAAAGTCTTGATTAGATTTCATTCCAGCAGACAATCGAAGGATAAACTGACTACCGAGTGCCAGGTGGCTTCTAGGAGCCTGAAGTCTTAACAGCCAGCATCCAGACCTAAGATAACCAGGATAACTAAGGTACAATTTTAGTGTCAAAGTGGGGTGCTTTGAGAGTAAAAGAGGTGCTGTTAATACATATCCTGGAGCAGCAGCTCCAAATTAAGATTTTCTTGGGCAAACTGGGACACTGATCGCCATTTCTAGAATGAAGTTTTTCAGAAAGACCCTGCGGTATGACCTGGAGCTTCAGCTCACTAACAGCGATCTTTCCAAGACCTCCTGCCCCCTCCTTCCTTTTCCCCAAGAGCAGGCAGCCAAAGGACATCCTCCAGTGCTGCTGAGTGAGGGCTTCTTTGCAAAACCATTCTGGACCTCAAGGGCAAAGAAAGACATGGAAGAGATGCATGCAATGTCTCCATTGGAGAAGGAGCAAAGAGGCTGGAGACTGGGTAATTCTTTGCAGAGACACAGGAGGGAGGGAGGAAGCCCCTGTGGCTCGGTGAGGTCAGGACACAGGCTGTCTTTACTCTACACTGACATTGTCCGCCAAGCTCAAGCATGTGTTTGTGTAGATACTTTGCAGAAGTGTGATTTAGGGTTTTGGTTTCTAAGCCTTTTGTCTTGTTTCCAAGCCATGCCATGTTCATCTACAGTATTTTTAGGAGAGAGTCTTTGAACGTGAGAAGGCATTTCTTTTTTTTTTTTTCTTTTTTCTTTTTGACAGGCATAGTAGACAGTGAGAGAGAGAGAGATAGAGAGAAAGGTCTTCCTTTTTCCATTGGTTCACCCCTCAATGGCCGCTGCGGCCGGCGCACCGCACTGATCCGAAGCCGGGAGCCAGGTGCTTCTCCTGGTCTCCCATGCAGGTGCAGGGCCCAAGCACTTGGGCCATCCTCCACTGCACTCCTGGGCCACAGCAGAGAGCTGGACTGGAAGAGGAGCAACTGGGACAGAATCCGGCGCCCCGACCAGGACTAGAACCTGGGGTGCCGGCGCTGCAGGCAGAGGATTAGCCTAGTGAGCCGCAGCACTGGCTGAGAAGGCATTTCTGATAGTGGAGTGACCCACTGGGTGTGTCTCTGCACTGGAAGTCTTAGGGGCTGGGCACAAGGCGGCAAAGACACACTCCAGGCTATGTATGAATCTTGGAGGAGCACAGCCTGTTACTTTGAAGTGTTTGGGAACCCAGAGCCTTTCAACCAAGGTGCAGGCTCTTGGGTAGATCAGAGACACCAGTTAGGCATTTGCAATTAGGATTGAAGTGCAGGGCTGCAACAGACCTGGTGTGGCCTGCTGTGCCACACCTGCCACCTGTGTGCATCTCTGAGTGCCAAAGTATATGTGATCACCCAAGCTGGTCCTCACTTCATGGTGCCTTAAAGCTATAGCCCTTAACAATGAGTGCCTTCCAGATCTGCACAGCTTTGCTCTTGACTAGTGAGCATGCTGTTCTCCCAGGCTTGCAGATGTGCTATGAAATCCTGTCTGAGAGGGAGAGAGAGAGAGAGAGAGAGAGAGAGAGAGAGAGAGAGAGAATCTCTGCTATTTCCTTGCAACAGCCATGGATGGGCCAGGCTGAAATCAGGAGCCAGGAATTCAGTCTGAGTCTTCCAAGTGGGTGGAAGGGATTAAAATACTTGAGCCATCACTGCTGCCTCCCAGGTGCATGTTAGCAGAAAGCTGGAATAGGAAGTAGAGCCAGGACTCAAACCCGGGCACTCAGATATGGCATGTGGGCATCCAAATTAGGAGCTTAACCATTGCTTAACCACTGATACCCCACTCGCCTTGGCCCAGACCATTCCTAAGCAGAGTACTTCAGTTAATCCTCCTAATAACCCTCTGAAGTTGGTCTCATTAGTCCTGTGTGTCAGAGGGGAAGCAGAGGCACAGAGAGGCTAAGTCTGGAATCCACTGTCAGGAAGTGACATGAGTTTAGGACCCTGCATGGCTCAAGACACAAGGAGAGTGACAGGTGGTCAGATGAATATCCTTGGGATCTGACCACCAAGCCCCACAACCTCTCCCATCTTCCTCCCCACTCTTTTTTTTTAAGATTTATATATTTATTTATTTGAAAGTCAGAGTTACACACAGAGAGAAAGAGAGGCAGAGACAGAGAGAGAGAGACAGAGAGAGAGAGGTCTTCCATCCGCTGGTTCACTCCCTAGTTGGCCTCAGTGGCCGGAGTTGTGCCGATCTGAAGCCAGGAGCCAGGAGCTTCTTCCAGGTTTCCCATGTGGGTGCAGGGGCCCAAGGACTTGGGCCATCTTCTACTGCTTTCCCAGGCCACAGCAGAGAGCTGGATCAGAAGAGGAGCATCTGGGTCTCGAACCGGCACCCATATGAGATGAGGGCAGGTGTTGCCGGCCCTGTTCCTCCCCATTCTTTCCCCTCTGAGTGGGGAAAAGGAAGAGGCAGCCTCTGCCAGGCTGGGCATGGTCACCCTGAGGAACCACTCTCCCCTCTGTCTTCAGCCTTCCCCCACACTGAGTCTTTCCACCAGAACTTAATGTACTCAGGGCTTCTGTGAAAAGAAAGCAGAGACAAAACCCTTCCTGGAGCCCGCTTCTCTCCTCCCCTTCTTTCTTTCCTCCCTCCCCCACTGAACTTGCAGCCAGAACTCCTCCTCCTCCTCCTCCTCCTCCTCCTCTTCCTCTTCCTCTTCCTCTTCCTCTTCCTCCTCTTCTTCTTCTTCTTCTTCCTCTTCTTCTTCTTCTTCTTCTTCTTCTTCTTCTTCTTCTTCCTCTTCCTCTTCCTCTTCCTCTTCCTCTTCCTCTTCCTCTTCCTCTTCTTCTTCTTCTTCTTCTTCTTTTTTGACAGGCAGAGTTAGACAGTGAGAGAGAGACAGAGAGAAAGGTCTTCCTTCTGTTGGTTCACCCACCAAATGGCCACCACGGGCCGGTGAGCTGTGCTGATCCAAAGCCAGGAGCCAGGTGCTTTTGCTAGTCTCCCATGCAGGTGCAGGGCCCAAGCGCTTGGGCCATCCTCCACTGCCTTCCTGGGCCACAGCAGAGAGCTGGACTGAAAGAGGAGCAACCGGGACAGAACCTAGCACCCCGACCAGGACTAGAACCCGGGGTGCTGGCACCGCAGGCGGAGGATTAGCCTAGTGAGCCGTGCGCTGGGCATAAAAAGCCGACTCTTCTATTCAGTTGAAAGGACTAAGTAGAATGCCAAGGCACAGTTAGGGAGCAGTCGCTCTTTCTGCCTGACTCTTGGAGCTAGGACCTGAGTTTTCTCCTGCTTTAGGACCCAGCCTTGGACTAGAACTTGTGCCGTCAGCTCTTCTGCTTCCAAGGCATTGGGACACAGACTGGAACCGCACCATTGTTTTTTCTTGGTGTCTGGCTTTCTGACTGCAGATCCTGCGACTTCTCAGCCTGCATCATCACAGGGGCCAATTCTCACTACACAGACAAGAATGCTTCAAAAAGCTCATGGAAAATGGAATTAAAAGACAAGATTATTTTGGGAGAAAAATTTAGAAATCCATGCAGATGAAGGGGGTTTAAAATACATATTATTAAAAACTATCATTGTATTTCAAAAGTTTTTTTTTAAGTTTTTTTTTTTTTATTTACTTGAAAGAGTTACACAGAGAGAAGGAGAGGCAAAGAGACAGAGACAGAGGGAGAGAGAGAGACAGCAAGCCCTTCCATCCGCTGGTTCACTCCCCAGTTGGCTGCAATGGCCAGAGCTGTGCTGATCCGAAGCCAGGAGCCAGGAGCTTCTTCCGGGTCTCCTGTGTGGGTGCAGGGTCCCAAGGATGTGAGCCATCTTCTACTGCCTTCCCAGGCCACAGCAGAGAGCTGGATCAGAAGTGGAGCAGCCGAGACTCGAATTGGCGCCCATATGGGATGCCAGCACTGCAGGCAACAGCTTTACACGCTACGCCACAGTGCCGGCCCCTCAAAAGTTTTTTTTCACCAAAATAACTATATATTTTCATTTGCTTATTCAGAAGACACACACACACAGAGGGACAGACAGAAAGAGATCTCCCATCTGTCAGTTCACTCTCCAAAGGCCCACAATGGCTAGGGTTGGGCCAAGCTGAAGTCAGGAACCAGGAACAAAATTCGGGTTTCCCACATGAGTGGCAGGGACCCAGCTAATTTGGCCATCCGCTGCTGTCTCCCATGGAGCACATTAGCAGGAAGCTGGAGTGGAGAGTGGAGCCTGGACTCCATCCCAGGCACTCTGATATGGGCTGTGTAGGGTGCAGGCATCCCAGCCAGCATCTTACCCAATGCACGCAACACCCACCTCCTCTCCCATTTATTTTTTTTAATGAAAAACCCACAGCTATGTGAATCATTGTTCCCCATTTGGGTATGGGGCCAGCCAGCACCGTCTACCGTTATTGACAACTTTTAATCATCATATATCTTGATTCTAGTAGAGAGCCTAAAATTCCCAAGTGCCCTACTTCGGGCAGGCCTTCTATGTTATGTTTTCAGTTATCATGTGGTCAGTTAACTATGTTTGGGAAAGAAAGGAGGAGGCATAGATTACCTCCCCGAGCCCACAGATACAACTCCAAAACCGCATCTCTCCCCAAGAACCTCCATTCCCATCACTGTATGCACAGTGCCATTGTTTCTCCCTTTCCTTCCTGGGGCTGACATCAAATGACACCCTGTTTTAGTTTTTCTTGGGGGAAACAAGACCAGTCTGCAGGGGCCTGTGCAAACAGGGCTGAGCAGCCGAGGCGGGGGCACGTCAAGACCTGAGGGCCAAGGTAGGGACAGACGCTTACAAAACAGAAAGGAGCAGAAAAGCAGGTTGCGAGAATTCATAGGCCAATTAAGTAGACGTTTCACCTCATTCCTTGTGCGGCTTTCCCAGGGATGTGCAACTAGTTTTTCCTCCAAGGGTCAAGTGCTTCACGCAGAATGAAGGCAGGGAGTGAAGGGATACAGACGAGGCATGCTCACCCTGGAGCACACCCAGGTTGCACAGCAGAAATTCTTGCATTTATTTATTTTTATTTATTTTGAAAGACATAGCTACAGAGAGCAGAGCAAGAAGAGAGAGAGAGAGAGAGAGGAGAGAGAGAGTCTTCCGTCCTATGGTTCACTGCCCAGATGGCTGCAACTGCTGGGGCTGTACCAGGCCAAAGCCGGGAGCCTGGAGCTTCTCCCATGTCTCCTACTTGGGTGCAGGGACCCAATCACTTGGGCCATCTTCCACTGCTTTCCCAGGTGCATTACCAGGATGCTGGATGGGAGTGGAACTACCCAGTCTCAAACTGGTGCCCATATGGGATGCCAGCATTGCAGGCAGAGGCTTAACCTGCTGTGCCACAACACCAGCCCCAGTTCCTGAATTTAGAGTTGTAGAAGCATGGGCTCCAGAGTCCAGTGTGTGGAGGGCAGTGCTCTTGGTCTCCAAACATGGATGAAGCCTCATGAAAGGCAAGGCACTGCCCACAGCTGAATCTTTGTCTTGAAAATTGCTGGTGAATATTGGTGACCACCAGAGTGATGCCCTCAGAGCCTGCACAGAGCTCAGTCATCCTTAAGTTTGAGAGCAACTCTGGCTGAGGATAAAATGAAAATGCCCACAGTCTAAATTTGCATCATTGCTGGAATTTCTCAGGTTCTTAGCCAGGTGACTGTGTGTT
The DNA here is from genome assembly GCF_051225735.1 of Oryctolagus cuniculus. Taxonomy (NCBI): domain Eukaryota; kingdom Metazoa; phylum Chordata; class Mammalia; order Lagomorpha; family Leporidae; genus Oryctolagus; species Oryctolagus cuniculus. Next base: position 87,354,841 of record NC_142875.1, read on the forward strand.
CAGCCCATCTCCATTGGGGATAATTCCAAGGTGGTGTTAAAACCAATTATTTCAAACTCTAAGTTGATAGATTTGTGGATTCACCTGTCTCAAGCCACACTGAAGCAGAGCTCAGGGATCCCCGTGACTTTCATGTGTGTCTCTTGGGGTCAGGCTCTGCCAGGCTCAGTCAGGGGCCAGAATCATAATCAAGCCAGATCCTTTTTATAGCTAAGGATACCGAGCCTTAAGAATCCTACTGAGCTCTCCTAGCTAGATGTGAGCAGGGTGGGAGTGACACCCTCGTGTTTCTGACTTTGAGGTGGATAATCACTTCCTGACATCTTCCTGGCATGAATTTTTTAATTATAAAAAGATTTATTTATTTATTTGAAAGGCAGAGTTACAGAGAGACAGAGGCAGAGAGAGGGAGGGGTCTTCCATCCACTGGTTCACTCCCCAAATGGCTGCAATGGCCAAACCTGTGCCAATACAAAGCCAGGAGCCAGGAGCTTCTTCCAGGTCTTCCACGTGGGTGCAGGGGCCCAAGGACCTGGGCCATCTTCTACTGCTTTCCCAGGCCGTAGCAGAGAGCTGGATCGGAAGTGGAGCAGCTGGGACTTGAACCGGCACCCATATGGGATGCTGGCCCTGCAGGCGGCATCTTTACCTGCTATGCCACAGGACTAGCCCCTGCATGACTTTTTGTCTTTTTCATTCTGCTGCTCTTTTTTCCGCTCTATGGAGAAAATGCCAAGAGCAGACTCCTGTTTGCTTAGAGGGTCATCTTCCTGGAAATCCTGGCACACCAGTCAAATGCCCCTCAACTTTTTTTTTTTTACAGGCAGAGTGGATAGTGAGAGTGAGAGACAAAGAGAAAGGTCTTCCTTTACCGTTGGTTCACCCTCCAATGGCCGCCGCGGCCGGCGTGCTGCGGCCGGCGCACCGCGCTGATCCGATGGCAGGAGCCAGGTACTTATCCTGGTCTCCCATGGGGTGCAGGGCCCAAGTACTTGGGCCATCCTCCACTGCACTCCCTGGTCACAGCAGAGAGCTGGCCTGGAAGAGGGGCAACCGGGACAGAATCCGGCGCCCCGACTGGGACTAGAACCCGGTGTGCCGGCGCCGCTAGGCAGAGGATTAGCCTGGTGAGCCGCGGCGCCGGCCGCCCCTCAACTTTAAGGTCCCTTTTAGATCTTTGCCCCCTCCCCCATCTCCTTGCTGTGCACTAAGTCCCACTGCTCCTACCAACCCTTCTTGCCTCTCCCGCTTCCTGGTCATAGCCATTAACCCCCTACCTGGTCTTCTCCATCCTTCACACTCTCCTGGCTGCCAGGTCTTTGGAGGCACCCGTCTCTCTGAGTGTTCTCTGCTGCTATGATCCAAACACCTGAGGCTGAGTAATGTGTAAAGATAGGAGATTGATGTAGCTCACAGTCGTAGAGATTCAAGGGTGTGGTGCCGGCATCAGCTTGGATCTGGACGTTATGGTGGATGGCATCCCATGAGAGAGGGAGCGATCACACAATGCCTTTCAAATAATAACAGTAAAAGCTGTTACTGTTTGTGTTGCTTATTAAGCATGGGAGATTATGAAGAATAGCAAATGTGTAGCAGGGCAGAGAAATGATGCCATGGCAGAGACTGATGTGTAGAGGAGACAGAATAAAGTTGCTGCATCCATTTCTTGGGGCTGACCCCAAACAGCAGCAATGTATCCTCTCACAGTTCTGGTATCCAGGAACTGTGCTCCTCTGCAGCTCCACAGGGGATCCTTCCTGGTCTCTTCCTGTTCTTTGGCCTGTGGCCTCGTCACTCATCTCTGCCCCATGGCCATGCGATCTTCTCTTCTCTGCTTTGTCTCCTCCGCCTGTCTCATAAGGGCACTTGGGATCACACTTAAGGCCTTCTTAGTGTAGGATAATCTTCTCATTCCAAAGGCTTAACTTTTAATTACACTTGCAAAGGCCTTGTTTTTTTTCCTCTCTCCCAAACCAGGCAGCATTTACCGTCTCCAGCCATAGGACTTGATGTCTTCTGGGGTTGTTATTCAGTCAACTCCTGGATCCAGAGAGTGGGAAGGGGAAGAGGTCCAGAGTACACGTGGCGACATTGACTGGGGCAGTAGGAGGACAACTGACCACAGTCAAAAAAGGAACAGGCAAAGTTGGGGGGCAGTACAGAAAGGTTCAGAGAAGGAGTTGGGGGTTGGGTTGGGCAGGCTGGGGGTGTGGAATTGGTTGGAAAAGACTCAAGAGGATTAATGACCAAGTGACTGAACATCTGAGAATTTGAGGGTTGAGACTGCAGGCCACGTAACAAAAGTGGCACCATACCCATACAAGGGACATTTTCTAGTAGTTTAGGCAGCCTGAGTGTGTGTGTGTGAGAGAGAGACAAAGTGTGCAAGAGAGCATGTGAGCATAAGGCAGAGAGTTGACTCTGCCCAGAGTGAGAGCATGGCAGGGTGGTTTGCAAAGACACGGAAGTACTGAGTGTTCAGTAGTCCCTCAGTATCGTTGGGGCACCGGTTTCTGGAGCCACCCAAATCTGCAATACTCAAGTCCCTTTCATAAAATGCTGTGACATTTTCTTTCTTTATTTTTTTTAAAGATTTTATTTATTTATTTGAGAGGTAGAGTTATAGACAGTGAGAGGGAGAGACAGATAGAAAGGTCTTCCTTCTGTTGATTCACTCCCCAAATGGCTGCAATGGCCAGAGCTGCGCCGATCTGAAGCCAGAAGCCAGGAGCTTCTTCCAGTAGCAGGGGCCCAAGAATTTGGGCCATCTTTGACTGCTTTCCCAGGCCATAGCAGACAGCTGGACTGGAAGAGGAGCAGCCAGGACTAGAACCGGTGCCCATATGGGATGCCGGCGCCACAGGCGGAGGATTAACCTACTGTGCCATGGTGCCGGCCCCATAATGCTGTGTCAGTTTTATGAAACCTATACAATCCTCCCATATATGTTAAATCATCTCTAGATTACTTATAACACCTACTGCAATGTAAATGCTACATAAAGGGTTGTCGTTCTCATTGCTCAGCAGATAATGACATGGAAAAAAGTCTGTATGTTCAGAGAGCAGACTGCACATCCCAGTGTTTTCGATGAAGGCCCAGAGATGGTCTTGACAGCACGGGAAAGGAAAGGACACAGAGAGGAGCCTGAGGTGAGGAAGGGACTGGCTGTCTCGTGTTGTTGAAGAGCAAGGCTCATGGCTGTCGCTGAAATGTTTTTAAAGTTCCAGAATGTCCACACCTTGGCTTGATGAGCCAGGGCCCTAGGGTCATCCAGAGATGTCAGTGGCTGAGGCGAGGGAGGCACGGGGCTGTGAGGCCAGCCTGCAGGGTGGGTCAGCCAAGTGCAGGGTGAAGTCTGCCAGGACCACTGCAGGACTCACAGGAGGAGGGAGAACAGGCCCTGGGGGGCACAAGCTTCCATGGGCATGGAACAGATCTGTCTCAAGCTTTCAGACTCGGGTTTATTCCATGCAGCCCTCTGCCAAGGCCCCCAGTGGCATGGGATGCTGGCCTTTGTGTTAGCTTCTGTTACACCTTGGTTGACAGTTCTGTGCTTGAAAGAGGTACCTAAGGTCAGCATGAGCCAACGAGAGGCAGTTTCAAAAGAAAGGAAGAAGAATAACCTGTTGGTCACATTGGGCCTGATGTATGGTTTTGGTGCCTAGTGTAGGCATAAATTGGCAAAAGCAGAAGTCTTTGTCCAAGAAACTTGCTCAGCATAGTCTGGGTAGCTGGTGGGGGCCTTTGCAGTCAAGGTGAGGAGAAACACAGAGAAGCTGGCTGGGGATGGTTGAGGAACTACCACGGGGGCTGCCCAGATTCAGAGCCTCCCTGTGATTGCCTGGGCTGGGATCCCTCTCCCTGGCAAACCCACTGGACAACCCAGAAATAAATTCAAAGCAGCAAGATAGTCACTTTTTTTTTTTTAAATAAAGATTTATTTATTTGAAAGGCACAGTTACAGAATGAGAGAGAGAGATGGGGATGGCGGTGCAGAGATAGAGAGAGAGGTCTTTTATCCTCAGTTCACTCCCCAAATGGTCACAATTGCCAGAGCTGGGCCAGGCCAAAGCCAGGAGCCAGAAGCTTCTTCTGGGTCTCCTACATGGGTGGCAAAGGCCCAAGCACTTGGGCCATCTTCCACCACTTTCCCAGGCACATGAGCAGGGAGCTGGATTGGAAGTGGAGCAGCCAGGACACAAATGCCAATCACAGGGATGCTGGCATTGCAGGTGGTGGTTTAATGCACTATGCTGCAGTGCCAGCCATGGCATCTGTTATTAAGGCACAAAAGACTTAAATCATTACTGTATATTTTTGCTTTTGAGTTGCTTTAAATTTTCTCAGCCATGACTCTCATGTTCTCCAGAGTTCTCTTCCCTAAATTTACAGAGTGGGGGTCTCAGGGTACAGTTTGTTCTTCTTTATACTGTGTTTGGTTACATCTAATTTCTGCTCCAAAGTTAATGAGTCTTAGCAAAGTTTACATCACTTGCCCATGGTGAATACTTGGATGACATTTTCATAGGCACCAAAAATACTTTAAATTATAACGTTAGTGAATAACAGAATAATAGCATGCTAGGCACCCAAATCACCAATAGGATTTCCAAGCTTCAAGGACAGCCTGGCTCAGAGGGTATTGCACCCTGGGATTTCAACTAAAACGGGGCCACCTAGATAATAGCAGAAGCACAGTGTGGAATGGCCCTGTCCCAACTAGCTTTGAAATCATTTGACTTTTGATGAATTCCTACATGTTGGAAACATTCAAATCAATGCAAATTTTGCAAACCAAGTGAGGCCTTATTAATACTGCAGGTGGCAGAGCTGGTGATGTGGTGAAGTAGGTTAATCCTCTGACTGTGGCACAGGCATCCTATATGGGCGCTGGTTCTAATCCTGGCTGCTCCTCTTCCCATCCAGCTCCCTGCTATGGCCTAGAAAAGCGGTGGAAGATGGCCCAAATGCTTGGGCCCCTGAACCTGCATGGGAGACTCGGAAGAAACTTCTGGCTCCTTGCTTCAGATAGGCCCAGCTCCCACTGTTGTGGCCATTTGGGGAACGAACCAGCAGATGGAAGACCTTTCTCTTTATCTCTGCCTCTCACTGTCTGTAACTCTACCTCTCAAATAAATAAATAAAATCAGGTGGCACCATTTCAGCTTTGCACCAAAACAAAGCACATCCATTGATCACCCACTTGCTTAGGAGCATCCTCTGTGGACCAGACTCTGTCTGAGGTGCTGGAGATTCAGCAGTAGCCAGGTCCCTTTCCCCCGCACCCCCTCTCCCCAGCTCTATAGTCTAACAGGGAGGCTGATTGTAAACAAATAATAGGCCCATGAGATGTCAGGGAAGGCTGCGTTCTATGAATGAAATAACGCAGGGACAGGGACTAGGAAAGATAGAAGTGGTGTCAGACACTGGGGCAAGGGTCGTATCCGCAGCAGACAGAGCTGCAAGCACTAGTGACCCGATGGACCGGGTCTGATGTTGACACAGAAGGTGGATGCCATTGTTTGGATATCAGGTTGGATGTTAATGTCTCCCAGAGGCCCCTGTGTGCAAATGTTCAGTACCCAAAGTCTTACTTTAATAGGATTAAGAGGGTGGAAATTGCATGTAATTATGGTGTCTGGAGGGAGAGCTTTGGGAAGTGAGTTTTTTTTTTTCAATAAAAGATGACATTTTATTTATTTGACAGGCAAAATTACAGACACACACACACACACACACACACAGATCTTCCAACTGTGATTCACTCTCCAGATGGCCTCAATGGCCAGGGATGGGCAAGGCCAGAGCAAAGAACCTGGAACTCCATCTGGATCTCCCATATGTGTGGCAGGGGCCCAAGCACTTGGGCTATTTTTTGCATCTTTCTCAAGTGCATCAACATGGAGTTGGATCAGAAGCAGAGCAGCTGGGACTCGAACCTGTGATCATCTGGGATGCTGGCATCTCAGGCTGCAACTTAGGGCATTTGGGAGTGATTATACTGGGTTAGACCACTAGACAGAATCCCCTATAAACGAATCACAGTGGTTTTGTAAGGAGAGGCCTTCAGACTCAGACATGCTCCCAGTTGCCATGTGAGTTCTAGGACCCCTGGTGACCCTGCCAGTAGGACCTCCCTCACCAGAGGCCAAACCACAGCGGCTGCCCGATCTTGGGCTGTAGACCTCGAGAATCATGAGCCAAAATCTCTCTTTATAAAGTTATCTTCTCTCAGGCATTTCCTTATAGGAATGAAAAGCTGACCAATACAGTGCACTAAACCCTCCGGTTAGGGAATCAGACCCAGGATCAAAACCGTATCACCTCTTACTTGTGTGTCTTCAGGCAAGTGTTTTGATTAACCTCTCCATGTCTGTGTTGAACTGTCAAATCAGGATAATAGAATGGCCCTTGGAGATGAACAGTTCCCTATGGCTTGTATGGAAAATTTTTTAAAAAGATTTATTTGTTTATTTGAAAGAGTTACACACAGAGAGAAGGAGAGGCACAGAGAGAGAGAGAGAGAGAGAGAGAGGTCTTCCATCCAATGAATCACTCCCTAATTGGCCGCATTGGCTGGAACTGTGCAGATCCAAAGCCAGGAGCCAGGAGCTTTTTCCGGGTCTCCCATGAGGGTGCAGGGGCCCAAGGATTTGGGCCATCCTCTACTGCTTTCCCAGGCTATAGCAGAGAGCTGGATAGGAAATGGAGCAGCTGGATCTCAAACCGGCGCCCATATGGGATGCGGGCACTGCAGGCAATGGCTTAACCTACTATGCCACAGCGCCAGCCCCCAAATTTTTTATTAAATCATAAGAATACTCTCAGCCACCTGTTAGTCGGTAACATTGGACAGGTTACCTCACTGTTCTGTGTCTTTATTTCCTCTGCTCTGACATGGGGATACAAACAAACCATCCATGCCTTCTATGGCAACTTCGAGGTTAAGATGAATAACTGTTCCAGGTGTTCAGATGGTGGCTGCCACACAGGAAATGTCTGATGGGAAGTTGCTGTTGTTATTAATGGTACATTAGAAAATGTGCAGAAAGATTATACAGTGGCAGACACTGTGGCGCAGCAGGTTAAGCTGCTGCCTGCAGTGCCAGTATTCCATATTGATGCCAGTTCAAGTCCCAGCGGCTCCATTTCTGATCAGCTCCTTGCTAATGGCCTGAGAAAGCACCAGAAGATACCCAGAGTCCCTGAGCCACTGTACCCACATGGGAGATCTGGAAGAAGCTCCTGGCTCTTGGATTCAGCCTAGCCCAGCCCTGGGTGTTGCAACTATCAGGGGAATGAACCAGCGGATATAAGATCTCTCTCTCTCTCTCTCTCTCTCCCCCCTTCTCTCTCTGTAACTCTGCCTTTCAAATAAATAGATAATAAAATCTTTTTTTAAAAAGGAATAGTATACAGAAGAAAATAAATCTTTCACTCACCCATCCAGAGGCAGCTACTGTTTACAGCTTTATATACTCCTTTCTAATCATTCTGAGGTACACATGTATGTTTTGTTTTTATATATTGATTGATTTGAGAGGTACAATGGACAAAGATTGACAGAGCTCCCAGCTGATTGTTCACACCTGAAACACCCATAAGGTCCAGGGCTGGGCTGTGGCAGAAGCCAGGAGCTGGGAACTCAGTCAGAGTCTTCCACTGGGGTGGCAGGGACTCAAACACTTGAGCTGCCTCCCAGGGTGCGGGAAGTTGGAATTGGGAATGGAGCCAGATCTCAAATCCAGGCACTCTGATATAAGATACAGGTTCAAACATGTTAACTGTTGTCTTAACTACTGTGCCAAATGCCAGCCTGCAGTATGTATTTTAGTATCATTGATATGTATGCACAGTTTGTATTTACAGAGAGGTTACAATTACTTATTTGTTTTAACATCTGTTGTTATTTTTAGAACTTTTTTTTAATTGTCACATAACGTATTTACTGATTCATGTTGTGACTGGAACTCTGACTTAATGTTGTCGCATGCACTCCCGCGGTGATGAGACTCTTCACAGTCGGTGGATAAAGCGGGGATGCGTGCTGAGAGGAGCAGCTACCTCTGCCTGCTCATCAGGCCCCCTGTTCTAGCGAGTGGCCCCCTCCCAGGCGGGCCGCCCCTCGTCGCACCCAGCCCCTCTTGGAGCCAGGCAGCTCTGTAAACTCTCAGGGCTGGAGGACAGAGGGCAGAGGTGAGGAGAGGCAGGTCTTCTTCCTCCGGCCCCCGCACATCCTCTGCGATCTTCCACGAGCCCCCCACCCCCACCCCAAGTTAGAAGATCCCCACAGTCCTGGCCTAGCCAGCACCTGTTTCCCGGCACCTGCGAGGCCAGGTACACAGCTCCGTAAGAGGAGGGATAGCTGCCTCGCTCGCCCCTGGGTTCCCAGGGTGCAGCCTCAGTCCACGCACGCGGCGGGTGCTCTGGCCGGGCCTGTTCGCCCTCTGCATCCCTCGCAACCTCTCCGATTCTCCCCGTCCCGCCCTCTGGCGCCCCCTCGCCCCTTGCTGCCACGACCAGTCTGGGGTTCTGGAGCCCAGTCCCTCGGCCCTGATTTCGTCCTCCATCCTCTGAAGAGTCTAGGATGGAAGTGACCTGATGCGAAGAATAGCGACATGAAAGTAGCCTTCGGGCCGCGGAGGAGGGCAGGCCTCGGGAAGGCCTGTCACAGAGTAAAAGGCGCGCAGCCCGCAGGCCGCAGCCCGCGGAGAGCCATGCACAGGGGCGCTGCTCTCAGCTTCCAGCTGCGCCACCACACAAACCCGCGTTTCCTAAGTGCGGCGACCTGTCCTGGGCCACTTCGATCTCGTCTTAACTTCCTCGCATTGTGGATTCCAACTAAAATCAAACAAGACTTTAGAAGAATACTTAGCCTGATTAAAAAAAAAAAAAAAAAAAAAAAAAAAAGAATACCGTGCAGAGGCCGCTGTCTTTGATAGGCGTTCTGTTGTTAAGGTGCATTTTTTTTTCTTTCGAATTGCTATCTGCTCCCCCGGGTATACTGAGATCTGTTAGGAAAGGGATGCAAGCACTGGTAAGGCGCTCACCTCAGACATTCACTGGGTACCAGAAGGAGCCTTTCTCATGCTGCTCTTTTCTATTCTGAAAGGGTGTTTCTCATGTCGTTCCCCCCCCCCCCCCGCCATGAAACCCATTCAAGAGAATTGTGAACTTTGAAAACATAACGTATACAAAATAAGTAATACATTGCACGTGAAGACAGTGATGTTCAGTAGAACTCAATGGTCAGTTCTGTTCTGATGCATGTTTTAAAACTTGGATTAGTTTTAAAGCAAGTGTTGTATTAGGGGATAATTTCAGCATTACATGAATTTTGCTTTAGCCTATGCTCACCAAACTGCATCACTGAACCAAGCTGGGTAGGAATACCCAATGTGGGCGTGCGCGCACGCGCACACACACACACACACTTGCACACACTTCAAACTTCTAACAGCTACACCAGTTTACCACCTATGCTATCCAAGAAGCTTGTGTTTTACACCTATGAGCTTTTCTGCATTAAAAACGAAACAAAAAAACCCCACTCATTCAATATCCCAAGCATGTCTAATCCTCCTGGTTCAAGATGCCAAAGAGTTCATGCTCCAAGGACAGCATTGTCCATCCCTGGAGACCTTCAACAGAACTGCCAGATCCCGCAGAGCTGACTCAGTACCGGCCACAGCTGGCTTTCAAGCATTGCCTTGGTGTCCAAGCCATGATGCAGATCAGAAAGCTACAAAGGAGTTTCCAGCAGTGACACAGGAGTCTGAAGAAGTTCATCTGTTGAATGAGACTGTCAGTGTTTTTTCATCAACACACACCTTAAAGGACCTGCATCTCAAGGGCAGAAAGCCATGCCCCGGGATTTAAGGCCAGGAAAAACTGCTTACCAGTGGTGTTCAGTACAGATAGATGCAAAGCAAGGACGAGGATCCCCGCCCATCCACGTGGGTGTTATGACTTCCTGTGTGATTTCACGTAACTCTCCTTCCATCACTCACAATAACACACAAGCTGCAGCCCCTCCAGCCCTCTCCCCCCCAGCATGGGAAAGTGACCCATTCACTGTACTGTTTTTACAGTCCTCAACCATTTAACTTGTGTAAATCTATTTTTTTTGAGAGACAGAGAGAGGACACACACACACACACACACACACACAATGCTCCCTTCTGCATGCTTGTTTCTCAAGTGCACATAGTGGCCACAACTGGGCCAGGCTGAAGCCAGAAGCCAAGAACTCAATCCAGGTCCCATGTGGGTGGCAGGGACCCAACAACGTGAGCCATCACTGCTGCCTCCCAGGGTGCCCATGAGCAGGAAGCTAGAGTCAGGAGCTGGGTATTGAACCTGGGTACTCTAATGTATCACTGTTCAGATTAGAGTCCCATCGTTTGTCGCTCCCCCTCTTCATGGAGGAACGACACTAAACCCTGCGCTGTTCTTTTGTCTGCTTGGCCCTTCCCGGGTTTGCTGCTGGTCCTTCCCGGGTTGGCTGCCCATCCTTCCATCTCCGTGGAAGGGCGGTTCCCCCTGCCACTTTCCCCACTTCCGCGGGGGAGCGGCACACCGCTGGCCGGCTCTCTCGGGGGCTGCTCAGATGTTATCCGGATGTTCCCCTTAGATGTTCCTGGTGCATGTTGTCTCTCTGCTCCTTTATAGTCCTCTTCACCAATCCGTGCTCTGCTACCCACATGCTGAGCACGCTGCTCTCCTCCAATCAGGAGCAGGATCAGCTCCTGCAGTTTGTCAAGTTGGTGAGAGGCAGCTGCGTAGAAGTTTACTCCTCCCCAGCGCCATATTGTGGGAGAGCAGATGCATAGAATAAGTCTTAATTCCAGTAACTTAGTCTAGTCCGAGTTGCTCCCCACAATCGTTATTTTAAATATGTCTTTGATGTTTACAGTTTGGCCCCAACCTGTGTACTCCCAGAGCCTGGTAGTGCATACTGAGTGATTTTGCCCTGTGTGGTGGTTTTTAGGAACACACTGTGGCAGAGCCAACTGTATTTGGAAATGGTTGTCAGCCTCATTACTTAATTAGGTTTAATAATCTTGCCACATGGCCCGAGAGGAGGGGTGGGGAAGGGGCATCTGGGTCACTCCCAGGGTTTTGAGAAGCCTTGTACTTAAATTTATTTATTTACCTTTTTGCCATTTAACTTACCTTTTTATTATAAAATTTAAAAATGTAAAAATATCATTAATTTTCATTTTATTTTGATAGGAAAAGGGACAGAGACACAGAATGATCTTCCAACCTGCCCACAACAGCCAGGACTAGGCCAGGCTGATGCTAGGAACCAGGAACTCAGTCCAAGTTTCCCACATGGGTAGTAGAGACCCAGGCACTTGGACCATCACCTGCTACCTCCCAGGGTGAGCCTTAACAGGAAACTGGAATTGCATGTGGAAGAGTATGTGAATATTCCAAGCACTGATTTAACTGCTGTGCCAAATGGCTGCTCCTTATTGTACGAAGTTTAGGTATACAGCATGATGTCTTCATATACATGTACATATGGACGTGATTACTACAGTAAAACAATGAACATATCCATCACATAGTTACCTTAGATTATTTCGGAGTGAGAGTGCCTAAAATCTAGTCTCTGCCAACGTCCAATATATAACACAGTGCAAGTATCACAAATTATAGTCCTTATACTGCAATTAGATCTTTAGACTTATTAATTATCCATAACTGCAGCCTGTACCCCATGACCTGCTTCTTGCCATTCCCCTGCCCCTGATGGCTACTGCTCTGCCTTCTGTTTCTACGTATGCAATTATTTTTCAGGTGCCACCTATAAGGGAGCTGTGTCTGGCTTATATCACTTGGCCTAGTGCCCTCTGGGTTGCTCTATGTTGTAGCAAATGGCAGAGTTTCCTTCTTTGGGGTGAATGGTGTTCTATTGTGTATACATCACATTTTCTTTATCTATTCATCTGTTCCTGGACCTTTCAGTGGATTCTGTATCTTGACAATTGTGAAGAAAGTTGCAGTGAGCATGAGAATGAAAATATCTTTCTCCCTCATTCACTATAAAAATTTTCAAATACAACACATAATCCTTCTTTTTAAAATATTGGATAGGGCCAGTGCTGCAGTGTAGCAGGTAAAGCCACCACCTGCAGTGCCGGCATCCCATATCGGTGCTGGTTCAAGACCTGGCTGCTCCACTTCCGATCCAGCTCTCTGCTATGGCCTGGGAAAGCAGTAGAAGATGGCCCAAGTCCTTGGGCCCCTACATCTGTGTGGGAGACCCGGAAGAAGCTCCTGGCTTCAGATTGGCCCAGTTCTGCCCATTGCGGCCAATTGAGGAATGAACCAGTGGTTGGAAGATCTCTCTCTCTCTCTCTGCCTGTGCCTCTCTGTAACTCTGCCTTTCAAATAAATAAATCTTTAAAAAATAAATAAAGTATAGGAAAATATCTGCCTGGAGTATCTATTGTAAGAAGGCCCTGGAGCAAACAGAGTCAGAAGAAGAGGTCTGGGCGATCATCTGGGGCAGTGGTACCTGCTCATAAAGGCAACAGAAGCTCATGGGAGAAAATGCCTCAGAGGGACGTGTGACTGGGGTGACTCCCTGACAAGGAGGGTTACTGGTGAGGCTAGACCCGTGAGCCAGTGCCAAGTTCTCCCACCTTAGTCCCACCCCTCCCCCACCAGGAGACCCTTTCTAAGCTTGAGACTGCTTTGAACAGGAGGATACAGGGAAGCGATGCTGTGAGACTTTTGAGGCAGGTCCCAAGAGGCAACGTCACTTCTGCCCTATTAGCGGGAGCCTGCCCGTGTGGAGCCCTGCCACTGACAGGAAGCCTGGCCACCATGAAGCTGCCAGGCTCTGAGAGAAGCCATGGGCAGGCCCTTCAGGAGGCTGATCTGAGTTTTGTGTCTCTGTCCAGGCCCCAGACACATGGAGGAATGAGTCTTCAGGTGAGTCTCGCATCCTGCTGATGGGCGTCCCAGCAGGAGTGCTGCACCATGGAGCAGACACCTATCCCTGCTGTGCCTGGTCCCCAGGACCCAGGCAGGCAATGAAGTGGTTGTTTTGTGCCACTAAGTTTCAGGTAACTTTCTTTCTTTTTTGCCTGATGGAGCTAGACCCACAACACACATTCGTGCAGTTATTTTTAATCATTCCATGAATAAATGTTGATCTGTGCATTGGAAAAAGACATGGTAGAAATGATTTGTGTTCTACATCATTAGCAGCAGTAGGAAAGCCAGCAGCTAGTACCCTCTCAGCTCAGAGCAGATGGAAGGCAAAGTTGCTCTAGCTTGGTTTCCTTCTGTACGCTGTCCCTCAGCCTTCAAGTCTAAGTGTGGATGGTGCTTCCTGGCTGGAGAGGAGGTGGCCCCTAAGCCCTGAGTGGTGACATCCCAGTCCCTGAATGCGGCAGGTCCAGCACGAGGCCAGGCCACACATGCATCCTCCTGTCCAGCTCAGCAGCTGTGCAGGGCTGGCTCATAGGTCAGCACAGGAATGTGGATCACTTTGTATGGGGACGGTATGCCTTCTGTGACTTTGGAATTACTCTGGCAAACATCCATGTGGGAAGGAAGGCTTTTAATATATCCATCCGTCCATAGCTCCTTCCTTCCTTTCTTTCTTTCTTTCTTTCTTTCTTTCTTTCTTTCTTTCTTTCTTTCTTTCTTTCTTTCTTTCTTTCTTTCTTTCGACAGGCAGAGTGGACAGTGAGAGAGAGAGAGACAGAGAGAAAGGTCTTCCTTTGCCGTTGGTTCACCCTCCAATGGCCGCGGCTGGTGCACTGCGGCCGGTGCACCGCGCTGATCTGATGGCAGGAGCCAAGTACTTATCCTGGTCTCCCATGGGGTGCAGGGCCCAAGCACTTGGGCCATCCTCCACTGCACTCCCTGGCCACAGTAGAGAGCTGGCCTGGAAGAGGGGCAACCGGGACAGAATCTGGCGCCCCGACCGGGACTAGAACCCGGTGTGCCTGCACCACAAGGCAGAGGATTAGCCCAGTGAGCCGTGGCGCTGGCCCTAGCTTTTTCATAATATGTGTTTTTCATGATCTTTTTGAAGATCATGATATGCATATACATCAAAATAGACTTATTTTTTAAAATAAGATTTATTTTATTTGAGAGGTGGAGTGACAGAGAGGAGAGATAGGGGGAGAGAGAGAGAGAGAGAGAGAGAGGTCTTCCATCTGCTGTTCATGCTTCAAATGGCCACAACAGCCAGGCCTGGCTAAACTTATTTTTCTATTCCATTTTTCCAGGAAGTTTTTGAAACACTCTGTATTGTTCATCACTAAAAGGAATCAGGGCTTCTGGCAGAATGGCTGACTCCAGATTGGGGCAGAGAAAGTGGGAGGTGAGCCTGAGGTACCTTGGGCCAGGAAGCAAGGTTGCTGTGTGAATGTGAGTGGGTTGTAGTAGAGACAGAGGCTCCTGGGAGGCCCCCTACTGGCCAAATGTGGGAAAATTTGAGCATCTTCCTCAACGCTATAATTAAAAACAAATAATTAAATAATGCACTTTAGGAAGTCCATGGATAGATTTCCTGAGACAGGAGGAATGGGGAAAATAATTGTTGCCCACCACGGGGTATGACAGTTATACTATCTTCTTTCTGTGAAGGTGTAATTAAAGATAAAGAATTAAGCATTTATCCTTTTTCTTGTTTGGGGAGAAAGTGTTGTTCATTCCTAATTGATGGAGAGCAGCTCTTTACAGAAAAATTTCAGTGAATACAGAAAACGGTGGCCTTTTGGTTTTGGGAGAGGTAAGTGGTTCACTGTGGATTCCAAAATCTTTGGATACCCACGTCCCTTCTCTCTACAACATTCTCCTCTATAATTTAAATCATCTCTAGATGGCTCACAGGAGCTAATACCATGCAAATGTTATGCAAGTACCTGAGTACTGTATTATTTAGGGGATAATGACAAGAAAAATAGCTTATAATGTTCAGTATGGATGCAAACTTTTCCTCCTGAACATTTCCTATCTACAGGACCTGTGGTGCATATTGAAGAAATACTGTACAGAAAGAATGTTGGAACTTTAAAATTTCCATTTTGCAAATTTCAGTGAAATTGATTCAGGCAAGTATCATGAGTGAATTCTTCAAACCAACTGCCAGAAAGTGATAGCCCATTAGCCAAATCCAGCCCACTGCCTGATTTTGTATATTTTATCAGCTAAAAGTGTTTTTTTTTTAAAGATCTATTTATTTATATGAAAGTCAGAGTTTCAGAGAGGGAAGAGGGAAGAGAGAGAGAGAGAGAGAGAGAGAGAGAGAGAGAGAGAAGGAACTTCTATGTACTAGTTCACTCCTCAGATGGCCGCAAGAGCCAGGGCTGGGCCAGGCTGAAGCCAGGAGCCAGGAGCTTCCGCCAGGTCTCCCACATGGGTAGCAGAGGCCCAAGGACTTGGGCCATGTTTTTTTGCTTTCCCAGGCCATTAGCATGGAGCTGGATTGGAAGTGGAGCAGCCAGGACATGAACTGGCACCCATATGGGATGCCGGTGTTGCAGGTGGCCGCTTTACCAACTATATCACAATGCCAGCTTCCAAAAAATGTTTTTTTAAAAAATTGTTTTTACTTAGTTGAAAGTATAAAAAGAAGAACAATATTTCATGACATGTGAAATTTATGTACAGTTCCGATTTCAGTGTCTGTAAATCAGATTTTATAGGGATGTAGCCATGCTCATTCATTCACATGTTGTCTGTAACTGCATTTGTGCTACAATAGCAAGCCTGAGGAACTGAGCTAGAGACAGTTACGTTTGCAAAGCCCAAATGATTTACTATCTGGGACTTCACAAAAATACTTTGCCAACACTTGGTACAGACTGGTTAGAGAAAGGAAGTTGAGGAAGGGGGATATTTGCATCCCACCAGTGTAGCACCTCATAAATTACTCATTAAATGCAAAAATAAAAATACATTTTATACTGGAAAGATTCAGCAGTCTCCATCTTACCAAGTTACCGAAACTTAGCCTCACCGAAGCAGGGACAACCTGCTGACATGAGGTAATATGAAACCCTTGTGTCACCTCTAAGTATCTTGCCAAACATGCTTAACCTGAAACTTTAAAAAAGTTTTATTGAGGTGAACTTAATGTGCAAAACACCTGTGACACTGTCACCACAATTGAGATAATGAACACATCCATCATTCCCACGAGTTTCACTGTGCTGCTCATCTGCCTTTTCCTCTCTCCGTCTTGCTGATTTACTTCCTATCACTCCGGGTCGGTTTATACATTGCAGGATTCAAAGTAAGTGTATCATGCACTGAAATTTGTGTCCCCCGACAATTGGTATATTGACATCCTAACACCCAATGTGAGAATACTAGGAGGTGGGATTGGGGATGTACTTAGACCATAAACATGGGGGCCTTGTGAATAGAATTAGCACCCCAGTGAGAAGAGTTTCCTTTCTCTTTTCTATTCTCTGCCATGTGAAGACACAACAAGAAGGTGGCCATCTGCAAATTAGGAAGAGTCCTCACCAGATCCCAGTCACGCTGGGATCCTCATTTTGGACTTCCCAGCATCCAGAATTACATGCAATACGTTTCAGCTGTTGAAGCCACCCAGCCTGAGCTGATTAACACAACAGAATCATACAGGTGCCTTTCTTTTGATCTGGCTTCTTTCACTCATACATGTTTTGAAATTCAGCCATGTTGTGTGTAGCAACAGTGTATTCATGAGTAGGATTCTGTTGTTAAGATCGACTAAAGTTTGGTTTTCCAGTTGCATGTTGATTGACAACTGGGTTGTTTCTAGTTTGGAGCTATGGACATTCACATACAAGCATTTGGCCAAATGCTTTCGTTTCATTTGAGTGAATATCCAGGAGTAGAATCGTTGGCTCCTATGATCTGTTTATATTTAGGTTTGTAAGAGACTTCCAAAGTGGTTGTACCATTTTACATTCTCGTCAGTGGTGAATGAGAGTTCCAGTTGCTGTCTATCCTTATCACACTTGGCACTGTCTACTTTTTTTTTTTTTTATTTTAGCCATTCTAATGGATGTGTGGTGGTATGTGTAGCTTTAACTTGCATTTCCCTAATGATTAATGGTGTTGAACATTGCTTGTATGTCCCCATTTGCCTTCTGTATCTCTCCTTTTAGTGAAGAGTCTGTTGCCCATTTAAAAAGAAGTTACATTGTTTTCCATTACTATTAAATTTGAGAGGTTTTAAGAATATATGCTGGGGGCTGGCGCTGGAGTGTAGTACATTAAGCCTCTGCCTGCCATGCCAGCATCCTATATGAGTGCTGTTTTGAATCCCAGCTCCTCCACTTCCAATTCAGCTCCCTGCTAATGTGCCTGGGAAAGCAGCGGAGGATGGCCCAAGTGCTTGGGCTCCTGCACCCATGTGGGAGACCCAGAGGAAGTTCCTGGCTCCTGGCTTCGGATTGGCTCAGCTCCAGCCATTGCAGCCATTTGGGGACTAAACCAGAGTGTGGAAGACCTTTTTCTCTGTCCCTCCTTCTCTCTGCCTGTAACTCTGCTTCTCAAATAAATAAATAAATGAATCTTTGTGTATATATATTATATATAATATATATATTCTGGGTACAAGTTTTTAATCAGCATAACATTTTCAAATATCTTCTCCCAGTCTGTGGTTTGTCCTTTAATTTTCTTAGTGTTTTTCAAAAAACAGAGGTTTTAATTTTGAGGAAGTCTAATTTATCCTTTTTTTATTAAAAAAAATGAATCATTCTGTCAGTGCCTAACACAGATAAAAAGATTTTCTTCTGTCTTCCTCTAAAAGCTTTACAGTGGTAGGTTTTACATCTAGGTCTATTATTTGTTTTCAGCTAATTTTTGTATATGATATGAAGTTTGGATCAGAGTGTTACAGAGAGAGAGAGAGAGAGAGAGAGAGAGAGAGAGAGAGAGAGACTCTTCTATCCATTGGCTTACTGCCCAAATGGCTGCAATAGCCAGGGCTGGGCCAGGCTGAAGCCAGGAGCCAGGAGCTTCTTCTGGGTCTCCCATGTGGATAACAGTGGCCCAAGCACTTGGGTTATCTTCTGCTACTTTCCCAGGCACATTAGTAGGAAGGTGGATTGGAAATGGAGCAGCTGGGATAGAAACTGGTGTCCACATGCCAGTGTTGCAGGTGGTGGCTTTACCTGTTCCTCCATAATACTAACTCTCAGAGTGATTTTTAAAAAAATATTTTTAAATGTGGATATTCATTTTTTCCAGCAGTTTGTTTAAAAGGCTGTAACTTTTCATGGAGTTTCCTTTGTATCTTTGTCAAAAATCAGTTATCTGTACATGTGTGGATCTTGGATCTCAATTCTGTCTCCATGATCTGTGTGTCTGTCTTGATGCTAGTACCTCATTGAATTGATAACTGCAGCTGTAAGTTTAAAAATTAGGTGGTGTTAGTCCCCCAACTTAAAAAATTTTATTCAAGAAGCTGAGAGACAGCGATAGAAAGAGGGACAGAGACAGAAGAGAGCGCGCTCCCATCTGCTGATTCCTTCCCCCAAATGCCTCAATGGCCTGGGCTGGACCAAGCCTAACCTGGGAGCTGGGAACACAGCTGAGGTCTCTCATGAGTTATTAGCTCATGCTTGTGATTCCAGAATCCCAGATCAGAGTTCTTGGTTCCAATCTCAGCTACTCAGCTTTGGATCTATCTCCCTGCTGATGCACCTGGGCCTCTGCCACCCATGTAGGAGACCCAGATTGAGTTCCTTGCTCCTGGCTTCAGCTGGGCCCAGCCCTAGGAATTACAGCCATTTGGGGAGTGAACCAGTGACTGGAAGGTCTCTCCTGTCTCATTCTCTCTCTGTACACCTGCCTTTCAAAAGAAAACACTGTTGTCAGTGAAAAATAACAATGTGATTTCTTTCAAATCAATTTCCTTTAATGGATCTCTCTTGCCTTGTTGCTGAGACCACAGCCCTCAGTTCAGTGTTGAAGGGAAATGGTGAGAGAAGACTTCTTTGCCTTGCTCCTGGACTAGGGGGGAAGTACACATCCTCCCACCTCTTACGAAATTAGCTTAGAGGTTCTTTTTGTTTGTTTGTTTTGTTTTGTTTTGTTTTTGTATTTTTCTTTTTGGCAGATTTCACCTAGATTGAGAAAATTCCCATTTATTTCTCATTTGCTGAGGATTTTTATGAGGCAGGATGTAGGATTTTCTTTAAAGAAATTTAGCATCTACTGAGATTATCACATGGCTCTTAGTCTGTTTATCACCCTTCTGCAGTGAAAATATTTAAAAGTTACTGGGAGATTTTCAAGACTGTAATATATTGGTGTGAAGTACAGTCATCATGGACCTCTTCCACGCATTCCTCCTGCGTAACTGGAATTTTGTTTCCTTGGACCACCCCACTGGACCCTGGTAACCACCATTCTGCTCCGTTCTTCTGCAAGCACGTTTTTAGATTCCATGTGTAAATAAGATTGTGCAGTGTTCGTCTTTCTGTACCTCGTGCCACACTGTACCACTTAGCACAATGTGCTCCAGCCTCGAACGTAATGTGGCACATGGCAAGATTTCCTTCTTGTTTAAGGTTGAGTAATATTCTGTGCATGGCCACCACCTTTTCTTTATCCATTGATGTACTGATGATTGACTAGGTTGATTAGACTGGTTCAATACCTTGTGCTTCCTATTTCATTCATAGCATATAATCTATGCTTTCTCCCCTTTTTTCCTGGTTACTATAGCAAAAGGCCTAACCAGCTTGATGACTTTTTCAAAGAACCAACTTTGGATGCATTGAGATGTTCTATCGAATTTCTGTTTTCTATTTTGTTATCTTGTGCTTGGTCTTTATCTTTTCCTTCTATTTACTTTGAGATTGATTTGATTTCCTTTTCCTGGTTTCTTTGGGCAGAAACCTGCATTATTGATTTCTAGATCTTTCTTTTCTTTTTTCTCCTTATATATGTGTTTACAGCTATAATTTTTCTGTAAGCAAGACATTCTCTGTATCCCATGAAGTTTAAGATGTTGTGTATTCATTTCCATTCAGTTCAAGATTTTTTAAAAAATTTATTTATTTATTTGAAAGGCAGACTTACAAGAGGCAGAGGCAGAGGCAGAGGCAGAGGCAGAGGCAGGGAGAGAGAGAGAGAGAGGAAGAGAGAGAGAGAGAGAGATCTTCCATCAGCTTGTTCACTCCCCAATGGCCTGGAGCCTAGAGCTTCTTCCAAATCTCCCACATGGGTACAGGGGCCCACGGACTTGGGCCATCCTCCACTGCTTTCCCAGGCACATCATTAGGGAGCTTGAACGGAAGTGGAGCAGCTGGGACTCGAACTGGTGCCCATATGGAATGCTGGTACTGCAGGCAGCGGCTTTACCCACTACACAACAGCACTGGCCCCTCAGTTCAAAATATTTTAACATGTCTCTTGTGATTTCTTCCTTGACACAGGGATTACTTAAAAGTATGTGTTTAACTTTTAAACAGTAGGTGATTTCCAAAGTTTCTTTCTGTTGTTGATCTCTCATTTAATCCTGTGGTGACCAGATAAGTTATAGTGTTATTTTATTTCTTTTAAATTTATTGAGACTTACTTCATAGACTAACATGTGGTCAGTTCTCAAGAATGTCTCATCTGCTTCAAACTCATGTGTAATCATGCTGTTTGGGGGAGAAGTGTTGTTCAAGTCATTTATATCCTTACTGATTTTCTGTCCACTTATTCTGTCAATTACTAAGAAACAAGTATTGGATTCTGCATCTCTAATTACTGATTGGCCCCTCATTCTTTCAGCTTTTCTAGTTTTACTGCCATGTATTTTGGAGCTCTGTTGTGGAGTGCATGTACATATTTAACGGTTTTATCATCCTGTTGGGTTATCAGGTGTTGCTCTTTTTCTTCAGTAGGATTTTTGTCCCAGGGATGGTGTTATGGGTTAAGCCGCCACTTGTGACACCAGCTTCCTGTGCTGGACTGCTGGTTCGAGTGCTGGGTGCTCTGCTTCTGATCCAGCTTTCTGCTGATTCTCCTGGGAAGGCAACAGATGATGGCAAGGATGAGTGCCGCAGAAGCCAGAGGTAGTGAGCTGCACCCTGGACTCCATGTGAAGAAGCAGAGGACCCTGCTTTGGGATTGCCAGGAAAAAGTGAGAGCAAGGAGAGGGGTGTGTGTTAGAGGTGAGAGCTGAGAACCATAGTTGTCTGTTCTCACATGTGTGGCACTGTTGGTTGTCTTTCCTGTTCTTTGCTTAAGAACCCTTACATTTATTTTTATTTATTTGAAAGGTGAAGAGAGAGAGAGAGAGCAAGAGAGAGCTAGCTTCTATCTGTGTGTTCACTCCCCAAATGCCACCAATAGCTAGGACTAGGCTGGGTCGAAGCCAGGAGCTGGGAACTCAATGGGTGGCAGGGATCCAACTACTTGGACCATAACTGCTGCCACCCAGGTCTGCAGTAGCAGGGAGCTGGTGAGCAGAGCCAGGACCCAAACCTGGGCACTCTGATGTGGGATTCTGACACCTCAAGTGGTATTTTTTAAAAAGATTTTTATTTGATTTATTCTAGAGGAAGAGTTACAGACAGAGAGAAAGGTCTTCTATCTGCTGTTTCACTCCCTAAATGGCTGCAATGGCCAGAGCTGAGCTGATCTGAAGCCAGGAGCCAGGAGCTTCTTCCAGGTCTCCCCTGTAGGTATAGGCACCCAAGTACTTGGGCCATTTTCTGCTGCTTTCCCAGACATATAAGAGATTTGGATTGCAAGAGGAGCAGCCAGGATATGAATCGATGCCCTTATAGGATGTTGGCACCGTAGGTAGAGGCTTAATCTACTACACCGTAGCACCAGCTCCACCACTCCCCCAACCCCCCCCCGCCCCAGGTGGTGTCTTAACTGTTATGTCAAATGCCTGTCCTCAACAACCATTTTATTCAGCCCGACAGAAATGGCTTCTGGGGCAGATAGATATCTGACCTAGCGGTTAAGACACCAGGCAAATCACCTGTATCCCATGTCTGAGTGCCTGGATCCAATTGGCTCAGGCTCCTGGATCTGGCTGCCTGCTGGTGTGTACCCTGGTAGGCAGCGATGATGGCTCATATAATTGGTATTTATTTATTTATTTAAGATTTATGTGAAAGTCAGTTACAGAGAGATGTCTTCCATCTACTGGCCATGTAGCCACAATGGCTAGGGCTGAGCCAGGCCAAATCCCAGAGCTAGGAGCTTCATCCAGGTCTCCCAAGTGGGTGGCAGGGGCCCAAGCACTTAGGCCATCTTCTGCTGTTTTCCCCAGGTGCGTTAGCAGGGACATGGATCAGAAGTGGTGCAGCCAGGAAATGAACTGGTATGCTGACCTCACAGGTGGAGGATTTACCTGCAATACTACAACACTGGCCACAAGTAATTGGGTTCTTGCCACCCACATGGGAGACCTGAATTGATTTCCTGGATCCCAGCTTTGAGCCTTGCCTCTGCTCCCCAACTGCTTTGGTCATCTGGGGAATGAACCAGCAGATTAGAGCTTTCTCTTTGTCTGTGTCCCTCTCTGGGTCTCTGTTTCTGCCTCTTTCTCCCTCTCAAAGAAGAATTAAAAAAATTTTTTTTAAGTTTAAAAAAAGAAAAAGAGAGAAACATCAGAAGCTGGGGTGGGAAGGAGGAGGAGGAAGGAAGGAAGTTGGGTCTAACCCTTAAGGGATTAGTCATGATTTCTGAGGCATCATAGTACCCCATTTCACTGTTAGCAGCTGGCTTAAAAGTGGGCATATGATCTAATTCTGGCTAATTAAACAAGGAGGAGGCTCACGGGGAATGTGATGATCAATTTTATGTGCCTACTTGACCAGGCCACAGGATGTCCAGGTACTGGGTTAAATATTATTGTAGGCACTTCCATTAGGGTGGTTTTGGATAAGATTTACATTTAAATCTGTGGACTAAGCCATTTTCCCTCCTTAATGTGGGTGAGCCTCATCTGGACTGTGAGAGGCCAGACAGGACAAAAAGCTGACCCTCTGGGCCAGCCCAGTGTCACGGCACAATGGTTAAGCTGCCTCCATCTATGCCCATATCACCTGATGGAGCTCTGGGCTCCTGGCTTCAGTCTGGTCTAGTTCCAAGCATTGTGGCCATTTGGGGAGCTCTTCCAGTGGATGGGAGATATCTTTCTCTGTCTCTCCCTTTCTCTCTCTCTAACTCTACTTTTCAGATAAATAAAAATCTTTAGAAAGGAAACAGCTCATAAGCTGAGGATGGCAGAACAGAAAAACAGAAGGGCCAGGGACATTGCTGAGTCACCAGACCCACTAAGGGGCAGCCTGGCCCAGATCCTGCTCTGTGAGGGAAGATGTCTTGATGTTTAATCCTTGCCACTCAACCTGTGCCTGCTGCTTGCATGGATTGTGCAATCAATTACATTGGCTACTTTTGTAAGCCGTTACAGTCTGCATTTTTTTAAACTTTTATTTGGTAAATATAAATTTCCAAAGTACAGCTTATGGATTACAATGGCTTCTCCCCGCTCATAACTTCCCTCCCACCTGCAGCCCTCCCATCTCCTGCTCCCTCTCCCATTCCATTCACATCAAGATTCATTTTCAATTATCTTTATATACAGACGATCAATTTAGTATATATTAAGTAAAGATTTCATCAATTTGCACCCACACAGAACATAAAGTGTAAAATACTGTTTCAGTACTAGTTATAGCATTAATTCACATTGGACAACACACTAAGGACAGAGATCCCCATGAGGAGTAAGTACACAGTGACTCCTGTTGCTGACTTAACAATTTGACACTCTTGTTTATGGCGTCAGTAATCTGCCTAGGCTCTAGTCATGAGTACCAAGGCTATGGAAGCCTTTTGAGTTCACCGACTTTGATTTTATTTAGACAGGGTCATAGTCAAAGTGGAAGTTCCATTAGAGTCTGCATTGTGAACACACTCATGCAGAATCCCAGGGTCAACCCTGACCTTCCCGATCAGAATCTTCATTTTATTGAGATTCCTGGTGGTCTGTGTGCACACTGAAATTGAAAAGCATTGCCTGGGTGGCTTTAGCTGGCCGTGCAGCTCTTTGAATTGGAGAGCATCCTGGCATCATCGGTGGAAGCCCTGAGGGCCTGGAGACTGAGGTGTGTGAGAATTGACCTTGTGGAAATTTGGGGCCATGCTGGGTGCCTTGTGTCCTGCCTGTTCCACTTCTTCACTGCATCATGTGATACAGTCTCTAAGACGCAGCTAAGTGACACATTAGCTCCTCTAGGAAGCCTCCTGGGCTTCCTGCAGGTTGAACTGGGTGCACTTCCCATGTGTCATATTTCAGTTGCATCCTTCCTATTGGACCTTTCAGTTCCCACTGGAGCTCTCTGAGGGAAATCTATGCTTACTCTGTCTCCTCCATGCCTTGCCGCTGTCTGGTACATGCAAACAGTAGATGGTGTTTGGAGAAAACTTTGCTGATCTTGCTGCCATGGCCACTTCCACAGGGGTTGCAGGTATAGCAGGGAGGCACTGGCAGGAGCCAGCCTGGGTTAGGGAGTCAGGAGGCTTGCTGGTCCTGCAGCTGCCTCTCCCTCCTGTCCCTGCCTTCATCCCCCAGAGTGAGCATGTCACTGAGGCAGCTGCAGGACCCGCTTGCTCCCTGTTCCAGAAACAAATGGCAGCGTTCATCCGACAGCAGAGGAAGCAATGTTTTGGCAAAGACAAGACCCAGCAGATACAAGTTCCTGGAACTGACCGTGCCTCTCCAGTGGTCCCAGCCTGGGAGCCCCCATGCCAGTGGCACCCTTTTAGAAGTCATCCTTTTAGAAGTGGGTGGAGGGCGGCAGAGCCTAGGGGGACACAGGCTGAGATGGCCTCCACTAGACCAGAGGAGAGCCCAAGTGCCTTTCGTGGCATTTTCTTATCAAGTGCTGATCTACAGCGGGAGTGGCCGTGCAGTCCATTTCTTCCCACTAGGGCAATACGTACCCAGGAGCAGTGTTGCCATGTGGACCCTGAGCAGCTACTCTGGCCAGAGCCCAGGGCCTCGGCTTGGAAGGCAGAGAGGAGATGTGTTTCTTACTCGTAGTGGGCGAACCCTGCCGCTGTGACCAGCGTGCGCATGCGGAGGGCCAAGCCCGTGGCCTCCACTCGGAGCCGAGCTCCTGCTGGAACTGCCTGCAGTGCAACTATTCTGCTGGCCTATTCTGCCTCAAGCCAGGGGACCCAGGAAGGGGTTGGGACCAGGAGGTGGGGCTGTCTGTTCCAGGCAGGGGGCCACAGGCAAGTCTGCGGCAGGCAGTAGAAGCAGCAATGTCATGATGACTTCATTTACTTTGCGGATGTTGGCTGGGCAAGGCCCCTTACATGGGAGCTGGGGTCTGCGATGGGTGCCGGGGATGGAGAGCTGGAGGCCCGGCCCTCATGTGGCTGCTGCCTGTCCAGCAACAGAGACAGGCAGATCCAAGCCAGCAAGGTAAGTGCTGTATCAGAGGCGAATGCAGGGCGGGAGTGGCTCAGGCTAAAGATCAGAGTGAGTCCCAAAGAAGGGAGAGCTGCCTTGCACAGGTGCTGGTGGTAGGGAGCAGACTATGTTCGTTCAGTGCAGTCTAAGATACAGTACATCTTGTCCCCTGACCCCTGTGGTGATGGAGCTCCGAGGCTCAGAGAGGAACACTGGCTGGCCTGACACGGTGGCCATCAGGTCTTGCACCGTTCCACCCCACTCACACCTTGCACCAGTGGTGGAGGGACGCTACGGAGGTAGTGCCATGTCTCCTGGTCTCTGTTGGATATTGTGATGTCTGAGGCCTTGCTGACCAGGCCTCCTTACCAGGGCTAGCTGATTACTAGAGAAAGCGGATCACTCCCCCAGGAGCAGTCACACATTTCACACCTGGGACATGAGCCCCTGACCAGTCACCCTGGAGTTAGGGGCAAGGCCACTAGCAACATCCCCTAGGCCCCCGCATTTCTGCAGAGACCACAGTAACAGTGTCTGCCCATGTTTGCTCCCTTCCCTCTGCCTCCTGACCCACCCTGGTGCTCCCCTGAGTGGTCCTCCTGGTGCGTGCCGCCTTCCTCAAGGGATCTGCAAATAATAACTCCTTTTTTGTTTGTTTCTTAAAGCTTTATTCTTTCATTTATTTGAAAGCCAGAGTGGCTCAGAGGTAGAGGCGGAGAAAGAGATTTTCCATCCACTGCTTCACTCCCCAGATGGCTGCAATAGCCAGGGTTGGACCAAACTGAAGCCAGGAGACAGGAGCTCCATCTAGGTCTCTCATGTGACTGGCAGATGACTTGAGTCATCTTCCACTGCTTTTCCAGGTGCATTAATAGGCAACCGGATCAAAAGTGAACCAGTGCTGATATGGGATGCCAATGTCACAGGTGGCAGCTTAATCCACTGTGCCACAACACCAGGCCCAGTAATGATCTTTGCTTTCTTTCTTTTATTTTAAAGAGTGATTTATTTGAAAGGCAGAGTCAGGGCGGGGGGAAGGGAGAGAGAGGGAGAGAGAGAGAGAGAGAGAGAGAGAGAGAGAATATCTCATCCACTGGTCTACTCCCCAAATGGCTGCAATGGTCAGGGCTGTGCCAGGCTGAAGCCAGGACACAAGAGCTTCTTCCAGGTCTCCCATGTGTGTATAAAGGCCCAGGGACTTGGGCCATCTTCTTCTTCTTTCCCTGGTGCATTACCATAGAGCTGGAATGGAAGTGGAGCAGCCTGGACTTGAACCGGGATGCATAGGGGATGCAGGCACAGCAGGTGGCAGCTTAACCTGCTTCCGCCACAGAGCTGGCCTCAGTAAAGATCTTTTCAATGGCTCTTGTCTCCTGATCTGAATACTAATCAACCCTACACTTCAAAACACAGGCAGAGGGAGTGTACCAGAACCAGCAGGAGTGAGCTGTGCACATGCTCTGGGTTGTGTGTGGGGCTGGAGCCTGGGGCATGGGGATCTTGCATGTTGGAGGTGCTGAGGGAGCTCTTGGAGCTGTGAAGCATATTTGTGTTACAGCACCATGTATCCAGTAGCTGCCGACAGGAGAATCAACAGAGGAGAGGGAGCAAGCGAGAGAGTGTGAGCTCCCCAGGGATCCTTGCTTGTAATCCTGGAGTGACAAGGAGACACTGAACTGGGGCAGTGTGGTTGGGAGTGGGGCAGCGGGGGTACACTGGAGGGCACTGTTGGGATGCGATGGTGGGAACTGCGTGACCGATGTGGTAAGGAGATGGAGTGAAAGGTGGGAAGGGGTTTGGGCAGACAAATGTGTCAGTGGCGGCGGCTCAGCATGGGTGCACTTGACATTCTGCTGTTGGTCCTTGGGTAGAGAGCTCGGAGAGCAGATGAAGCTGGAAATTAGAGTAGCCATGTGAGGCAAAAATGTTAAACTTGTTTATTGTCTGTATCCAGTTATTGTTAAACACTTAGAAGGAAAAGTTAAAGAAAGACCTGACTGGAGAACAACCATGCCATAAAGAACAACCTGCTCGCATAGGTGAAGCCTTCTCCTGGGGACCTTCAAATGCCCATGTCTGTGTCCCTTAAAAATGTCACCGCCACCTATTTCACAGGCCCTGGGCAAGCCGTGTTCAGAAGGGGAGCCACTGTGATGAAGAGCATGAAAGGAGCTCTGATTTGAAACCTGAGATTGAGGGGACAGGTGTCCAATATTCTGGAATCACATTCAAGGTTCAGCCAGGACAAAAATGACTGTCGCAAGCTAGAAAGTAGCTGTGTGCTGGCCGAGGATAGGGGAGGAAACACGGGGAGGGAAGGCTGGGCATCTCCTCCATCCCCATTCTGAGGGGGCCATGGCCAGCTGGGGGGTGAATGTGGTGTGGGGTGCTGAGAGGCCAGGGTGGCTCTACTTTTTCAGTGTGAGGGCAGCTGTGCAACAGCTTTGGAAGATTAAAAAATGTGTGTGTGTGTTGACGGAGGGATATTGAGATTTGTTGCAATAGTAAAAGGTACTGCAGACGTGTGTCACCATGTGAGATGATGTCATCTCATTCCCAAGGGGCACCCAGGCCACGGAGGTGCTCAGATTTATGAATGGACCTCAGTCTCTCCTTAGGCAAAGTCAACACTGCAAAGCATCCATGCCTTAACTGTCAAGGCCAAAGCCAGTGGAAGTGAGTGCAGATGGCCCATGGAAGGTTCAGAGAATGAGAATGGAAAGGGATATCCAACAAAAAAGAGTGCTCTGCTCCTTCTTAATCTTCCTTTAGGGTCTTCTCAGTGAGAACTGGTCTGGGTAGGGTATCAAAAGCAGAGGGGAGGTCTCCTGCCTCAGATGGATTCAGGCCCCTGGGGACACTGAAGAGTAGGGACCATTACTCTAGGGTCATGTGCTGGTATGGGAAGTTAGAGTGCAGTGCAGGTGCCTGTATTACTGTCCCATTGCAATGGGTTCTTTTGGACCTTTCTCAGAGGAAAAAGGGGGGCACACAAACTTTTTTCTCCTAAGAAATTACTGAATCTGTTCAGTGCCTTTAAAAACAAAAAGAATAAACATGACTGATGAACAAAATGAAAAAGCAAACTATGGAACAATGCTTGCCACTCAATATCAAATGAAGAGTTACTATACTTACTCTACAAGGATTATGCAAATGGGTAAAAATACCAAGATGCAGTAGATGTTTGGGATTATTCCTCCTGGCTGGGAGAGGCCACTCCCAAAACAGAGGCAGAGAAGTGGCAAGAGCTCACATTTCCAGCTTCCCTTGCAGCTGATACAGGCATGTGTCCCTGGATTCGCATCCCTGCTCTGACTATAAAGATTTGAGTGCAATTCTGAGGCTTTGCAGAAAACCCAGGAGGGAGCCACACATGGGGAAGCCCCTCCCTTTTTCCTTCTGCTTGCACAGAGGGCTATGTGAATCCAGTGCTCAGAGGGCCTCGACAGGCTGTGACCATGAGGATGATGCACCGAAAGTCACAAAAAGAGATGGTCAGAGCCCTGTGGGAAATATCCTTACCTGTCCACTCAAGAGGTGGACTTGGACTGAGGAAGTGCAGTGAAAGCGAGACTTTATTATTATCAGTCTTGAAAGATTGTGTGTTTTTTTTTTTTTTTTACAGGCAGAGTGGACAGTGAGAGAGAGAGGCAGAGAGAAAGGTCTTCCTTTGCCGTTGGTTCACCCTCCAATGGCCGCCGCGGCCGGCGCACCATGGCCGGCGCACAGCGCTGATCCGATGGCAGGAGCCAGGTGCTTTTCCTGGTCTCCCGTGGGATGCAGGGCCCAAGCACTTGGGCCATCCTCCACTGCACTCCCTGGCTACAGCAGAGAGCTGGCCTGGAAGAGGGGCAACCGGGACAGAATCCGGCGCCCCAACTGGGACTAGAACCCGATGTGCCAGCGCCGCAAGACGGAGGATTAGCCTAGTGAGCCACGGCGCTGGCTAAGATTGTGTGTTTTGCATGCCCAGAGGAGGTTTAGCAAGCAATTTATACCCTGGCATTTAGGTCCCTCCCCTAGTTCCTCATTGGTTGAGTACTATGGGGTATT
Source organism: Oryctolagus cuniculus (assembly GCF_051225735.1). Classification (NCBI taxonomy): domain Eukaryota; kingdom Metazoa; phylum Chordata; class Mammalia; order Lagomorpha; family Leporidae; genus Oryctolagus; species Oryctolagus cuniculus. Next base: position 87,384,320 of record NC_142875.1, read on the forward strand.
CAATCTTCCCAGAGGACAGCTAAGTTACAAAGTTATCTTCCTGCTTCCTTCTCTGTACTGTAATTTCCTCCTGTGACTTGGCTACTACACAACACCTTGTTTGCTGCATCTACAAGTCAGCTAACAGTAATTTTCCATTCTTTGCTGAAAATGAACCACCAGACAGTTTCTTACATGCCCTAGAGACATTGATGTGCTGAGCCAAGCCTTGAATGGTCTGCCTTGGATTGTTTGTGATGTGAGATTTATAAATAAACTTCTGATGTTTATGTCACCTTTATTTGGGTATTCTGTTCTTTGGGATAAAGTCATCCTAACCATTACAAGATGAAATAAGCAATTTACAGAAGAGGAAGTCATTACCAACAAATAAAGATGTGAGTAATATTTGTATCTGTAGTAGTTAAAGAAAGGCCAACCAGAGCAATGGTAGTGTTGTTTACCATATTTACAAGCATAAAATGCATGAATAACTAATCATGATAAATGTGTGATGAGGTAGCTCTCTCATACACATCTGATGGGATAATTTACTGGTGCAATGTGCCTATAAAGCAATTCATATATGAGGATTCTTCAGCAAGTTTGTGGAAAACAGAATTAAGAGATACATTTATTTTGGTGGAAAATAATTTTTTTTGACAGGCAGAGTGGACAGTGAGAGAGAGAAGCAGAGAGAAAGGTCTTCCTTTTGCCGTTGGTTCACCCTCCAATGGCCGCCACGGCTGGTGCGCTGCAGCCGGCGCACCGCGCTAATTCGAAGCCAGGAGCCAGGTGCTTCTCCTGGTCTCCCGTGGGGTGCAGGGCCCAAGCACTTGGGCCATCCTCCACTGCACTCCCTGGCCACAGCAGAGAGCTGGCCTGGAAGAGGGACAGAATCTGGCACCCTGACCGGGACTAGAACCCGGTGTGCCAGCGCCGCAAGGTGGAGGATTAGCCTAGTGAGCCGTGGCGCTGGCCAGTGGAAAATAATTTTGAGATCCATGCATATGATGGGGTCTTTAAAAGAAAACCTTGTGGGGCCGAACAATCAGAGGTTAGGATGCCCTTTCCCCAACTTAGGCTCCTGATTCTAGCTTCCTACTAAAACAGATTGGAGGCAGCAGGTGATGGCTGAAGTAATTGGATTCTTGGTGCTCATGTGTGAGACCTGGATTGAGTTCCCAGCTCCAGGATTTGGCCTGGCTCAGTCCCAGACTTTGTGGGCATTTGGGGGGGGGGTTAAGACAGTGGAGTAGAGCTCTCTCTCCTTCTCTCTCTCTCTCTCTCTCTGCTTCTCAAATATATAAATAAATTTTAAAAATACCTTTTTTAAAAAGTTCATGAAATATGCATGTATGAAAAAAATCATGGGGCCAGTGTAGTGGCATAACAGGTGAAGCTGTCACCTGCAATGCCAGTATCCCCTATAGGCACTGGTTCAAGTCCTGACTGTTCCACTTCCCATCCAGCTCCCTGGGAGTGTGCCTGGGAGAGCAATGAAAGATGCCTCAAGTGTTTGGGCCCCTGCACCCATGTGGGAGACCTGGAAGACACTCCTGGCTCCTGAGTTCAGCCTGGCCCAGCCCTGACCATTGTGGCTATTTGGGAAGTGAATGAGCAGATGGAAGACCTCTCTCTTTGTCTTTCCCTCTCTTTATCTGTACCTCTGCCTCTCAAATAAATAAACAAATCTTATTTTAAAAACAAGTCCTAAAGGCTGCCTGCATTCCTGGGTCCACAGCCCCTACCTCACATCACTCCAGACTCTGTTTCCATTACTTCTGCTCTATCCCTGAGTTTTCGCTTCCTTCTTAGGATCTGTGTTACGTTGGGTTCACCTGGTCAATTACCTGTACTAGTCAGCTTTTCATTACTATAATATAATACAAGCAGGCTACTCTATAAAGGGAAGAGATTTATTTTGGTTCCTAGTTCTGTGGGTGCAAAGTCTCAGGGTGTCACCTGATGATGGCCTTCTTGCTGCCACACAGAGCATCAGGTGGCAAGAGAAGGGAGTGTGCATGTCTTTGGGCGCTCTCTCCCTCTCTCTCTTTCTCATAAAATCGCCAGAATTCTACCATGGGAGATACACCTCAATGGCCTAATCTAATATAGTCACTTTTCAGTGATTCTACCTCTAGACACCATAGCTGGATTATATTTCCACTCTCTTAATGCCACTGACATATGACTTTGGGGATTCAATTCCTGCATGAGATTAGATGGACAGATCATATTCAAATATAGCGGCCCTGTCTCAAGGATCTTATTAATGGCTGAAAGCCCCCTTTTCCATGTAAGGGAAAATATTCATAGCTTCTGGGGAATAGGAGGAAACATCCTTGGAGAACATTCTTCTGACTACCATGCAGACATTGAAAACTTAACATGTCAAAAACTTAAATTCCTGTTCTTCTTCCCTCCAAAGATTGCTTTGCCTGTGTTCTTTCACATCTCTGTAGCCTCATCACCCACAGAGTCACCCAGCTCAGCAACCTGAGTGTTGCACTGGTACCTGCTGTTTCCTCTCCTGCAAGCTGGCACCACCTGCGAGTGTTTGCCAGTGTCTGCTGTGTACCAATTACCATGCAGATGCAGAAGGCGCAAAGAGGAGCAGAAATAGGGGATCTCTATCTGGAGGGCAAACAAACAGGAAAGTACCCCTTTCGGGGCTCTTAAGGAACAGGCGAGGTGATGTGTAGACTGGCCAGAAGGCACATCCCAGAGGATGTGATACTTAATCCAGGATTAGCTAAGAATGAAACAGTTATACATAAATCTTAAGGCATGCGGCCCTGGTGGAAGAAACAGCCTGGGCTGATGCCATAAGAGAGAAGTAAACCTGTGCTGTTCCAGTAACAGGAAAAAGGTGGCATGTGGGTGAAGCAGAGAGGTCATGAGGAAGAGGGAGACAGGGCCAGAGAAGATAGGAGCCGGGCTTTCGAGGGCCCAGAACACCAGGGCAGGGACTTTGAAGATGACCTTCAAATGCCAGCCTAAGTCACTCATCTCTGTCTCACCCCTGCCCTGGTAGCCTGACCAACCATTGTCTCTCACCTGGGCAATTGCTGTTATCCTCACCAGGTCTCCTTCCTCCACCTGGCCTCCTCTCATTTATTTCCCCATAAAAACCAGAGAGCTTTCAAAGAGAATGTTGTCATTTGGCATCTTCATCATCTGTTCCAGCCTCCTGCCAGCCTACCTTTCTTTCCTGCAGAAGCTGGAGAGCTACCAGTTTTATTTCCTAGACTGCGTGTGACTCCAGTTCCCATTTAGGCTCTGCAGGAAGTCAGAGGTACTTGTGGAAAAGGCGAATTGCTGAAAAATGAGGCAGGGAATCCTCTGCAAGTGTGGGTCTAGCAGATGTGATTCAGACAGACCCGGGCCTGGAAGGTGTGTGTCTGGTGAGTGTGGCTCTAATAGGCATGGCTTTAGCAGGTATGTGTCCAGTGAGTGTGGGCCCAGAAGGTTAGGTCTAGCAGGTGTGTCAGCAAATGTGAATCTAACAGGTATGGGTGTAGTAGATATAGTTCCAGCAGGTATGGTGGCTGCTGGTGTGGATCCTGCAGGTGCAGTGTAGTTCCATAGCTACTGTTGGCAGCTGCGGTCTGTGGACGGTGGGTGGCTGTCCCCATGACATATTCTGAGGCCAGCAGGGGTGTTTTATGTCTCTGAGTCTCCAGTTTCTGCCAGAACCAGAAGTGATGGCTCTCTCCTCCAGACTGCCCAGCAACTGCAAGCCTAACATCTAACATATCTAACTGTGTTAGATGCCTCTCTGCTTACAAAGGCAAGAGTGGTTTCTGTGATCTTTGAACTCTGAATATAACAGGTCACCCTGCTCAGGTTGTCTGTTGCTTCCTTGACCTCAGAGCACTCATAAACCCAACCTCCTCAGCACACTTATGATGCCTGGGATAACTTGGACCCCTTGTCTTTTGCATCTGGGCCCAACCCATGTTCCTTTGGTGATGCCTCTTCATTGTTCAGGTCACAGGCTAATGTCACTACCCCAGAGGAGCCTCCCTTGATCACAGACTGGATGTTTACTGTCTCACAGCTGTGGAGGCTACAAGTCCGCAATCAAGGTGTCAGAGAGTAGGGAAGGGAGAAGGTCATTTTCATGTCCACATGGCATGCTCCCTATGCTTGGGGCTCTGTCCAGATTTCCCCTCTTTGCAAGGACACTGTCATTTTTTATTAAGGCCCTCATTGATGACCTCATCTTAACCAAAGACATTTGCAAGGCTGCTGTGTGCAGATCCCGAGTGACTAGAGGGGCTAGGACCACCAAGAGTGGTCAGGTTCCCAATCTATAACAAACTACACTCCTTCATCGAAGTGGGTGGCATGGTGTGTGACAGCACAGCCCTCTGGGTCACCTCCCACCCAGAACATAAGCTCCATCAATTGAGGAGACTGTGTCTACCTGTTGAGTGGTCTCCCACCGCCTAACACAGTCATGGGGCTTTTGAACAAGTGCTCAACAAGTACTCATTGCATTTGTAAATAAATGAATTGAAGAATAAATCATGATTCTGTACAATAGCTGAAGAAAGACACCAACAAGCAACAATAGCAAGTGGCCGAACCAACAAAGACAGTTGTTTATGACAAAGCTATTGAAATATGTTGCTGAAGGCTTCCAGCAGTGTAGGGAAATGCTCATGGTTTGACATCGTGTGGCATAGCAGGATATAATCGTTTGTAGAACAGAAAAATGAGATGAAATCTAGCATTGAACTTCACTATAATTGAAAATCCTATGCCGGTGCTGTGGCTCAATAGGCTAATCCTCTGCCTAGCGGCGCCAGCACACCAGGTTCTAGACCTGGTCGGGGTGCCGGATTCTGTCCCGGTTGCCCCTCTTCCAGGCCAGCTCTCTGCCGTAGCCAGGGAGTGCAGTGGAGGATGGCCCAAGTGCTTGGGCCCTGCACCCCATGGGAGACCAAGATAAGCACCTGGCTCCTGCCTTCCGATAGGCGCGGTGCGCCGGCTGCAGTGCGCCGGCTGCAGCGGCCATTGGAGGGTGAACCAGCAGCAAAGGAAGACCTTTCTCTCTGTCTCTCTCTCTCACTGTCCACTCTGCCTGTAAAAAAAAAAAAAAGAAAAAAAGAAAAAAGAAAAGAAAATCCTGATACAATTCTGATCAAGTTTGTGACTTTTCACATTGGATTTATTTAACTCTTCTGATTCATTAGCTCAGTGCCTTGAAGTCAGAGCTAAAGAACAACAAGCACCTTTAAAAATTAGTGTCCCATTTGCAGTCTTATATTCTTTTTGGAATAAAAGATAGGGATGTAAGGAAATAAATCTGACCTTGCTTATATCTCTACAGGCTACGATGACATAATTTTTAGTCATTTATTCTGTTGTTAGTAAAACCATATGTGGTCATGTGTAAAAATGATGTGTTTGGAGTTCTTATTGGAAATTAATTCTTATAAGTCTGATTTTTCTCTGACTTTAGCACTAATGCATGCTCATTATAAAAAATTCAAGGTAGGGGGCTGGTGTTGTGGTGTGGTGGGTTAAGCGTTGCCTGTGATGCTGGTTTCTGATATGGTGCTGGTTCGTGTCCCAGCTGCTCCACGTCCAGTCCAACTCCCTGCTGATGGCTTGAGAAGGCAGCTAAATGTGGTCCAAGTGTTTGGACCCCTGCACCCACATGGGAGACTTGGAGAAAGCTCCTGGCTCCTGGCTTCAATCTGGCTCAACCCTGGACATTGCAGCCATTTGGAGTGTGAACCAGTGAGTGGAAGATAGATCTCTCTACCTCTACCTCTACCTCTACCTCTACCTCTACCTCTACCTCTACCTCTACCTCTACCTCTTCCCCTTTCTCTGCCTTCTCTCTATAACTCTCTTAAATAAATTAAGATTTATTTATATATTTGAAAGTCAGAGCTATATAGAGAGAAGGAGTGACAAGGTGGGAGAGAGATAGAGATAGATTGATTTTCCATCCACTGGTTCACTCCCCTAGATGGCTGCAATGGCAAGGGCTGGACCAGGCTGAGGTCAGGAGCCAGTAGCTTCTTCTCAGTCTCCTGTGTGGGTGACAGGGGCCCAGACACTAGGACCATTTTCTGCTGCTTTTCCCAGACCATTAGCAGGGAACTGGATCAGAAGTGGAGCAGCCAGGTCATGAACTGGCTCCCATATGGGATGCTGGCGTCACAGGCGGTGGCTTTAGCTATTACACCACAACGCTGGCCCCAAATAAATATCTAACAAAGAATCAAAGTAAGTTAGAAATTTAAGACATCATCAAATCATGCCTCAAAGGGATAACCATTAATTGCATTTTGGTTAATATCATCCAGGATTCATTCCAACTGTACACATAGGTAAACATTCACACACATAGGAGTGCAGAAATGAGTCTACTGCACATGACAGTGTGCAAACAATTTCCTCATTTTGCAACACATGTTGCTGCTGCTTCATGTCAGTCCCAAGCACCTCCCCCATTCTCTGTATCCAGGCAGAGATTCAGGCCTGGATTGAACAATTTAGGACATGAGAGAAGTAACCAAGGCACAGGACAGCGACTACTGTTGCCTTCCAAGGGCAGAATGAGCAGGAAGCAGCTTCCTGGATTGGGCCTTACTCTTTCTTGCTATCTGACTCATTGCTTTCCTCTGCTGTGGTGTGCTAGTGTGGTCGGAGGGACCATCTGTGGAGCAAAAGAATAGAGCTGGAGCCGGCGCCATGGCTCACTAGGCTAATCCTCCACCTTGCGGCACCGGCATACCGGGTTCTAGTCCCGGTCGGGGCGCCAGATTCTGTCCCGGTTGCCCCTCTTCCAGGCCAGCTCTCTGCTGTGGCCAGGGAGTGCAGTGGAGGATGGCCCAAGTGCTTGGGCCCTGCACCCCACGGGAGACCAGGAGAAGCACCTGGCTCCTGGCTTCGAATTAGCGCGGTGCGCCGGCTGCAGTGCACCAGCCGTGGCGGCCATTGGAGGGTGAACCAACGGCAAAAGGAAGACCTTTCTCTCACTGTCCATTCTGCCTGTCAAAAAAAAAAAAAAAAAAAAAGAATAGAGCTGGGGCTGCTCTGTGTTTACGGGTTCCAGTTCCATCCATTGGCTTTAGAAGTCTCTAGGCTTCCAAGGAACAGCGGAGTTGTTTCACCATCATTCAGAGCTGGGACCAAGTGCCCGAAACCATGGAGTATATGAGACTGCAGACCACAAGCTTTTTTCTTTTCTTTTTTTAAAGATTTATTTATTTATTTGAAAGTCAGAGTTATACAGAGAGAGGAGAGGCAGAGAGAGAGAGAGGTCTTCCATCTGCTGGTTCACTCCCCAGTTGGCCGCAACGGCCCGAGCTGTGCCGATCCGAAGCCAGGAGCCAGGAGCTTCTTCTGGGTCTCCCATGAGGGTGCAGGGGTCCAAGGACTTGGGCCATTTTCTACTGCTTTCCCATGCCATAGCAGAGAGCTGGATCAGAAGAGGAGCAGCCGGGTCTTGAACCAGTGCCCATATGGGATTCTGGCACTGCAGATGGCAGCTTTACCTGCTATGCCACAGCGCTGACCCCAACCACAAGCTTCTTAAGTGGGATGGAGATGTACAGGATGTGGCACTGAGTGTGTGTGTGCCTGTGCTTTGCTAGCAATTTTGTAAATGTAGTGTCCATGTTTTTTTGTAAATTCATAGTCTCTGTTCTCAAAAAAATTTTAAACAGTGTTCTATTTTTATTTTTAAAAACTTATACATGTTTGTAGGATTCTGTGTGATGTTTTGGTACATGTATACCCTTTGTAGTGTCCAATTAGGGAAAATATATTTATCCTTTCAAATATGTAACATTTCTTTATAATGAAAACATCCAAAGTCTATCTTCTAGGATTTCTAAACACAGCAAAATATGCAGTACATTTACTTTATATATACTACATTTGATCTTAGCCAAAAAGTGGAGAAGCAATAAATGTATGCATAGTCACCATACTGTGCAACAGAACACCAGAACATCCTGTTCCTGTCTAGCTATAATGTAGTACCTGTCAATCAACATTTTCTCATCCCCCCAGTTCTCTCCCCAACCTCTGATAACCACCATTATGCTTTTAAACTCTATGTGGTGATTTTCCTCAGTCTCTACATGGGAGTGAGATCATGTGTGATGCTCATCTTTCTGTGCTTGGCTTATTTCACTTCACATGATGACCTCCTGTCCCATCTGTGTCATTGCAGATGACAAGACTTCACCCCTTTTCATGGCTGCTTAGTATTCCATTACATATACGTACTACATTTTCTTTATCCATTCATCAGTGGGTGGACACTTAGGTTCTTTCCACTTCTTAGCTCTTGTGAATAATGTTGTGATAAGCATGGGAGAGCAGATGGCTCTTCAACAGGGGGAGTTCATTTCCCTTGAAATACATGCTCACGAGTGAGTTTGTGGGATCCTGTGGTAGTTCTATTTTTAGTTTTTGAGGAAACTCCACATTGTTTCCCACAATGTTTGTGCTACCAACAGTGAGCAAGGGTTCCTTTCATCCATGTCCTTACCAACACTTGCTATCTTGTGTCTTTTTGATAACAGCCAACCTTACTGGAGTGAGATATCTCATTGTGGTTTTGATTTACATTTCCCTGATGATTAATCATGGTGGGTATTTTTTCATGTACTGGTTGGCCTATGTCTTCCTTTGTGAACTATTCATTCACGTCTATTATTCATTTTTTCATGGGATTATTTTTGATTTTTTTTTGCAATGGAGTAGTTTGAGTTCCTTATATATTTAGGATATTGATTCTTTATCAGATATATATCTTTCAAATATTTTATCCTATTTTGTAGGTTGTCTCTTCATTCTGTTGATCATTTCCTTTGCTGTGAAAAAACTGTTTCATGGAATCTCATTTGTCTATTTTTGCTTTTGACTTTTGTGCTTTTGGTCCTAGAATTTTTTAATGATTTGTAGACATTTTCTGTCTGGTAGTCAAAACATCATATATTTGGGACTGGCATTGTAGTGTTGTGGGTTAAATCACTGCTTGTGATGCCAGCATTTTAAAACAGACTGCTAATTTGAGTCCTAGCTGCTCCACTTCTGATCCAGCTCCTTACTAATGCACCCGGGAAAGCAGTGGAAGATGGCCCAAGTGTTTGGGCCCTGCCGCCCATATGGGAGACCCAATGGAGTTCCAGGTTCCTCCTGGCTTCAGCCTCACTCAGCCCCAGCTGTCACTTTGGTTAGTGAACTAGCAAGTGGAAGAGCTCTCTCTCTCACTCTCGCTCTCACTCTCTGACACTTTGGCTTTCAAATAAATAAAATAAATTTTAAAAGTTATATCTTTAAAATTTGATACATCGATACAAAAATCAGAATTATACTGAGAGACATCTGATGAAAAATGGGATAGAGTGTACAAAAAAATGGGATCGAGTGTACTGTAGAGTGTACAAATATCCTTGCCTCCCCAAATTTGTAATAACTCGAAGCCTAAGTTTTCTTTTTTAAAGATTTATTTATTTATTTGAAGGACAGAGTCACAGAGAGGCAGAGGCAGAGAGAGAGAGAGAGAGAGAGAGAGAGATATCTTCCATCTGCTGGTTCACTCGACTGCAGTGGTCGGAGTTGGGCTGATCCGAAGCCAGAATCCAGGAGCTTCTTTCAGATCTCCCACATAGGTGCAGGGGCCCAAGGACTTGGGCCACCTTCTACTACTTCCCCAGGCCATAGCAGAGAGCTGAATCCAAAGTGAGGCAGCTGAGACTCGAACCTGCATCCATATGGGATGCCGGCACTGCAGGTAATGGCTTTATCCGCTATGCCACAGAGCTGGTCCCCGAAACCTGGGTTTTCATAAATATCTTTTCTTTTTTTTTGAAAGGCAGAGTTAGTGAGAGAGAGAGACAGACAGACAGACAGACAGAGAGAAAGGTCTTCCTTTTCCATTGATTCACCCCCCAAATGGCTGCTACGGCCGGCGCGCTGCGCCGATCCGAAGCCAGGAGCCAGGTGCTTCCTCCTGGTCTCCCATGCGGGTGCAGGGCCCAATCACTTGGGCCATTGTCCACTGCCTTCCCGGGCCACAGCAGAGAGCTGGACTGGAAGAAGAGCAACCGGGACAGAATCCGGCTCCCCGACTAGGACTAGAACCCAGTGTGCTGGCACTGCAGGCGGAGGATTAGCCTAGTGAGCCATGGCACTGGCCTTCATAAGTATCTTAAGATTGCTTTCTTCTGAATGATCTTTTCCTTGCTTGCTCTTTCTTTCTTTCTAGATTTATTTATTTATGTATTTGAAATGCAGAATTACACACACACACACACACACACACACACACAGAGAGAGAGAGAGAGAGAGAGGTCTTCTCTTTGCTGGTTCACTCCCCAAATGGCTTCAATGGGTGGAGCTGGGCAAATCTGAATCCAGGGACCAGGAGATTCTTCCTGGTCTCCCATGTGTGTAGCAGGGTACCAAGCACTTGGGCCATCTTCCACTGCTTTCTCGGGTGCATTAGCAGTGAGCTGGATCAGAAGTGGAACAACCAGGACACAAACCAGTGCTGATATGTGATGCTGGCACTGCAGATGGCAGCTTTACCCTCTGCACCACAGCAAAGGTCCCAGCTTGGTCTGTTTTCCAGTTATCTCCCTGGTCAAGGGCTGTATGGGGAGCACCTGGTGTCACCTCCCAAGGAGTAATGACTCTGCCCTCAGTGAAGTGGAGTGGATGCATCAAGATTCTCCTCACAGGAAGATAATTTGACCTTAATTTGTCAGATGTGAAGCTTTCTCCTAAAATGCATCTGAAGATCCCAAAAACTGATTTCAAGGTCTTGAGTGAGTAGAACGTCCTAGGAGATGAGTGAGTGATTCTCTTCCACTCAGGTCACATTTCCTCCCCATGATTTTGACACAGTGGTGCTGTCCCTATGCCTTCAGAGCAGGGCATGCAGTGCGGTGCCAGCAATTAGGAGAAAATCGCTCTATGGAGCAGTACTGCTATCCATGAGCTTGTTTTCCACAGGTTTATTCACCTTTGAAACTAAGCAACACAGAAAGTGTGTCCTTTCATGGTAGAACCAGGTGATCTGTTGCCAAGAACAGTGACTGCACAGTTCTCATAGAGGTGAAGACTTAGGTGCAGCAGGTGAAACATAGGGGACCAGGAGCATGAAGCCTTGACCTTGAACTGTTGATGGTGCACCAGGATGTTATTTTCTCCATTGAACATCTGGGCTGCAGAGAGGAGGGAACTGTTGGCTCACCTTTCAATGTCACCCCACAGCTGATCCACCCCACAGGTAGCCTTATGACTGTCCCTGGCAGGAGAAAGAGTTCCATGCTTCTCTGAATATTCTGGAATATTCCGAATACTCAGCTTGGCATTCCCAATGGGAGAAGAGTGTGCCTGGAGAACCTGTGGATTGCTCTAGTCCTTGGACCTGATACACTTGGAAACTGTTGTCTGTTTCTAGTGTTCTTTCTGAAAGAGGGTCAAAAACAGAAGCAGATGGAGGCTGCAGTTAGCTCCAGCTCCAGCTCCACTGTGTTCACTCTGTGCTGTGTTTTTGGACTTATCTGTGTTCCCATGAGACAGGGAGATCTGGTGAGCAGCAGACCCTCAATGCATACCCGCTGATGAATGAGTAAATGAAGACATCCATACATGAATCCTTGGGGCAGAACTGTGCCTGCATCTCAGATGGCATTCTGAGCTGCCACATGGCAGCCTCTAGACACCATTGTCAGCTTGTCAAGTCCTTACAGCCTGAGTGCTTCCTCCAAAGTGGAAGCTGGCATGGTTTTGCTCCTGGTTTTGGAAATCATTCTTGTTTCTTTGTGAATTAGGGGCCGACACTGTGGTGCAGCTAGTTGGAGCCCTGGCCTGAAGTACCAGCATCCCATGTGGGCACCAGTTCGAGACCTGGCTGCTCCACTTCTGATCCAGCTCTCTGCTATGGCCTGGGAAGGCAGTGGAGGATGGCCCAGGTCCTTGAGCCCCTGCACCCATGTGGAAGACCCAGAGGAAGCTCCTGGTTTCTGGCTTCAGATCAGCACAGCTCCGGCCATTGCAGCCAACTGGGGAGTGAACCATTGGATGGAAGACCTCCGTCTCTCTGCCTCTCTTTCTCTCTCTGTGTAGCTCTGACTTTCAAATACATAAATAAATAAATCTTAAAAAAAGAGATAGTGAATTGTCTTGTAACAGAAAGTGTGCATGAACATTTTTCATGGGAGGAGCAGAAAACAAGAGATCTACAGCAGGAATGAAAGGGGAGAAACAGAAACAGGCAAGAAGAATGGCTTTGTTTGGTGCTTATCATGTGCAAGACCTTCTAATACATATTATTTAAATGTGTCTGAGCCTTCTCCCATCCCAAAAGACTCATAGGTAGATATTGTTACATCCATTTCTTTTTTTTAAAGATTTATTTATTTATTTATTGGAAAGTCGGAGTTACACAGAGAAAGAAGGAGATAGAGATAGATGGAGAGAGAGAGAGAGAGAGAGAGAGAGAAAGAGAGAGAGAGATTACATCTGCTGGTTCACTTCCCAGTTGGATGCAATGGCCAGAGCTGTGCCGATCTGAAGCCAGGAGCCAGGAGCTTCTTCTGGGTCTTCCACACAGGTGCAGGAGCCCAAGGACTTGGGTCATTTTCTACTGCTTTCCCAGGCCATAGCAGAGAGCTGGATCAGAAGTGGAGCAGCCGGGACTCACGCTGGTGCCCATATGGGATGCTGGCACTGCAGGAGGCGGCTTTACCTGCTATGCCACAGTGTTGGTCCCTGGTGATGACTTCTTACACGTGACTCCAGAGGCCATAGAAAGGCAATAAACTGCATCACATTAAATTAAAAAAAAATGATACCACAAAAGACACTATGAACAAAGGCAAAGGCAACCCACAGAATGGGATAACATGTTTGTAAATTATGTATCTGATAAGGAATTAATATTCAGAATACAAATAGCACTCCTAAAACTCAACAACAAAAATCCCTAATAACTTGATTCAAAAATGGACAAAGGACTTGAATAAATATTTCTGCCAAAGAAAATATACAAATGGCCAATAAGTACATGAAAGGATACTCCATATAGCTCATCATTAGGGAAAGGAAAACCAAAACTACAGTGAGATATCACTACATACCCCTGGGGATGGCTCTTGTGAAAGCAAGAAAAACTGAAAATAACAGCTGCTGGCAAAGATGCAGAGAAATTGGAACTCCTGCTAACTGCTGGTGGGTATGTAAAACAGTGCAGCTCCATTGGAATATGACATGGCAGTTCCTCAAAAAGTTAGACATAGAATTACCATGGTCCAACAATCTGGCTTCTGGATCTTGTCAAAGGAATGGAAAGTAGAATCTTGACAGGATGTGTGTATCATCATGTTCGGAGCAACGGGTGTCAGAATAGCCCCAAGGGAAAAGCAGCTCAAGTGTTCCTCAGCAGCTCAAGTGTCCCTCAGCCGATGAATGGATAAGCAAAACGGGCGACATTCATACCAGGCAGGGCTCTGCTGCTTTAGAAGGAAGGAAACTGTGACACATTTGAAGCTGTTGTTCTAAGTGGAACAAGTCAGCCACAAAAAGAGCTGCCTGATTCCTCATAGATGAGGTACTTAGAGCAGTCAGATTCATTGAGACAGGAAATAGAACTGGTGGGCTGGGGGAGGAAAGAGTGAGGTCGCTGCTCAGTGGAATAACCCTTGAGTTTTGCAGGATGAGCAGTTCAGAGATGGATGGTGGTGGCAGGTGCCCAATAACTTGAAAGTTCATAATGCCAGCGAGCTGCACTCTTAAAACAGGTGATGTGGGGTCGGCGTTGTGATGTAGCAGGTAAAGCTGCTGCCTGCAGTGCTGGCATCCCATATGGGCACCAGTTTGAGTCCCGGCTGTTCCATATCCAATCCAGCTCTCTGCTAAGTCCTTGAGCCCCTGCACCCACGTGGGAGACCCAGAAGAAGCTCCTGGCTCCTGGCTTCAGATCAGCACAGCTCCGGCTGTTGCGGCCATCTGGGGAATGAACAAGCAGATGAAAGACCTCTCTCTCTCTCTCTCTCTCTCTCTCTACCTCTCCTCTCTCTTTGTGTAAATCTTACTTTCAAGCAAATAAATAAATATAAAACCAAAAAACAGGTGATGTGGTCACTTGGAAGTACTACGTATTTCATCAGGATGATACACAAGCCGTGAGGGGATGCTTATTCCACACAATTTGTTCCATGTTGTGCAGTTAGTTAGCTATGGAGTTGGCTCTTTCAGATGTCAGGAAACCCCTCACAGCACCTGTACGACAGGCTGATGGCGGTGGCTGCCTTGAACACTTTGTCCTCCAGATGGCTGTGCATGGGGGATATGGCCATGAGATGCCTGCAAAACCACCACCTGCAACTGCAGGCTGTGCTCCATGCAGGGGGACAGCAGAGACCCTGAGGCAAAGTCTGCGGAGCTCCAGATGGAAGCTCCAGGCACAGTGAGTGCTGGTGGGCCTGGCGCGGAGCTATGTCTGTGCACCTCATGTGCATGGGGCTTTATGGCCATTGTGTGGGGCCGGGGGGTGGGAGGGAACAACACTCCCCACATCCCCCCACTGAAAGCTCCACTCTGCTCTGCTGCAGAGCAAGTGGGAAAGGAATTAGGCTCTGGGTGGAAATCTCTCTGCACGCCTGGAAAATTCCATGGGCCGATTAGAAATAGAAGAGCAGACAGAGCTCATGAATGTGGCGAAATCTCCATCTCTGTTTAAAAGCCTTGCTTTTCAGATGCAGACCCTGGGGCTGGGCACCAGTAGCTTATAAATAATCACAACTAACAATTAGCAAACACTTAGTGTGTGCCAGAGCGCCAAGGTAAGCCTGTTAGCTGTACTTTCTCAAATCTTCCCTCATCCTCACAAGTGCTGGAGACTTCTGAGCTTTCCTTGTAGTCCAAGACATGGTTGAATCCCCTCATCAATTACCTTTTATAGCTTGCGGCCAATTCAGATGGGGTTTTGTTATTTTCAGTGGAGAGTCTGTGATTGAAATGGTTATACCCATTGTACAGATGATGAAACTGAGGCTTAGGTAAATATATCTTAAGCTATCAGATGGCAGCATCAGGATTTGACTGCAGCTTCTCCCTGCCTTCTGCTTCCCCAGTGTGCTGGTCATGTGGGTAGAGGCACAGGATGCAGTCAAGTGGGAAATCATCACTAGTCTAAGTGGACAGGGGAGGAAGGACTGGGCAGGTCTGAAAAGGTCTGCAGAGATTAGCCAGGGAGTTCAGGTGCATGAGGACCACCCAGGGAACGGCTCACCTGAACTTCTTGGCAGAGGCCATTGGCTCCTGGAATACTCAGAATAGTCAGAATCAGAATTCAACAGGAGCCTCACTGTCTGGGTGATTATTGTCACAAAGATCGGCACAAGCCATGGTGATGTAGGTTTCTAAAAGCAGGAGGATTAACAACCAACATTTCATTTTGAAAGCCACTTGTGTCCAGCAAATTTTAGCTGGAAAGCTGTTGGCTCGATTTATTATCTCTCATTTTCCTGTTTCCCACCTGGCCCCAACCAGGCCCCTGCACCTGCTCCAACACATCTGGGCAGCACAGTCCCCATCTGCTGAAGAAACAGTGGCCCTGCTTAGGCATCAGCAACCTGCCCAAGGTGCTTTGCCAAGCATGCAGGTTCTTCTGTGAACACCTGCGTGTCATTCTGAGTTGTTTGTGCCCCTGATTCCTCCCTGCATGTCAGGACCAGCTGTGATACCAGCTGCACCACAAGGGGCTCTGATGAGGGCTGTGTTGGGCAGCTCTGGCCTTGGACAGCTTCTCCACAGCCAAAGGGCCAGGTTGTGTGAGTGTGGACAGGTGCTCTGCTGCAGGGTTAAAACATGCCTTGCCCATGTTTTAACAAAGACAGCCAGACCTGTTTCTATATGTAGACAGAAAGCTTTGCTGACAGGTGATGGTTGCTTTCCAAGACTTTGCTGAGGTCAACCTGAGCAGAGGGAAGATGGTATCTTGACAGGCCTGGCTACTGATTTATAAGTGGAGGCTGTCTGTGTTGAGGGTGGCCCTGTCTGACCCCTTCCTGGCTCTCCTACCTCTCGCATGAACTGACACCACCCAGTAACTCGCCCTCTCCTGGAAAGGGATGGATTTCTACCTACACTCCATCTGGCATCCGGAAATAAACCCATCCTGGAGTCTTCTCAAAAACACAAGGACTTAAAGTTACTGTTGAATGGCTACAATATTGCAGAGAGAAAGCAACACTCAAGCCTCTAGATTTAAAAGATGGAGACCTTGACCATAAATGGTTCTGTCAGTGATGCTGGTCTCTGCCTGCTTCACTCATCGTTAATTCCACTGCTGTCCCTTGCAGGCCATTTGCTCGGGGTTGGCATCTGAGATCCGTGAAGGCTAAAGCTTCATCACTTCTCGGCTCCTTACCACCAGGGAGAAGCCCCTGGGATGTGAGGAATCACAACTTTTTTTTTTTTTTTTAAGATTTTATTTATTTATTTGAGAGGTGGAGATAGAGAGAGGGAGAGACAGAGAGAAAGGTCTTCCATCTGCTGGTTCACTCCCCAAATGGCTGCAATGGCCGGTGCTAGGCTTATCTGAAGCCAGGAGCCAGGAGCTTTTTCCAGGCCTCCCATGCAGGTGCAGGGACCCAAGGACTTGGGTCATCTTCTACTGTTATCCCAGGCCATAGAAGAGAGCTGAATTAGAAGAGGAACAGCCAGGACTAGAACCAGCACCCATATGGTACACCGGCGCTATAGGTGGAGGATTAACCCACTGCACCACAGCACCAGCCCCCTTGGAATTACAACTTATTGTCTCAGCAGAGATCTCCTTGTAAATTTGCTGCTTAAAAGAATATTTCATGGATATTGAATTGTGTTCTTGTTGTGATGTAGAACAGCTAAGCATCTGATGGTGTTAGACAAGGTGTTCTTTTCCTTCTTTCCTTCTGTTTCATAGAGAGGGGAGTTCACCAGGCTGCAGCTGATGGAGGTGTGAGGGTGAGGAGAGGCCGGAAATGGTGCAAGAATCTTCTGGAAAGACAAGCATGGGTGAGATTCTGAAAGGGAGCTGCCACCGAAGAGCTCTAAGCAAGGAAGTTACAAGGTCCAGTGGGCACCGAGAACAGTGGCTTTGGCTTCTGGATGGGGAGGGTTGAAAAGTGTAAGAGCAGGGTCTGGGGATCCTGTAAGGAAGCTGCCATGGGATGAAAGTGGGACCTGGCAACCTGAAGCAGAAAGCTGGCAGGGGAGGTTGGGTGGAGTGGGCAAGTGCAATAACTATTGAAGACCAGAGCTGACAAACCCAGTCTTCCACTAGGTCTACAGAAGTGGGGTGAAGGTTGAGCGTGACACTAAGCCTCCTGTGGAGCAATGATTGGAAGCTGGTGTGGTTCTCAGAGATGTTGGACATGAAGCAAACCAGACTTGGCATGGTGTTGTGGGGAGAGAGAATCTCACTGGTTTGGGACAGATGGAGCTCCATGTGGAGGTGTTCAAAAGGCACCTGTAGTTACCAAGTGTGTTAGGCAGAGAAGTGCTTTGGAGAGCTCTCACTAGGTGTTGGCCAAGGAGAGCATATAGACGGGAAGAGAAGTGGGGAGATGATGGCCTAGCACAGGGTTCCTTGACATCAGCACTACTGACGTCTTGAGCAGGCACATTCTTTGTTGTGGGGCCACTCTGTGCATTGCAGGATATGGTTCAACATCCTTGGTTTCTATTCACTAGATGCCAGCACCTCGCAGTACTGAGAGCCACGATTTCATTAAACATCACTGGATGCTCTGTGAGGTTGAAAATTATCCTCTACTGAAATGAAGTAATGAGAAATGCCAATTTTTAAGGAGTTGGAAGACAAAGAAGAATGTAGGTCAGTTGATGGAAGTACTTGGAGTAGGATTGAACTTGGTGTAGTTTTCATCATGTTAATAAAATTGCACCTGACTTTAGTGGAATTCTGTGGTAGGAAGACTGGGATGGGGTAGCCAGAGCGGATACAGAGAAGGCAGGAGCATGTGGCGTGCTGCCTCCTGTGTGAAGAGGGAGAAGTATTTGTGTCTCCACTGTGTTTGTTGCTCAAGCAAATACCTGGAGAGGCTGGGAGGGTGAGACTGAGGGGTGTCCATCCAGGGAGCTACAAGGAAACCATCGGCCCTTGTGGTGGAGTTCTGGAGTGGCGGGCCAAGATGAGGTGACAGAAATTCTGCTGACGAGGGTTGGAGCATGAATGGAGGGAGCTAAGTGGGGGTCCTGGGTTAGGCAGCTCTCTCAGGGGTTTGGTGAGGGCAAGAGGAATGACGAAAGTGTCTGAGGACACCAAGGATTTGTTCAGATGAGCGACTGATGGATGAGAGAATCCAAGGGTGAGGGAAGCTGGTAGCTGGTGCCAGGTCCCATGCTGGTGGCAGAAACTTGGTATTGGGGATGAAAAGAGAAAACTGGTGTGGAGAGACTGGGCAGAGCAGGAGAGGTTGTAAAGGCCCTGGGAACATGGGTGAGGGGTGAGCTAGCCCCGGATCCTGGTCTTTGGAGTGCAGCCCATCCCTGCAGTTTACAAAGGAGGAAGGGACTCACACAGAGCTCTGACCTCCCTGTGTCCAGCTGCTGAAGAACTGTGGCCAGGGCCTAGAGCTGCCTTGCTGTGTCCAAGGTTCCTTTCCTGGCGAGGGTCCCTGTGACCTGGGCAGAGTTCAGGGAAGTGGGGAAATGGGAAGAGCGGGGAGGGGTGGAGACCCTCATCCTCTGCTCGAAGGTTTGGTATGGGTTATGCAGTGCACAGCTGCCCAGGCTGTGCTAGGAGAGTTTAAGAAAAACCACTGACACTGCAGCTACCAGCTTCCCTCACCCTTGGATTCTCTCATCCATCAGTGACTTTAGAGGAATTTGGAAAGTAGAGCAGAAACCAGGCTCATGAGTGGGGAGAATGATCAATGAAATAAACTGTGCAGTGTTGTAGGGGAGCTGGGGAGGGGGAGGCTGTCTGGGTGGATGTGTTTCCAGGCCAGACTCTTCTCAACGGAATTTAACTTATTTCACTTTTGCCTCTTCTGCTCTGATCTCTCCATACAAGGAAAGGGAATGACTGCCTCCCATCCTTCACCCAACAGTTTATAAACCTGAGGACAGAGAGGACCTTTCCCCAGGAGGGACAGTGGTGGGTCAGGGCTTGGGAAGTCCCTGGCTTGTGACACATCAGGCCTTCTGGGTTCTTGGTTCTGCTTAACTATTGAGCCATCAGTCAGCTGGTTTCTCCACCCTCCCACCTCAGTTTCTGCATCTGTCAAATGGTGCTAATACCAACTGCCCTACCATCTCACAGGTTGAAGGCCAAGGGCTATGATGAGTTTGTGAATGCTCTCTGATGTGTTTGTACCATTCCCAAAGTAACTGATAGAAATACACACAACAGGACACAAAGGAAAATAAGTGAGAAAATTGGAATATGGACAGGAACATGTGATAAAATGTGAGGTGGGGAGTAGGCATTTGGCTTAGTGGTTAAGACATTTGTTAAGACACCCGCATCCCAACAGGGGTTCCTAGGTTCAATTCCCAGTCTGGCTCCCTGGGAGGCAGCAGTGATGGGTCCAGTAATTGGGTTCCTATCACCCATGTGGGAGGTGTGATTTGAATTCCTGGCTCCTAGCTTCAGCCCTGACCATTGTAGGTATTTGGAGAGTAAACCACTGGGTGGAGGATCTCTCTCTCTCTCTACTTCTCAAATTAGTAAATAAATAAATGTAATTTTAGAAAAATGTGAGGTTGTTAGTCAGGAATAATGCCCAAATCCTGTAGAGAAGGTGGAGCCTTGGCACCTGTAAGTGTATTCTGGGAGCAGGGTCAGGGTGTGAGAAGAGAAGAGCTGAGGATGGAGGAGAGATAGGACTAAGAGGATTTGGGGCTGGCTGGCAGCTGGGGGAGGCAGGTGCTGCAGGAAACAGGAGGTACTTAGAGGGCTCTAGATTAGGTAACTGCCACAGTGCAGCAGGAACCCAGGCCTGGAGTAAGACCAGGAGCTCATCCGGGCTGCGTGGAGTCTGAGGTGACCATGATATCCCCATGGAGACAGCTGTTGGATTTTGGAGCTTAACAGCAGGATCTGGACAGGAGCTGTGACTTTTAGAATTGTGGCAAATGGAAGTGACATGAGAATCTACTCCTGGGAGATCAGGGGGCTGAGAAGGATCTGCATCTCATTCCAGGCTACAGGCACCATCTGAGGGCTGCTGCGGGAGTTAGAGGGGCTCCAGAAGAGACTGCCTTATGACCAGGCATGGCGGTGGGGCTCAGGTCCACTTGGCTCCTGTCCTGCCCAGTCTTCCCCAGCTGGTGTTTCCAACAGTCATGATGTGGACTAGGGAATTACACCGTAGGACCGGAGAAGGCCTGTTGCTCGGATCCCTGTCTTTCTTCTGTCAGTGGCTGATGATGAAATGCAAATCTAGAGCCTTAGAAGACTCCACAGCCCCTTGCAGAGCTGGCTTTTCCACTGCAAGCTTATTGCTAAGAGAGGGTGGGATGCACAGGGTGAGGCAGAGGATGATGTATCTGCAGGGCTCCTCTGATTTGCAGCCCTCCACAGCCTGGGTCCCGAATGACCCATATGTGTGTGTGCAGAGTGAAGACTTGACCCTGGGCACGGATGGTTACTGAGGAGATGCTCTGAAGCAGGGTTTCCAACCATACATTCTTAACTCTGAAGGCTGAACTCTTTGTCTGGGGGCTGTTGCTGTCATTGTGGGACATTCAGCGGTGTTCGGCCACCAGATGCCACTAGCGCTCCCCAGATGTGATGAGTGCTGCGTCTAGAAAGTGTCCCCCAAGTTCCTGCATTGGCAGCTTAGTCCAGAAAGTCATATGTTAATGTTACTTGAAGGTGATGAGGACTAGAGCAGGTCACGAGGGTGAGGTCCTCATGGTGGTGTGAGTGGCCCTTTAAGGAGAGGCAGGATGACCAAAGCTGGTGCACATCCCCCGTGGGCTCACGTTGCAGACAGCAGGAAGGCCCTCATGAGAAACTGAGCACATACCAGGTCCATGCTCTTGGGCTTTCCAGCTCCCAGAACTGTTAGAACTTAACTTCTCTTCTTTTGTAAATTACTTGGTCTCAAGTTTCCAGTTATAGCAACAGAAAATGGGTGAAGAAAACAAGCATCTATGTCTCCAGCCATTGCCAAAACTCACCTGGGGCGCGGGAGCAATAGCCACTGCTTGGGATCCACTGGCATAATGTTCTGCCTCCCCTTCACATTCAGCTGAGCTAACAGTCTTCCACAGCTTCCACTCCATCTTCCAAACAGCTGGCATCTTGCTTCTCCCTTGCTCCAAACCTTTGGTGGTTCCTAAGCCCTGCAGACTGGAACACAGCTTTGTGGGAGGACGCGAGAGGCCTCCCACAATCCAGCTGTGTTCTCCCTTCAAGGCCTCCTCTTAGGTGAGTCTCCCAAGCTCCACTCCCATCGTCCTGGGCCTCTGTCCCATTGAGTCTCCAGGAGGCAGCCAGGTGGCCCAGCTGTCACACTCCCCTCTGACAATCAGGCCATTCACTTCTCTGGCTCATTCTTTCTCCAGACCCAGGGTATCCCGGCTCCAAACACAGACGCCCACCACATTTGTGAACAGGTGTAAGAACAGGGGGTGAGGGAGGGACATGCAAAAGGCAGTTTTGATACAGAATGGCCAAAGAGAAGCATGAATATTTCAGTCAGTGATGGAAAGGCAGTTCTTGTTGGTGTGAAACTGCCCAGAGAGCACAGATGCAGTTAGTGGGACTCGTAAGAAAGCCAGGAAATCAGGCAGGCATTATCTGGCAAGAATTTGGGCGGAAGTTGTTTAAAAAAAAAAAAGTCACTGGATATACCTCCCAGAAGGTACACAGAAGTGTTATTATTTGTTTCTATGTCAGCTGCCCTAGCCATATTTGTAAGCCTCTTGATGACAGACAAGTATATTTAGCATATTTATATTTATAACAACAACAACAACAGTGTTGGTAATACTCTATTGAGCATCTCATATTTAGCAGACTTGAATCCAGGCAGGTGTTGTGGTGTAGCGGGTTAAGCCACCTGCGGTGCTGGCATCTTATTTGGAAGCCAGTTCAAGTCCTGGCTGCTCCACTTCTGATTCAGCTCCCTGCTAAGTCTCCTGGGAAAGCAGCAGAAGTTGGCTCAAGTCCTTGGGCTCTTGCACCCATGTGGGAGACCCAGAGGAAGCTCCTGGCTCCTGGCTTTGGCCTGGCCTAGCCCTGGCCATTGTGGCCATTTGCAGAGTCAACCAGCAGATGAAAGATACCCCCCTCCCCCCGTAACTCTGCCTTTTAAATAAATAAATCTTTTTTTAAAAAAGGACTTTAACATGTGGGATAGAGAGTATTATGTTCCCTCATTTTATACTTGAGAAAACTGGGCACAAAGAGGATAAATAAAGTATCCAAGATCACACAGCAGGGAAGTGGCTCTGCAGGAATTTAAATCCCAGGCCTGGCATGTTTTTTGAATGAATAGATGACTAAATAAACATCATGAGTTTTCAAAGCTCAATACCCATGCCTGTTCTTGCTGATCTCTCCTTTTCTGAGGTTCAATTCAAAAGTCACCCACTAAGTAAGGCTACCCCCATTCTGTCACTGCACGTTTCTTTGTCTACAGCACGCTGGAGCTCAGCCAGAGTGCTTGTTGCATTTTAGGTCATTTTCCATTGGAGGTTGACCAAAGGGCCATACACACATCTCACCAGAGCACTTGGCCTTGTTATGGGTTCATGCGTTGCTCATTGACTTTAGCTAGGCTGAAACTGGAGTAGGAGCCAAAGGACCATCAGGAATGGGGCCAGGGAGGTGTGGCCCTGATTATCTGGTGAGCTGCTGAAAAGAGCTGAGATCAGGGTCAGAGAACTGACAAGTTCCCAAGAGGACAAAAGATGGACCCTGTCCTCGGGAGTAAGGAAGAGGAACCTTCTAGGAGCTTCGGGTCAGTATTCAATCTGTGCCCTGACATTTGTGTTTCCACTGGGAGATGCTATGCTGGGAGCTCAGAACCGAGAGCAGAGGTCAGGAGGTTGGTGCTGTGCTATTGCAGTAAGGTTTGCTGTTGGTTGAACTCAAGAGTAGATCTGTCTTTTTTTTAATTATTTCTTTGACAGATAGAGTTATATAGTGAGAGAGAGACAGAAAGGTCTTCCTTCCGTTGGTTCACCCCCCAAATGGCTGCTACGGCTAGTGCTGCGCCGATCTGAAGCCAGGAGCCAGGTACTTCCTCCTGGTCTCCCATGCGGGTGCAGGGGCCCAAGCACTTGGGCCATCCTCCACTGCCTTCTCGGGCCACAGCAGAGAGCTGGACTGGAAGAGGAGCAACTGGGACTAGAACCTGGCACCCACATGGGATGCTGGCACCTCAAGGCGGAGGATTAACCAAGTAAGCCACGGCGCCTGCTTTGTGAATCTGTCTTGCACTGTTCTAAGTTTCTTATGAATAGTAGCTAATTCTTCAGTCCTCTTTACAACTTGAAGAGGAGGGTGCTCTTGTCATCATCATGTTTCATTTCACAGAGAAAGCTGAGGTGTACAGGCAGGTTGACTGAATTGCATGCAGCATTATTTATTTATTTATTATAATTTATTTTATCTGAAAGGCAGAGTTACAGAGAGAGAGGGAGAGGCAGATCTTCTACCCACTGCTTCATTCCCCAAACTGGAACTCCATCCTGGTCTCCCATGTGGGTGGAAAGTCTTTTGCTGCTTTATCAGGTGCCTTAGCAGGGAGTTGGATGAGAAGTGGAGCAGCTGAGACTCCAATCAGCACTCAGATAGGATGCTGACATTGCAGGCAGAGGCTTATCCCACTGTGCCACAACTCTGGCCCCACTACACAGCATTAAGTGTCAGAATTGAGCAGGAGGCCCTAATATGCTGACTTCAGAGCCCCTGCTGGTAACTGCAGTCCTTTGCACAGAGAGACGGCCTACATCTAAAATCTTTTCCCTGTCACAGCAGCCAACAGTGAAACTTGAACTTGATGCTTTCAAGGTCTCATATGGAACTAGTTTTTTAACTGCAATCCCATTTCAGAAACCAGGTAGCACTTGCAGGGAGAGGGGAGGACATCCAGTCCTCTTGGACTTCAGACCCCTCAATGGAGCCAGGCACTGGAGGCTGGGGTATGTGATGCCACTGTCCCTGGGTCTGGTGTCACAAGTTCTTAGAAAGCAGAGGATGAGCTGTGTCACTGCTCCTGCCAGTGACATCCAGGGATTTGCTAGGCATAGTTGCTCTGAAGAGGCAGGTGCCATCTGTGATTGCAACTCAAACCCCACATGGATCTTCATCTAAAACACAGACAAGCTGTGGTGTTGGGTGAGGGGTCATGAGCAAACACTGACCACTGTGCCGTGTGCAGTGTTAGAGGAAACTGCTGCCATCACTTTTGTTACAAGACAGGCACAATAGTTCTGTGACTGTGAGCAAACTGATCCTCTTCAAGCCTCAAGGTTTGCTTTCTAAAGATTTATTTATTTATTTGAAAGGCAGAGAGAGAGTGAGAGAGAGAGAGAGCAAGAGAGCGAGAGAAAGCTTCCATCTGCTGATTTACTCCCCAAATGGTTGCAATGGCCGGGGCTGGACCAGGCTAAAACCAGGAGCTTGGAACTCCATCCTGGTCTCCCACGTGGGTGGCAGGGGCCTAATTACTTGGGACATCTTCTATAGTTTTCCCAGGTGCATTAGCAGGGAGTTGGATTGGAAGTGGAGCAGCCAGGACTAGAACTAGTGCTCATATAGGATGCCCATGTTGCAGGCAGAGAGTTAACCTGCTGTGTCACAACACTGTCCCAAAGTCTTAAGTCTTTTAAACAATTTATGTATTTGAAAGGCAGAGAGAGATACAGAGATAGAGATAGAGACCTTCCATCCACTAGTCCATCCCTCAGATACCCACAGCAACCAGGGGCCAGGCAGAAGTCAAGGATTCAGAGCCCCATTTGGGTCTCTCATGTGAGTGGCAGGGCCCCAAGCAATTAGACCATGGTCCACTGCCTTCCCAAGAACATTGGCATGAAGCTGGATCAAAAACAGAGTAGCCAAGACTCAAATCAACACTCTGATATGGGACGTGGGTATCCGAAGCAGCAGCTTCATCTACTGGGCCCCAACACCCACCCCAAGCCTCAGTATTCTTTTTTTTTTTTAACTTTTATTTAATGAATATAAATTTCCAAAGTATGGCTTATGGATTACAATGGCTTCCCCCCCATAACGTCCCTCCCACCCGCCTCAGTATTCTAATCTAGAAAATGGGGACAATTTCAACACCTCCCTGTTGTAAAAGTTAAAACAGAGAATGCACACTGTGCGTCTCACAGGGCCCAGCATGAGGATGTACTCAGCACAGCTTAGTGATACAAGCAACAATGTAAACAAAAATCATAGGATCCTGGTTCTCACCCTCCAGGGATCCTGGCAAATTGGAGGGGAAAACTTACCAGGCCCTGGTGTCCAGACTACACAAGTTGGAAGCTTCCTCTGTATGCTCAGATTTTGGGTGGTATGCCCTACTTGGTAGCTTGCTGTCACCTGCAGAAGATAACAGAAGCAGTGTGTGTTTGTTGAATTCTTCCCATGTGTCAATCCCAGTCTTTGAGACTCGCCCAGCTGTAAGTAAGGTTAGGTCTTGGAAATTATGGATAAGTGAGGGATTTCAGAGCTAGCAGGCTGAGACACCAGGGGCTTGTTATAAACTATCTGACACTGAACACAGCTCTGAACAGAAGAGCTTAAATAGACATCTTCAGATGATATGGGGAAGACAGTGTCCGGCAACTTAACTTTCTTCTTTTAAAGATTTATTTTATTTATTTCAAAGGGAATTACAGAGACCGAGGGAGATGAGGAGAGAGATATCTTCCATCTGCCAGTTCACTCCCCAAATGGCTGCAACAGCCAAGGCTGGGCCAGGCTGAAGCCAGGAGCCAGGAGCTTCATCCAGGTCATTCAGGCAGGTACCAGGCCACCTTCTGCTGCTTTCTCAGGAGCATTAGCAGGCAGCAGTATTCAAACTGGTGCCCACACAGGATGCCAGCATTTCAGGCAGTGGCTTAGCCTGCTAAGCCACAGCACCGGTCCCAATTTAACTTCTTAGCTTTTCTTTTTCAACTCTCCAAAGCACCAAATCTTAAACTATAGTTTTTTTCATTTAGCAAAACTTTCCTGATTTCTGAAATCTATTTAAGCAGAGGTTGGCATTAAGAGAGCAAAGAGAAAAGTTGAGAAACACAGTTATCAATCCTCCAGGACTGTTTGCTCATTTAGCTATTGGAGAAATGTAGAGATCTGCCTTCTCTGGTCTTCAAGCCACATCCTCGCTCAGTATCCCGTCCTGGCCTGGGGCGCCGACAGGCCAGCCTGTATCAGTCCGCTGGTGCTGCTGCACAGAAAATAGGTTGTCTTCATCTGACACCTACTGGCCAATCTGGTAGTTACATGTTGGTTACATATGTGAGGTCATATGTGTATCATGAAAAAATTATGCATGGATTTAAACTTTTTGGCACTCAAATTCATCCTTTGATTTCAGTTTCCACAAACATTCTGAACTATCCTCATATCTATAGCCAAACATGCACACACACCCAGTGTGTTTTCAGTGTAAGAAATGGAATGTCCTGCTCTCACAGGCAGCCATCCCCTCCCTCGGGCCCAGGAGGCTGGGAAGACATGCCCTCTCCTTGCTGGCATCACTGGCCTTTGCAGCCTGCAACAGGCGGCATCTTTCCATGTTTTTTCCTGTTTTCTTCTCTTTCATTACCTCTTGCTCACTTTCCAACCTACCTGACAGCCAACACCTGGCCGTGGCATGTCTCTCTGCGATGCCACCCCCTGGGACCGAGCATGGTATTAGGATGGTGAAGGTCCTGAGAATAACACTCCCTCCAGACTCTGGAGCCAACTGGATTTCTTTCTTTCTTTCTTTCTTTCTTTCTTTCTTTCTTTCTTTCTTTCTTTCTTTCTTTCTTTCTTTCTTTCTTTCTTTCTTTTCCTTCCTCCCTCCCTTCCTTCCTTCCTTCCTTCCTTCCTTCCTTCCTTCCTTCCTTCCTTCCTTCCTTCCTTCCTTCCTTCCTTCCTTCTTTCATTCCTTCCTTCTCTCTCTTTTTCTTTCTTTTTTTAAAAATATTTATTTATTTGAAAATCAGAGTGACAGAGAGAGAGAGAGAAAGAGAGAGAGAGAGAAGATCCTCCATTTGCTGGATCACTCCCAAGATGGCTGCAATGGCCAAGTCTGGGCCAGGCCAAAACTGGGAGCCAGGAGCTTCATCCGGGTCTGCTGTGTGGGAGACCCAAGGAGGTAAGGAGGTTAAGGAGGTGAATTGGAAGTGGAGCATCTGAGACACGAACTGGCTCCTAAATGGGATGCTGGCGCCACAGGCAGTGGCTCTACCTGCTACCCCACAATGCCGGCCCCCAACTCAGTTTCTTACCAACAATTAAACTCTGTCCAGGAAGACATTTCCAGAAAGGCTTCCAGGAACTTCCTGTAGGGGCTCACATTCCTGGGCTGGGGTTAAGTCCTCAGTTACTGAGGATCCCCAGCAGATGCTTTGGATACATTTATTTCTCTCTGGTAGCCTAAGTACCTGTGACCTACAGCCCCATCTTTTTTTTTTTTTTTTTTTTTATAAGGACAAGTTCACATTGATTTGAATAGAGAAGAAGAGAGAGCAGGATAAGCAGTATGAGGGTTGTCTAGGGACTAGCCTTCATTAATTAATAATAAGAAGAATAGTGATATTCAGGGACAGATGTTTGGTCTAGCAGTTAAGATGCTTCCATCCTGTATCAGAATACCTGTGTTCAATCCCCAACTCTGGCTCTTGACCCCAGCTTCCTGCTCATGCAAACCCTGGGAGACAACAGTGATGGCTCAAGTAGTTGGGTCTCTGTCACCTGTGTGATGATTCAGGTTGCATTCCCAGTTCCTGGCCTCAGCCTGGTCCAACCCTGTTGTTGGCATTTGGAGAGTGAACTAGCAGATAGGAGCGCCCTCTCTCTCTCTCTCTAGACTCTCTCTCTCTCCTTCACCCTTTTGAAAAAAGAATTAGTCACTGATGAAAAGAATAAATCACAGCTAAAACACCAATGAGTGTCACAGAGATAAGGTAGAGTTAAAAACCTCACTCATGAGTGCTGGGTATGTAATTGCATTTATATAAAATTCAAATTTGTGGTGCTACAAATCAGCTTTACTTCTCATGGTTGGTTGAGGAGAAGAGGGCCAGGAAATGCTCTGTATGGTGTCTGGCTTCAGCCTGGCCTAACCTTGACTGTTGTGGGCATTTGGGGAGTGAATCAAAGCATGGAAGATCTCTCTCTCTCTCTCTGTCTCCCCATTTCCCCATCATTTTGCTTTTTAAATAAATAAATAAATAAATAAATATTTTGTAAAAGATGGGTGTTTCAGATAGTAAAGTGCATAAATCCTAAGAGAACCTTAGTACCTGCTTACATCTGTATAACCAGAGAGAGAATGATGTCCCTAGTGGCATCTTAACCCATTGCACCACAATGCCTGCCTCCACCCCTGAAACTTTTAAAATGAAAACCAAAACCAGCACTTTGTATGATCACCTAAAAGATGGTCATGTGCTGGGGGTCTGGACGAAGTGAGTACGAGAGTCAGCTCCTTGCTCCAGACTCCTGACTGGTCCTAGAAAAAGCAGACTGGGCAGGCCCCAATGATACAAGTGCTGAGCTTCTGTTTGGGTGGGTAGGAAGAGGTGGGAAGACATGAATTATCAAGAGATAGCATTCTTGTCCTTTGGTTTTAAAATCAATCACATCTTTTCACAGTCACCACTTTTAAAAAAAGATTTATTTATTCATTTGAAAGACAAAGTGATGGGGGTATGCAGAGAAAGAGGGATCTTTCATCTGCTGGTTCAATCCTCAATTGTAGCAATGGCCAGACTGGGCCAGGCTGAAGCCCAAAGCCAAGAATTCTATTAGGGTCTCCCACACGGGTGGCAGGGGCCCAAGGACTTGGGTCATTCGTTGCCTACCCAGTCACATTAGCAGGGAGCTAGATAGGAAGCAGAGCAGCTGGGCTCTGAACCGGCGCTCCAGCATGGGATGCCAGCACTGCAAGTGGCAGTTTAGCTCACTGCAACCAGCATGCTGGCCCCACAGTCACCAGTTTTTAACATGCCAACCGTCTCTGCATCAGCCAGCACATGGCTGTCTTCATGGGTCTGAGGATTTCTGACTCAGGGACACTCACACTCTCGCGGTGGCTCTCTCCCTGCCAGGAAGCACCTTGACCTTCACTCCCAACAGGAGCAGAGGAGAAGGCACCACTCACAGCCTTTGAGCCTTGGGGACACTGCCAGCTTCACTTCTGATTGAGTGTGCATCAAGCTAAGCTTTGAGAATTGGCTCCAGGCATTTGGGGTTTGCCAAGTCCCATTTTCTGGGAATGGGAAGGCCTTGCAGTGGCCATGGAATATGCCAGATCTCTTCTGGCTTGGTAGGAGCCAGGCAGGCCAAGTTAGACAAGGAGGAGGCCTTGCACAGTGTCGTTTGTAACCTGCAGACAGTAACGTAAGTGTCCTTACCTCAGCGCTGGGGCTGCAGGGCATTGCTGTGCATGAGTTATGAGCTTTTTATTGGTGCTTCGGGGTGACATTCTGAACGGCGTGTGCTTACTCATTTCTGGTTATCAGCAAGCTGTAATGTTTCAAACCGCCAGCGGACAGTCAGAGATAAACTTGAGCCAGCTTCAGACTGAGTGGCGCCCGGGACGTATTTCATGCTTTGTGGATTTTCTTTCCTTTTTTTTTTTAAATTGTAAGATGATACATAATTTTTTTTAAACCTGAGAGTATTTATACAAGGTACAGAAAGAAAAAAAAGTCCTCCAAATCTAAAAGCATGTGAATACTACTCACTGGCTGCTCTCTGCTTTTTTTTTTTTTTTTTTTTTTTTCCTTCTTCTTCTTCTCTGTGTTGGAGGACTGCAGTGATCTCCCAAAATGGTCAGTCCAGATTTGATGGGTACTTGCACCCTGGAAGAGGCAAAAAAGGGCCATCAACACTCATATCAGTTTCCCAAATATGCCATAGAGAGGTGCCCACGTGCAGGCTACATTTGAAATTAATGTAAAGGGAAAAAATTCTGTGCAAACGAAATTCCCTTTGAAATTCTCTTGTACCCGCCATAAACGGTTCTGCAGAATAATTCATCTAAAGGTGCGAGTCTGGGAGCCATTGAGCTCCACAGGAAGGCCCCAACCCTGGGGCCTCGTACAGAACAAGGGTGAATCCCTGGTTGTGAGGAATTCTGAAGTCTCCCACTCGCCTGCAGAGATCCCACATGCTCTTTTAACGTTAACAGATTGGTTCCAGCTCTGCATGGGGGAAACTCCAGCAGGATGTGGCTACAGAGGGGAGGGTCCTGCCCCAGGGGCACTTTTAATGCTTGACACTGACAAGGTGTTTGGGAAATGGGAAGTTTTGATGTCATTAATGGGACTGACTGGGACTTTGTAGAGTCTCTTCCCTTTCTATTCAACCCACCTGAAAACTTCTGTTCTCCTATCCACCCAACACCAGGCACAGAGTGGGGGCGGGGGGCAGCCATTGCAGACCCCTGCAGGCAGCAAGTCTGGGGGTGTCGATCAAACCTACATACTCTGAAGCTTTTCATGACCGTATTCCTGCTACTTTGGAACCCCAGGAAAAGCAGATTCCACAGCAGCCTCCCAAGCACTGTAGAAGATATGAATACGTGGACACTTTGGGGCTCCACCATTTTATTTAAGTTGCTGGAGAGAAGCATCCTTGAGTTCTGGCATGGTCTGACGTTGGCTAACGGTGCTTGTGATTTGATCAGAACCCTTAGCCTCTCTCACAAATGGCGATGGACGGACTAACCTAAAATGCCCAATATCAGGTCAACAGACTGGAGGGAGTAGGTTTTTATAAAAAACAACAAACCTAAAGTGGGAACAAAGCCCTCTAACCTGCTGTAACTAGCCTGACCAGTGTCTTGCCAGATGCAAGAGCCGCTTGTGACATGGTCACCTGCTGGCCCCAAGGCAACGCAGCCACGAGGCTCCCAGGTATGTGCAGGGACAGATGGCGGAGCTGCGCTTCTCCCTGCAGCTTCAGCTAAATGGTGGAGGCTGAGCTATGCAGAGGGACATCTTCAGGAAATAAGGGCAGGGAGTACAATAAAACACTGCTGGGGCTACACATGCTCTGCTTATCTAGCAGTTTGTGGAGCAGAAAAAAAAAACAGCAGGGGAAGCCACTCTTCCTCCACACTTTTATCTGGCTCTATTTTCTATCTTCTGGTTTTAGAACATGCAGCTCTTTGGGTATAATTGAAATGGCAAGCTGGACAGGGAGATTTTTGCAGAAAATAGCTGTCCTTAAGATTTTTTGCCGACCACCACTGCTGCAGGAGTTGCCATTCCTGTCACAGAGGGAGCCCGTGTGGAAGTCCACCTGGGAAAGGACTCTGCCATGGAAGCCAACAGCTGCCTCGCAAGACGCTGGCATCAGCAGGCAGCAGGGGCTTCAGCCATGCTCAGCCCACCTGGTGGCCTGCTCTCAATTCATCAGCTGCTCTCTCTTTTGATTTCCCAACAGGGAAGTGCAGCTGCGGGTGACTTCTGGGGAGAAAATAAGTCTGGAGAAGGGCCTGCAATCACCTACTTTTACTTTTTTTTCCCCTCCTTTCTCTGAGTTCCTGGGGTAAAGCATGGTGGGGGAACAGGACAAATGGAAGAAGAGAGGGGCCAGTGTTGCAGTGCAGTGAGTTAAGCCATCACTTGCAATGCTGCCATCCTATGTGTCCCAGTGGCTCCACTTCCTATCCAGTGCCCTGCTAATGCACCTGGGAAAGCAACAGAAGATGGCCCAAGTGCTTGGGCCCCTGTTACTCATGTATGAGACCCAGATGGAGTTCCTGGCTGCTGGCTTCAGCCTGGCCCAGCTTCAGCCATTGTGGCCACTGGGGGAGTGAACCAGCAGACAAGATTTCTCCCTCTTTCTGTGTCACTCTGCTTTTCAAATGAATAAAATAGAGCTTAAAAAAATTAAAATCAAAAAGGAATGGAAGAGAGTGGGAGGTGGCCAGGAAAGTGCTGTAAAGCTGCCTTGTGGGATTTGGGCAGTGGGTTAGTGGATTGTGGCTCCCTCACAGAGTGCACAAAGAAGGCCAACCTGGACCTTGAGCAGAGCTTAGCAGGGACAATCAAGTGGTCCCTCTCCTGAGCAGCTGGGCTTGGGAGGGAGGACCCTGAGTGCCTGGGCCCACAGCTAGCAGCCCCCTTGCTACCTCCGGGAGCAGTTTCACCCCAAGTCTTGCAGATCTGTTGTTCTGTCCCCACTGCCTATGTGGAGTAACTGTTCCAGGTCTTGCAAGGGAGAATTAGAGCTGATGAGTTCCCTCAGTGCAGGACAGCAGATGGAGCTGTGGCCCAGAGTCACCCTGAATCATAGGAGTTTAGTCAATCTCCTGCTCTCTGTCACCACCCTGATTGCCCACCGTGGACATTGGCCTGGCCTATAGCCAACAACTTTGAAGGCGCTTCCTCTGGCAGGAGGGTGAGGGTCAGGGGTCTATGTCATGGTCCCACTGGGTGGTAGCCCTGGTCCTGGGTGAGAGCTGCTGGCTTCCTGACCCAGTGCTTGGCCACTGTGTGGGCAAAGCTGGCCTTGACCCTGGGAAAAGGTCTCTAAGTGTCTCTTCAGACCACTGTGGATACAAGTCTGAGTCTTTCCCAACTCACTGAAGAGGGCCATGAACATCCTGTCACAAACTCAGCCCCCTGTCTTCCCACCCAGCTTTGGAGTGGGTGTTTGGCCTAGTGGTTTAAGACACCTGCATCCACATCAGAGTATGTGGGTTTGATTCCCAGCTCCAGCTCCTGACTTGAGCTTCCTGCCAATGCTTACACTGGGAGGCAGCTCAGGTAATTGGGTTCCTACCACCCACGTGGGAGAACTGGATGGAACTCCTGGTTTTTGGCTTTGGCTAGGCCCAGTCCTGGCTATTGCAGGCATGTGAAGAGTGAACTAGCAGGTGGAAGATGTCTGTCTGTTTCTCTCTGTTTGCTTTTATCTTGGATTAAATTTTTTTTAGATTTTATTACTTTATTTGAGAGTTAGAGTTACAGACAGTGAGAGAGAGACAGCAAGAAAGTCTTCCTTCCATTGGTTTACTCCCCAAATGGCCACAACGTCTGGAGCTGTGCCCATCCGAAGCCAGGAGCCAGGCACTTCTTCCTGGTCTCCCACATGGGTGCAGGGGCCCAAGCACTTGGGCCATCCTCCACTGCTTTCCCAGGCCATAGCAGAGAGCTGTACCGGAAGAGGAGCAACTGGGACTAGAATGGCATAATTCCATATGGGATGCTGGTGCCGCAGGCAGAGGATTAACCTGCTGCACCATGGCGCCAGCCAAATTTTTTTTTTTTTTTTAAATAAAAAATCCAGCCCTTTGGAGGCAGCAGGGACTCACCAACAGTCTTTTATTCTTTAGTCTTTGTTGCTGGAAAATGAAGGCAGGCACGGTGTGCCCAAACCCACTCTATACCTATACACGGGTTCCCCGTGGCCCTGTGTGGATGAGGTCAAGCTCCTTCCTTGGCACATCCCTGGGATCCTCTGACCCCAGAAACAGCCCAGGGATAAATGTGCCTGTTCCTGCTGACTGTCACACCTTATTTAATGTTTGTTATTCCAATGTGTCATTCAGATGATTTCTTTCATCCTGAGCTATTCAAGTGGCAAGCATTATTTCAGAAGTGGGTAATAAGCAAGAGAATAAAAGTCGCTTGTCACCTCCCTCTCCAGAGATAACCCCTGCTCCTATTCTCCATGTTAGTCCCTCCCCCTCTTCTTCCACATTTTATGTTTTGATGGTGAGCAAAGAACCAGAGAAAGGTGGCATCCCGAGCCATTCAGAAAGGCAGTTTAAATAGCTATGCGACGGTTTGCGAGCTTTAGTGCGCATGAGAATCACCTGGAGAGAGCTTGTACAACACTTGGTCCCAGACAGGCCCTTGGGAGCTCTGCGTTCCAGGGGTGTAGAGGGAGACGTGGGCCAGCCCTCTCCAGCCCAGTTCCTCGGAACAGCTGGAGTGGCTGCCAGCCGCCCCTGTTGTCCCCCCACCCTGGCTCATGGTCCATGACTTTTCCAGAAGGTCATGACCTTTCTCCTGAGGATCCATCTGAGCCTTTGATATTGAGTTCATGTTCCAGGAATGGTGCAGAGGCAGGAGCTCTCCAAGGTCATGGTCTCTCCAGGAAGCTGCCGTGAACGAGTGGGTGTGGATGCTGGCACTGCCCCTTCCTGGCCGCATGGCCTTGACCCAGCCACTTCCCTGAGCGCCAGCTTCCTCACAGGTGACGTGAGCATGACCTTCTTGGGGCGGGGATCGAGTTGGAATGGGTGTCCATGGTAACTCATCTTGTTCCGGCCCACAGTTAAGTCCCAAGGAGTTATTGTTAAACTCAAGTAGTGTGGATACTGAAGTCGGGCAGCCGATGATGGCTCTGTTTGCTCCATATTTATGTGTTTGCCAACCAGAAAGAATGGAAGAGCACCTGGCTCATGGGTTTGGGGGTGATAACCAGATGAAATAAGCAATGTGAAATGTACAGTACAGATTGGGTATCCCTTATCCAAAATAATTGGGACCAGAATTTTTCACTTTGCCCCCCAAGATTTTGCAATGTTTGCATATATGTGATGAGCTTGCAGATGGGTCCCACACCTAAGCATGGTTTCATATACATCATGTATATGTATAACCTGAAGGTAACCTTTAAAAATTATTATTTGAAGGGGCTGGTGCTGTGGCATAGTAGGCTAAGCCTCCGCCTTCTGCATCTGCATCCCATATGGGCACAGGTTCGTGTCCTGGATGGTCCTCTTGCAGTCTAGCTCTCTGCTTATGGCCTGGGAAAGCAGTAGAAGATGGCCCAAGTGCCTGGGACCCTGCACTTGCAGGGCTCCTGGCTCCTTGCTTTGGATCAGCCCAACTCTAGCCATTGCTGCCATTTTGGGAATGAACCAGTGGATCAAAGACCCTTTTTGTCTGTCTCTCCCTCTCTTTTCTCTCTCCCTCTCTTTTCTCTGTATCTCTATCTTTCAAATAAATAAATAAAATCTTAAAAAATAAAAAATTATTATTTGAAAGGCAGAGAGACAGAGAAAGAGAAATATACAGGCACACAGAGCTCCCATCTGCTGGTTCATTCCCCAAGTGCCTATAATGGCTAGAGCTGGGTTGAGATCTAACCCAGGAGCCAGGAACTCAATCCAGGTTACCCACATGGGTGGCAGGGACCCAACTACATGAGCCATCACTGCTGCCTCCCAGGGTCTGCATTAGCAGGAAGCTGGAGTCAGAATCTGGAGCTAGGAATTGAACTCGGCATTCTGATATGGGAAGTTGGTGTCCCAATCTAGTATCTTAATTGCTAGGCCAAACATCTAGCCTTGAAAGTGAGTTTATACAATATCTTTAAATAATTTTATATATGAAACAAAAATAATGGTATGAAATTTTCTACTTGTAGTGTCATATTGGTGCTCAAAAAGTTCTAGATTTTGGAGTAGCTTGGATTTCAGATTTTTGGCTCTGGGGGTACTTAGCTTGTATAAGCTGAATCTGTATATTATATGAACAAGAAACACACATTGTTCTTTTAACTGTTTAATAGCTTTGCTTTGTGCTCCATCAGCCTGGGGCTCCACCAACAGTCTGAATTTTTTATTGTTCAAGATTCAAGCAAACTCACGTGAAGAGAGATTGGTTCAAGGCATGCCTTTGCAGCCGACACTGGATTCACTGGTTTACAACACCCTGTAGCCAAACCGCCTTTTTCTGCCTGGTGCTGGGCTTAGGTGAGTCTGCGGAGGAGAAGGGAGTGAGCAGGGTAGCTCCAGGCAGATGCAGGGGCCAGAGGCATGGTTCCTAGCAGCAGCTGCCAGGAGAGCTGAAGTGTGAA
This sequence comes from Oryctolagus cuniculus, assembly GCF_051225735.1. Lineage (NCBI taxonomy): Eukaryota > Metazoa > Chordata > Mammalia > Lagomorpha > Leporidae > Oryctolagus > Oryctolagus cuniculus. The sequence goes on from NC_142875.1 coordinate 87,420,312, forward strand.
TCTTCAGGCAGCAGGAAGCCAGGCAGGGGGCTTTGTGGAGCTCCCAGGGATGAAACCATGTTCCTCAGTGTGTAATCGACTCAGCAATGGCTGAGTTTGGTTTCTAAACACTCCCTCCACGTATCAAGACACACCTCTGCGGACTGATACTGGCTCTCCATGAACCTCAGCCCCACCTTTCTCCCTGGGCTTTGCAGGTAGGACCAGGCACAGGCAGAAGGTGGGCAGTTTGGCATCTCCAGGTGCAGGATCTCAGCAGAATGGAGTCTCCACCTCTCTAGGTCTTTCCTGCTCCCTCCAGGGCAGGGCCAGTCAGGACTGCCATTGTGACCCTGTTTTGCAAGTTGTTGGCTCCAGTGATTAGAAGGTTTATCAGTGAATGAAATGCTGCTGGGTCTTTTTATTGGGCCCAGGAGGTAAAGAATGATTTATGGAAACGAAGAAGTCCACAAGCACATTCTGGCTCCCACAGTGTCCTGACAGATTGGAGAAGGTACAGCGGCACCCCGAGCCCGACCTTGGGGTCTCGGCTGGTTGAGCAGATGACCTAACTCATTATCAGTCTAGTAAATGGACCTGCTGATCCTGCCTGGCTGGTCCGAGAGAACCAAGGGATGTACACATCTGCCACGGTGGTTAAGATGCTGCTTGGGATGCTGCATCCCCTATTGGAGAGCCTGGATTCAATTCCTGGCTTCAGCTCCCGATTCCAGCTTTCTGCTAATGCAGACCTTAGGAGGCAGCAGTGATGGCTCAAGTAGTTGGGTTTCTGCCTCCCGTGTAGGAGTCCTGGATTAAGTTCTGGGCTCCTGCCTTTAGCCTGGCCTAGCCTTGTCATCTTGGGGGATGAACCAGCAGATGGAAGATCTCTTTCTGCTTTTCTGTCTCCATACCTTTTAAATGAAAATGAAAGTAAATATATATATTTTTAAAAAAGAATAGACTAGTAGACAACTGTCCATTTAAGGAGTGATTCCCCTACCTTGTCTCACCACTACCACAAAGGAACATTTCTAAATAACTCATGGAGCTCTTTTATTTTCTTAAAGGTTTCATTTACTTATTTGAAAGTCAGAGTTAGAGAGAGAGAGAGAGAGAGAGAGAGAGAGAGAGATCTTCCATTCTCTTCTTCACTCTTCAGATGGCCACAATGGCCCTGGCTGGGCCAGACAAAATCAGGAGGCAGGAACTCCATCCAGGTCTCCCCAGCAATGGCAGGAGCCCAAGTACTCAGTCATCCTCTGCTGCTTTCCCAGATGCATTAGCAGAGAGCTGGATGAGATAGAGCAGCCTGGATAGGAACCGGTGACCATATGGGATGCTGGCATTGCAGGCAGTGGCTTAACCCAGTCCACCCCAGTGCTGACCCTGACCCATGGACTTCTACACTCTGTACTGAGTATGCTGCACCAGAACATTCAGTGACTTTGAAATGTGCATTAAATAATGTTCAGGACTTCATTGATGGCTAAGGAAAGCAGCACATTATTGACCCAAACAATTTCTGTTAGTGAAGAAGACAGGATGGCTGGGCAGTGTGGCAGGAACTGACTTCTCGGGGGACAGTTCAGCTTTCCAGGGGGACTTGGGCCACGGGACGTCCACCCAGGTGGCAGGACTCAAACTGATTTCTTTTGATGCTGTCCTCCTCCCCAGAGCCTCCAAGCCAGAGAAAGAGTTTGAATTTTGTGTTACAGATCATACATTATTAGAATTAACTCTTTATCCTCTGGATGCTTTCAGGAGGAGGGAGAGCTTGGGAAATATCTTTAAATAAGCTTAAGGGTCATATGTAACCCGCTGTATCTTAGGGTTTTATAGAAATCTGTTTAATCTACAAGTCAACCCTTTAAGACTGGAACCATTGCTATCCCCATTTTACAGACAAAACTGAGTGCCAGGCAGGCTCATCACACATCTTCCATTGGGAGTGTCCTCTTGCTCCTTCTTTCCAAACCTTCTGCCAGACTCTGTGGCTGGGAAACTATACTGGGAAATCCCTCTCTCCCCAGCAGCAGCAGGGACAGGGATTCCGGTGCACTCACCAGTACTCTGCCTCCTGTCCACTTCCATGCCCCATGTCCTCTTGGCCTTGGTGACTCCTAATCCTGCCTGCCAGTGGTTCCCAAGGCTGATGAGAGGAAGCAGGCCCCATGCTCACCCTGCAGACCACTAAGGATGGCTCTGAGCCCTCAAGTCCAGTTAATAAGAAAAGATGTGGCAGTGGAGACCTGGGGCTGTAGCCAGAGGCCAGGAGAGGCAGCCTTGCCACCTGAACTTCACAAGGGTTTCCTGAGAACCAAGGGCAGCAGGAAACAGGGTGGAAGCAGTCCTAGACAAAAGGCAGGATGCTTCCAGATTTAAACAGCTGCTCCCTGAAAGCCCCAGCCAAAGCAGAGGGCTGGTCTGCTGCCATGCCCATGGGATGAGTGCCAGGGTGGGAATCAGTCTTCAGGCTGGGTGTACACTGGAGAGGGATCCAACCATCGCCCCTCTGTACCAGGTAGTGCCCATGTGGGGGTGCAGAAACACCCCTCACATACATACATACCACCCCAAGTGCGCAGCCTGGGCAGAAAGAGGAGCCGGCCAAAGGAGCATCCTCTTAGGAGAGGGCCCAACTCCCCACCCAGGCCCTACCATGCTTCTATTCTTCCTGCCTTCCCCCAGGTGGGCTCTGAGGGGCAGCTTCCGGGAGCACCCAGGGGTCTCAGAACCTGTGGGCCTCACCAGCAAGTGAGGCCAGGCTCAGAAGGAAACAGGAGCCTCAGTCTGGAGTGCTAATATATTTAACCAATGCTTGTTGGGCAGCTGCCATGGCACAGTGCAGCCTTGGGTAGGGCAAGGGAGCCAGGCAGTCTCTGACTTCCAGGATAGGAGGAGGGCACATTGTAGACACCACAAAGGAGGGTGCCGGCTGGCTCTCTCTGCTCCTGGGAGGCTAGGGACACCACAGACGCTTCCGGGAGAGTGGAGCAGGTGGCTAGGCAGTGGCAATGTGGCCCATGGGACAGATGGCCTGTTCCTGTGAGTCCACATTCCTGAAAGGGCTCCATTTACCCACCAAGATCACAGGTGCCTTCTGGCTTCTGGAACTTGACGAGGAATGGCAAGGCATTTCTTAAACTGCTCCTGAAACTCCTGCCCATGGCTCTGACAGCAGGTGTCACACTACTTGGATGAGTTACTCTACAGAAAAGGCACTTGCTTGCACTCATTTTTAGTAAAAGCAAAACCAATTGAGCTATATAAAACCAGAGCTTTGGGAACCTGGGGAGGGAGTCTCTTCCTACTCCTTCGATGGTACATTATTTCATGGCGGCCAGCACCGAGCTGGGAAACCATCCAGACAGAGCCAGGAAGATATGGGTAAGTGGGCACTAGCTTTCCAGGGTTGGGGGATGTGGGTGTACCCTATAGCAGATACATTGCCTAAGACATAGGGCGTGGTGCCCACAGAGCATGGAGGCATCAGTAAAGGTGCAGTGGTGGGGGCAGGTAAGGAGCAATGAACCTTGGGGTGGGGAGGGTCCTCAAGATCCCCACCTGTCCAGGGGCCCTGGGGAGGGGTGGGTCCAGGGCTGTGCTCTACTCTAAGGTTGGGATGAGGATTTCAGGGGGCCTGAGGTTCATACAACTGGGAGGGTTCTCTTTGAGGAAAATAATATAGGGGTGGTATTTGGCACACTGGTCAAGATTCCACATCACATCAAGAAGTGCCTGGGCTCAAGTCTCTGTCCCACACCTTATTCACACTTCCTGCCAATGCAGGCCCTGGGAGGCAGCAGGTGATGGCTCAAGTGGTTGAATTGCTGCCACCCACAGGAGAGACCTGGATGACTTCCAGCTCCTGGGCCTCTAGGATGGGAGTCTCTCTCTATCTCACCTCTTTGTGGCATTTATCTCTCAGATGGCCCAGCTTGGTGTGGTAGTATTCCGTGTGCACATTTTTTAAAGATTTATTTACTTATTTGAAAGGAAGAATTACAGAGAGGCAGAGGCAGAGAGAGAGAGAGAGAATTGTCTTTCATCTGCTGGCTCACTCCCTAAATGGCCACAATGGCCAGAGCTGGGCTGATCTGAAGCCAGGAGCCAGGAGCTTCTTCCAGGTCTCCCATGTGGGTGCAGGTGCCCAAGAAATTGACCATCTTCTACTGCTTTCCCAGGCCACAGCAGGGAGTTGGATCAGAAGTGGAGCAGCTAGGACTTGAACCAGTGCCCATATGGGATGCCAGCACTGCAGGCAGCGACTTCACCCACTGCACCACAACCCCAGCTCCTGTGTGCACAGCTTTTACTCCTTGAGTGCATAGGTTGTACCTCACTTTAGAACCTTCACCTATGTTTATTGAATGAATGAATCTCTTTTTTGATCAAGGAAAATGTCAGTGCTCAGAGATCAAGCAATTTGCCTGAAGTCACCTAGCTGGTGAGTGGCAGAGTCAGAACTAGAACTGAGACTTGAGAAGTCAGGCCGACATCACCTTCTACAAATCCAATGTTCCCAGGAGCTGTGGTGCTGCCTCTGATTCAGTCTGATGGGCCAGTTCAAGGATGGGTCAAGCCTTTGCACTCTCCTCATCCCTCACGCCTTCATGACCTTTGCAGAAAGGTTGCAGACAGCAGTGTAGACACTATAACCAGATCATCCAGTGCTGCTCAGCTTGAGATCAGCAAGGTGGGGGGGGGGGCAGAAAGTAGCTGGACAGAGGTTTGGGCTTTCTCTTCAAATTTTTGTCATCACTGTCTCCCATTACTGTGGGTCTCATGCAATGTGACTTTGTATTTGCATATGTGTGTACATGAAAATACTTATATTTAAACCTTTTATTGTAAAAATTTTTCACAAAAGCAGACCAATGGGCTGGTGCTGTGGTATAGTAGGTAAAGCCACCACCTGTCATATTGGCCTTTCATATGGGTGCCAGTTTGAGTCCTGCCTGCTCTACATCTGATCCAGCTCTCTGCTAATGGCTTGGGAAAGCAGTAGAAGATGGCCAGCTCTCTGCTAATGGCTTGGGAAAGCAGTAGAAGATGGCCCAAGTCCTTAGGCCCCTGCACTCACATGGCAGACCCAGAAGAAGCTCCTGGCTCCTGGCTTCGGATCGGCCCAACTTCTCAGTTGTGGCTATTTGGGGAGTGAACAAGTGGATAAAAGATTCTCTCTCTCCCTCTCCTTCTCTCCCTCTATTCTCCCTCCCTCTCTCTTTCTCCCCCTCTCTCTTTCTGCATCTGCCTCTCTATAACTCTGCTTTCAAATAAATAAAGAAATCTTTAAAAAAGAAACAGCAGATGATACAGTGAGTCTCCACATGCCATCACCCAGCTATGACAGGCACCAGCATTCTTCCATAGTCTAGTCTGCAAGCTTGTAGCCCTGGGTGTCATTTACCACTGTGTCCTTACACCTGCAATTACTGTAAACTAGTGACTGGATCTAGCAGCTCGGGCGGGTTTGGTTTCCTTTTTGCTTGTCAAGAATGCTCACTTGACAGGTGGTAGTGTTATTCCCATCAGAAGCACATAAAGCTGTTGGACGCTGTGAAGTAGCTCAGTGCCATCATCCAATTTGAAGTGGGAGAACCAGCTCTCCCGCAGACATGAGAGATGGGGAGGGTTTACTTTGGGTGGTGTCTTGACAGAGGGTGTGGATGAATTAGCTAATGAAGGGACAGAAAGCACACAGCTCAGTGACAGGCCTCCTGGAGTAGGAAGATCCCAGAATCTGGTGCCACATCGCTGGAGACAGGACATGGATATTCAGTAACATCTGGGACTCATCTGAGTCACTTGTGACGGGGGTGCCATGGCAACCAGGACCGGTGGTTTGCAAGGAAGCATCCCAGCTCCTTTCCTCTGAGAAGCACATGGGAAGTGTTGGAAGAGCTGCAGCTTCAGTTGTACTTGGGCATAATGCTTCTGACTGGAGTTTTCGGTGGGGAGGTGGAGGACAGCGGGGTGACAGATGCTGCCAGAGTGCCTATGGGTTGGGACTGTCAATGGGAGGGAAGACGTTGTGTAGCTCAACAGAAAATGCAGGAACCAGGGCTGAGACGGCTCATGGCGCCATCTGGGTCCTCACCAACCACACATCCTTGATTGAGTCACCTCTTTGCACCTTCTCTTCTGTCTACACATTGTGGGGACCCCCAGTAGTCCCCAGCTGACCTTGTGGTTTCCTAGAATACAGAAAGGCTTTAGAGATGCTTCATCTGTAGTTTTTATTATATCCCCCCACCCCGCCCCAGATTGGCCTTGCCTCCCAGCAAGAGAATTCTCTTCAACTCTGTGCTAGGCACCACAATAACACCCACATAGCAGGGTCTTGGCCACCTCTGTGGGTCTAAATAGAAGCGTAAGTTCCACATTGGAAGTGGTCTCAGGGTTGCACAAGAAAATTGCTGCAGAATTCCATGGCAAAAGAAAGTTGCTAGAGAATTTCATGGCAAGGTGAGAAAGCACTAAAAAAAAAAAATCAGAGAGCAGCAAGTCCCACTGAAAATCCTTTCCCAGTCCCCACAGAGCAGGAGCGGCCTTCAGTGTCTCAGGACGTGCCAGGCCGTAAAGATAAGCCATAAGCCTGGCTCTTCTTGGAAAGTCTTATCAGGCAGGTTGGAGGGCAGATGCAGCCTCCCAGGAAAATGCCCCCATTGGTGTCTTCCCCTTGGGCTTTACCTGGCCCACTCCCTGTGATGTCAGTTCCTCTGTTCCCATGAGGGAGGAGAGTGGCCCAGGGTGCTGGGGCGTTGGAAAGAGCCCGCCCTGATGAAGTAGGAAGCCTTTGCCCAGGAGTCAGGCGCCACAGCTGGGCTCCTCCCCAGGCCTCTGCACTTGAGATACTTCAGGGAAACTTTCCCATTATCACTGTGACCTCCAGGGCCCCAGGGCGGCCAGTTAATCATTACCCCGGCAGGGCTGTATTCTGTGGCTCTCCGGCCTGGTTAGGTTTATTACTGGCCAAGGGGCCTTGGCTGGTGTTTGGATTGCTCACTGATAGGCACCCCTTTGGCTCCAGTTCAGCCCTCCCTGGATCCAGCAGTCAGGCTCCTCTTGGGAAACTGGAGTATTTGGATTGTTCCCACCTCCTGCCCCTCTTTACTGAGAGGCCTTGGCACCAAGCTCCCCTCTCCCAGAACTCCCCACCAAATCTCCATCAGGAGAGACCCCTGCAATGAAGCTGGAGGCCCAGGAACCCAGCAGCCATCCTCAGAAGGACAAAGAGGCCAAGATGAGTCACGGCCGCATTCCCAGGGACTCCATGCCCTGGTCCCGGCAGCTGGGGCCTGGCTGTACATCCTGTTCTGAAATCCTCTCTTCCTCATGGACTCTCCCTCTGTGTGTCCACACAGGTGCTGAGATAAGCCAGAGTTACTCAATGCATGCATGGAGAAAGCACAGTGACTTCTTCCATGCATCAATGAGTTTTCACAGAAGAGTCCTTAGCAATGAATGCAGCGGAAGGTTCCAGTCCACACGATGGCCCTTGAACTTACCCAGGTCTCGCAGGAAAGCGCTGTGAAAAGTGACAAAGTCACGGTGCACAGAACATGCTGTGTCCACATGCCAGGACTTTCCTGGCCCTCCAAGCTCCTTCTCGTCTCATACCCTGTCCCATGGGGACCCTGCCCCTCGCTGGCCCCACTGCCTGCTTTCCCAACTCCTCATCCCCAGCTGACCATTCCCTAACCTTGCAGCTGATCCAGGCTACAGGGAAGTATCCAGGATGAGGGCCCCTTGTGGCTGTAGCCCAGGGCTCGGGCTGGTGGCTGATCCACGATATCAGTCTCTACATGTGTTCGGGTCAGAGGAGATTCTTTGTCCTCCCTGAGGTTAGCAGACTGAGACGGGGTCTTTGCTCTCCTTCATGCATTCCAGGATGCACAGGGCAGCTTTCCCAGTACAGGATGGTGCTGAGCCCACATCAGTTTCTGGGCAAACCACACTGGGGCCAGGGTTGGACTTTGTGGAGCATGAGAGGAGAAGTTTGTGTTGTGCCAGCCATGCCTTCCATCCCGTGTGCACTGAAGGGACAGTGGCTCCACCAGTGCAGGAGCCCACAGCTCTCTCACCACCCTCACTGTCCATGGAGGGCAAGCCCCCCTCCCTTTTTAAGATTTATTTATTTATTTTAAAGTCAGAGTTACACACACACACACACAGTGAGAGAGAGAGTGAGAACAAGAGCAAGAGCAAGAGCGAGAGCAAGAGAGAGGTCATCCATCTGCTGGTTCACTACCCAAATGGCTGCAACGGCCAGAGCTGGGCTGATCTGAAGCCAGGAGCCAGGAGCTTCTTCCGGGTTTCCCATGTGGGTGCAGGAACCCAAGGAATTGGGCCATCCTCTTTTGCTTTCCCAGGCCATAGCAGAGAGCTGGATTGGAAGTGGAGCAGCCGGGACTTGAATCAGTGCCCATATGGGATGCCAGCACTGCAGGTGGAGGCTTTGCTCACCGTGCCACAGCTCCAGCAGGCAAGCACTTTTGGGTACAAACCTCAGCTCTGGGCTCACTGTGTGGATGCAGAAGATAGCAAGAGGGCTGGGCCAGGCATGGTTCTCTTGGGCGTACCTCCTTTTTCTTCCTTTCTTTTCATCCCATCCAAAGTATATCCATTGCCCTGTGCCATCAGCCAGTGTTAGCTCAGTTGTCAGGGATACAAAGGAGTCATATAGGAAGGCTCAGAGAGAACCCACCCCAGAGAGAGCATGGCATTTGAGGAGGGCCATAGGTCCCTGGAAACAGGGCAGGTGCAGAGGGCATGGCTTCCAAGGTAGCCCTGTGGACTTGAATGTGATGGGCACTCAGCTGGCTTCCTTAGGAGATAAGAGAAAAGATGGCTATGTCAAGTACAGAAAGGACCAGCTGTAAGCCACCAGGGCCCACCCTCCAGCAATGCCAGAACTGTGACCTTGACCATGACAGGAGTAAACAGAGGAGGGAGTGATAGCAACGAGAAGCACGTCTTCCTCTAGGCTGGGTGAGAAGGATAAGATACAGACTGGAGCAGAGGGCCTCTGCCTCCTTCTACCCCCAAATTCCTGTGGAGGGGTGCAGAGAATGGCACTGAGACAGAGTTCCCTGGAAGTCCCATGAAGGCAGTGCTTTTGCTGCAGCTCCCTCCTACGCCCTTTCTCCTGGGCTTTCTGTCCAAGCTTGATGAACCAAGGAGAATTTGTCATTGCAAACGATGCTTGCTTCCTCCCTTTTATTACACAGTTGATAGCATTAGTTCCTCTGTGATTTCTTTTACTACCTTCCATTTTTATTAATGCTGTGGCTGTCTGTGATAACGATCTCATAAAAAAGTAACTGGATAAACTGTTGCTGGGAGGCCCTGTTGGCACCTTAGATGATGTATCTCTGCTCCGGGGAGTAAGGAGGTGCAGGGCGCAAGTGCAGGGGCTCATTAATATGTTGCCATCACCCGGGACTTTTATGACATTGGTACATACCCTGCGACAGACAATTGCGGTACTTTGCAGTGGTGTGAGCCAAGATAAGGCTTCTCTGTGACCATAAACTTGACAAAGGGTTCCAAGGCAGATGCAGTTGATGGGGAAGGAACCAGAGGAGAGGCCCCTGTGGAGATGCTGGGAGACCTGTGTGCCCATAGAGAATCTGAACAAGTGAAGCTGGAGGAATCCACTGATCAGTCACACCCGACAGCCTAGGAAAAGGGAGACAAGGGAGACAGCACCTCTGTCAGAGGTTGTCCCTGGGAAGCCCATGTGGTCCCTATCATCACCTTGACCACTCACTTTTCCTCTTTTTTTTAAGATTTATTTATTTATTTGAGAGGCAGAGAGAGAGAGAGAGAGAGAGAGAGAGAGATCGTCCACCTGCTGGTTCACTCTCTAGATGGCTGCAACAGCCAGCATTGGACCAGGCTGAAGCCAGGAGCTTCTTCTGGACCTCACATGTGGGTGCAGGGATGCAAGCACTTGGGCCATCTTCTGCTGCTTTCCCAGGTACATTAACAGGGACTGGCTCCTCACCTTCCTCATATAAGCACAGAAAGATCTTTTTTCTTCTTTTTGTTTTACCATCCCTCCTCCCCAGCCAGCCATGCCAGCTGGACCTTCAAGAAGACTGCAGGGGCGTCCCCAACTCTGGAGTCCTTCCCACAGCGGGAGCACAAATTGCAGTCTTCCTTGCTCCAAGAGCAGATGCTGGGACCTGGGGTTGGAGCTGGGGCCTCTGGTCCCCATCTGGGGGCCCATATTTAGCTTTGTGTTTGGTCCACTGTCCACTCTGTTAATAGGTTTAAATTGGATTGGACCAGGCCAAAGGCAGGAGCCTGGAACTCCATCCTGTTCTTCTACATAGGTGGCAGGGGCCCAGGTAGTCGGGTCATCTTCTACTGCCTTCCCAGGCACACTAGCAGGGAGCTGGATCAGAAACGGAGCAGTTAGGAGTCTAACTGGCACTCTGATACGTGATGCTGGCATTGAAAGTGATGGCTTAAGGCGCTGTGCCACAATGCTTGCCCCTACGGTCATATTTTTTTTAAAAGGCACCCTTTTCCCTGGACACTTGTTCATTTTTTTTGTTTAATAAAGAGTGAAGTGAAACTGACACTATGAGAAACAATGACTTGATCAGCTCTTGTCCTGAATGTTGAGGAACAGCTTACTATTTTATTCTTTTTAGTATTTTCTTTTTCTACTTAATACCATTGGTTGAACTCTTTAATTAACACACAATTATTCTTAGGAGTTTAAATCCAACTGAAAATTGATCCCTTTAAAAAATAAGAGTGGGAACAAGAGAGGAAGGAGATGTACAGTTCAGCAGATGCTCACTAGCACTTTCCCCTAAGGGTAAAGCTAGAAATGTGCCCTGGGACTCCAAGTCCCATTAAGTTGGCATGTACCAATACCATCTTACTAGTTAAAGTGATCAGTTTAAGTTCATAATTGATCATAAAGATAGGATTAAGTATCAAAGGGATCACATAAATAAGACCAATGTCTGCTAATAATAGTTGATAGAATTAAAAAGGAGAGAATGGGCCGGCGCTGCGGCTCACTAGGCTAATCCTCCGCCTAGCGGCGCCGGCACACCGGGTTCTAGTCCCGGTTGGGGCGCCGGATTCTGTCCCGGTTGCCCCTCTTCCAGGCCAGCTCTCTGCTGTGGCCCGGGAGTGCAGTGGAGGATGGCCCAGGTGCTTGGGCCCTGCACCCCATGGGAGACCAGGAAAAGCACCTGGCTCCTGGCTCCTGCCATCGGATCAGCGTGGTGCGCCGGCCGCAGCACACCAGCCGCAGCGGCCATTGGAGGGTGAACCAACGGCAAAGGAAGACCTTTCTCTCTGTCTCTCTCTTTCACTGTCCACTCTGCCTGTCAAAAAAATAAAAAAAAATAATAAAATAAAAAAAATAAAAAGGAGAGAATGATTCAACATGGGAAGTGGGATACACAGCAGACTCATAGGATGGCAAATGCCCTAAATAGCATTCTGGCCTCAGAATCAGCCCTTAAGGCATTCGGATCCAGCTAAAAAGCCAATGAGCGTTTCTCAGGCATGGAAAGCCAAGAGACTCTGGCAAAAAAAAAAAAAAAAATGACCTAAATGAAAGATCTCTGTGAATGGGATCCCAGTGGAAAGAATGAGCCATGAAAGAAGGAGGTTCCTTTCTCTGAAGGGAGGAGAGAACTTCCACTTTGATTGTGGCCTTGTTTAAATAAGGTTGGAGTTTGTGAACTCAAGAGGCTTCCATAGCCTTGGCAGCTTATGACAAGAGCCTTGAATGATTACTGATGTCATAAATAAGACTGTCAATTGTTAAATCAACAACAGGAGTCACTGTGCACTTACTCCTCATGTAGGATTTCTTTACCTAATGTGTTGTACTATGCGAATTAATGGTAAAACTAGTCTTCAAACAGTATTTTATACTTTGTGTGTCTGTGTGGGTGTAAACTGTTGAAATCTTTACTTAGTATATATATATATATATATATATATATGTAAATATATATATACACTAAGTTGATCTTCTGTATATAAAGATAATTAAAAATGAATCTTAATGAAGATGGGATGGTTTGCGGGTGGGAGGGTGGTTATGGAGGGAAAAACCGCTATAATCCAGAAGTTGTACTTTCGAAATTTATACTTATTCAATACAAGTTTTCTAAAAAAAAAAACAAAACAAAAACAAATAAAAGAACAAAGAGTGAAAAGAGTGGAGGTAGGCATTTAGCCTAGTGGTTAAGAAGCTTGCATCCTGTATCCGTGTCTGGGCTCGATTTCTGGCTCTGCCTCTTGACTTCGTCTTCCTCTAATGCAAACCTTGGGAGTCAGTAGGTGATGGCTCAAGTAATTGGGTTCCTGTCACTCACATGAGGGACTTGGATTGCGTTCCTGGCTCCCAGCTTCAGCTTAGCCCAGCCTTAGCCCAGGCTTGGTAATGAAACAGCAGATGGTCCCCCCCACCCCTCTCTGCCTGAGGAAAAAAGAGCAAGGTGGGCCTTTGTGGGACTTCTCATGGGGTGGGAGGTCATCACACACACACACACACACAATTTGGGAACCTGCTGGCTTTATGTTTCCCTAGTCTGTGCTTGGTGCTTGCGGGGACAGACAGGAAGAGCCAGCTGGACACAGAGCAATTGGGGAAATTGCTCTGCTTGCTGCCTGGAAAGGTGACGGAAGTGCCAGAGATAAGGACAGGGAGGCTGGAATGGGTCCCCTGTAGACTCCAGCGACACTGTCCTGGACAGGGTGGGACCTGGGGGTGATGCTGCTGTCCTTCTCCACTTGAACACATCACACCCGCACTTCCTGCTCATGGGTGTGCAGGCTCGGGGAAGAGAGTGACCCAACCACTGCCGGGTGCTCCAGTGCCTCCATCCTTCTCCAGCTGTTCCTGTTAGCCCTGAACACCCTACCCACACCTCTGTGTCCCTTGAGCTTCTGCACACACAGCGTCTCTCTAGCAAGCCCCATTTATGATCCACCTGCTAGGAACTGTGATATTTTTAAGGGGCACCAGCCTGCGTTTAAGTAGTGTGTTATCTCTTTCTTTCCCTGTGTTTAATCCTCACTTGTATTAAGTAAAATCAATATAGTACAAAATTCCCTCTCCATCCTCATGGCTCACCTAAGTCATAGAGGAAAAACCATGCAGGCCCCAGCTGTGTCCAGCTCATCTGCCATCCCTGAATGGCCCCCACACAAATGCTTCTGATACAGTTTCCCTGTTACACAGGGTCTGGCTGGCCCTCCTATCAGCTCGCCCAGTAAGAATCAGGACCAGGAAGCGTGAAGCAAACTGACTTCCTATGTGATGTGTGCTGCTCAAGCTGTGCCATAGTTTACGACTTTCTTATCCTGTGACGAGTTCCATAATGGCCTTCCCATCTTTGCAAAATATCTGTGCATGAATCTGAGGTCATTGGTTCCAGGATCCCTGGGGATACCAAAATTTACAGATGCTCCAGTCCCCTATATAAATTGTGTAGTATCTGCTTATGACTTGTGCACACCCTCCTGCATATTCTCTATAATGTCAAGATGATTTATAATACCTAGTACAATGAGAGTGCTGTGTAAATAGTTGGTGTACTGTATTCTTTATTGAGTAATGATAAGGCAAAAAGTCTGCACATGTGTAGAAGAGACAATCTTTTCTGAATATTATCTACACGTGACTGGCTGAATACATAAGTGCTGAGCCCATGGATACTAAAAATACAGGCATATACATTTGACTTATAATAGCCAAAATTGTAACAGTCTACACGTCTGTCAGTAGCAGCATGGGGTAGATAGATTGTGAAACAGACACACAACGAAATACTATGCAGTGACAGGGATGAATGAACTGCCACTGTGGGCATGGATGGAACGGGAAGCCAGGCACAAAAATTTCCTGTGCAATTCTCTTTACATGAAATGTAATAGTTGGGGCTGGCACTGTGGTGTAGAGGGTAAAGCTGCCCCTGAAGCGCTGGCATACCATTTGGGTGCCGGTTTGAATCCTGGCTGCTCCACTTCCGATCCAACTCTCTGCTAATGCCTGGGAAAGCAGTAGAAGATGGCCCAAGTCCTTGGGCCCCTGCACCCACATGGGAGACCTGGAGGAAGCTCCTGGCTCCTGGCTTTGGATCGGCACAGCTCCAGCTATTGTGACCATCTGGGGAGTGAACCAGCGGATGGAAGACCTCTCTCTCTCTCCCTCTCTCTCTCTCTCTCCCGCGCTCTGCATTTTAAGTAAATAAATAAATTGTTTTAAAGAAATGTAATAGCAGGCAAAACTCTTCTGTAGTCTAGCTGTGCGATTGTGAGGTGTGTGCTTTTCTGCATGTGCGCTGGATTTCAAAAAGATGGTTGTGTGGGAAGTCTTCCCCTGGCCAGCAACCTCACTCTGGATCTGGTGCCCTTCAGGAGCTTGCTACCCATTCCTGAGGACTGCCCCCTGCATGCTCACTGGAGGACATCCAGGTCTGTATCTTGATTTTTGACTTCCCCTTTGCATCTACTTCTACTTCACAGCAATACCTGGCCCTCTGGGGGCATGATTAACAGGTAGGGCAATCGTTTCTCTCCTTCCTTCAATGCCTGCAGCAGGGGGCAGGAAACGCACAGCCAGGTGCTCTTCCTGAAGGTATGCCAGACTCTTTAAAGCCCAGGTGCCATCTATGCCACCCCACCCCTGGCTGGTGGCTCTGAAGCTGGGGACTCTCAAGTCTCCTAGGTCATGGTCTTGACCAAGGACCCCGGGCCACGGCCTGTCAAACCACATTTGCAAAGTGAGGGCTTCTCCAGGGAAACCGGAGTTTTCTAAGACACAAGGACTGACTGCATGGCTGCCAGGGGTCTAGCTGTGACCTTGACAGCCCAACCTCTAAGGAAGATGAGAGCAAGAAAGGAACAAGGAAGAGGAAGCAAAAGTTGGGGAATGGGGCCAAGGCTGGAAAGATATCCAGGAGGGAGGGGGCACAGGTGGGGTTCCCCCTCCCCCGAGAGTTGAGTACCCTTCTCTTATGGATTTCTGTGGCCCTTGGTGCTCTTTCCTGTCCATGTCAGTCTTACTCTCTAGGCTGGTGGTGGGTGCCCGAGGAGGAGCCCTCTGTGCCTGCTGCCCAGGCTGTGTGGGTTAACCCATGGCTCTTTCCTGTGGATCTTCCTGCTCCACCCAGGGGAACACACCACCTCCTGCCCCCACACTCCTAGACTGCCTCAACTCCTCACTCTGCTTACACCTGCTTCTGAGAAACAAACAATTTTTTTTAAGTTTTATTTACTTATTTGAAAGTCAGAGTTACACAGAGAGAGGAGAGGCAGAGAGAGAGAGAGAGGTCTTCCATCCACTGGTTCACTCCCCAATTGGCCACAATGGCGGGAATTGTGCCCATCTGAATCTAGAAACCAGGAGCTTCCTCTGGGTCTTCCCACATGGGTGCAGGGGCCCAAGGACTTGGGCCATCTTCTACTGCTTTCCCAGGACATAGCAAAGAGCTGGATCAGAAGTAGAGCAGCCAGGACTCGAACCAGCACTCACTACGTCACAGTGCAAGCCCCAAGAAACAGACTCTTGAAAGGTGAGCCCTTGCCCCTACCAGCCTTGGTGCCCACTTTGCCCCAGGGAATGACTTTTCTTCCTTTTGGGACGTGAGTTCATGCAGGTCCTTCAAAGCATTCACAGAAAAATGCAATTAAAAAGTATGTTGGGGCTGGCGCTGTGGCGCAGTGGGTTAACGCCCTGGCCGGAAGTGCCAGCATCCCATATGGGTGCCGGTTTGAGACCTGGCTGCTCCACTTCCGATCCAGCTCTCTGCTATGGCCTGGGAAAGCAGTAGAAAATGGCCCAAGTTTTTGGGCCCCTGCTTCCGTGTGGGAGACCTGGAAGAGGCTCCTGGCTCCTGGGTTCGGATTGGCGCAGCTCCGGCCACCTCGGCCAACTGGGGAATGAACCATCGGATGGAAGACCTCTCTCTCTCTCCCTCCCTCTCTCTCTCTTTCTGCCTCTCTCTCTGCCTCTCCTCTCTCTGTGTAACTCTTTCAAATAAATAAATAAATCTTTAAAAAAAGGTATGTTTATGGGAAAAAATGAAACTCAAGCATAGTTTTCTTACCGTACTCATTTTCTATAAACTTTTTGAGGACTCCTCGTCCTTGGGGTCATTTGAGGAGGTGTTACAAGTAGAAGGTGGGGGACTCTCAGACGTCACCCCTTAACTTTCCAGCTGCACTTTCTTTTCTGTAGCACAGAGCAGTCACGCCTTCCCCTGATACTCTGTCCCCTCCAGGGTTGGAGGTCATTGTGGAGCCACACCTATTTCCATGACCACTCCCAGGGTGGGGCTGCTGCGGGCGGGACCCTCTCTGAGACTTCAGCTCCCGCTACCCACTTGGCAGCAGGTTTCTGACCAAGCCAAGGATGACGTGGTCTGATTGGGGGAGTGGGAAGTCAAGCCCCGAGGTGCAACCTGCACCTGCCCTGAGAGTGGCACTCACCGGGTTATGCATTAACAGGGGACTGGCTCCGTGGCAGGCCCCAGGGCTGCAATTGAAAACCGAACAGACATGTTTATAACCAGCAGCCTTCCAATAAATGACCTCCTCTGCCAAAAATGGGCCCTCTTCCCTTTTTCATGTCAACCTTGTCACAGGGCTGCAGTGACAGGTGAGCAAACAGCAGGGTGACCAAGCAAGGAAAATCCCTGCTCCTCAGCGGGCCCACAAATCTCCCTGTGCCTGACCTGAGCGGCATTATCGCCTGGGAACAGAGGGTGCAGATAACGGGGAGCCATTGAGGGTGGGCTGGTCCTGATCAGAGCCCAGAGAGGCCCAGGAAGGGAAGAGGGCAGGACGTGCAGGCAAGCAGCAGGTGTGTGAGGGGGTATATGAAGGCATTTTCAAAAGCTTGTGGGAAAATGGAATGAAAAGATGAGTTCGAATGAGTTTTGAAATCCATGCATGGTTCCCCATCATACTTGTTTCCATGAACTTTCTGAAGACTTCTGGTATACCTTGGTCTGCAGTTGCCGCCAAGGCCACGGACCTTCCATGTTTCTCATTCTAAGAGGCTGAGAAGCAAGGTGAGAGTGGCTGTCTCTGTGGGCCATCTTTGCACCAGCTAGGAAAGGGTGCTCTTCATCTGAACAGAAGCTGCCTCGGGGACCTCGGGGGAGCAGTGTGTGGGCAGATGGCTGCTCAGGTAGGCCAGACAATCCTCAGGGCACTAGCAGAGACCCTGCTTCTCTCTTTCTCTCTCTCTCTCTCTCTCAGATTTATTTATTTATTTGAAAGATGGAGTTACAAAGAGGCAGAGATAGAAAGAGAGAGAGAGAAAGGTCTTCCATCTGCTGGCTCACTCCCTAAATGGCCATAGCAGCTGGAGCTGTGCTGATCTGAAGCAAGGAGCCAGGAGCTTCTTCCAGATCTTCCACATGGGTGCAGGGGCCCAAGGACTTGGGCCATCTTCTACTGCTTCCCAGGCCATAGCAGAGAGCTGGATTGGAAGTGGAGCAGCCAGGACTGAACCAGCGCCCATATGGTACACCGGTACTGTAGGCGGTAGCTTTACCCACTATGCCACTGTTGGCCACAGCGTCTGCTTCTCTTGAAGGCAGATGGCAGCGGGTGCCACAAGGTGACAGGTCTTGACATCCATGCCTTCTGTGATAACATACACATAACATGAAATTACAATGCAACCATGTTTAAGGGTACAGGTCAATGGCATTAAGTACAATCTTGGTGGCAACCATCACCACCATCCATCCATAGAACTCCTTTCATCCTCCCAAATGGAAACTCTGTACCCATGAAACACTGACTCCTTCTTTATGTCCTCTCCAGCTCTTCTACTTTCTATTGGTGTGAAGCTGACTACTCTAGGAACGCCATACAGGTGGAATCATATGGCATTTGTCTATTGGTGATTGATTTATTTCACTTAGCATAAAGTCCTCAAATTTCAAACAGCTTGTAGCATGTATCAACATATCCTTCCTTTTTAAGAAGGAGTATGTGGCCGGCGCCGCGGCTCAATAGGCTAATCCTCCACCTGAGGCACCCTGCACCCCAGGTTCTAGTCCCTGTCGGGGCACCGGATTCTGTCCCGGATGCTCCTCTTCCAGTCCAGCTCTCTGCTGTGGTCCTAGAGTGCAGTGGAGGATGGCCCAAGTGCTTGGGCCCTGCACCCGCATGGGAGACCAGGAGAAGCACCTGGCTCCTGGTTTCAGATCAGCGCGGTGCGCCGGCTACAGCGCGCCGGCCGCAGCGGCCATTAGGGGGTGAACCAGTCTCTCTCTCACTGTCCACTTTGCCTGTCAAAGAAAAAAAAAGCAAAGAAGGAGTATGCCATTGCCTTGTATATACTATAATTGGTTTATTCATTCATTCATCAATGGGCTGCCTTTACCCCTTGACTTTTGTGACAAATGCTAAGAACATGAGTGTGCAAATACACAGCATGCAGACTTTGAAACCATTGGGAAACCTGCAAAGTCTGCTTGGGTGTGCACTTCCATGCTGGTGTAGAAGGGAAGAAGGGGATGCCAAGATCCCTAGATGCCACAGTTGGGCTAAGTGATGAACTGTGGGCAGGAATGGGTATAGATAGGAGACAGCCAGAGGGTATGTGAACCAGCCTCTAGAAGCTAATGCTGGCCAGCCCTTGCCTGTCCCCAGCCTGACTGCAAAGAGGAACAAGCCATAACTTCATTTCAATTTTGCCAGCCTTGGCCTTTCCCTGGGATTCTCAGGCTGAGAATCTGTTAGCACTAACTATGGCATCCTTATATACCTGTTTCTTTGGGATGTTTCCGGTTGATATCTACTGTAATGGCACCTGCTGTCACTTAGCACTGTCCCTGCCTTTGGCTTCCTTACTCAGCCTTTTCTCCTTGTATCCTATTTATCCAGGTCCAAGTAGAATCAGTGCTTGGAGTCTTGGAGATGAGGTTTAAATCTCAGTTCCATGCCCTGACAAGCCATGGAAGCCTTGGCTGTGTTGCCCAGAAAATGGGATGACAACTGTCCCCACATGTGCTCTGTGATCCTTACACATGCAGGGCCATAGGGAAGGGGGTTTCTATGTGAGGGGACTTCCAAAAGTTAGTAGTAAGTGGAATTAACAGAAATTTATGGCCAGTGTTGTGGCACAGTGAGTTAAGCCACCACTTGCAATGCCTGCATCCCAAATCGGAGAGCCAATTCAGCGCTTGGCTGCTCAGAGCTGAAGATGGGCCAAGTGCTTGGGTTCCTCTCATCACCTGGGGACCTGGATGAAGCTCCTGTCTCCTGGCTTTGTCCTGGCCCAGACTAGGCTGTTGCAGCTATTTGGAGAGTGAACCAAGATGGAAATGCTCTCTCTCTCTCACTCTCTTTCTCTCTCTTTTTGCTCACTCTTTCTTTGATGCTCTGCCATTTAAGGAAATAATAAAATCCTTTTTCTAAAAGACAAGTTTTGGCATAAAAATATTGATATCTTTGTGTTTTTTTTCATAATATGCATTTCCCATGAACCTTTTGAAGATCCTTTGTATTTAAGAGGTCTGGATGGAAAATATAAGTGTGTATGAGAAGAAGCCGGAAACACTAACCCTTATTGGCAGAAACCAGGCTTTGTACAGAGTAGTTAGTGGACATGCAAAACCCATGAGAGTCGCTAGCTATTTATGCTGAGCACAAATAAGCAAAAATGCTTGTGATACCCCTTAACAACAATTATGAGGGCTAATAATTGTTGAATCCAAAACTTGGCACATCCAGCATCTCATCTAATCTCATAGTTTATGATCCTCAATTAATAGATGAGAGTTTGATGCTCAAGGTGATAAGTGTGAGAGCTGGGTATAGATTCTGGGTGCTGGTCAAGTCTTGTGCTTTCACCACAGAACCTTACTTATGGAAATGCTAGGCGCCCTCTTGTTCTGGGTGAACAGGAGCCTGTGTATCTGTTTGGCAGGGGTTGTTGTGCCCAGAGCTGCTCCTCCTCACTGTCCCCCTCATGGTCTTCTCTCTAGCCCTCCCCTCTGCCCAGGGCTGCAGTTCCTGGCACTGGTGTTCTCTGGCCTGGAGACAGTGGCTGACAGGAAACAGCCCATTTATGGGGATTCCTGAATGACAGCTGCTTCCTTGAGCTGAATACCAATGGAAATGGGGCTTAGCTCCTTGTTCCAGAATCACATGGGTACACTCTGGATATAAAGCTAAATAACACAACCTGTTAACTCAAAGGGTCCTATGTCCTGTGGAATGAGTTTGTGCATTACTGCCTATCTTGATGGCTTTTGGCCAAACCACTGTTGACCAGTGTTGGTGACCAGCACTTTGGGACAGCTTTGATGTGGCCACCTATACATCCTTGGTCCCAGTGACAGCCCAGCCGCATGTCTGCTTCTACTTACCCAGGCACCCTAACCCCATTGACAGACACTGTAGCCAACTGGATTTCATTTGTCTATGAAGTCCACTCTATCTGCCCATGGCACCCACCCATGGAGCACACATGCTGGGTGTTGCCCTGGGAAAGTGCATTATCTGACGATGATGGGCAAAAGGGTCAGCACGTCCCCACCCTGTGGCACTGCTCCCTGAGCCACCGCTGTCATCAACTCCAGGTGTCCAGTGGTTTACTGAAACAGCAGTGGCCTGTCATCTCCTGACATGGGAAACATACACAGAGTATTTACACAGCTCAGAGTGAGGATTCGGAGGGATTTACCTCATGGTAAGCAACGACGCAAGGGTTGAGGACAAGGAGAACGCTGAGAGTGTCCCGTGAAGAAAGCATGGCTAGCTTGGGTAATTGTAGGAGAGAGACCTCCTGAGCAGGGAGCATGGGGGCCTCATTCACGAGGCCACACCGCAGGGCCTTCTTTTTCTTTAGTTGGGGTAGTTGGTTGGGGCAGAAGAGAAGAAAGATCTGGAATGTTTTTCCCATTTAATTTTTTTTTTTTTTTTGCTTTGTGGTCATTTTATCATCTTGAATGCAGAGGACAGCTAGATGAAGGTATGCCTGTATGGTGTGTCTCTGTCTCTAGCTTTCTGTGCTGTTTATTTTGGCCTGTAGTATCATTTGCTTATTCATTCATCTCTTCACCGTTCACCACTTAGCATGCCTTCCTTCTTTTGTAGCATGCGAGCCCACAGCTTTGCCTGATGAAGTACATTAAGCACCCCTGATGACTTTCTACCTGTCTTTCCCTTTCGTTTTCAAGATTTTCTTTCTTAATTCTCCTAAGACCTCTGATTCAAGTAGCTTGACCCCCAGCTGAGTGTGGAGGCCTGGTTAGGACTCTGCCCACTTCCGCTAAGCTCAGAGCACTCCATTAATTCCCCCAGAAAATAAAACAGAAATTAAATATTTCTAAAGGTCTAAAATAAAATAAAACGGAAGTTAAAATAAATATTTCTAAAGGTATATTTTATGACGTACTACTCAAATGAGACGGCTGCTTCTCCTTTCTGAACTCAACCACATAATAACAGTTGACTTTGGGGCATCCTATGACTCTTGACTTCTCCCCAACTGAGCTTTTTATGGTCACCCTTGCCACAGCTCTTTGTCTGGCTGAGGGCCCCGTGCCTGTCTCATGGCAGAGAATTTTGGACAGGGGGAGGGAGGTACTTTCTGAACACAGGTAAGACTCCAAACCAATTCTGCTAATCTCAGGGTTTGGGGAAACTCTTTGCTTGGAAACTTTATGGCCAGTGGGAATAGATGGCTTGTGTTTGCTCTTCAAATAAAGGAAGCTTGGAGGCAGAGAAGGGCATTTTGTGTGGAGCTGCTGAGTTTTGAAATCTTGAGCTCTCTTCCTTATCAGGTCCGTTTATTACAAGTTTCATAAATGTTTTATGAGGGACTGGTGAGGCACTGCTGACTTGGGGTGGTGGCAGCTGTCTCCAACTTTCCACATTGTTGACAAGATCAAAGGACAGATTTACCACCTGATAAGATGGGGTGGATAAGATAGGGCAGAATCCTGAACCGACTTCCAGCCTCCATGCACATGGGCAAACAACATGGGCTGTCTTTATTTCTTGCATCATTTGTAGAACCAGTTCCTGCCCCCCCAAAAGTCAATGGCTAATTCTCCACGTGAGCAGTTGGAGCATTTTTAAAAAAAATGCATATTTTAAAGATATAAACATTTTTATGTCTTTAAAGATTTTAAAGATACAAAGATTGTAAAGCTGTAAAAATATCTGAACACATCAATCCTTTCCCTGTCCAGATAAATGACAGTCATTTAAAAAATATATCTGAGGAAAAAGGGAAGACTTACTGCATGAAAATAATTTATGGCCAAATAAATCATCTCCCGAACATTTATATTTTTAGGTAGAGAAATTGTATTGACTTTATTTTCAATCATTGTTGACTTTCTCCTAATATTGCCCTGACAAGCTTTTGGAATGCCCTTTTATTTTGTGTCACTATTACTGGAAATTGAAAAACTTCCTTTTGTTATTAGGAAGTTTTTTTTTTTTTAAGATATACATAGAGCCTTTCCTGAATTTAAAGAAATCTCTCTTCAGAAATACCTTGTTTTGCTGTCTCTAACTCACGTGCCCCTTTTCGTCCCGGCTGCCATGCTGGTTCTGTGACAGGTGCTGGTGGTGATGGCTGGGGAGGCCTCTTACGATTTTGGAATTGACTTTGAGAATAGGAGGAGTGTCCTGGCAGTGGTGGTGCCCACATCCAGATCACACATGACAGATGCCAGAGTCTGTTTGCAGCCAAAGGAGGGTCCACTGGATCATCCCTGTTGTCCCAGGACAGGTGCACAGCAGGCACTGGGGAAGCAGCTCTGCTTACCTTGGTCCTGAGTTCCCTCTTCTCCAGTCTGAGGGCCTCCCTGTTCTCTGAGCTCCCTGAGTTTTCTCTGCTGTGATGCCTTTCCATGGCTCTCCCCATCACCTCGGAGGGCTGGCTCCTTGCTCTCCATTCATCTCCTTTTAGAATGCACCTGC
The DNA here is from genome assembly GCF_051225735.1 of Oryctolagus cuniculus. Classification (NCBI taxonomy): domain Eukaryota; kingdom Metazoa; phylum Chordata; class Mammalia; order Lagomorpha; family Leporidae; genus Oryctolagus; species Oryctolagus cuniculus. Next base: position 87,443,247 of record NC_142875.1, read on the forward strand.
TGTAGGTCCCAAGGTCTTTGGAAAGCCAGTTGAGAATGCATCTCCGTGAAGGTGAGAATGGCAGGCAGCAAACACTAACTCATGGCTCACTACTGCTTTCCTCCAAATTATAATTTCTCAGAGAATCAAGTGGTGGCAGTGGCATTTCAACCATGGGTCAGGGATCATCCATGTGTTCCCCACCTGGGCGTGAAGCAGGACCCTCGCTCTGGGAACTACGGTGATCCCCTGACCTCTGTTTGGCCTCCTGCTCCCACTCCTGGTCCAAGACACAAGTCTGCAAACGTTGGTGATCTGGGCTTAGAAATGAGAGCAGGCCGAGCTGAGGAATAGAACGCATGAATCTCATTCCTGGAGCCAACAAATACAAAAGGCCTCAGTGGGTGCCTGGCATGGAGGGACTAGCCCATGGGCCTAGCTGATGCTGTTCTCACAGCATATTAGAGTTTACCAAAAGCTCCCATCCATGTTTCCTGTTCATGTGATTTGTCACAGACTCTTGGAGGGAAGAGGGGAAAATAACCCACAGTGCAAAGCAAAAGAACTGTGACTCAGAGAAGTCACTGAGGGCCACTGGGCTAACTCCTAGAGCTCTTTGGCTTCCAAGCCCTGAGCTCACTCTCATTCACAAGGATAATATCCCATCTGAGGCTGCTATCACCTCCTGTTTTGAAAGGATTCTGGCATCTCAGTACCCTGCTGTCCCCAGTAGGCTGGCAGCTGGGATGGCTGTGGGGCTGCAAGGAGGGCCATGGGTCCCTCCCTCCCATCACCCGGTCCCCACACCCCAGGCCACCACTCCCTGCAGGGATTAAGAGGTAGGAAAAGGAGAAGTAGAACCTGGGAGCACTGGCCAGCTGGGGCTTCTGGTGCCAAATCCCAGAGCAGCCTCTTGACCCTGGGAAACTCGGTGACTCAAAAGAGGGGAGCCCAGGGACGGAGCCTCAGCTTAAGTGATGAGAGTTTTGCATGAAGCAGAGGAGCTGCATCCTCCTCAAGAAAGAGGGACCTCTTTCTAGAGTGACAAAAGCAGCCATGGGCTGGGGCCGCCACATGGGGGTGTCTGAGGCCGGGCAGGTGCAGCCACCATGGGGAGCGTGCCAGCGCCAGCTGGGCCGTGGTGGAGACATCAGCCACCTCCTCTGCTTCCAGAAGCAGCAAAGGTCTGTGCTGCCCAGCTCTGCAGGGAGCCTGTGTTTGAGAACGGTGACCAGTTCCCCTGGCAAAGTACCATGGCCAATGCAAGTCTGGATGTGTCCGAGATTTTGTTGCTGTGTTCCAGACAGAGGGGAACCTAAATAGTGCTTACAGGGCGTTAGGGGCACATGGGAGGCCTGGCAGCAAAAGGGGACTGGACCGGAAGGAAAGAGAGCAGGGGTGACGAAGGTGTCTGGTCCCCTTGGAGCATAGAGCTCAGACACACAACCACTGGCCTGGAGGTCCCTGGAGCAGGCTGCAGCAGATCCTGGAGGCTGGCTCCCAAGGGAGAGTGGACCAGTGGCTGCTTCCTGGAGCTTTGGAACATCGACCTCTTGCAGGAGACACAGGCAGGTGGTGGGAAGCTGTGGGCAGCATAAGGGTTACCCAGCCCTGCCCCTGGCCCTGGGAAAGCAGCCCCTGGCAGGGAGCTGTGGGTGCTAACAGGCCCAGGGAGGGGCCAGCGCAGCCCCCTGCTTCTTACGGTCAAGTTCACAGAGGCTGGGCTGGGGCTGGAGCTAGGGGTCATGCCGAAGCAGGCCAAGAAGCGGATTTTATTGTCTGGAATTGTTTCCGAAGCATTATCGGCTCAGATTATTGGCCACAGATTTTCATCCGAAATCAGAGTGCGACAGCCTTTTACAGTGCAGTAAAAAGTGTGTTAGCTGGTTCTGGGGTTGTCTCACCTCCCATTTGCCCCAGGCTTTTATCAATATTGCCATAATTTGACACTTGTGAATAGAGGAAGATTGTAAAGTGTCCACAGGTCCTGTAAACCATACTAAATAGAGATTAGTATTACTACTAAGTTTAAACTCTAGTAAAAGATAATTAAGTTGATGGATGTGGCTGTAAATCTCCCTTTTATCAAGTGCTTGCTCTCACACGAGCAGTCTCTGCCTTATTATTTTACAGCATCATTAATGTTCTGGTGTTCTCACTGCCTTGAATGGATGCTGCAGCCTCTGCTGAGTGAGGGACACAAGATGAGCTCCTCGCCCCAGAGTCCCTTCAGTCCCTTTCCTTCTCCTTTTTGGCAGTGCCAGGCCATGCACTGGGACTGCCTGGAGCCCAGCAGCAGGTGTAGGTAACCCATGGGTGTCCTCCCCCCACATTCTAGTCCCCAGCTGCCTTTAGGGTGAGCCCTGGGCACTTGCAGAGCCATTTCTGGTGCTCTTGAGTTCAATACTTCTAGAAGACCCTAGGGGGGCCTCCTTATCTGCAAAGATGGTTTCATATGTGGCCCAAATAGTGCTACTTCAGGGGTAACTAGACCTGCAAATCATGATGCAACAGAGGTGGCCAGACACAAGCAGGCTAAAATAATAGGCAGCAGCTGTCATGGGTGCCATACGGAAAGGGAGCTGCCCAGATGCCAGCCTCTATCTGAATGGCTCCATCCCGGCACACACATGGGCCAGGAGAAGCCGTTTCTGCCTTTGGCAAGGGTTGAGTGCAGCAGGTTGGCCTTGGGGCAGAGGACCAGGGGGCAGGCTCTCTCCCAGGGCACCTCTTGGGGGCTGCCATGTGAGGGAAAGACAAACCAGGGCCCCCATTCCTACCCTTTCTTTCCCACACGCCTGCCAGCTCATCCAAGCCTCAGCTGGTAGCAAACTCAAAGAGCCAGAGAATGGGTCTGGGAGTGACTTTGGCCAGGGGTGAATGTGTCTGCCCAAAGCAGGCCCCTCTTCCACCTGGTCCCCTCTTTTTTCCACCACCACCAGGAGGAACTGGGATCTGCTCCTGGCTGCCCATGCATTGTCCTTGCAGGACAGGGCTGACAGCCTAATGCCAGGGGCCCACGGGAGGGTAGGGGGCAGAAAGTGAGTAAGTGGTTGTGGCAAGTGGACTTCCTGTCTCTGGCCTAACTCTGGGTCCACCCTTGATGCTCCAGGTCCCACCACTGTCCAGCTAAAGCTTCTTTTTAGGTGCCTGTCTTCCTGAACCTGCCGTCGGCCTGGTTTGGCCCCACAAAGGGATTGCTTTAAACGGTTTTGGGTTGAGTTGACCAGCAGCCCTCCATGTATGGGCCACAGGGCCAGCAGGTCTCTTCTGAACACCTGCTCCTGACCTCGGCTGTGGTCCCTAGTGGGGCCTGGCTGGTGAGGCCAAGTTCTCAGGCTGCTGGGCAAGCTGTGCTCTTTGGCTGGCCTTGACTGCAGACTGGAACATGGAGAACAAGGAAACAGCCCTGCAGAGGAGTCACCTGCAGGCTGGGATTTGGCTCCAGCAGATAAACACATTTTTTTTTTCTTTTTATTGCCTGAAGCTGAGCGATATGTACCTAGGTTGGAATTAGCAGGCTGAAAGTTCAAGAGATAAGCAGCTTCTCTTGGCTTGAGGACGGGGTGGGGGTGGGGTGGAGGGGCTGGTTGGAGGCCCTGGTGGGGCCTCTTCACCTTTTGAACTTTCAAGCTGCTCAGCAGCGCAAGGCCCCACTCTCTCTGTCTTTCACAATCCGGGCAGGGCAGCGGTGAGCAGGGGAGCAGAGGACCTGCTGGGCGCTGGGTCAGTGCCTGGGGGGATGCCCGAGGGTCCTGCTTCCAGGCTGAGCAGGACCCAGAGAGGGGATGAGAGAGACTATTTAGGGCCCTGTAGTGTGGGGCCCCCAGGGCTCCAGAGCCTTCCCGGAGCCCCAGGGCTGCCTGAGCAGCTCCCCTGGGGATCATGCCCCTGTCCATGCAGTCAGGGGAGAGAAGGCGGCTTGATGAAGCTGGGGTCCCCAGCAGCAGTGGTACTGGCGAAAAATGTTTCCTTGACCCATCCCTAGGCCTCCTAGTGGGGAGAGCGCAGGGCGGTTTTGAACCCACACTGGGGATTGTTGGCCTAGACCTTGATCCCTGGCCCTGTTGTATAGAAATCCAGAGCTCTGGTCTCAGAAGAGTCGCTTTCTTCGCTTCACAGGGTTTACTAAATGCCCACCTTCAAGTCCCCTCCTGCGGGGGCCTAATTGCTAACACAAGGGGGACGTGAAGCAGTTCGTGGAAAAGTGGAATTCAAGATAAGTTTATTTCTGGTGCAAAACATTTCCAAATTCCTGCCTAGTATTTTCATAATATGCATTTTGCTTGAATTTTCTGACAACTCTGGAGCCCCCAGGAGGAAGAGGAGGAGGAGGAAGAGTCACATGTGTTGTCACAGATCCTGAACCCAGGGACACTGCCAGCCCAGGGCTCACCGGCGCGGACAGGCAGGCCTGGGGCTGTGTCCTGTCTTCCAACCCCACTGTGCAGTCCATGTGCAGGTGTGTGCACCCAGGTACGGTGTGGGGCAGAGGCACCACCAGGAAGGTGGCAGCACGTACCTGTAGGCCCTGGGCCTGGCTCCAGATCTGGTCTTGCTTCTGCATTTCCTATTATGTTCCTTAAAACTGTTGCTTTGGGATCTTTTCTAGGTGGGGGAAGGGGCAAAAGTAAAAGAATAGAAAAAGAAAAAAAGAAGCAAAAAAAAAAAAAAAAGAAAGAAAGAAAGGAAAACAACAACAATAAACAAACGCTCAGGCTCTGGAGTCTGCAAAGGCGTGGGCTGGGCTGAAGGTGGCCAGCGCTGGGTTGCTGGAGCTAATAAACCCAACTATCTTCTAGGGTAAACATCATATTGTTTTGCCAACTATTAGATTTTTACTACTCTCCAATAAAGCGAGCACTTTATTCCTTTCAAATAATATTCCAGTCATTGTTTCCTAAAGATTAGCAATTGAAAGAGATGTCAATAGTTTTCACTCTTTAAATTAAGTATAATAGGCTTTTATAGCGCAGTATAAAGATATCAAAGGGAAAGCCTGCAATCACAGCAACTCCGGTTTCCCTTTATCTGTCAGTACAGCCCCAATCTGACACTTGGGAGCATGGGTAGCTCATAAAGGGCCCGTAGACCCCATAAAGCCGTGAGCACTTGGATTGCCCTTACAGCTCACTGTAGGCACAGTAAAGTGATCATCTAATTAACTAATGAGGTTGTAAGTACGAGGGTTTAGCTAATGAGCTTGCGTCTCCTTTGCCTCCTGGAAGTCCAGTTCTCGTGTTTACAGCTTTGCTCTGGCCTGGCGCGGGGCTTGAACAAGAGCAGAGCATTTTGTGCAGGTGTATTGGGCGTTTTGGGGCCACTGCCTCTGCTTCCTTTTGGGGTATTTTTGGGCACTTTTGACATTTCTGTTCCCAGAGGGAACTGGCGCAGTTCATCAGAGCTAGTTCTGAACAGTTGCACAGAAGCTGCAAACACCTCGTCCTCAGGGGTAAAATAACGTTGCCCACATACACTTTTTAAAAGATTTATTGGGGCCAGCACTGTGGTATAGATGGTAAAGCGGCTGCTTCCGATGCTGGCATTTTTTTTTTTTTTTTTTGACAGGCAGAGTGGACAGTGAGAGAGAGAGATAGAGAGAAAGGTCTTCCTTTGCCATTGGTTCACCCTCCAATGGCCGCCGCGGCTGGCGCGCTGCGGCTGGTGCACCGCGCTGATCCGATGGCAGGAGCCAGGTGCTTATCCTGGTCTCCCGTGGGGTGCAGGGCCCAAGCACCTGGGCCATCCTCCACTGCACTCCCTGGCCACAGCAGAGAGCTGGCCTGGAAGAGGGGCAACCGGGACAGAATCCGGCGCCCTGACCGGGACTAGAACCCGGTGTGCCGGCGCCACAAGGCAGAGGATTAGCCTAGTGAGCCGTGGCGCTGATGCCGGCATCTTTATATGGACTGTGGTTTGAGTCCCGGCTGCTCCATTGCTGATCCAGTCCCCTGCTAATGGGCCTGGGAAAGCCATGGAAGATGGCCCAAGTGTTTAGGTCCCTCCACCTAGGTGGGAGACCCAGAAGAAGCTCCCAGCACTGGCCATTGTGGCCATGTGAGGAGTGAGCAAACAAATGGAAGAGCTCCATCCCCCCCCCCCCCATAACTGTTTATCCACCTGATGATGAGTGCATGGGCGGCCCATCTGGGTAGATAGCGTCTGAGTCCTCACTCTCACTCTTGCATCCACCCAGGGGTAGAACTGCAGGACCCAGGTTTAATTTTCTGATGAATCACCGCACTGTTCCCTGTGGTTTCAGTCCCCACACGTTTCTCACCAGCACTACTGATCTTCTGTTCAGTCATAGTCATTCTAATTGGTATGAAGTGGTTTTGATTCACATTGGGAATTGGGTAGTTTCACTTTATTTTAAATTTATTTTAAAGTGTGTGTGTGTGTGTGTGTGAGAGAGAGAGAGAGAGAGAGAGAGACAGAGGGACAGAGAGACAGAGAGAGACAGAGAGAGAGAAAGCTCTCATCTGCTGATTCACTCCCTAAATGCCCACAACTGGCTAGGACTGGGCCAGGATGAAACTGGACCATGGGAACTCTATCTGGGTCTTCCATCACTGCTGCCTCCCAGGGTCTGAGTTCATGCAAAGCTGGATCAGAAGCAGCTAACCTGGACTTGGGATATTCAGGTCGTAAGAGGAAACTTAACTGCTGTGCCAAATGCTCACTCCTACACATTTTAAATAAGAAGTTTTATAAATAAATGTTAATTCTAAACAATCACAGATACTTCCTTTTAAACTAATAGTTTAATAGTACTTTTATAATATTCGATTACAATAAAACTCAAGCTCACATGCTTTCAGAGGTGAAAAAAACGAGTCCATTGCCTTTATGTTAGAATTTGAGTGTGGCAATACTGCCATCTAGTGGACAACCACACCCATAACCACATAGTCCTAAAGCTAGGTGTCAATTTCTTTACTGTTTTTCTCTTTCTTTGCGGCTTACTAGGCTAATCCTCTGCCTGCAGCGCCGGCACCCCAGGTTCTAGCCCCGGTTGGGGTGCTGGATTCTGTTCCCGGTTGCTCTCTGCTGTGGCCCGGGAGTGCAGTGGAGGATGGCCCAAGTGCTTGGGCCCTGCACCCGCATGGGAGACCAGGAGGAGGCGCCTGGCTCCTGGCTTTGTATCGGCGCAGCACGCTGGCCGTGGTGGCCATTTTGGGAGTGAACCAACGGAAGGAAGACCTTTCTCTCTGTCTCTCTCTCTCTCACTAACTATACCTGTCAAAAAAAAAAAAAGAAAAAAGTTATTTATTTATTTGAAATGTCGAATCACAGAGGAAGGAAGGGAGGAAAGGAGGAAGGGAGAGAGAGAGAGAGAGAGAGCGAGCTTGCATCAGCTGACTCACTCTCCAATGGCCGCAATGGCCAGGGCTGGCCCAGGCCAAAGCCCCAAGCTTCATGTAGGTCTCCCCTGTGGGTGCAGGGGTCCAGATAGTTGGGCCATCCTCTGCCGCATTTCCAGGTGCATTCGCAAGGAGCTGGAGCAGAAGTGAAGCAGCTGAACAGGACTCAGTGCTCACATGGGATTCCAGCATTGCTACTTCACAGCGCCGGCCCCAGGAGTCAGAATTTCCATGCACAGGCTATCTTTCATCAGATATCTTAGATATGAGTCTGACTGAGGGCTGGTAAAAAGTTATACTCCAGGGCTCCAGTTCACATCCAGGCTGCTTCACTTCTGATTCTGCTCCCTGCTAATGGCCTGGGAAAAGCAGTAGAAGGTGACCCAAGTGTTTGGGCCCCTGTCACCTATGTGGGAGACCCTGTGGAGATCTGGGCTCCCGGCTTCAGCCTAACACAGGGCTGGCCACTGAGGCCGTCTGGAGAGTGAACCAGTGCATGGGAGATCTTTCTCCCTGTCTCTCTGTGACTCTGCCTTTCAAATAAATAAATAAATAAATTTATTAAAGTCATAGTCCATCAAAATAGTTCTGGGAACAAAGTCATAATCAGGCCCGGGGTGAAAGAGGCCATGCCAGATACAGTTCTCATTCCCTTTGTCACCTCCAGACTCTTCTGCTCAGGGAAAGTTGTGGCCAGGACCAGGGGCTATGGGCAGACGGCTAATTATGCCTGTCTCAGGGCAGAGCGGGAGATCATGAGGCTCACAAGTGTGGCCTAATCACCTTTAGACAAATGGTCTATATTGGGTGTGCATCTCTCTCTCTTCTGTTCTCTCCTTCCTCCCTCCTGGCCTTCTTTCATATTCCTGTCATTCTTCCTCTTGATCATGGCTTCTTTACTGAAGTAGAATGCATACGCCACAGAGTCTGCCCATTTGAGCCATACTCTTGAGGGGTGCAGTGCTGCACCATGACACTGGCCTCATCTTGTTACTGAGTTGTAGGATTTCCTTATATATTCTAGCTACAATTCCATTCTCAGATCTATGATGGCAATGTTTTTCTCTTCTCACTTTGTTGATAGTGTTCTTTGATGTGCAAAAATCTTTAATATCAATTAAGTCCAGTTTAGCTTATCTATTTTTTTGTTGTTGCTTTAATTTATGTTTCACATCTAAAAAACTTAATCAAATCTAAAGTCGTGAAGATTTAGTTCTATGCTTTCTTCTGAAAGCTTTATAAACCTATCTGTTACATTTAAGTCTTTGATCTCTTTTGTGTTATTTTCTGTGTTGGGTGTGAGGTAGGGGTCCAGCATCATTCTTTTGCATGAGAACATCCAGCTGTCCAAGCATAATTTGCTGAAGTGACCATTCTCCCTGTCACTGAATTCTTTAGCCCCTTTGATGAAAATCAATTGTCTGTCATTGGGAGGGTTTCTATGTGGACCGTCAGTTATTCTCTCTTGGTCTTTGCAACTAGCCAATAGCCAGTGCCAGACTCTTTAGATCATCATATCTTTGTTATAAGTTTTGGAATAGAGGTGGCGCTGTGACTCAATAGGCTAATCCTCCACTTGCGGTGCTGACACACCGGGTTCTAGTCCCGGTCGGGGTGCTGGATTCTGTCCCGGTGGCTCCTCTTCCTGTCCAGCTCTCTGTTGTAGCCCGGGAGTACAGTCGAGGATGGCCCAAGTCCTTGGGCCCTGCACCCCACCCGCATGGGAGACCAAGAGAAGCACCTGGCTCCTGGCTTTGGATCAGCGCTGTGTGCTGGCCGCAGCGCGCCAGCTGCAGCGGCCATTGGGGGGTGAATCAACGGAAAAGGATGACCTTTCTCTCTGTCTCTCTCTCTCACTGTCCACTCTGCCTGTAAAAAAAAAAAGTTTTGGAATAGAGAGGTGTGAACCCTTTAACTAGTTTTGCTTTTTCAAGATTATTTTGACCATTGTGGACCCCTTGGACTTCCGTATGCCTTTTAGGATAATTGCAATTTCTGCAAAGAAAGCAGCTGGGATTTTGATATGGATCACATTGATTCTGTAGATCAATTTAAAGAATCTTTATCATTACAACATTAAATCATCTCATCAATGTATCATAACAGGCTTTTCTTTAATTTTTCTTTAAATTTTTTTTTAACAAAGTCCCATGTTTTTCAGATGATGAGTTTTACACTTCATCAAATTGATCCATAGGTGTCACACTATTCTTGCCATTGTAAGTGATGACTGTTTTTGACATTTCAGTTTGATTGTTCATTGTAAATGTAGAAATACACTTTGTTTTTGTACATCAGCTTTGTATCCTGCAATGGTGGTTGCTTATTCATTCTAGTAGTTTCCAGCTGATTTCTTAGGATTTTCCATAAACAGGAGCATGCCACCTGGGGGTGGAGATGCTTTGACTTCATATTTGCAGATATGGATTGCTTTGATGTCACTTTTTTGCCCTGCTGCCCTGGCCAGAGCTCCCAGCGATGTGGCCCTTTCACCTTCCCTGGGGCCTGCTCATGGCCCTTCTGCCCTGGGTTCCCTGCCTTGAAAACTGTCTTCACTGACATCTTTGGCAATTTAATGGATCAGAATAGGATCCAGTGACCAAATGCCATTTTTCTTTCTTGAAAGACCTATATTTTTTAATCAACAGTCTTTGGATATGACCAGAATAGTTGTTAATGCACTTACCAGTATCACAGTTCAACCCAGATTCCTTCATCATGACCATAATCCTCTGCATGAGATCTTGTCATAATGTATTTCTGAAAACCACAACCAGGAACCAGCTTTGTGGCATAATAAGGTCAGCCTCCATCTGTGATGCCAGCATCCCATGTGGGCACCAGTTTGAGACCTGGCTGTTCCACTTCTGACCCAGCTCCATGCTAATGTGCCCAGGAAAGCAGCAGAAGATTGCCCAAGTGCTTGGGCCTCTGCACCCACATGGGAGACCTGGAAGAAACTTCCAGGAGCTAGTAGCTCCTGGCTTTGGCCTGGCCCAGCCCTGGCTATTGCAGCAATTTGGGGAGTGAACCAGTGGATGGAAGATTGCTCTGTCTGTCTCTCCCTCTCTCTGTCTGTAACTCTGCCTTTTAATTAAATAAAAAAAAATCTGTAGAAAAAGAAACAGAACCAGTGTGTCTCTCTCTGTCTCTCTGTCTCTCTCTGTCTCTCTCTGTCTCTCTCTCTCACACACACACACACACCCCACCCACACACACAGATTCTTGTACTTTTCCTCTGTCTCTGCAACTGGAAAGGCGATCTGCTTTACTTCCATTGCATGTGAGGACACAGAGGGCGTGGTCTCTGGTGCTTGCTGTGTTCCTGGTGCAGCCTCACTCCTCCTTCATCATCGCCTGTGAGCCACAGGACAGCAGCTCATCTGTCTGCTGCCCACTGCACCCCAGGGCCCAGGCCAAGTTTGCTGCATAGGAGGCATTCGGAGTACATTTGCTAAGGGAGTGGGGCATAAGGAGGGAGGGTGCTGGGGTGCTGAGAGTAGAAGGGGGGCGGTTGAAGCCATAAATGGAGATGGATTCTGGAGTCCAACCTGGCAGGAAGAGGAGGAGGGGCAGGTCCTGCTCACCACGGTTTCATCTGTGCCGGGGTGCCTGGTGCTGCCGATGCCCAGTAAGTCTTATTTTCATTAATTAGTGTATGTGCTGACCCTGGGCCTGGCCACCCCAACAATGGCTCCTGCCTTACCATCATTTGATGCCACACAGGCCAGTGTGCAGGTAGGGGTTTCTGTGTCATAATTGTGGTGCCCATTTCTGTGTCTCTGGCACCAGGGCCTCTCCCAGGTACTAGGAGTCGGTGTAGCCAGCTTCTCTTGCGAGCCTGCATCCGTGTGTGTCCCAGGAGTCTCCAGCACATCGAAACTGTCAGGTCATCCAGCAGGCATAGAGGACTGCCTGTACTATAGCCTGGGCCTGCTGCAGAGCCCACTCTGACTCAGAGCATCAGCCAGAGCTAGTAGCTTCCTGGGTTACCTGCAGATGGGTCAGGGCTCCATTCTTGGGTGTGGGATTTTTATGAGCTCAGTGCTCTATCTCTGTCTTGGCTGTAGGAGGCCTGTGGTACAACAACTTGTCCTTTGCTTAAGAAGCTATTCCAGCTCACCCCAGGTCCCTGGGCCCTGGATTCACCAGTGTGATATGATTCAGAGGCTTTTGAGTCTAGCTTTCATCCTGAGGTACAGCTTGTCTTGTTGAGGATTCTGGAGTCCCTGGAATTTCCTGATCTCTCAGTCCAATTAGTCAGGTCCAATGATGTCCACATGAGCGGCATGGTGGTTTGTGCAATGTCCACAGTATCAGACCACAGTATCTCAGACACGAGGGTGCTATCCCAGCTCTGAGGCAGAGCATGGATGCATGCTGTTGTCTGCCCCAAGCACACACAGTAGCTTCTGCTCCTTCTTCCTGGGGACAGAAAAAAAATGCCCTCTCCAGACCTAGAGCTGCCAGCCAGTTTCCTGCATCAGTGCTGACTACAGTCACAACTGGATACCTGCTGCCACTGAGCCGACACATGGTTCAGTTTACCATAGATCTCAATGATCCTTTTGATTTTTGTAGATACCCATACTGGCACCTGGACTGCTGAGTTTACAGGGGTGCTGGCAGGTGAAGCTTGGGTTGCTCTGTAGTCAAGCAGACACTTATACGGCACAGAAGTTTCTTCTTTTTAAAGATTTATTTATTTGAAAGGCAGAGAGAGAGAGAGAGAGAGAGAGAAACATTCAGAGGGATTTTCCATCCTCTAGTTCATTCCCCAAATGGCTGCAATGGCCAGGCTGAAGCCAGGAGCCAGGAGCTTTATCTGGGTCTCCCACATGGATGGCAGAGGCCTAGGCTCTTGGGACATCTTTTGCTGCTTTCCAGGGAGAATTATCAGGGAGCTGGACTGGAAATGGAGCAGCCAGGATTCCAATTGGTGCTCAAATATGGGCTGTGGTTGCTGCAGGCTGTGGCTTACCCTGCTGTGCCACGTGGCAGCCCCTGAGGGTTGGTTTTCCTGTTGCAGCTGTAATATCACAACCTGTCTGGCAGCTCCTTTATTGTGTCACTGTTTCTGCAGGTCAGGTCTGGGTACAGTGTGGCTCAACAGGGTCTCCATTTAGGCTCCTAGGGCTGAAGTCAAGGCCAGGAGAGGGCAGTGTTCCTTCTGGGGGTTTTGGAGCAGAATCTGCCTCTGGCTCTTGGTGTTGTTGGACACATCCAGTCCCTTGTGGCTGCAGAACCCAGGTGCTTGTCTTCTTGCTGGCCGTCAGCCGGGAGCCTGTCTTTGCTTCCCAAGGTTGCCTGAATTCCTTCTAATGCTGTCCACATGGCCTTCTGCCAGCAACTGGGGGTCGAGGGGAGCTGGAGCCCAGACCCTCTCCTGCTTTCTCTCTCGCAGACATCCCTTAAGTCTCATTGTTTGGACTCTAGCCAAAGTCTTCAGCTTGGTTTGAAGAATCATGTGCTTAAAGAGAGCGGTGATTGCCCCTCCTCCCAGGTCATCAGGAGACTCTCTCTATTTTAAGGTCTATACCTTGAGTGACATCCAGAAAGTCCTTTGCCAGGTAATATGGCATTGGCGTAGGGCCCAGGGATCAAGCGTGGGCAGGTGGGGATGCCCAGGACTCTGTGCACCGTGATGTGTGTTTCCTGTGCCTACCTGCATGCATCAGGGCAGAAAGATAAAAACAAGACACGTTTTCTGGACCTTCAGCTTCAAGGCCCCACCTGGTCCTAGGGGATTTCTGGGCTTTGACAATGCAATAAGGTTTGGAGAATACACAGGGGCCAGAAGGGCACAGAGGTCAGGGTCCCAGATGGTAAACAGTGGTTGGCGAGGGCTGGTGTTGTGGCAGAGAGGGTGAAGCCACTGCCTGTGATGCTGGCACCCCATATGGGTGCTGGTTCAAGTCCTGATCCAGCTCTCTGTTAAACTGCCTGGGAAAGCAGCAGAAGATGGCTCAAGTGCTTGGGCCCCTGCACCCATGTGGGAGACCTGGAAGAAGCTCTTGGCTTTGGCCTGGCCCAGTCCCAGCTGTTGCCACCATCTAGGGAGTGAACCAGCAGATGAAAAATATCTCTGTAACTCTGACTTTCAAATAAATAAATAAATAAATCTTTATCAAAACAGTGGATGCTTGGCCTACTCCAGGGAGCTGGCAGCTGAAACACATTTGCAATTGGTATTTAACATCCAGCATGGAGTGACTGCCGTGTATGGGTTCTCATTGCTCTGTTAGCCTCTCTACTGTCAATGCAGATGGCTTATGAGGGTTAGGGCCCTGGGCTCCTGTCTAGGTTGGCATGGTGTATGACAGAGCTGGGCTCAGGACGATGAAGTGGCCAAAGAATGAGAGCACTCAGGAGCTTGCAGAAGCCTTGATGCAGCTCTGGACATTCAGACTTGGGGGTCTGAGCTAGGCTCACCCAGGCCTCAAGCATCGAGAAGGCTCCAGCTCTCATCTGGGCACATAGGCTGGACAGATGGGGCCAGGATGTAGGTTCCTGAAAACCACCACTCAGGAGTTTGAAGTCAGTCCTGGGTGCCATGAGAAGGCTGTGTGAGTGCTGCTGTGGAGCAGGGATAGGACAAAGTTCCTGCTGCTGAGGGCGACAGGCCGGACAGTGGGGGTCAGCCCAGGGACCACCATTCTATGTGCATGCTCCCACTGAGCATACAACCTTGCCTTGCCTTTGGTCAGGGCAGCAGATGTGTCAACCATGTCAGCTGTTGGTTTATTGGTGCTCCTGGTCAGATTAAATTTCCTGAGAGCAGGTACTATGTGCTCAGACTAGGACTTGACACACAGGAATGTTCAGCAAATGTTGGCTGGCTGGGTGGAAATCTGCAGCTGAGAGTGATGCCAGCTGCAGCTAGAAATAACTCCCCCAAATGTGTCACAGCTCAGCGGAGAGGGCTGTTCGCTTCTGACTCACCAAGTCTGGTTGGTGCAAGATGGTTCTCCAAGCAGCCTTGGACCCACCTGGTTCTTCCCCTTCCTGCTCATGGTTCTCGGCAGAACTGGAGATACTGCTAGAAAAGCAACATCCAGAGGAAGATAGGGACTTCCGGGCCCTCTCTGAAGCAGGGTGTCTCTCAGGGCTTTAGCCCAGTGAGTCTTGACCCCCTGAGGAATATAACCCAGGGAAGGTGGCCTTTAGGGGGTCCCACAGCTGAGTGTGAGTGGAACAGGTGCAGTTGAGACTCCAAACACCCTAGGAAACTTTCTCGGGGGCCTGGCTTATAGCAGCATTACATTGCTGCTGTCTCTGCAGTCTGTAAGTGCTAAGTCTACGTCCTGTAGCTGCTCTGCCTCCCTGGGCTCACATGTTGCAGTGGATTCGTTCCTGAGAGGAAGAGCGTGGTGGGGGCAAGAGGTGTGGAGTCACCACACAGACCCCAGGAGTCAGGTGAAAGCAGGCCTGAGGCAAGCAGCCTGCAGACTCATTTATTTCAGTTGCTACAGCACCTTATATAGCCAAGGCCACCAATCCAGCCAAGGGGTGGTCTATGCCCTAACCAATCACAGCCTGTTGCCAGGCAGGCTCCATTGCCATGTGGTTTCCGAAACCACCCAATCACAGCCTGTTGCCAGGCAGTTTCTGTTGCCAGTGGCCATCTTGGCATGTCTTTCTTATTCCACCACACTCACACAGGGAACCTGTTTCACAACTGGTTCTCTGGATCAGAGAGGAGTTCTCAGAATGGGTCCCAGGATCCATCCAACTAGTGGCTCTTCCATCTTCAGAACAAGGTCTATATATGTATAAAGGTTTATATATGTCTATTATATAAACAGGTTTATACATGTCTACTATATAAACAAAGTTTATATATGTATATTATATATAAAAATATATGCATTTTATTTGAGGAGTAGCAGGGGAGAGAGATCTCTTATCCTTTGGTTCACTCCCCAAATGCTGGAAACTTCCATTGCAGGACCAGGCTGAAGCCAGGACCTGTGAACTTCATTTAGGTCTCCCATGTGGATGGCAGGCACTCAAGTGCTTGAGTCATTGTGGCTGCCTCATAGGGTACAATCCAGGAAGCTGGAGGCAGGCACCAATGGCAGGAATTGGACCCAGATACTCCAATGTGGATTGTGGGCATCTTAACTATGAGACCAAAAGCTTGCACCTGCTCAACATGTGGCTGCCCTACCATGTCTATTGCCAGAAGGGGAAGAAATACAGAGGTCCACCTAGGTTTTTTTTTGGCCAAGGGAGCACGGCACTCTGCTCACATTTCTTTGACTACAGCCCAGTCCCGTGATCACAGCTAAGCAGAAGGAAGGTGTGGAAGCTCACCCCATTCTGAGACTAAGGCCATGGGTAGGGTTAAGGTTAGAATTAGTGGTTAGTATTAGTGTTAGGGGGTTAGTACTAGAGTTAGGTTTAGGATAAGGCCTAAGTCTAGGGCTAGTGTTGGGGTTAGGCCGAAGCTCAGGGTTAGGATTAGGGTTAGGGCTATTCTACAGTTAAGGTTAAGGTTAGAATTAGTAGTTAGTGTTAGGGTTAGTTCTAGAGTTAGGTTTAGCACTAGGACTAAGTAAAAGGCTAGCTTGAGGTTTTGGGGCAGTGCTAGGATTAGAGTTAGGGTCAGGGTTAGGGTTCGGATTTGTGGTTAGGGTGAAAGTTAGGGCTAAAGTTAGGTTTAAGGCTTGAGCTAAAGCAAGGGCTAGTGTTAGGGTTAGGACAGGGCCCAGGGTTAAGGTTAGAGTTAGGGCTATGTTGGGCTTAAGATTAGGGTTAGGGCTATGCTATGGTTAGGGTTAATGTCAGAATTAGTCATTAGTGTTAGGGTTAGGGTTACATATAGATTTAGCAGTAAGTCTATGTCAAGGGGTTGTGTGCTGCCTAGGGCCAGGGTTACAGTTAGGGTATGGTTAGGGTAAGGATTTGGATTAGTATTAGAGCTAGAGCTATGCTATGGCTAGGGATAATGTTAGGATTTGTGGTTACAGTGAGGGTTAGAGCCAGAGTTAATTTATGGCTTATGGTAAGGCAAGGGTTAGTGTTATGGTTACACTGAGGGCTAGGTTAGGGTTAAGGTTAAGATTAGGGTAAGGAATAAGCTACTGTTAATGCTGGGGTTAGAATTAGTGTTTATTATTAGGTTTACAGCTAGAGATAGATTTAAGGCTTTGGCTAAGGTGTTAGGTTTAGGCAGAGGCTAGTGTTCATGTTAGGGTTGGGGTTAGGTTTTGGATTAGAGTTAAGTTTAGGGTTATGCTAAAATTGGGTAAATGTTAGGTTAGCATTAGTTTTAGGGTAAGATAAGAATTAAAGCTAGAGTTATGCTACGGTTAGTGATAGGGTTAGAATTAGTGGTTAGTGTTAGGGTCAGGTCTAGACTTAGGTTTAGGACTAGGACTAAGACTAAGGCTACTTTGTGGTCTAGGACCAGGGCTAGGGTTTTGGTTAGGTTTAGGATTAGAATTAGAGCTAGGGCTACACAACTTCTGGAGTTAGGGTTAGAATTTGTGGTTATGATGAATTTGTGGCTAAAGTTAGGTTTAGTGCTTGAGTTAAAGTGAGCACTAGTATTAGGGTTAGGCTGAGATGCAGTGTTAGGGTTAGGGTTAGAAATAGTGGCTACTGTTAGGGTTAGGGCTAGAGATAGATAGGTTTAGGGGTTTGGCTAAGGTGAAGGATAGTGTTACGGTTAGGCAGAGTCCTAGGGTTAGGGTTAGGGTTAGGGTTTGGATTAGGATCTGGTTAGGGTTATGGTTATGCTTAGGTTTAGGATTAGGGTTTTGGCTACACTATGTTAGAATTATGGTTTAAATTAATGATTAGTGTTAGGGTTAGGACTACATTTAAGTTTAGGGCTTTAGCTAAGGCAAGGGCTAATGTAGGGTTAGGCTGAGACCCAGGGTTAGGCTTATGGTTAGGTTTAGTGTTTGGTTTAGGGCTATGATACTTTTAGGGTTATAGTTAGAGTCAATGGTTAGTTTAAGGGTTAGAGTTGGAGTTAGATTTAGGACTAGGGCTAAGGTGAGGGCAAGTTTGAGGGCTAGGTCCTTGGCTAAGGTTAGTGTTGGGGTTACTGTTAGGGTTAGGATTAGGACTAGAATCAAGGTTATGAACCAGTTAGGTTTAGAGTTTGGAGTTCTGGCTATACTGAGGGTTAGGGCTAGGGTTAGGTTTAGTGCTACAACAAAGACTAGAGCTAGTGTTGGATTTTGCCCAAGTCCTAGCCTTAGGGTTAGGTTTAGGATTAGGGTTTGGGTTAGGATTAGGATTAGGATTATGGCTATGATATAATTAGGGTTAGCATTAGAATTAGTCATTAGTGTTAGGGTTGGGGTAGTTGTGGGGAGCAACCTGGACTAGACTAAGTTACTGGAATTAAGACTTATTCTGTGCATCTGCTCTCCCACAATATGGCGCTGAGAAGGGAGAAGCAGCTTCTACAAAGCTGCCTCCAGTTCAACCAATAAACTGTGGGACCTACTCCTGATTGGAGGAGAGCAGCGTACTCGGTGTGTGGGTAGCAGAGTTGGGATTGGTGGAAGAGGACTATAAAGGAGGAGAGAGACAACATGCACCAGGAACATCTGAGGGAACACCTGTGCAGCCCCCGAGAGAGCCGGCCGGCGGTGTGCCGCTCCCCCGCGGAAGTGGGGAAAGTGGCTAGGGGGAACCGCCCTTCCACGGAGGTGGAAGGGTCGGTAGCCAACCCGGGAAGAACCAGCAGCAAACCCGGGGAGGGCCGAGCAGACAAAAGAACAGCGCAGGGTCCTGTGTCGTTCCTCCACGAAGACGGGGAGCGACAGGTAGTGATAAGTTTAATACTAGGTAAATTGAGGGCTAGTGTGAGGTTTAGGTCCAGGGTTAGGGTTAGGGTTAGGGTTGGGATTAGTATTATAGTGAGGGCTATGCCAAGGTTAGGGTTAGGGTTAGGATTTGTGGTTAGGGTGAGAGTTAGGCCTAAAGTTAGGTTTAGGACTTAGGCTAAGGTGAAGTCTAGTGTTAGGTTTAGGCTGAGGACTGGGATTAAGGTAATGGTCTGGGTTTGGGTTATGGTTAGGTTTAGGATTAGGGCTATGTTACAAGTTAGGTAAAGGTTAGAATTAGTTGTTATTGCTAGGATTAGGACTAGAGACATGTTTAGCACTAGGCCAAAGTTGAGGGCTAGTGGAGGTTGAGGGCCAGGGTTAGGATAAGAGTCATGCTTGGGTTAATGTTAGGGTTAGGATTAGAATTAGAGCTAGGCCTATGTTACAAATAGGGTTTGGATTAGAATTAGTGGTCAGTGTTAGGGTTAGGGCTAGAGATAGGTTTAGGACTAGGACTAAGGCATGGGATAGTGTGAGGTCTAGGGTTGTGGTTAGGGTTAGTATTAATTTTAGGATTAGAACCAGGGATATGGTACAGTTAGGATTATGGTTAATATTTGTGGCTATGGTGAGTGTTAGGGCTTAAAATTAGGTTTAGGGATTTAGCCATGGTGAGAGTAGTGTTAGGGTTAGACAGAGGCTCATGGTTAGGGTTAGGGTTCAGGTTAATGGTTAAGAATAAGATTAGGGAGCCAGTGCCACGGCTCACTAGGCTAATCCTCCACCTTGTGGTGCCGGCACACCGGGTTCTAGTCCCGGTTGCCCCTCTTCCAGGCCAGCTCTCTGCTGTGGCCAGGGAGTGCAGGGGAGGATGGCCCAAGTGCTTGGGCCCTGCACCCCATGGGAGACCAGGAGAAGCACCTGGCTCCTGCCATCGGATCAGCGCGGTGTGCCGGCCGCAGCGCGCCAGCCGCGGTGGCCATTGGAGGGTGAACCAACGGCAAAGGAAGACCTTTCTCTCTCTCTCTCTCACTGTCCACTCTGCCTGTCCAAAAAAAAAAAAATAAGATTAGGGTTAGGGCTATGCCACTGATAGGGTTAGGGTTAGAGTTAATGGTTACTGTTAGGGATAAGGCTAGAGATAGGTTTAGGGTTTTGGCTAAAGTAAAGGATAGTGTTAAGGCTAGGCATAGACTTAGATTTAGTGTTTTGGTTAGGATTAGAGTTTGAATTAAGGTTAGGGATATGCTAAGATTAAGGTAAAAGTTAGAATCATAGTTAGTGTTAGGTTTATGGCTAGAGAGAAGTTTAGGTCCAGTTTTAAGTCAATTGATAGTGTGAGGTTTAGAGCTAAGAGTAGGGTTAGAGTTAAGGTTAGGATTAGATTTATGCTTATGCTGTGGGTAGGTTTAATGTGAGAATTAGTGGTTGGTGTTTGATTTAGGGCTAGAGTTAAGTGTAGGGGTATGATTAAGGTGAGGGTTAGTGTGAGGTCTTGAGACAGTGATATGGTTGTTATGGTTATGGTTAGGATTAAGATTAGAGCTGGGCTATACTACTGTTAGGGCGAGGGTTTGGAAATTTGCTTAGGGTGAGGTTTAGAGGTAGTTAGATTTAGGTCCTTGGCTAAGGTGACATTTAGTTATAGGGTAGACCAAGGAGTAGGTTTACTTTTAGAGTTAGGTTTAGTGTTAATGTTAGGATTAGGATTTAGAATTGGTTGTTAGGTCAAGATGGCGGAATAGTGAGGGCACGCACTGATAGTCCGAGGAAAGATAGTTTAATAAAAGTGGAGTTACTGTAGTTTCAGGGAAAGCTTCAGGAAAAAAACTGCTGAAGAAACACTTCCGGATCTAGTGGATGTGACACGGAGGATCTATGGGAAGAGCAAGGGCGCCCACAGCTCGGAAGCCCAGCTGTGGAGTCGCACCAGCGCTGGAAAGGGAGGTGAGGCGAACCTCAGTTACCCGAGACATTGGCGGGGAAACAGCAGAGTCTAGAGGAAATGAGGCTTGAAGCCCCACTGGGGAAAGTTCACCAGGCTAACTAGAGGAGAGAAAAAAAAATAAAAGGGACTAGCACGGACACGAGCCTCTCTCCACTCACCTTACAAAGGCGAGCAAGACAAAGAGCAGGTGCCATTTTGGACATAGGTAAAGCGGCACCTGCCATCAGCCAAGCAGAAAAACCTGACTCTGGTGGGAAGAAATAACAGGAGGTTAGGACTTAGTGAAGGTGTGGAGCTAATGAACTGATACTGTGAAAATCTGAGGGTGGGGAGAAAACTCAGGGAGTACACAAACTGGGTAACCTTGGCAACCCGCATAGCTGTGCGGAATTACTTCCCTTCTGAGTTTAAAAAAAAAAAAGAAAGAGAGAGAGCGAGCGAGAGAGAAGATTTACCACTCCCAACCTGGGTGAGTCACCTTTGGCACACCCTTAACCCTGAAGAACCAAACAGAACTTTCTGGCTATACCTATCGCAAGCCTCTAAGGACCCATCAGAAGCAGACAGTCCACTTAATACAGTCATAGTATAACAAGAAAAAAACACCACAGTGAGGGAAGAAGAATCCAAAGAATATCTCAACAATGCCAGCAACAAACGCAGAAACTGAGGAAACAAGAATAAGGAAGACCTTATCATGCCCCCAAATGAACAAGACACCCCAATTCAAGATTATGAAGATGATGAGATAGAAGAAATGCAAGATATGGATTTCAAAAAATTTATGATAAGAACATTTAGAAGTTTTCAAAAACAAATTCTTGAACTACAGAAATCCTTACTGAACAGGATAGAAAATCTCGTGAAAATGAAATCTTAAGGAGGAATCAAAATGAAACACAGAAACTAGTAGAACAGGAACATGTGATAGTGAAGAGAAATCAAAATGAAATGAATTCAATAGATCAAATGACAAACGCATTAGAGAGCCTTAAAAACAAAATGAGTGAAGTAGAAGAGAGAATATCAGACTTAGAAGACAGAGAACAGGAAAGTATACAGTCAAACCAAAGAAAAGAAGAGGAAATTAGAAATCTAAAAAATATTGTTGAGAATCTACAGGATGCTATTAAAAAAACCAACATTCGGGTTCTAGGAGTTCCTGAAGGCATGGAGGGGGAGAAGGGATTAGAAGGCCTGTTTAGTGAGATACTAGCAGAAAACTTTCTGGGTTAGAAGAAGGACAGAGACAACCTAGTACAGGAAGCTCATAGAACCCCTAATAAAATGACCAAAAGAGCTCCTCACCACGACACATTGTAATCAAAGCACAGTGAAACATAAAGAAAAGATTCTAAAATGTGCAAGAGAGAAATGTCAGATTACTCTCAGAGGATCTCCAATCAGACTCACAGCAGACTTCTCACCAGAAACTCTACAGGCTAAGAGGGAATGGTGAGATATAGCCCAGGTACTAAAGGAGAAAAACTGCCAACCCAGAATATTATATCCTGCAAAGCTCTCATTTGTGAATGAAGGTGAAATAAAAGACCTTTCACAGCAAACAGAAATTGAACGAATTTGTTGCCACTTGTCCAGCCCTGCAAAAAATGCTTAAATTGTGTTACACGCAGAAACACTGTCATCAATATGAAAGAAGGTAAAGGAAGAAAACCTCCCAGTAAAAGATCACAGGAGGTTCAAAGCATATATTAGAAAATATCTTTAGGAAAATGACAGGGCAAAGCCACTACTTATCAATAGTCACATTGAAGGTTAATGGCCTCAACTCTCCAGTTAAAAGACATAGACTGGCTGAATGGATTAAGGAACAAAACCCATCTATTTGCTGCTTACAAGAAACACATCTTTCCAGCAAAGATGCATGCAGACTGAAAGTGAAAGGTTGGAAAAAGATATTCTATGTCAACAGAAACAAAAAAAGCTGGCATAGCCATATTAATATCAGACAAAATAAACTTTAACACAAAATATGTTAAGAGAGACAAAGAGGGGCACTATATAATGATTAAGGGTTCAATTTGGCCGGTGCCGTGGCTCACTAGGCTAATCCTCCGCCTAGCGGTGCCGGCACACCGGGTTCTAGTCCCGGTTGGGGCGCCAGATTCTGTCCTGGTTGCCCCTCTTCCAGGCCAGCCCTCTGCTGTGGCCAGGGAGTGCAGTGGAGGATGGCCCAGGTGCTTGGGCCCTGCACCCCATGGGAGACCAGGAAAAGCACCTGGCTCCTGGCTCCTGCCATCGGATCAGCGTGGTGCGCCGGCCGCAGCACACCGGCCGCGGCGGCCATTGGAGGGTGAACCAACGGCAAAAGGAAGACCTTTCTCTCTGTCTCTCTCTCTCACTATCCACTCTGCCTGTCAAAAAAAAAGAGGGTTCAATTCAACAGGAAGATGTAACTTATAAACATATATGCACCTAATTACAGGGCACTGGTTTATTTAAAAGATATGTTAAGGTACTTAACAGGAGACTTAGACTCCAATACAGTAGTACTGGAGGGTTTCAATACTCCACTCTCAGAAATAGACAGATTAACCAGACAGAAGATCAACAAGGAAACAGCAGATTTAATTGACACTGTAGCCCGAATGGATCTAACAGATATCTATAGAATTTCAATCCTACATCTAAAGAATTTACATTCTTCTCAGCCGTGCATGAAACCTACTGTAGGATTGACTACATACTAGACCATAAAGCAAGTCTCAGCAAATTCAAAAGAATTAGAATCATACCACGCAGCTTCTCAGATCACAGTGGAATGAAGGTGGAAATTAGCAACTCAGGAATCCCTAGAGTGTATGCAAACACATGGAGACTGAACAACATGCTCCTGTGATTGAACACTGGGTCATAGAAGAAATAAAAAAGGTTAAAAACTATCTGGAAGTAGATGAGGATAACAACACAACATACCCAAACTTATGGGATGCAGCAAAAGCAGTGTTAAGAGGAAAGTTTAGAGCAATAGGTGCCTACATCAAGAAATTGGAAAGGCACCAAATAGATGAGCTGTCAATGCATCTCAAGGATCTAGAAAAAAACTGCAGCAAACCAGACCCAAATGTAGTAGGAGAAGAGAAATAATTAAAATCAGAGAAGAAATCAGCACTATTGACTCCAAAAAATTACAAACAGCCAAATGAAGAGCTGCTTTTTTGAAAAAATAAACAAAATTGACACCCCATTGGCCCAACTAACTAAAAAAAGAAGAGAAAAGACTCAAATCAATAAAATCAGAGATGAAAAAGGAAACGTAACAACAGACACCACAGAAATAAAAAGAATCATCAGATATTACTACAAGGACTTGTATGCCAGGAAACAGGGAACTCTATCAGAAATGGATAGATTCCTGGACACATGCAACCTACCTAAATCGAACCAGGAAGACATAGAAAACCTAAACAGACCCATAACTGAGTCATAAATTGAAACAGTAATAAAGGCCCTCCCAACAAAGAAAAGCCCAGGACCAGATGGATTCACTGCTGAATTCTACCAGACATTTAAAGAAGAACTAACTCCAATTCTTCTCAGACTATTCAGAACAATCACAAAAGAGGGAATCCTCCCAAATTCTTTCTATGAAGCCAGCATCACCTTAATCCCTAAGTTGGAAAAAGATGCAGCATTGAAAGAGAATTACAGACCCATATCCCTGATGAACAGAGACACAAAAATCTTCAATAAAATTCTGGGCAATAGAATGCAACAACACATCAGAAAGATCATCCACCCAGACCAAGTGGGATTTTTCCCTGGTGTGCAGGGAAATTATTAGAGAATATTGGAGAAGCCTTGTAAGATATAGGCACTGGCAAAGTCTTCTTGGAAAAGATCCCAGAGGCACCAGCAGTTAAAGCCAAAATTTGATTGCATCAAATTGAGAAGTTTCTGTAAGGCAAAAGAAACAGTCAGGAAAGTGAAGAGGCAACCGACAGAATGGGAAAAAATATTTGCCAACTATGCAACAGATAAAGGGGTAATAACCAGAATCTACAAAGAGATCATGAAACTCCACAACATCAAAACAAACAACCCACTTGGGAGATGGTCCAAGGACCTGAATAGACATTTTTTCAAAAGAGGAAATCCAAATGGCCAACAGACACATGAAAAAATGTTCAAGATCACTAGCCATCAGGGAAATGCAAATCAAAACCACAATGAGGTTTCACCTCACCCAGTTAGAATGGCTCACATTCAGAAATCTACCAACAATAGATGCTGGTGAGCATGTGGGGAAAATGGGACACTAACCCACTGTGTATGGGAATGCCAACTTATAAAGCCACTATGGAAGTCAGTTTGGAGATTCCTCAGAAACCTGAATATAACTCCACTGTACAACCCAGTCATCCCACTCCTTGGAATTTACCCAAAGGAAATTAAGTTGGCTAACAAAAAAGCTGTCTGCAGCTCAATGTTTATTGCAGCTCAATTCACAATAGCTAAGACCTGGAATCAACCTAAATGCCCATCACGGTAGACTGGATAAAGAAATTATGCAACATGTACTCTATAGAATACTATACAGCAGTAAAAAACAATGAAATCCGGTCATTTGCAACAAAATGGGGGAATCTGGAACACATCATGCTGAGTGAAATAAGCCAGTCCCAAAGGGACAAATATCATATGTTTTCCCTGGTTGGTGACAACTAACTGAGCACCAAAGAGGAAACCTGTTGAAGTGAAATGGACACTATGAGAAATAGGGACTTGATTAGCCCTTGTCCAGACTGTTGATTAACAACTTAATACTTTATCCCTTTCAGTATTTTTTTCTACTTAATACTATTGGTTGAACTCTGTAATTAACACACAATTATTCTTAGGTGTTTAAATTTAACTGAAAAGTGATCTCTTTTAAATATAAAAATGGGGATATGAGAGGGAGTAGATGTACAATTTGGGACATGCTCAATTGGACTTGCCCCAAATGGTGGAGTTAGAAACATGCCAGGGGATTCCAATTCAATCCCATCAAGGCGGCATGTACCAATGCCATCTCACTAGTCCAAGTGATCAACTTCAGTTCACAATTGATCATAATGATACGATTAAGAGTCAAAGGGATCACATAAACAAGACTAGTGTCTGCAAATACTAACTGATAGAATTAAAAAGGAGAGAGCGATCCAACATGGGAAGTGGTATACACAGCAGACTCCTAGAATGGCAGATGTCCTAAACAGCACTCTGTCCTCAGAATCAGCTCTTAAGTCACTCAGATATGTCTGAGGAGCCTATGAGAATATTGTAGGCATGTAAAGCCAAGGCACTCTGGCAGAATAAGTGACCTAAATGAAAGATCTCTGTGAGTGAGATCCCAGTGGAAAGAGCAGGCCATCAAAGAAGGAGGTAACTTTCTCTGAAGGGAGGAGATAACTTCCACTTTGACTATGACCTTGTCTAAATAAGATTGATGTCCGCAAACTCAAAAGGCCTCCATAGCCTTGGCAACTCATGACAAGAGCCTAGGGAGATTACTGACATCATAAACAAGAGTGTCAATTTGTTAATTCAACAATAGAAGTTACAGTGTACTTACTCCTTATGAAGGATCTCTGTCCTTAGTGTTTTGTCCAATGTGAATTAATGCTATGACTATTACTCAAACAGTATTTTACACTTTGTGTTTCTGTGTGGGTACAAACTGTTGAAATCTTTACTTAATATATACTAAACTGATTTTCTGTATATAAAGATAATTGAAACTGAATCTTGATGCGAATAGAATGGAAGAGGGAGCGGGAGATGGGAGGGTTTAAGGTGGGAGGGAAGTTATGGGTTGGGAAAAGCCATTGTAATCCATAAGCTGTTCTTTGGAAATTTATATTTATTAAATAAAAGTTAAAAAAGATTTATTCATTTATATTAAATTCAGAGTTACATAGAGAGAGGAGAGGTAGAGAGAGTGAGAGGGAGGTCTTTCATCCAATGGTTCACTCCCCAAACGCCTCTATGGCCGGAGTTGCGCCAATCCAAAGCCAGGATCCAGGAGCTTCTTTCAGGTCTTCCGTGCAGGTGCAGGGATCCAAGGCCTTGGGCCATCTTCTACTGCTTTCCCAGGCCATAGCAGAGAGATGGATCAGAGGGTCTGTCACCCATATCAGATGCCGTCACTTCAGGCCAGCCCCCCGAATCTTAATCATAATCTTCATCCTAATATTAACTTGACAGCCTAACATAACCGTAACCCTAGAAAAAAACAAACTTAAGTGTAGCCCTAAACCTAAGCATAACACTAACCCAAAACTGGTTGAACACTAGCCTTAACCCTAACCCTAGCCCTAACTCAAACAAAAGCCAGAACCCAATACATAACCCTAACATTAGCCCTAAACTCTAATAGTAACTCTCACCCTAAGAGACCCCAAACCTTTGCATAGCCCTAACCTTTTTTTTTTTTAGTTGTTAAACAGTTTAAAGTTCATTGACCTTATGTTCTGGAGATTCAAGACCACAAACATTAGTTGTGTTATTAGTTTCACACTTCCCCAAGTCCTCTTCAAGACCACATTCATTTTCTTGAGAGTGTCCTTTGGATCCTTGGTTTGTTGTTACTTTTCCCAGACTACAGAATTTAGGAAGAAGGCTGAATTGCTTAGCTGAATACTTTAACCAATTTGTTTTTGCTCTTGATTTCTTTTGTGAGGGTCTTGCACTATTCATTTTCAGAAATACACTTGGGGATTATTTTAGAAGGAATCTCTAATGTATCACCTGTAGCTTTTCTTTTTGATCTAGTTTGTCTCTGGTTCTCTTCCAGTAACTGGTGTTCCTAGGATACTTGAACTTTTTTCTTTGTGTTACCAAATTCAGAGTCACTTTTTTTGTCATTTCCTTTTGGGAGCTTTTCTTTATAGTCCTCAGAATTCCTCATAACATCACTCATTTTCTCTTTCTGATCAAATTTTTCTTCTACCTTAGGTAATTCTGCCACATTTTTTTACTTCTTTTATGAGTTGGCATGCTTCTTGAATGTTTCCCAAAATACACTGTAATATTTCTTATGCATCAAGCTGTAGACATTCTTCACACATAGGATTGAGTTCCCTGAGTGTGTTAAGCAGTCGCCTTGGTTGAGTAGCAAGTTCATCAGTATATTTCTCTGGATTTAAGAGAAAAGTAGCCTCGAATGTTCAACTGAAATGATTAAGGACTGTAAACTGCATATCAGTTCATAACTTGCCAAAGAATCTTCTTTGTAATTTCTCTTATCTCTCTGACTGGCTTTATCCTTTAGAGCTTCTTTCTTTCTTGAAATAATGTTAAATAAGTGCTTCACTCCAGATTTAAAACCAGAACAAAAATATAATACATTTCAGATCCTCTCTATTCAGAAGCTTTTTCTTCACATTCTTGAGGATCTGTAAAATCCAAGGCTCTCTTCGTTTTCTTTTTATGAAAAATCTTCAAGGAAAGTCTGTTTTTCTTGGATGGACTACCTCTTGAAAGCCCATTACTTTCACTAGGTATGACACCAGGCATTTCCCTTCAAATTTAAAGGAGTTGACAAGAATTAAGGTAGCTGTAATCACTGGTTATATCTGGCCATGGCCCAAACACAGTCCACAGTGCTGACACAGGTGAGTCCAACCTGGAAGTGTGAGTGTGACAGGTGATCCATGTCCCAAGCCTGCAAGGCCCCGACCAAAGGAAAAACTGGCTGGTCACCCTCCCCATGGGGGAGTGACTATCCACTCACAAGAGTGGGAACCCAGGCAGCTGCTCTGTCCTGCCTGATGCCAGTGCCCACTATATTCCAAGAGTGGCGCCTGCCTGCGCCCACTTCGGGTGACAAAGAGCACAACAAGCTGTGGTCCCACTCACCAAGTGCCTGAACTGCTAGGGGTCTCCCCACTCCCAACATAGCCTTAACCTTAAATGTAACCCTAGTCCAAGCCTAAACCTAAACCTAATGTTAACAGTAAACCTAACACAAGATCAAATCCTAACCTTAATCCTAAAGCCTAACATTAGCTCTAACCCTAACAAAATCCCAAACCTACATGTGGCCCTAACCCTACTCTAACCCTAACCCTACCCCTGGCCCAAAACCTATCCCTAACCCTCTCCCTAACGATAACCCTAACACATGCCTAAACCCTAATCTTAACCCTTATCTTAACCTTAACTCTACACTCTAATCCCAACCCTAACTAATGAAATCCTAAACATAAGCATATCCCTAACCCTAACTCTAACCCTAGCCAACATTTACCCTAATCCTAAACCTTAACCTAATGGTAACCCTAATACAAGCCCAAATCCTACCCTAGTCTTCATGCTAATGCAAACCTTAAACCCTAATACTAACCTTAATACTAATCTAATACTAACCCTAACCTAAACAAAACCCCAGTCCTAAGTGTAGCCATTATCCTAATCCTAACCCTAACCCTAACCCTGACTGAACACTAACACTAACTCTAAATAGAAGCCTTACCCAGAAACCAAAACCTAAACCCTAACGCTAGCCCTAACCCTAACCCTAAACCCTAACACTAAAGCTCCCCAAACCAAAAACTAACCTTAGCAATAACAGTAAACCTAGCCTGAACCTAACACTAACCATCATCCTAACCTTAACTCTACACCCTAATCCCAACTCTAAGCCTACTGAAACCCCAAACATTAGCGTAGCCCTAATCCTAACCCTGGACCAAAACCTAACACTAATCCTACCCCAAACACTAACCCTAAATCTGAACCCTAACCAGAACCCTAATCGTAAAGTTAACAATAGCTCTAACATTTGCTCTAAACTGTAACACTAACCATGACCCTGGCTGAACCCTAATGCTAACCTTAAACCCTAGCCAGAACAATAAACTTAACACTAACACTAGAACATAACCATAACCCTAAATTCTAACACTAACTTTAACCCCCTCCCCCCAAAAAAAACCACCAAATCACAGCATAGCCTAACCCTAACCCTAACACTGGAATGAAACCCAACCCCAGCCCTAATATAAATCAAACCCAATAGGCAAACCTAACGCAAATTGGAAACCTAACCATTTCATCCTAACTTAGCTCTAAACACTTACACTAACATTAACCCTAAAGAAATCCCAACCTAAGCTAACCCTAACCCTAACACTATTCTTAACCTTAGGCCAAGGCCAAAACCTAACCTTAACCCAAACATGAACCTTATAAGCAAACCTAAGGCAAGCCATAACCCTAACACAAACACTCATCCTAATCTTAACTATACATCCTAATCCTAATGCTAACCCTAACAAAACCCAAAGATAAGCATAGCATAAACCCTGACCCTAGCCTGAACGCTAACCCTAACCCTAAACTGTAACCCTAGCCAGAACCCTAACCATAAACCTAATACTATGCCAAACTCTAATGAAACCCCTAACCTATGCATAGCTCTAATTCTAAACCTAACCCAAACCCTAACCTGAACACCAATTCTCATCCTAACCCTACAGTATAACTAACACAAGCCTGGCCCCTAAATCTTACCCTCCTCTTAACCTTAACCCTATACCCTAATCCTAACCCTAAGCATAATGATAGTCCAAACATAGCATAGTCCTATTCCTAACACTATTCTATTGAGAACCCTAATCCTAACCCTACACCCAAGGGTAGTCAGAATGATAACCCAAACATTAACATAGCCCTAACCATAATCCTAAACCCTAACATTAACCCTAACTTTATCAAATTCTGAAAGCTAAGCATATTATCTAAAAACCCTAGCCAGAAAAGTAAATCTAACTCCAAAACTGGTCCAATTCCTAGCCTTAAACCATAACATTATCTCTATCCCTAATGGAACCACAAACCTAAGTGTAGCCCTAATCTTTATCCTAACCATAAACCTAATCTGAAACATACCCCTAAACCTAATCCTAACCTTAACCCAATGGTAAGTCTAATGCAAGCCTGAACCCTAACTGTAACCATAATCCTAGCCCTAACCCTAATTGTCAACACTCTCCCTAACCCTAACAAAACTCCAAACCTAAGCATAGCCCTAACACTAACACTAACCCTAGCTGAAACCAAACCCTAACTCTAACATGAACACAAACTCTATGGGTAAGCCTAAGGCAAGCTGGAACATTAAACATTACCCTCATCCTATCCTAAATCCTACATCCTAATCCAAACCATAATCCTAATGAAACTGCAACCATAAGCATGGCCCTAACCCTAACCCTAAACCTAACCCTTTCTGAACCCTAACCCTAACCATAACCCTAACTCTGGCCCAAAATCTAATCCTAACATTAATCCTGAACCCGAACCATAACTAGAAGCCTAACCCTAAACCTAACACTAGCCCTAACATTTATATTAAACCCTAACACTAACCCTAATAAAACCCCAAACATAAGCATATCTCTAACCCTAAATCTAACCCTAACCTGGGCCCAAAACCTAACCCTAACCCTAACACTTACCCTCAACACTAATGCTAACATTAACCCTAATGAAACCCCAAACATAAGCAAATCCTAACCCTAACATTAACCTGAAACCTAGCAAGAACCCTAAACCTAACCATAACACTGGTCTTTAAAACTAAACCTAAACCCCAACATTAACCCTAACTCTAAGAAAACACCAAACGTAAGCCTAGCTCTAACTATAATCCTAATCATAACCCTGCCCTGAGACCAAATCCTAACTCCACCCTAACCCTAACTCTAACCTTCACCTAATGGTAACCCTAATGCATGTCTGAATTTTACCCTAAGCTTCATCCTAAACTTGACCCTACAGCCTAAACCTAAACCTAAACCTAATGAAAATCCAAGTTTAGCTCTAACCTCAATCATCACCATAACCCTAGATGAACTCTAACCCTAATGATAACACTAAACTTGAACAGTAGCCAGAAACCTAAACCTAACTCTAACATTGTTCCTAATCTTTTTTTTTTTTTTGACAGGCAGAGTGGATAGTGAGAGAGAGAGACAGAGAGAAAGGTCTTCCTTTGCCGTTGGTTCACCCTCCAATGGCCGCCGCGGCCGGCATGCTGCGGCCAGCGCACCACGCTGATCCGATGGCAGGAGCCAGGTGCTTATCCTGGTCTCCCATGCGGGTGCAGGGCCCAAGCACTTGGGCCATCCTCCACTGCACTCCCAGGCCATAGCAGAGAGCTGGCCTGGAAGAGGGACAACCAGGACAGAATCCGGCGCCCTGAGCGGGACTAGAACCCGGTGTGCTGGCGCCGCAAGGTGGAGGATTAGCCTAGTGAGCCGCGGCGCCAGCCGTTCCTAATCTTAACACAAAACCTGAACAATATCCCTAACTCTAATGAAATTCCAAACCTAAGTGTAGCCCTAACACTAACCCATACCCTAATTGTGGCCTGAAACCTAACCCTATCTTTAACCCTAACCCTATCCCTAAACCTCACCCTAACAGTAATTCTAACACAAGCTCGAATCCTAAACGTAAACCTCATGCTAACACTAGCTGTAAACCCTAACACTAATCCTAACCTTAAGGAAACACCAAAGCTAAGTGTAACCCTAGCTCTAACACTGGTTGAAGCCTAACCCTAACCCTAAATCTGAACCACAGATCAAACCCTAAACCCAACTATAACACTAACTTGAACCTTAACCCTAAACCCTAACACTAACCCTACCCCAAAACATAATCCAAACAGTAAACATAATGAAAGCCCTAAACCTAATCCTAATTCTCATCCTAACCCTAATCCTAAACCTTAACAATAACACTAATGGCAATGAAACCGCACAAATAAATGTAGCCCTAACCCTAACCCTAACTGTGACCAAAATCTAACCTTAGCCCTCACATAATGGTAATGATAACCCAAACCCAAATCCTAATACTTAACATCATGCTAACCTTAACCCTACACCCTAATGCTAACCCTAACCCTAACCCTAACCCTAACCCTAACCCTAACCCTAAGGAAACCCCAAACATTATTGAATCCCTAACCCTAAACATACCTCTAACCCTAGCTTGAACCCTAACCCTAAATGATAACACTAGCCCTAACACTTTCCCTAAACACCAACACTAACCCTAACCCTAATGAAATCCCAAACCTAAAAGCAGCTGTAACACTACCCCTAAACCAAAACCTTTCTGAACCATAACACTAACCCTAACCCTAAATCTAAGCCCTAGCTAGAACACTAAACCAAATCATAGCACTACCACTAACCCTAACACTAAACCCTAAACCAAGCCCAATCTCTAACCCTCACCATAAAGATAACTCTAAACGGAGCCAGCATGCTTACCATAAATCTCATAACATGAGCCTAAACCCCTAATACTAACAATGAACCTAACAAAACCCAAAACCTAAGCATAGTGCTAATCTAACACTAACCCTAACTCTAACTCTAAATCAAACCCCAGCCTGAACCATACCCCCTTAACATTAATATTAGCCCTAACCATAACACTAAATGTTAAATTAACTTTACTCCTAACCCTAAGCTAACCCTAAACCTAACAGTAAACCTAAAGACCGAACCCTAACCCTAATGCTCATACTAACACTAACCCTAAAACCTAACAGTAACACTAACCCTAATGAAACAAAAAAACCAAGTGTAGCCTACCCTTAACCCTAAACCTAAAACTGGACGAAAGCTTAACCCCAACTCTAACTCTAAGCATAACCTTTTTTTTTAGCTTTTATTTAATTAATATAGATTTCCAAAGTACATCTTATGGATTACATTGGCTCCTCCCCCCCAATGACTTCCCTCCCACCCGCAACCCTCCCCTTTCCCGCTCTCTCTCCCCTTCCATTCTTCTCAAGATTTATTTTCAATTTTCTTTATATACAGAAGATCAGTTTAGTATACATTAAGTAAAGATTTCAACAGTTTGCACCCACATAGAAACACAAAGTGAAAAATGCTGTTTGAGTACTCGTTATAGCATTAAATCTCAATGTATAGCACATTAAGGACAGAGATCCTACATGAGGAGTAAGTGCACAGTGACTCCTGTTGTTGACTTTACCAATTGACACTCCTGTTTATGGCATCAGTAATCTCCCTATAAGCATAACCTTAATAACACTAACACAAGCCCAAGCCATAACACTAACCCTCATTCTAACCTTAACTCTAACTATAATCCTAACCCTAACAATAAGAAAACCCCAATATAAGCATGGCCCTATGCCCTAACCCTAACTCTAATCTAAATCCTAACCCTAAACCCATAACCTAGTAAGAATCCTAACACTAATGATACACTAGCCCTAACACCTTAAATCTAGCCCTAACCCTATTCTTTTTTTTTTAAATTTTTTTGACAGGCAGAGTGGACAGTAGGAGAGAGAGAGACACAGAGAGAAAGGTCTTCCTTTGCCATTGGTTTACCCTCCAATGGCCGCCGCGGCTGGCACTATGTGGCCGGTGCACCATGCTGATCCGAAGCCAGGAGCCAGGTGCTTATCCTGGTCTCCCATGCAGGTGCAGGGCCCAAGCACTTGGGCCATCCTCCACTGCACTCCTGGGCCACAGCAGAGAGCTGGACAGGAAGAGGAGCGACCAGGACAGAATCCGGCGCCCCGACTGGGACTAGAACCCAGTGTGCTGGCACCACAGGTGGAGGATTAGCCTATTGAGCCGGCCCCTAACCCTATTCTTAAATGCTAACCCTAACCCTAATGAAACCCCAAAATTAAGTGTAGTGCTAATCCTAAACTTAACCCTAAACTTGGCTGAATCCTAACCCTAACCCTAAATCTGAACCCTCACCAGAACACTAAAACTCACTCTAACACTAGCCCTAACCCTAAACCCCAACACCAGCAAAAATCCACCATAAGCATAGCCCTAAACCTAACCATAAATCTAACATTGCCTGAAGCCTAACCTTAACCTTAACCCTTAACCACAACCATAGTAATAATCCTAATCCTGAACCTTACCCTAAACTCTAAGACTAATACTACCCCTAATAAAAACTCTAAATGTAGCCCTAACCCTAACACTAAGGCTAACCCAGGACAAAACTTAAACTTAAACCTAACCCAAACCTGAACCCCCCCAACAGTAACTATAACGTGTACACAAACCCTAACTAACATTTCTCCTAACCTTAACCCAACACCTAATTTTAACATTAATCCTAACCAAACCTTAAATATAAGCATAGCCCTAACCCTAATACTAATTCTAGCAAGAACCCTAACCCTAACCCTAACCCTGGACCAAAATCTAAACCTAAACCTAACCTTAACCCTGAACCAAATGGTAAATCTAATGTGTACCCAAATCCTAATCCTAGCCCTCATCCTAACATTAGCTCTACAGCCTAACCCTAAACCTAATCCTAATAAAACCCCAAACCTAAGAGTAGCTCTAACCTTAATCCTAACCATAACTCTAGTTGAACCCTAACCCTAACTCTAAACATGAACACTAGCCCAAACCCTAAACCTAACCCTAACACTAGCCCTAACCCTAACCCAAAAAACCCTAACACTGTATCTAACTCTAATGGCACTCCAAACCTAAGTGTAGCTTTAATCCCAACCCTAATCCAAGTCTGAACCCTAAGCATAACACTCATCTAACCGTAATCAAACACCCTAATCTTAACCCTATCCAAATTCCAAAGAATAGCCTTAACCCTAGCATGAACCATGACTTTAATACCCTAACCCTATACCTAATACTAGGCTTAACCCTAATCCTAACCCTAACCTTAAGAAAAAACCATAAACCTAAGCACAGCTCTAATTCTAACCCTAATCAAAGCCTGAAAACATTAACCCTAACAGTATACCTAACACAAGCCCAAACCCTAACCCTAACACTTATCTTAACCTTAACCCTACACTCTAAGCTTTTTTTTTTAACTTTTATTTAGTAAATATAAATTTCCAAAGTACAGCTTATGGACTACAATGGCTTCCCCCCACCCATAACTTCTCTCCCACCTGCAACCCTCCCATCTCCCGCTCCCTCTCCCATTCCAATCACATCAAGTTTCAATTTCAATTATCTTTACATACAGAAAATCAGTTTAGTATATTTTAAGTAAAGATTTTAACAGTTTGCACCCACACAGAAACACAAAGTGTAAAATACTGTTTCAGTACTAGTTATAGCATTAATTCACATTGAACAACACATTAAGGACAGAGATCCTACATGAGGAGTAAGTGCACAGTGACTCCTGTTGTTGACTTAACAAATTGACACTCTTGTTTATGGCATCAGTATTCTCCCTAGGCTCTTGTCATGAGTTGCCAAGGCTATGGAAACCTTTTGAGTTTGCGGACATCAATCTTATTTAGATAAGGTCATAGTCAAAGTGGAAGTTCACTCCTCCCTTCAGAGAAAGGTACCTCCTTCTTTGATGGCCTGTTCTTTCCACTGGGATCTCACTCACAGAGATCTTTCATTTAGTTTTTTTTTTTTTTTTTGCCAGAGTGTCTTGGCTTTCCATGCCTAAAATACTCTTATGGACTCTTCAGCCAGATCTGAATGCCTTAAGGGATGATTCTGAGGCCAGAGCCTATACTCTAATCTTAAACCTAATCCAAACAAAACCACAAACATAAGCATAGCCTAATTCGAACTCTAACCCTAACGTTAACACTAACCCTGGGGCTGGCACTGTGATGCAGCGGGTTAGCCCCTGGTCTGAAGCACCAGTACCCCTTCTGGGCACCGGTTCTAGTCCCAGCTGCTCCTCTTCCAATCCAGCTCTCTGCTTCAGCCTGGGAAGGCAGTAGAAGATGGCCTAAGTCCTTGGGCCCCTGCTCCTGCATGGGAGACCTGGAAGAAGTTTCCGGCTCCTGGCTTTGGATCAGTGCAGCTCTGGTCACTGAGGCCAATTGGGGGACTGTGTAACTGACTTTCAAATAAATCTTTAAAAAAAAAACAAACACTAACCTTAACCCTAGCCTAAACCCAAACCCTAGCCAGAATAACCATAACCCTAACCCTAGCTTTAACCTTAAACCTAAATCTGCTCTCTAGTCAGAAAGTTAACTCTAACCCTAACAATAGACCATTCTAAATCTAAAACCTAACACTATTCATAATCCTAGTGAAACCCCAAACCTAACCATAGGCCTAACCTAACCCTAATGCAAAATGTAAACCTAATACAAGCCCAAACCCTAAACCTGTGATTATTCTGACAGTAACCCTAAACCATAACACTAATTCTAACCCAAATGAAGCCCCAAACATAAGTTTAGTCCTAACCCTAGACTAAAACAAAAATCTAACAGTAACCATAACCTGAACCCTATAAGGAAGCCTGAACAATAACCCTGACATTCATTTTAACCTTAACTCTAAACTCTAATACTAACCTGAACTCTAACAAAACCCCAAATATAACCATATCCTTAACCATAACCCTAACCATGGCCAAAACCAAAACCTAACCCTAACCCAAACTCACACTCTATATGTAAATCTAACACAAATGGGAACCCTAATTTTTTTTTTGACAGGCAGAGTGGACAGTGAGAGAGAGACAGAGGGAAAGGTCTTCCTTTACCGTTGGTTCACCCTCCAATGACTGCTGCGGCCAGCGCACTGTGGCGGGTGCACCACGCTGATCCGAAGCCAGGAGCCAGGTGCTTCTCCTGGTCTCCCATACAGGTGCAGGGCCCAAGTACTTGGGCCATCCTCTACTGCACTCCTGGGCCATAGCAGAGAGCTGGCCTGGAAGAGGGGCAACCAGGACAGAATCCGGCGCCCCGACCGGGACTAGGACCCGGTGTGCCGGCGCCTCAAGGCGGAGGATTAGCCTATTGAGCCACAGCACTGGCTGGGAACCCTAATCTTAACCCTAACCCTACCCTTACCCCTAACCCTAACACTGAACCTGAACCCTAAACAGCAATCCTATCCTAACCCTCAGACTAGCTCTAATACTTACCCTAACCCCTAACTCTAATCCTAACAAAATCCCAAACCTAAGCTTAGCTCTAACCCTAACCATAGCCTTTTAATCTGAGTATGCCCTAACCCTAACCCTAACACAAACTCAAAACCTAGCCAGAACCTTAAACCTTATCCTAAAACTAGCCCCAACCCTAAACCTTAACATTAATCTTACATTTAATGAACCCCCAAACCTAACTGTAGCTCTCATCCTAAGTCTACCCTAGTCCAATCCTTAGCTGAACCCTAATATTAACCCTAACATTGGGGCTGGTGCTGCGGCGTTGATACCCTGGCCTGAAATAGGGTAATCCTAGTGAAACC
Organism: Oryctolagus cuniculus; assembly: GCF_051225735.1. NCBI lineage: Eukaryota > Metazoa > Chordata > Mammalia > Lagomorpha > Leporidae > Oryctolagus > Oryctolagus cuniculus. The sequence continues at coordinate 87,480,583 of NC_142875.1, forward strand.
CCAAACCTAAGCATAGCCCTAACCATAACCCTAATGCAAACTGTAAACCTAATGCAAGCCCAAACCCTAAACCAGCAGTAACACTAAACCATAACACTAATTCTAACCCTAGTTATTGAGCCCCCAAACCTAAGTATAGCTCTAATCCTAAATGTAACCCTAGCCCAATCCTTAGCTGAACATTAATATTAACCCTAACATTGGGGCCAGTGCTGTGGGTTAACACCTGGCCTGAAATGCTGGCATCTCATATGGGTGCCGGTTTGACACCCAACTGCTCCACTTCCCATCCAGCTCTCTGCTACGGCCTGTTGACGCAGTAGAAGATGGCCCAAGTCCTTGGGCCCCTACACCCATGTGGGAAACCTGGAAGAAGCTCCTGGTTCCTGGTTCCTGGCTCCTGGCTTCTGGCTCCTGGCTTCGGATCTGCACAGCTCCGGTCATTGCAGCCAACTGGGGAGTGAGCCACTGGATGGAAGATGTCTCTCTCTCTGCCTCTCTTCTCTCTGTGTAACTCTGACTTTCAAATAAATAAATAAATCTTTAAAAAAAAACACCCTAACATAAACCCAAACCTAACACTTAACAGTAATCCTCATATAAGACCAAACCATAAGCTTAACCTTCATCCTAACCCTAACCCTAAATCCTAAGAGAAATCCTAACCCTAACAAAACCACAAATCTAAGCATAGTCCTAACCCTAACTCTATCCTGAAACCTAACCCTAATCCTAAATGTTAACCCTCACCTTAACAGTAACCCTCATGCATGCCTGAATCCAAACCCTAACCCTCATCCTAACCTTAACCTCACAGCCTAATCATTACTCTAATACTAATGAAACCTGAAATATAATTGCAGCCCTAACCTTAATACCTACTCTAACCCTGGTCCGAAATCTAAAACTAATCTTAACCCTCACCCTATGGTAACCCTAGCACACTAACCCTAACACTAACATTAAACCCGAACACTGATACTGACCCTAATGAAACCCAAAATCTAAGTGTAGCCCTAAACCTAACCCTAACCCTAGTCCAAACCCTAAACCTAACCCTAAGGGTAAGCATAATGCAAGCCAGAACCCTAACCCTAAACATCATACTAACGCTAACACTAAACCCTAACACTAACACTAACTCTAATGAAACCCCAAACTTAAAGGCCTAAAATTAACCCTAACTCTAACCTTGGCCAGAAATCTAATGCCAACACTAACCCTAACCCTAGCCTTAACTCTAGCCTGAATACTAAACCTTACTCTAACCCTAATGATATACCTAACTCAAGCCTAAACCCTGACCTAAATCTCACCATCACCTGAAATCTACACCTTAATTCTAACCCTAACCTTGATGAAACTCCAAACATAAGCAAAACCCTAGCCCTAACCCTAACCCTAAACCTAATCCTGGCCTGAAACCTATCCCTAAATCTAATAGTAACTGTAATGCATGACAGAATCATAAACCTAACTCTCATCTTAATACTACACCCTAATCCTAACCTTAACCTTAACCTTATCCAGAATCCTAACCCAAAAATCAAACCCTAGCCAGAAACCTAACCCTAACCCAAAACTGGCTCTTACTGTAACCCTAACCCTAACCCTAACCCTAACCCTAACCCTAATATTAACCCTTCCTTAATGAAACCCCAATCTAAGCACAGGTCTAATTTTAAACCTGACCCTGGACCAAAATCTAGCTGAATCCTAACAGTAACCCAAATCTAACCCTTAAAAGAACTCTTACTGTAAACCTAATGCAAGCCCAAACACTAACCCAAACCTCATCTAAACTTAATCATAAATCCTGACAGTAACCCTAACCCTAATGAAACCCCAAACCTAAGCATGGCCCTAATCCTAAGCATAGCTCAAAACCTAACCTTAACCCTGACATTAACATGCACACATGCCCAAATTCTAAACCTAACCAACTTAACACCACAATCTAACCCTAATCCTAAGAAAAGCCCAAATATAAGCATTGTCCTAGCCTAACCATAAACCTCAACCTAATGGTAACTCTGAGGCAAGCCTGAAAATCCTAAACTTCATGGTACACTTATCCCTAAACCCTAAATCTGATGAAACCCCCAAACTGAAGCATAACCCTAACCTTAACCCTAAATACGAACCCTAAACCTAACTCTAATACTAGCCCTATCCCTAAACCTATACCATAACACTAACCCTACCCCAAACCCTAAATTAACACTAACCCTAACAGAAAACCTAACAAAAGCTAGAAACTAACCCTAATAAAACCCCAAGCCTAAGCATAGCCCTAATCCTATGGACTGAAACTTAACTGTAACACTAACCCTAAACTTCACCCTAATGGTAAACCCAATACAAGAGTGAACTCAAATCCTAACTCTCTTTGTAACCTTAACCCTACACTCTAATCCTAGAACTAACCATAATGAAACCCCAAACCTAGGCATAGCCCTAAATATAACCCTAATGCTAGCCCGAATCCTACCCCTACCCTGAAACCCAAACCTGTTCCAGAATGATAACCCTAACCCTAACACTAGCCCTAGACCTAACCCTAAACCCTAATACTAACCCTAACCTTTAGAAACCTGAAAGTTAACCATTGCCCTAACACTCACCCTATACCAAACCCTAAGCCTAACCTAACTCTAAACCCAAACCCTAGCCAGAATGCTAACTCTAACCCCAACATGAACCTAAACTCCAACCCTAAACATTAACACTATCCCTAACCCTGATGAAGTCCCAAATCAAAGAGTAGCCATAACCCTAACCCTATCCTGAAATCTAACTCTAACCCAAACAATAAACATAACACAAGTCAAAATCCTATCCCTAACCATCATCCTAACCCTAACCCATAACACAAACCCTAACCCTAAAAAAAACCCAAACTAAGTGTAGTTCTAATTCTAAACCTAACCCTAACCCGAACACAAACACCAGCATCACCCTAATGCTAATGGTATACATAACCCAGGCCCAAACCCTCATCTTAACATTAACCCAATTCCCTAATATTAACCCCAACTCTAACAAAATGGCAAACATAAGCATAAACCTAATCCTAACCCTAACCCTATCTGGAATTCTATCCCTAACTCTAACCTAAAATCAAACCATAGCCAGAATGCCAACTATAACCCTAATACCAATTCTTTTTTTAGAAGGTTTTTATTTAATGAATACAAATTTCATATGACAGCTGTTAGAAATATAGTGGTTCTTACCTCCATTCCTGCCTTCCCATCCCCACTCCCATCCTACCTCCTACTCCCTCTCCCATTTCATTCTTCATTAAGATTAATTTTTAATTGACTATATACAGAAGACCAACTCTATACTAAGTAGAGATTTCAACAGTTTGCACCCACACAGAAACACAAAGTATAAAATACAGTTTGAAGAAAAGTTTTACCACTAATTCTCATAGTACACTTCATTAGACAGAGGTCCAACATGGGGAGTAAGTGCACAGTGACTCCTATTGTTGATTTAACAATTAACACTCTTATTTTTTTATGTCAGTGACCACCTGAGGCTCTTGACATGAGCTGTGAAGGTTATGGAAAATTTTTGAGTCCACAAACTCTGTCAGTATTTAGACAAGGCCAAAAGCAAAGTGGAAGTTCTCTCCTCCCTTCAGAGAAAAGTACATCCTTCTTTGATTGCCTATTCTTCCCACTGGGGTCTCACTAACAGAGATCGTTCATGCAGAACAGTTTTTGCCACTATGTCTTGGCTTTCCATGCCTGAAGTGCTCTCATGGGATTTTCAGCCAGATCCGAATGCCTTAGGGGCTGATTCTGAGGTCAGAGTGCTGTTTAGGGTGTTTGTCAGTTATTGAGTCTGCTGTGTCAACTGTTTCCCATGTTGGAATTTTCTCCCCTTTGTGATTATATCTATTGTTATTACAGGACACTTAGTCTTTTTTTTTTTTTTTGACAGGCAGAGTGGACAGTGAGAGAGAGAGACAGAGAGAAAGGTCTTCCTTTGCCGTTGGTTCACCCTCCAATGGCAGCCATGGTTGGCGTGCTGCAGCCGGTGCACCACGCTGATCCGATGGCAGGAGCCAGGTGCTTATCCTGGTCTCCCATGGGGTGCAGGGCCCAAGCACTTGGGCCATCCTCCACTGCACTCCCTGGCCACAGCAGAGAGCTGGCCTGGAAGAGGGGCAACCGGGACAGAATCCGGCACCCTGACTGGGACTAGAACCCGGTGTGCCAGTGCCGCAAGGTGGAGGATTAGCCTAGTGAGCTGTGGCACCATCCTCGGGCACTTAGTCTTTTTTTTTAACTTTTATTTAATGAATATAAATTTCCAAAGTACGGCTTATGGATTACAATGGCTTCCCCCCCCATAACGTCCCTCCCACCCGCAACCCTCCCCTTTCCTACTCCCTCTCCCCTTCCATTCACATCAAGATTCATTTTCGATTCTCTTTATATACAGGAGATCAGTTTAGCATACATTAAGTAAAGATTTCAACAGTTTGCTCCCACACAGAAACATAAAGTGAAAAAAATAGATGATTTTTAAAATTTTTTTTTATTTTTATTTTTGACAGGCAGAGTGGATAGTGAGAGAGAGAGACAGAGAGAAAGGTCTTCCTTTGCCGTTGGTTCACCCTCCAATGGCCGGCGCGGCCGGCGCGCTGCGCTGATCCGATGGCAGGAGCCAGGAGCCAGGTGCTTTTCCTGGTCTCCCATGGGGTGCAGGGCCCAAGCACCTGGGCCATCCTCCACTGCACTCCCTGGCCACAGCAGAGAGCTGGCCTGGAAGAGGGGCAACCGGGACAGAATCCGGCACCCCGACTGGGACTAGAACCCGGTGTGCCAGTGCCGCAAGGTGGAGGATTAGCCTAGTGAGCTGTGGCACCATCCTCGGGCACTTAGTCTTTTTTTTTTAACTTTTATTTAATGAATATAAATTTCCAAAGTACGGCTTATGGATTACAATGGCTTCCCCCCCCCCCATAACGTCCCTCCCACCCGCAACCCTCCCCTTTCCTACTCCCTCTCCCCTTCCATTCACATCAAGATTCATTTTCGATTCTCTTTATATACAGGAGATCAGTTTAGCATACATTAAGTAAAGATTTCAACAGTTTGCTCCCACACAGAAACATAAAGTGAAAAAAATAGATGATTTTTAAAATTTTTTTTATTTTTTTTTTGACAGGCAGAGTGGATAGTGAGAGAGAGAGACAGAGAGAAAGGTCTTCCTTTGCCGTTGGTTCACCCTCCAATGGCCGGCGCGGCCGGCGCACTGCGCTGATCCGATGGCAGGAGCCAGGAGCCAGGTGCTTTTCCTGGTCTCCCATGGGGTGCAGGGCCCAAGCACCTGGGCCATCCTCCACTGCACTCCCTGGCCACAGCAGAGAGCTGGCCTGGAAGAGGGGCAACTGGGACAGAATCCGGTGCCCCGACCGGGACTAGAACCCGGTGTGCCGGTGCTGCTAGGCGGAGGATTAGCCTAGTGAGCCGTGGCGCTGGTAATAGATGATTTTTTAAATGATGATGAAATCAGATCAGACCTATTGTCATGTTTAATCCCAGTGAGAGTCAAGTTTGGAATTGATAATTTCTTCTTCTTCTTCTTCTTCTTCTTCTTCTTCTTCTTCTTCTTCTTCTTTTTTTTTTTTTTTTTACAGAAGATCAGTTTAGTATACATTAAGTAAAGATTTCAACAGTTTGCACCCCCATAGAAACACAAAGTGAAATATACTGTTTGAGTACTCGTTATAGCATTAAGTCTCAATGTACAGCACATTAAGGACAGAGATCCTACATGAGGAGTAAGTGCACAGTGACTCTGTTGTTGACTTTACAAATTGACACTCCTGTTTATGGTATCAGTAATCTCCCTATGCTCCAGTCATGAGTTTCCAAGGCTATGGAAGCCTTTTGAGTTCTCTGACTCTTATCTTGTTTAGACAAGGTCATAGTCAAAGTGGAGGTTCTCTCCTCCCTTCAGAGAAAGGTACCTCCTTCTTTGAAGACCTGTTCTTTCCACTGGGATCTCACTCACAGAGATCTTTCATTTAGGTCTTTTTTTTTTTTTTTTTTTTTGCTCAGGCACTTAGTCTTATCTATGTGATCGCTTTGACATTTAATCCTATCTATGTGATCAATTCCACACTTACTTACTATGATCACTTTATCACATAAGATGGGATTAGTCAGCCCTTAAGGCATTCAGATCTGGCTGAAGAGCCCATGAGAGTATTTTAGGCATGGAAAGCCAAGACACTCTGGCAAAAAACAAATAAACAAACAAAACAAAAAAAACACCATAAAACAAAAAACAACTAAATGAAAGATCTCTGTGAGTGAGATCCCAGTGGAAAGAGCAGGCCATCAAAGAAAGAGGTACCTTTCTCTGAAGGGAGGAGTGAACTTCAACTTTGACTATGACCTTATCTAAATAAGTTTGGAGTTGGTGAACTCAAAAGGCTTCCATAGCCTTGGCAACTCATGAAAAGAGCCTAGGGAGATTACTGATGCCATACACAAGAGTGTCAATTTGTTAAGTCAACAACAGGAGTCACTGTGCACTTACTCCTCATGCAGGATCTCTGTCCTTAATGTGTTGTTCAATGTGAATTAATGCTATAACTAGTACTCAAACAGTACTTTACACTTTGTGTTTCTGTGTGGGTACAAACTGTTGAAATCTTTACTTAATATATGCTGAATTGATCTTCTGCATATAAAGATAATTGAAAATGAATCTTGTTGTGAATGGGATGGGAGAGGGAGTGGGAGATGGGAGGGTTGCAGGTGGGATGGAAGTTATGGGAGGAAAAAGCCATTGTAATCCATAAGCTATACTTTGGAAATTTATATTTATTAAATAAAAGTTAAAAAAAGATGGGATTAATACCATCCAGATTAATGGGATTTGGATTCCCATGGCAATTTTTTAGCTTCACCCTTAGAGGTAAGCCCATGGGAATGTGTACTGAACTGTACAGTTCCTCCCTCTCTCATTCCCACTCTTAGCTTTTATTGGAATCTATTTTTTTCTTTTAAAGATTTATTTATTTATTTGAAACACAAAGTTAGACAGAGAAAGAAGGATAGGCAAAGATAGATAGATAGATAGAGAAGCAGAGAGAGAGAGAGAGAGAGAGAGAGAGAGGTGTCTTTCATCCACTGGTTCACTCCCCAATTGGCCACAACAGCCTGAGCTACATGAATCCAAAGCCAGGAGCCAGAAGCTTCTGCTGCGTCTCCCACATGGGTGCAGGGGCCCAAGGGCTTGGGCCATCTTCTATTGCTTTCCCAGGCCATAGAAGAGAGCTGGATCGGAAGTGGTGTAGCTGGGACTTGAATCGGTGCCAATATGGGATGCCGGTACTGCTGGTGGCAGCTTTACCAGCTACGCCACAGCACTGGCACCGGGGATCTATTTTCAATTGACTTAACACACCTATGATTAATTCTATGTTAATTAAAGAGTTCAACCAATGATATTAAAAAAAGAAATAAGAAAAAAAGGAATAAAAATAAAATAAAATAATAAACTGTTCCTCAACAGTCAAGACAAGGGCTGTTCAAGTAATTGCTTCTCGTAGTGTCAGTTTCACTTCTACAGGTTACCTTTCAGGTGTTCTATTAGTTATCACAGATCAGGGAGAACATATGGTATTTGTCTCTTTGGGACTGGCTTATTTCACTAAGTATGATGTCTTCCAGATTCATACATTTCGTTGTAAATGACCGGATTTTTTTTAACCTCTGTTTAGTATTCCATAGAGTACATATCCTATATTTCTTTATCCAATCTTCTGTTGTTGGGCATTTAGGTTGATTCCATGTCTTAGCTGTTGTGAATTGAGCTGCAATAAGCATGGTTGTGCAGATGACTCTTTTATTTGCTGATTTCATTTCCTTTGGGTAGATTCTGGGGAGTGGGATGGCTGGGTCGTATGGTAGAATTAGATTCAGATTTCTAGGGTATCTTGAAACTGTCTTCCATAGTGGTTTTACCATTTTGCATTCCCTTAGGATTAAGGGAATTAATCAGTGGATTAGGGTACCCTTTTCCCAACATCCTTCCCAGCATTTGTTGTTTATTGATTTCTGTATGAAAGCCATTCTAAGGCTGGCACTGCAGCTCAATAGGCTAATCCTCTGCCTAGCGGCACCAGCACACCAGGTTCTAGTCCTGGTCGGGGCGCCAGATTCTGTCCCGGTTGCCCCTCTTCCAGGCCAGCTCTCTGCTGTGGCCCGGGAGTGCAGTGGAGGATGGCCCAGGTGCTTGGGCCCTGCACCCCATGGGAGACCAGGAAAAGCACCTGGCTCCTGGCTTCGGATCGGCGTGATGCGCCGGCTGCAGCGCGCCAGCTGTGGCGGCCATTGGAGGGTGAACAAACGGCAAAAGGAAGACCTTTCTCTCTGTCTCTCTCTCTCACTGTCCACTCTGCCTGTAAAAAAAAAAAAAAAGCCATTCAACTGAGGAGAGGTAAAACCTCATTGCCTAACACCAATTCTAACTCTAACCTTAAACCCTATTATTAACCCCATTCTTAACAAAACCTCAGACCCAAGTGTAGATTTAACCCAAACCAGAACCTAAGAATAGCCCTAGTTCTAACTCAATACTAACCCTAGCCCAAATACTGACCCTTACCTAGTGGTATGCCTAATGTAAAACCAAACCCTAAACTTAACCCAACACCCTAATCCTAACCCTATCCCTAATGAAACCCAAAGCATAAACATGGCCTAACCCTAAACCATAACTCTAACACTAATTCAAACCCTAGCCAGAACACTAACCCTAACCCTTAAATCTAATATTAATCCTAACTCTAATGAAACCCCAGACCTGAGTGTTGACCTATTCCTAACCCTAACCTTAACACTAATCTTTTTTAAAAAATTATTATTAAGGAATACAAATTTTGTAAGTACAACTTTAGGAATATAGTTATTTTTCCCACCATACCCACCCTCCCACCCAAACTTTCAACCATCCTCCTCCCTCTACCATTGCCAGTCCCATTCTCCATTAAGATTCATTTTCAATTAACTTTGTACATAGAAGACCTAAAACTAACTCTACCTCTAACCTTCACCCTAACTAAAAATCCTAATCATAAGCATATTCTCAACATAGCCCTGGCTCTAATCCTAAACCTAATGCTAACCCTATCCATAACCTTAGCCCAGGCCCTAGTATTCACACTTGCCCTCATCTTAGCCCTAGTCTTAAATCTAACTCTAGCCCTAAATCTAACATTAACCACTAATTCTAATAGTAATCCTATCCGTGGCATAGTCCTAAACCTAATCCAAGGCTTCAGTCTTACCATAACATAGCCTTAGCCAAAGCTCTAACATAACACTAGCCCTAATCCTAACCATAACTGTAGTATAGCCCTAACCATAATCATAACACTAAACCTAACTGTATCCCTAGACCTTGCCTAGCCCTCACACTAGTCCTTGTCATAGCCCTAGTCCTACATCTAATTCTAGCCCTAACATTAACACTAACCACTAATTCTAACAGTAACTCTAACCATAACATAGCCCTAGCTATAATCCTAATCATAATGTTAGCCCTGGCACTAGCACTCACATTAGCCCTCACTGTTACTCTAGTCATACACTTAATTCTAGCCACAACGCTAACAATAACCATTCATTCTAACCCTAACTTTATGGGTAGCATTACTGTAACCCTAGTCCTAACCTTAACCCTAGCTCTGGCCCTAACCTTTAAGTAGCCCTTGATTTAACCCTGGTCTTTAACTCTAGCCCTAATCTGTATGCTAACCACAAATCCTAACCCTAAACCTAACCATATCTTAGCCCTAGCTCTAATATTAACCTTTTAACCCTAACCCTAGCAATACCTCATGATAGCCCTCAACTTAGACCTAATGCTAAACCTACTCTAGCCCTAACCCTAACACTAATGACTAATTCTAATTCTAATCCTAACTGTAGCATAGCCCTAACCCTAATCCTAATCTTACTTTAACACTAGCACTAAACCTAACACTAAGCATAGGGCTCAGCCAAAACCCAACACTAGTTCTTGTCTTTGCCCTAGCCCTAAACATAACTCTAGCCCTAACCTTCACCCTAACCATAAATCCCAACCCTAAACATTACCTCAGCATATCCCTGGCTCTAATCCTAATACTAATGCCAACTCTAACCATAACCCTAGCCATGGCCCTAGTCTTCAGACTTGCCCTCACCTTAGCCCTAATCTTAAATCTAACTCTAGCCCTAACTCTAACACTAACCACTAATTCTAACACTACCCTACATAGAATAGTCCTAACCCTAAAACAAATCTTAACCCTAAACCTAAACTTAAACCTAACATTAACCCTCAGCTTCACACTAAACCCAACACTTTCACTAACACATCACCTTAGCTAAAGCCCTAAATCTAACTGTAGCCCTAAACCTAAAAATAACCACTAATTCTAACCCTAAGCCTAAACCTAATCCTAACCCTAATTTTAACCTCACTCTAAGTCTAGGACTTGGTCTAACCCTAACCCTGGCCTTCACCTTACCCCAAACCCTAAACCTAACTGTAGCCCTAACTCTCACCCTAGCCACAAATCCTAACCCTAACCCTAACCCTAACCCTAACCCTAACCCTAACCTTAACAGCAGAATAGCCCTAATTCTAACTGTAATCCTATCCCTATCTCTAACTCTAACCCTACCCTCATCCCAAGCCCTGGCCCAAGAATTTACATTAGTCTTCACCTTACCCTAGTCCTACACCTAATTCTAGACCTAACTGCAACACTAACCACTAACTCTTATCCTAAACCTAACAGAACCATAGCCTTAACATTAATCCTAATCCTAACCCTAAACCTAATCCAACCATAGCATAATTTTAGCTCTAATTCTCATCCTAACCTTAACCCTAAAACTAACCCTGGCCCTAGACCTCATGGTAGTCCTTGTCTTAGCCCAAGTCCTACAACTAACTCTAACCCTAATCCTAACACTAACCACTAACTCTAACTATCCATAACAAAGCCAGAATCCCAACTCTAACCCAAACCCTAGTACTGGCTCTGAACCTCACACTAGCCTACAACTTAGCCTGAGTCAAAAAACTAGCTCTAAATTTAACCACTGAAATAACCAGTAACTCTAACCCTATCATAATTCTAACTGTATCATAGCCCTTATCCTAATCCTAACCCTAACCATAATCCTAACCTTAACCCTAACTCCAGGCCTCAGCCTAAACCTAATATGACCCCTCTCTTCAGCCCAAGCCATTAACCTCAATTTAGCCCTAATCTTCATCCTAATGACAAATTCTAACCTTAACCCAACCAGAGCTTAGCCCTAGCCTAATTCTAATCCTATTCCTAACCCTAGCCCTAACCCTAAACCTAATCCTATTCCTAGCCCTTGCCTTAGCTCTAGTCCTACACCTAACTCTAGCTCTAACCCTAATACTAAACACTAACCATTAACTCAAACCCTAAACCTACCTATAACATAACCCTAGTCCTAATCCCAACATTAACCATAACCCTAGCTCTGGCCCTAAACTTTACACTAGCCCTTGACTTAGTCTGAGACCTAAAACCTAACTATAGACATAACATTAAGAATAATCACTAATTATAACCCTAACATTAGCAGTAGCCATATATGACCCCTAATCCTAACCTTAAACCTAACTCTCAAAATAACCCTAACACTAGGTGTAATTTTAGTCCAAGTTCTAAACCTAACTTTAATACTACCCTTCACACTAACCACAAATCCTAACTCTAATCCTAACAGTAGCATAGGCTTAGCTCTAATCTAGTTCCTAACCATAACCATAACCCTAACCCTTGACCCTAGACCTCAACTAACCCTTGCCTTAGTTCTAGTCCTAAACCTATCTCTAGCCCTATCTGTAACACTAATGACTAATTCTAATGCTAACCCTAACCATAGCATAGCTCTAACCCTAATCCAAATTCTAACCCTAACCCTAACCCTAACCTTAACCCTAACCCTAACCTAAATCTAAATCTAACCCTAAACCTAGGGCTTGTCCAAAATTCAACACTATCTCTCGACTTTGTCCAACCCTAAATCTAACTCTAACCCTAACCATCACTCTAACCAGAAATCCTAACCCTAAATGTAACTTCACAACAGCCCTGTCTCTAAAGATCTATCTAAAGATAACCCTAGCTGTAGCCCTACTTTTCACACTCACCCTTACCTTAGCCCTAATCCTAAAGCTAACTCTAGATATAACCCCAAAATAAACACTAATTCTAACAATAACCCTACCTATAGCACAGCCAAAACCCTAAACCTAACTCTAACACTTTCCCTGGGCCTTGGCCAAACCCAACAACTAGCTGTCACATTAGCCAAAGCCATAAATATAACTCTAGCCTTAACCCTAAATATAGTAAAAATAATTCTAACCCTATACCTAACCATAGCATAGCTCTAATCATAATCCTAACCCTAGACCTCAGACAAAACCCAACACTGCCCATCACCTTACCCAGGACCTAAACCTAACTTTAGCCCTAACCCTTACCCTAATCACAAATCCTTACCCTAACCCCAACCATAGCATAGTCCTAACTCTAATCCTAGCCCTGACCCTAACCCAAACCCTAGCCCTAGCACTGGACCTCACACTATCCCTCAACTTAGACTTAGTGCTAAACCTAACTCTAGCTCTAACCTTAACATTAACCACTAATTCTAACCTTAACCCTAATGTACTGTAGTCCTAACCCTAATGCTAATTCTTTTTTTAAAAAAGATTTTATTTATTTATTTGAGAGGTAGAGTTACAGACAGTGAGAGGGAGAAACAGAGAGAAAGGTCTTCCGTCCGTTGGTTCACTCCCCAGTGGCTGCAACGGCCGGAGCTGCACCAATCTGAAGCCAGGAGCCAGGTGCTTCTTCCAAGTCTCCCACGTGGGTGCAGGGGCCCAAAGACTTGAGCCATTTTCTACTGCTTTCCCAGGCCACAGCAGAGAGCTGGATTGAAAGAGGAGCAGCCGGGACTAGAACTGGTGCCCATATGGGATGCTGCCACAGGCAGAGGATTAACCTACTGCACCACAGCGCCAGCCCCCCTAATGCTAATTCTAACTCTAACCCTAGATCAGGCACTAGCCTCACACCAGCCCCCAACTAGCCCCCAGTCAAACTTAACCCTAGCCCTAACCATAGCACTAACCACTAATTCTAACCTTAACCCCAACCATAGCATAGCTCTAATCCTATTCCTAACCATAACCTTAATCCAAACCTAAACCTAATGCTAATGCTAAACCTAGGCCTATGTCTAAACCTAACACTATCCTTCACCTTAGCCAAGTGCCTAAACATATCTCTAGCCATAATACTAATGTTGGGGTGCCGGATTCTATCCTGGTTGTTCCTCTTCCGGTCCAGCTCTCTGCAGTGGAGGATGGCCCAGGTGCACTTGGGCCCTGCACCTGCATGGGAGACCAGAAGGCACCTGGCTCCTGGCTTCAGATCAGCGTGGTGCACCAGCCACAGCGTGCCGGCCACAGTGGCCATTGGCAGGGTGAACCAATGGAAAAAGGAAGACCTTTCTCTCTGTCTCTCTCTCTCACTGTCCACTCTGCCTGTCCAAAAACAAAACAAAACAAAACAAAACAAACAAACAAAAAACAAAAAGAAAACCAAAAAACAAAAAACCAATAACCACCAATTCTAACCCTAACCCTAACTGTAGCATAGCCCTAACCCTAATCCTAACACTAAGCATAACCCTAACCCTAAACCTGGGCTAGGGCTATGGGATACCAGCATTTTAGATGGTGGCTTTATCCACTATGCCACAGCAATGGACCCTCTAACCCTAACTCTAACCCTAGGAAACATCACAAAAACATCACACAAGCCCTCAATTTACATATAGTGCTAAATCTAATTCTAGCCCTAATAAAAACACTACCCAATAATTAAACCTATCCTTAACTGTAGATAGCATTAGCTCTAACTCTTATCCTAACCCTAAACCCTAGCACTGGCCCTAGCTCTCATTTTATCCCTAATCCTACACCTAACTCTAGCTCTAAACATAACAGCAACCACTAATTCTAAAGTTTACCCTAATCTTAGCATGATCCTAACTCTAATCCAAACCCTAACTCTAATCATAACCTATCCCTAGGCCTCGGCCTAACCCTAAAACTGGCCCTTTCCTTAGCCCTAGTCCTCAATTAACTCTAGCCCTAACCCTCACTGTAACTACAAATCCTATATCTGTTCCTAACCACAGCATCACCCTAGTTCTAATCCTAATCCTAACACAAACTCTAAATAACTCAAGACTGGGTCCTAAACCTCCACTAGCACTTGACTTAGGCCTAGTGCTAAGCCTAACTCTAGCTCTAACCCTAACACTTAATACTAATTCTAAGACTATCCCTAATGGTAGCATGGTAGCATAGTCCTAGCTCTAATTCTCATCCTAACTCTAATCCTAACCCTAACCATCACCCTAACCCTAACCCTAGCCCTGGCCCTAAACATCACACTAGTCCATGATTTAGACTTGGTGCTAAACCTAACTCTAGCCCTAACCCTAACACTAACCACTAATTCTTACATTAAACCTACCCATAACATAAACCTAATCTTAATCCCAACCTTAACTCTAACACTACACTTGGCCCTAAACCTCACACTAGCGCTCAACTTAGCACTATTCCTAAACTTCTCTCTAGCCCTAATCCTAACACTAACTACTGATTCTACCATTTACCCTAATTTTAGCACAGAATTAACCCTAATCCATACCCCAATCTTAATCATAATGCTAAATCTCAGCCTCAGTCTATCCCTAACACTATTCTTCATTTTAGCCAAAGCCCTAAACCTATCCATAAACCTAGCACTAATAATAATCACTAATTCCTACTAGACAAGGACTAGTGTTAAGGTTAGGCCAAGGCCTAGAGTTAAGGTTACTGTTAGGGTTAGGGCTATGGTATGATTATATTAGGATTAGGATTAGTAGCTAGTGTTAGGGTAGGGCTAGAGTTCAGTTTAGGAGTAGGGTTAAGGTGAGGACTAGTTGTGAGGGTTAGGGCTAGGGCTAGGACTAGGTTTAGGTTTAGGGTTATGGTTAGGGTTAGGGTAGGATTAAGATAAGAGCGAGGGCTATGCTCTGGTCAGGGTTAGGATTAGTGGTTAGGGTGAGGCTGAGGGGTAAACCTAAAGTTAGATTTAGGGCTTGGGCTAACACTGAGGCTAGTGTGACTATTAGGCCCATGGCTGGTGTTAGGATTAGGATTAGGTTTAGGGTTAGGATTAGAATTATAACTAGGGCTATGCTATTTTAGGGTTAGGATTAAGATTAATGGTTAGGGTAAGGATTATAGATACAGTTAGGTTTAGGCCCAAGGCTAAAATGAGAGATAGTATGAGGATTAGGGCTACTGCTAGAGTAAGGGTTAGGGGTAAGGGTTAGGATTAGGACTAGAGTTAGGCATACGATATAGTTAGGGTTAAGGTTAGGATTATGCTTAGAGTGAGTGTTAGGACTAGAGTGAGGTTTAGGGCCAGGGCTAGGGTTAGGGTTAGGGTTAGGTTTAAGATAGTAGGTAGGGTACGTTTGGTTAGGATTAGGGTTAAGGCTAGAGTTAGGTTTAGGGCTAGGGCTAAATTGAAAGCTAGTGTTAGGGTTAGGCCGAGGCTGAGGCTTAAGGTAGGGAAAGGGTAAGATAAGATAGGATTAGATTTAGGGCTAGGCTAAGGTTATGGTATTGTCAGAATTAGTGGTTAGTTTTAGGGGTAGGGTTAGAATTTGGTTTATGACTAAGGCTAAGGAGAGGCCTGGTGTAAGGTTTAGGGCCAAGAATAGAGTTAGGGTTAGGGTTATAAATTAGGATTAGTGTTAGGACTATGCTTTGGTTAGGGTTAGGATTAGTGGTTATGGTGAGGGTTAGGGCTAGAGTTAGGTTTAGGGCTTAGGTTAAGGTAGGTTTAGTGTTAGAGTTGGGCCTAGGGCTTAGACTTAGAATTAGGGTTAGGGTTAGTATTAGGATTAGGGTTAGGGGTTTGCTATGATTTGGGTTTATTAGAATTAACAGTTAGGGTTAGGGTTAGGGGTAGAGTTACATTTTAGGTTTGGACTAAGTATGTCCACTAATTTAACGTTAGGGCAAGGCCAAAGGTTAGGTTTAAGGATAGGGTTAGTGATAGGATTATGGTTATGGCTATCCTATGGTTATCATTGGGATTAGAATTATTTTTTTTTTTAATTTTTTTTTTTTTAATTTTTTTTTTTTTATTTTTGACAGGCAGAGTGGACAGTGAGAGAGAGAGACAGAGAGAGAAAGGTCTTCCTTTGCCGTTGGTTCACCCTCCAATGGCCGCCGCTGCAGCCGGCGCACCGCGCTGATCCGATGGCAGGAGCCAGGATCCAGGTGCTTTTCCTGGTCTCCCATGGGGTGCAGGGCCCAAGCACCTGGGCCATCCTCCACTGCACTCCCTGGCCATAGCAGAGAGCTGGCCTGGAAGAGGGGCAACCGGGACAGAATCCGGCACCCCAACCGGGACTAGAACCCGGTGTGCCGGCGCCGCAAGGTGGAGGATTAGCCTATTGAGCCACGGCGCCGGCTCGGGATTAGAATTAATGATCAGTGTTAGAGTTAGGGCTAGAGTCCTGCTTAGGACTAGGGCTAAGTCAAAGACTAGTGTGAGGTTTTTGGTCAGAGCTAGGTTTAGGTTTAGGATTAGGGTTAATGTTAAGATGAGTGATAGGGCTATCCTACTGTTATGGTTAGGGTTAGGATTAGTAGTTAAGGTTAGGGTAAGAGATAGGGATAGAATTAGGTTTAGGGCTAGGGCTAAGTTGGGGCTAGTGTGAGGTTTATGGCCAAGGATAGTGTGAAAGTAAGGGTTAAGATTAGGATTAGAGCTAGTGTTACTCTATGGTTAGGGTTAGTGTTAGGATTAGTGGGGTGAGGGTTAGGGCTAGAGTTAGGTTAGGTCTTTGTATCAGGTGAGGACTATTGTTAGGGTTAGGCTGAGGCCTAGGGTTAGGATTAGGGTTAGAGTTAGGGTTAGGGATTTTCCATGTTTAGGGTTAGGGTTAGAATTATTCATTAGTGTTAGGGTTAGAGTTAGTTCCAGAGTTAGGCTCAGGATTAGGGGAAGTCAAGGGATACTGTGAGGTTTAGGGACAGGGTTAGGATTAGGGTTAGGGTTAGGGTTAAGGTTAGTATTAGGATTAGAGCTTGGGCTAGGCTATGGTTAGGGTTAGGGTTTTGATTAAAAGTTAGCATTTAGGTTTAGGGCTTAGGCTAAAATGAGAGATAGTGTTAGGGATAGGTCGAGGCCTAAGATTATGCTTAAGGTTAGGATCATGGTTAGGGTTATGCCATGATTAGGGTTAGGGTTAGAATATGTGGTTAGTGTTAGGGTTAGTGCTAGAGTTAGGTTTAGGAATAGGGCAAAGGCAAGGACTAGAGTGAGGGTTAGGGCCAGGGCTAGTGTTATGGTTAGGGTGAGGTTTAGGATTAGGATTAGGATTAGCACTAGGATTATGCTTTTGTTAGAGTTAGGTTTGTTTAGGATTAGTGGTTAGGGTGAAGGTTAGGGCTTAGGCTATGCTACAGTAAGTGTCATTAAGTGTTAGTGTTAGGTTCAGTAGTTAGGGTGAGAGTTAGTGATAGAGTTACATCTAGGACTCGGGCTAAGGCAACGGATAGTGTTAGGTTAGGCTGATGCCTAGAGTTAGGGTCTGTAAATGTTAGGTTTAGGGTTATGCTACATTTTAGATTAGGGTTAGAATTATTGGCTACTGTTAGTATTAGGGGTAGAGTTAGTTAGGACTAGTTAAATTAGGACTAAAGTTGAAGGTTAGTGTGAAGTTTAGGACCAGGCCTAGAGTTAGGGTTAAGATTAGAGTTAGGATTATAATTAGAGCTAGGGCTATGTGATGGTTAAGGTTAGGGTTAGGATCAATGGTTAGGGTGAGGGTTAGGGATAAAGTTAAGTTTAGAGCTAGGGATAAATTGAAGGCCAATGTGAGATTTAGGGCCAGGGCTAAAGCTAGGTTAGGGTTATGGTTAGGGATGAAATTGGGATTATCGCTAGGGCAGTACTACTGTTAATGGTTAGGGTTAGGATTAGTTGTTCTGTTGAGGGTTAGGGCTACAGTTAGGTTTAGGGGTTCGGCTAAGGCAACTGCTAGTGTTAGTGTTAAGCTGAGACCTAGGGTGAAGTTTAGGGTTATGGTTAGTATTAGGATTAGGGTTAAGGCTGTATTTTGGTTAGGGTTAGGGTCAGAATTAGTGGTTGCTGTTAGAGCTAAGGCTAGCACTAGGTTTTAAGACTAGGGTTAAAGGGTGGGCTAGTGTCAGGGTTAAGGCAATAGTTAGGGTTAGGGTTAGGGTTAGGGTTAGGGTTAGGATTAGGGCTAAGGCTGTGCTATGGCTAATGTTAAGGTTAGAATTAATAGGGGTCTGGTGCCATGGCGCTGTAGGTTAATCCTCTGCCTGTGGTGCTGGCATCCCACATGGGTGCTGGTTCTAGTTGCAGCTGCTCCTCTTCCAATCCAGCTCTCTTCTGTGGCCTGGAAAAGCAGTAGAAGTCTCTATGTGGGAGAGCAGGAAGAAGCACCTGGCTCCTGGCTTTGGATCAATGCAGCCCTGGCCATTATGGCCATTTGGGGAGTGAACCAATGGAAGGAAGAACTTTCTCTCTGTCTCTCCTCACTGTCAGTAATTCTACTTCTTAAATAAATAAATAAAATCTAACAAAAAAGGATTAATAAGATGTAGGTTAAGGCTAGAGTTCTGTTTAGGGCTTGGGCAAAGGTGAGGGCTAGTGTTAGGGTTGGCCAAGGCCTAGGGTTAGAGTTAGTGTTAGGGTTAGGATTAGAGTTAGGGCTATGCTATGGTTAGGGTTACGGTTAGAATTAGTGGTTAGTGTTAGGGTTAGACCTAAAGTTAGGTTTTAGGACAGGGCTATAGTGAGTGCTAATGTGAAGTTTAGGGCCAGGACTAGGGTTAGGCTTAGTGTAAGGATTAGGATTAGAGCTAGGGTTATTCCTGGTAGGGTTAAGGTTAAGATTAGTGATTAGAATGAGGGTTAAGGGTAGAGTTAGGTTTAGGTCTTGGGCTAAAACCAGAGCTAGTGTTAAGTTTAGGCAGAGGACTAGGGTTAGTGTTAGGATTAGGATTAGAATCAGGGTGTACTACAGTTAGGGCTAGTATTAGAATTAGTGGTTAGTGTTAGGGCCAGGCCTAGAATTAGGTTTAGGACTAGGGTTATGGCAAAGGCTAGTTTGAGTTTTAGGGCCAGGGCTAGGGCTAGGTATAGGATTATGGTTAGGATAAGGTTTAGGGCTATTCTATGCTTAGGGTTAGGGTTAGAATTAGTGGTTATGGTGAATGTTTTGGCTAGAGTTATGATAGGACTAGTGTTAAATTGAGGACTAGTGTAAGATTTAGGGTCAAGGGTAGGATTATGGTTAGGGTTAGGGTTAAGATTAGGCATAATTAAAGTTAAGGCTATGCTATGTTTAGGGTTAGGTTTAGTAGTTAGAGTTAGGGCTAGAGCTAGGTTTAGGGCTTGGGCTAAAGTGAGAGCTAGTGTGAGGTTTGGAACAGGATATTAGGGTTAGTATTAGGGTTAGGGTTTGGGTTAGGGTAACATTTAGGATTAGTGCTAGGCCGGCACCGTGACTCAATAGGCTAATCCTCCACCTTGCGGTGCCAGCACACCAGGTTCTAGTCCTGGTTGGGGCACTGGATTCTGTCCCGGTTGCCCCTCTTCCAGGCCAGCTCTCTGCTGTGGCCAGGGAGTGCAGTGGAGGATGGCCCAAGTGCTTGGGCCCTGCACCCCATGGGAGACCAGGATAAGCACCTGGCTCCTGGCTTCGGATCGGCGTGATGCGCCGGCCATATTGCGCTGGCCGCGGCGGCCATTGGAGGGTGAACCAACAGCAAAAAGGAAGACCTTTCTCTCTGTCTCTCTCTCTCACTGTCCACTCTGCCTGTAAAAAAAAAAAAAAAAAAAAAAAAAGGATTAGTGCTAGGGCTATGCTATGGTTAGTGTTAGGGTTAGGATTAGTTGTTAGGGTGTGGGTTAGGGCTAGCATTACATTTAGAGCAAGGGCTAAATTGAGGGCTAGTTTGAGTTTTAGGGCCAATGCTAAGGATTAGGGTGGGGTTAGGGTTAGTTTTAGGATTAGGATTAGAGCTAGGACTATGCTATGGTTAGGGATAGTTTTAGGATTAATGGTTTGTGTGAGGGTTAACGACAGATAAAGGTTAAGTCTAGGGCTAAGGCAAGAGCTCATGTGAGGCTTAGGGCCAAGGCTAGGGTTAGTGTTTTGTTTAGGGTTAAGTTTAGGGTTAGTGCTAGGATTATGCTACAGTTAGGGTTAGGGTTAAGTTTAGTGGTTAGGGTGAGGTTTATGGCAAGAGTTAGGTTTAGGGCTTGGGCTAAGTTGATGGTTAGTATTAGGGTTAGAGTTAGGGTTAGAATTAGTGTTGGGGTTATGTGACCCTTAGGGTTATTATTAGAATTTGTGGTAGATGTTAGGGATAGGGCTAGTGTTCAGTTTAGCACTAGGGCTAAGGCCAGAGCTATTGTGAGGCTTACAGCCAAGGCTAGGGTTAGGGTTAGAGTTAAGATTAATCCTACATCTATACTATGGTTAGTGTTAATGTTAGGATTAGTTGCTAGGGTGAGCATTAGGACTAGAGTTAGATTTAGGGCTTGAGCTACTGCAAGGGCTCGTGTTAGGGCCAGGCTGAGGCCTACAGTTAGGATTAGGATTAGTATTAGGTTTAGGAGTAGAGTGAGGGCTATGCTATGGTTATAGTTATTATTAAAATTAGTGGTTACTATTAGGGATAGTACTAGAGTTAGGTTTAACACTATGTCTAAGGCAAGTGCTAGTGTGAGGCTCAGAGCCAGGGCTAAGTTTAGGGTTAGTGGTATTGTTAGGATTAGGTCTAGGGCTTTGCTACAGTTATTGTCAGGGTAGGATTAGTGGTTAGAGGGAGGGTTAGGGTTAGGCTTAATGCTGGGATAACATGAGATACTGTTTGGATTAGGCCGTAGCCTAGGATTTTTCTTAGGGTTAGGGTTAATATTCAGTTAAGGTTTGGTTAAGGGTTAGGGTTGTGCTCTGGTTAGGTTTATTGTCAGAATTAGTGATTAGTGTTAGCAATAGTGCTGCATTTAGGTTTAGCACTAAGGCTAAGGTGAGGGCTAGTGTGAGGCTTAGGGTCAGGACTATAGTTTGGTTTAGGGTTAAGATTAGGTTTATTGCTATGGTTAGGTCTATGTTACAGTTAGGTTTATTTATTTATTTGCAAGTAAGAGTTACAGAGAGAGAGAGAGAGAAAGGGAGAGGGAGAGGGAGAGGGAGAGGGAGAGGGAGAGAGAGAGGTCTTCCATCCGATGGTTCACTCCTCAATTGGCTGCAATGGCTGGAGTTGTGTCGAGCCAAAGCCAGGAGCCAGGAGTTTCTTCTGGGTCTCCCATGTGGGTGCAGGGGCCCAAAGACTTGGGCCATCTTCTACTGCTTACCCAGGCCATAACAAAGAGCTGGAATGGAAGTAGAGCAGCTGGATCTCGATGGGATGCTGGTGCTTTAGGCCAGGGCATTAACCTGCTGTGCCACAGCGCCTGCCCCTAAGGCAAGTTCTAGTGTGAGGCTTAGGGCCAGGACTAGAGTTAGTGTTTGAGTTAGGGTTAGGAATATGATTAGAGCTAGGGGCTATGCTACAGTTAGGGTTAGATTCATGGTTAGGATTAGTTGTTAGGGTTAGGGTTAGGGGTAGAGTTAGGTTTAGGGCTTGGACCAAGAAAAGGGCTAGTTTTTTTTTTTTTAACTTTTATTTAATAAATATAAATTTCCAAAATACAGCTTATGAACTACAATGGTTTTTTCCCCTCCATAGCTTCCCTCCCACCCGCAACCCTTCCCTGTCCCACTCCCTCTCCCATTCCAATCACATCAAGTTTCAATTTCAATTATCTTTACATACAGAAAATCAGTTTAGTATATTTTAAGTAAAGATTTCAACAGTTTGCACCCACACAGAAACACAAAGTGAAAAATACTGTTTCAGTACTAGTTATAGCATTAATTCACATTGAACAACACATTAAGGACAGAGATCCTACATGAGGAGTAAGTGCACAGTGACTCCTGTTGTTGACTTAACAAATTGACACTCTTGTTTATGGCATCAGTATTCTCCCTAGGCTCTTTTCATGAGTTGCCAAGGCTATGGAAGCCTTTTGAGTTCACCGACTTCGATCTTATTCAGACAAGGTCATAGTCAAAGTGGAAGTTCTCTCCTCTCTCAGAGAAAGGTACCTCCTTCTTTGATGGCCTGTTCTTTCCGCTGGGATCTCACTCGCAGAGATCTTTCATTTAGGTCTTTTTTTTGCCAGAGTGTCTTGGCTTTCCATGCCTAAAATACTCCCATGGGCTCATCAGCCAGATGATGATGATGCCTTAAGGGCTGATTCTGAGGCCAGAGTACTGTTTAGGACATCTGCTATTCTATGATCTGATGTGTATCCCACTTTGATAAGGGCTAGTTTTAAGTTTAGCCCAAGGCCAAGGGTTACGGTTAGGGTTAGTATTAGTGTTAAGATTAGTGGTTGGGGTGATGGTAATAAGTAGACTTGGGTTTCAATTGGGCTAAGGTAAGGGCTTAGGGTTAGGCCAAGGCCTAGAGTTAGGGCTATGGTTAGTATTAGATTTACCATTAGTGTTAGTGCTATATTATAGTTAGGGTTAGGGTTAGGGTTAGGGTTAAGGTTAAGTTAATGGTTAGAATGAGGATTAGGGCTAGAGTCAGGTTTAGGGCTTGGGCTAATAGGAGGGTTAGTGTTACTGTTAGGCCGATGCTTAGGGTTAGGGTTTAGGTTAGTATTAGGAGTAGATTTAGGGCTATGTGATGGTTATGGTTATTGTTAAAATTAGGGCTTTCTGTTAGGGATAAGTTTAGAGATAGGATTAACATTAGGGCTAAGGCAAAGGCTAATGTGAATCTTAGAGCTAAGGCTAGAGTTAGAGTTAGGGTTAGGATTAGGTCTAGTGCTATGCTATGGTTAGTGTTAGGGTTAGGATTAGTGGTAGGGTGAACGTTAGGGCTAGAGTTAGATTTAGTGCTTCAGCTAATGTGAGGGCTACTTTTTGGGTTAGGCTGAAGCCTAGGGTTTGAGTTATGGTTAGGGTTTGGGTTAGTTTTATGGTTAGGGTTAGGTTTAGGGCTATGCTATTGTTAGGGTTATTAGAATTAGTGGTTATTGTTAGTGATAGGGTTAGAGCTATGTTTAGCATTAGGGCTAAAGTAAGTGCTAGTGTGAGGCCCAGGGCCAGGGCTAGGATTAGGGTTAGGTTTAGGGTTAGGGTTGGGATTAGGGTTAGGACTATATGACTTTCAGAGTAATCATTAGAATTAGTGGCTAATGTAAGGGCTAGGGCTCGAGTTAGGTTAGCACTAAAGCTAAGGTGAAGGCTAGTTTGATGCTTAGGGATAGGGCAAAGTTAGGGTTGGGGTTAGGATTAGTGGCTTGGGTGAAGATTAGGGCTAGAGTTTTGGTTAAGGTTTGAGCTAAAGGGTGGGTTAGTGTTATGTTTAGGCTGAGGCCTAGGGTTAGCATTAGGGTTGGGTTTAGGGGTAGGATCAATCTTATGTTTATGATACAGTTAGTGTTAATGTTAGGATTAGTGGTTAGGGTGAGGGTTAGGACTAGAATCATGTATAAGGCTTGGGCAATGTCTAGGGCTAGTGTTATGGTTAGTCCAGGGCTTAGGGTTAGGGTTAGGGTTAAGGTCATGTGATGGTAATGTTTATTGCTAAAATTAGTGGTTAGTGTTAGACATAGTTCTATAGATAGCATTAGAATTAAGATTAGGGTTAGAATTAGATCAGTGGATAAGGGGAGGGTTGCGGGTTGGAGGGACATTATGGGGGGGAAGCCATTGTAATCAATATTCTGTACTTTGGAAATTTATATTCATTAAATAAAAGTTAAAAAAATAAAAAAAAAGAAAAAAAAGAAAAAAAAGAAAAAAAAAGAATTAGATCAGGGCTATGCTACGGTTAGTGTTAGGGTTAGGATTAGTTGTTAGAGTGAGTGTTAGGCCTAGTGATTCTGTTAGTGTTAATGGCTACTATCTGGGCTAGGCTGAGGACTCAGGCTTATGCTATTGTTAGGGTTAATGTAAGGGTTAGGGTTAGGTTTAGGATTAAGGCTATGTTAGAGTTATTAGGGTTAGGGTTATTGTTAGAATTTGTAGCAAATTAGGGCTGCAGTTAGATTTAACACTAAGACTAAGACAACAGCTATTGTGAGGCTTAGGGCCAGGGTTAGAGTCAGGTTTAGTGTTAGGGTTAGGTTTAGGATTAGGGTTAGGGCTATGTTATAGTAAGTGTTAGCAAGATTAGTGATTAAGGGGAGGGTTAGGGCTTGAGTTAGGCTTAGAGCTTGAGTTAAGGAGAGGGTTAGTTTTAAGGTTAGGCCAAGGCCAATGTTTAGGTTTAGGCTTAGGGTTAAGCTAAAGATAAGTGTTAGGGCTATGTGATGGTTAGGGATATTGTTAGAACTACTGTTTAATGTTAGGGATAGGGCTAGAGTTAAGTTTAGTACCAGGGCTAAGGCGAGGGCTAGAGTAAAGCTTAGGGCCAGGACAAGTATTAGGGTTTGGTGTAGGGTTAGGATTAGGGTTAGTGTTAGGGTTAGGGTTATGATTCAGGCTATGTCTGTGCTATGGTTGGTTTTAGGGTTAGGATTAGAGATTAGCGTGAGGGTCAGGGCTAGAGCTAGGTTTTGGGCTTGTTCTAAGGTTAGGGTTTGTGTTAGTGTTAGGTATAGGATAAGGATTAGGGATATACTATGTATAGGGTTAAGGTTAGGATTAGTGGTTGGGGTGAAGTTAGAGGTAAAGTTAGGTTTAGGGTGTTGGCTTATCCAAAGGTTTATGTTAGTGTTATGCCGAGGTCTAGAGTTAGGGTTAAATTTAGTGTAAGGGTTAGGGTTAGGGCTACATAACAGTTAGGGTTTTTGTTAGAATTTGCAGTTGGTATGAGGGATAGGGCTATATATGGTTAAGTTTAGAACTAAGGCTCAGATCAGGTCTGATGTGAGGCATAGAGCCAGGGCTAGAGTTATGGTTAGGTTTATTGTTTTATTGTTTTTTTTTTAAATTTTTTTTATTTTTAACTTTTGTTTAATGAATATAAATTTCCAAAGTACGGCTTATGGATTACAATGGATTCCCCCCCATAACGTCCCTCCCACCTGCAACCCTCCCCTTTCCCACTCCCTCTCCCCTTACATTCACATCAAGATTCATTTTCGATTCTCTTTATATACAGAAGATCAGTTTAGCATACATTAAGTAAAGATTTCAACAGTTTGCACCTACACAGAAACATAAAGTGAAAAATACTGCTTGAGTACTAGTTATAGCATTAAATCTCAATGTACAGCACATTTAGGACAGAGATCCTACATGAGGAGTAAGTGCACAGTGACTCCTGTTGTTGACTTAACAAATTGACCAATTGGCATGTCATGCTTAGAAATCTACAGGCAGCATGACCAAGATGAGTTTTTGTGTTTTGGAAAAAGAAATGGAACCCTTTTGCAGAGGGGGACAATAATTAATTCCCCCCAAATTAAGTTTGCCGGCGATTTTCAGGTGAATTCAATTAGGTTTCCCAAGCCAGTCAGCTGGGAGGGGTGGATGAATCTGGAAACAGCCTGTTTCCTTATGACTAAATCAAGCCAATATCAAAAAGGACTCTTGCATTGCTTTGGCTTTTTTCACATTTGTCTTATTTTTCATGGTTTGTAATGAATTTTCTGATGTGAGCTTTGATTTTGAGGCTGGAATATGGAGTTCAAGACATGGAAGGAATGGTCTTTTCAATCAGGGCACAGCTGTTGGCCCGCTCCAATTCTGGCTTTCTGTCATTGTTTTGGGTGTCTCAGCTGACTTTTGGTTTCTTGAGCGGCAATTTCCTAAATGCTTTCAGGGTCTGAGTTGGTTTTGCCTCCTTCCTTCCCAAATTTTGTATTCTGACGCAATACAAACAAGAGTTTAGACAGCGGATCCATTATGAAATAAAAAACACAACAAATTAGCCTGTCATGCTTAGAATTCTAGAGGCAGAATGACCAAGATGAGTTTTTGATTCTCTCTGTCTCTCTTTGTCTCTCTCTCTCTCTTTCTCTGCCTCTCCTCTCTCTGTGTAACTCTGACTTTCAAATAAATAAATATTTTTTTTTAAAAAAAGAGCTTATGCTTACAGGTAGTGGTCATGGAAAATGTATGGGACATTTTGCAGCAAGATTTTGGATGAATTTTCCAACCCCTGAACCTCCTAGAGTTTAGAATAGACTTCTAATGCATAACTTCCTCTTATGCTTAATTAGGTTTTTGTTTTGAATTGTTTTTGATGAAACAGCAAGGAATTCTGAGTTATAGACTTCCTATTTCAGAGACAGGAAAACACTGATGTCTGCATTATAATTAAATAATGCCTATCACCCTTCCTTAAGCAACAAATGATCACAGATTCTCTCTTTGCTGCTAATTAATGAGCATGGTGATTCTTCCCACCATAACCACCTTCCCACCTACACTCCCTCCCCTCTTTCTCCTTCCTCTCCTATTGACATGGAATGCCTTACATAGCTAGGGTGAACATTTAACCTGCTTGGCCCTAGGTGTTCATACACTTCCACTTGGTGTAATTATTGATATGCCCTTTTTATGACCAAGCTTATGTCAGAACAACAAATTATATATTCATGTAATACTGAGAGTCATCAAATTGATTTCTATTTTCTTCTCTATTAGGCAGTTCTTGAGGAGCAGAAATAATTATTTTGTGTATCATTTATTTATTCAACTAAAAGACTGACTGTCAAGATGCTGAGTTTTATTGTCAAAGCAAATATGTTTCTAGACCCCATGAAGTTTACAGTCTGGCAAGAAAGAGCAATCTACCCAAAGAATATTGTTTAACATAGTAAATGCTGGTGTGAAGTCAGTGATAAAGATTTAAGCATTTTTAATCTAGCACCAACTCTAATCCCATGATCTCTAATTGAGAGAAGTAATCAGAAACACAGAATTCCATGTTACCCAGTTATCTCTTTGAATTTCTGCTTAAAAAAATAAAACATATCAAACAACACACAAATACCTAGGAGTGCATAATATTTATATACTATCTTGATACTAAAAATAAGAAAAAATAACCATGAAATAATAGCAACTTTGAATCTCCTTTGTTTTCTAGAGAAGTTATAATCCTATGTGGTTCTTTACAGTAAATTATTATAGTAAATTACAGTAAATCATTACAGTAAATTATTACAGTAAATTATTACAGTAAATTATTTTTGTAGGTACTCTTCATCTCTTTCACATTTTTTCCCTTTGAGAAATCAGATTTTAAAAACTGAGACCCAAGACAAAAGAAAGATTTTTAAGCTAGTATTATTATATGTTGATTGGCTCTCAAAAGAGATTTATTTATTTATTTGAAAGTCAGAGTTACACAGAGTAGAAGTGGAGAGAGAGAGAGAGAGAGGGAGAGATCTTCCATCTTTTGGTTCACTCACCAATTGGTCACAATGGCTGGAGCTGTACTGATCCGATGGCAGCAGCCAGGAGCTTCTTCTGGGTCTCCCACACAGGTGCAGCTGCCCAAGGACTTGGGCCATCTTCCACTGCTTTCCCTGGCCATAGCAGAGAGTTGGATGGAAAGCAGAATAGCCGGGACTCAACCTCCACCCATATGGAATGTCAATGCTGGCGGTAGCTTTACCTGCTATGCCACAGTGCTGGCCCCTTGAGAGGCCTTTAACTTAGACTTTTTAATGATATTAAAAAACACCATGTTTTTCTAAGCTCTTTCCATTCAGTTTCTACTTTGTAAACTCCAGATAATACTGTCCCCAGAATTAATCTAAGGTATAAATGATATGATATAAGGCATTTAACCCCTTAACCTGTCTCCTTGAATACTCAGCTATGTTAGCTCTGTGTCCATTCTTCTGTCTCTGTACTAGATGAATAAAAAGATAGTGTAAAATGATTTGAAAAGAACTCTAAGGGGTCGGCACTGTGGCGCTGCTGCCAATTGGGGAGTGAACCAGCAGATGGAAAACTCTCTCTCTCTCTCTGCCTCTCCTTCTCTGTAACTCTGACTTCCAAATAAATCGATAAATCTTAAAAGAACTATAAACATCAATAAAACACAAATGAAAATTGTATTCTCAAAACTGGATATTAAACCATGCCTTCTACACCTCTGTTAAAAGTTACATTCTATCATAGTCATTTATGATTTCTAGGGCCAAAGGAATAAATAAGATTTTTCAGGAAGAGACAGAGGTTATGAGGGAGCCAGGATTTGGGGTCAGTTAGCAGCAGTGAGTGTCACTCTTTAAGATTTGATTCAGGAAAGGAAGAACAGCAACTGATCCTTGAGATTTTGGGGTGGGAAGGAAAGGAAGGAGGGACTTAACAAAAGCAAATGCCCTCTGGTTGTGGGCACCCACCCCAGACTGCAGCCCTTGGGGAGGGCCAGCTGGTGTCTTTAGGGATGCTGCGGCCTGGACTCCATTTCCCAGAGTTCCCAGGAGCTCCGACATATTCTGCCTTCTGAATGCCTGTGCGCATGCACGTGCTAGTGCCAGTCCCTGGGGCTCTGAGTTGGACCAGAGAGAGTTCATTCCCTGATCAGGGTCAGCCCTGGGGGCTGTGCTGCTCCTTCTCTGGCATTTACTGCATCTCCTGCTCTGCACGTGCAATCCCAGGCAGTTTCCGAGTGCTCACCCCGAGCCTGCCTCCTGCTGCTTCTTCCCTCTTCATCGTCCACCTGTGGGTCCCGCCTACCAGGGACTCTCTTCCCCGCATTCCCTGCTTTGCTCCCCGTGTGTCCGGAAGAAAGGGTACCTGCTCACGGGACTTTCTGCTGCAGGTTTGGTGTGCAGGAAGGGGCAGGGATGTGTATGGGAGAAAGGTGGTCACCAGGGCACCAGCAATCATGGCAGCTTCCCCTGAGGTCAGGGCTGGGACCTGGGCTGTTCTGTCTCCCACCTCCGCTTCCCAGGCTCCCAGCGCCCAGACTCTCTCCTGCAGAACCTCACCCAAACTGTCCCTAATGTGCTTTATTTAGTGGTTACAGGAGAGAGAGGACAGCATTCTGGGAACCCGCACATGCAGGGAAGGAAGGCAGAAAGACTCCTGCTCTCCACAGTTAAATAAGCCGGGTTCCCACTGTGGGTGGTCTCAGAATGCAGTCTGGCTGGGCCTCTTGATGTTTCCTGGGCTGGTTCCTGCAGGGTGGGGCTGAATAGCCTTCAGCAGGGAGCCTGGGGCAGCAGAGGTGTGGGAAGGAGGATCTGACTAGGATCTGCCCCATTGCTCTCACTTCTCACTGCACCTCATCTTCCTGGTGGGGTCCCCGAGGACACACCTGCTGGGTGTGGCCCTGAGTGTTCAGCTTTTTCCCAGAGGGAGCAGTGTGAAGCGTGAATAGCTGCTTTGTGCAATGATCCCTCTCAAGTATTAATTATCAGATTTTTCCAATCTGGAATTTGAAGCTGTTACAGAAACCTGGGGTGGGAAAACTCCCTTCTTTCAAACAGGCACAGAGACAGTGGAGGATCCAAGGAGTTTATATTAATGGCCCTAGGCTCAGCTGGAATGATTTCCTGAGAATTGAGCATCAAATTCAAGTTTCTTAGCTGTTACAGCATTGGTGGGTTTAAATGGCAGCCTACATGACTTGGGACCACATTTCCAATGGTCAGTGGGTCCAGTAGGTTTGTAAAAGAGATGCCAGGGACAGATTTATTAGGACAGATTTATGACTGCAGTTTACAGAAGCAGAACTTAGGACATTTTCCCTCCCTAGACAAGATTTCAGTGGGCAGCTGTTTCACTCGTTAATTGTGAGCATCCACTTTTAAAGGTCTGTGTTGGATGGGGTCCACTTCTCTTTCTTTGATGATTTATTTGGCTGCTTTTCATTTTCTGTCTTCAGCTATTTCTTCTCCTGTTAGCAAGGCTGTAAACTGTTTTCACCTGCCGCTGATCCCTTTGCAAAGTGAGAAGGGAACTAAAATCAATGCAGGTGTACTGTGTTGTCAATAACTGGAGCTACTTTTTTAAAGATTTATTTATTCATTTGAAAGAGTTACACAGAGAGGGGAGGGAGAGAAAGAGAGAGAGACATCTTCCATCCAATGGTGCACTCCCCAATTGGCAGCAACAGCTGGAGCTGTGCCAGTCTGAAGCCAGGAGCATCTTCTGGGATGAAGCTGTTTTTTTAAAATAATTATTTATTTATTTGAAAGGCAGAGTTACAGAGTGGCAGAAGCAGAGATAGATGGCTGGAGCTGTTTGGATCCAAAAGCAGAAGCCAGGAGCTTTGTCCAGTTCTCATAGGTGGGTGCAGGAGATGAGGGATTTGGGCCATCTTCTACTGTTTTCCCAGGCCACAGCAGAGAGCTGGATGGGAAGTGCAGCAGCCAGGATCCCAACCGGCACCCATATGGGATGCTGACACTGCAGGCAGTAGCTTTACCCACTATGCAACAGTGCTGCCCACTAACTGGAGCTCTTTTAATCTGAGTTTGCATAAAGTGGAGAAGTACAGCATCATAAATACAGATAAGTAACAGTTTTTCTCTGCCCAGTACTTTACAGTTACCCAGTGATCCACTGAGAATCTTACATTCCACACTGTGTAATTAAGAAGGCCAGTTACTTGTCTTATTTTGGGTTCTGTGTTTAAACCCATGACGTTTTTGACATGGGAGGATATTAGTTCTACAGTTTCATAGAGACTGGTCTGTGGAAGCATCTATAGAAGTTATAACTGTGAGAGTGGTAAGAAAGAAGAGGGGAAGAAATAAGTGCCCCTTACCCCCCAGAGATGTCCACAAGTGGGGTAGAAGATGTGCCCTTGAAAACTATGGCTGACTTTCTGGGACAAACTGTGTTTGAGTGCTTCACATGTTCTGATAGAAAGGTGTTGCCACCAGGTTATTACTATATTTATTTAGTTAGTTTTTAAAGATTTATTTATTTATTTGAAAATCAGAGTTACACAGAGAGAGAAGAAGAGGCAAAGAGAGAGAGAGAGAGAGAGAGAGAGAGAGAGGTCTTCCATCAGGTTCATTTCCCCAATGGTTTCATCATTGTGAACTTTGCTCAGTTCCTGACCTATACCTTTCCTTTAACCTAGTACTTTGCCATGTAGTAGCCCATGAAAGCTGCAGACTGCATAAATGAATGAATACTTTGAGGGTTGTGATTTCTTAGAGGAACATGATGAGGCAGAAGGAATAAAACAAAACAAAAGTATATAGAAGGTATACTGTTTTTGCAAGCCACAGAGAAGAGGAAGAGAAGAGGAAGAAGAAGGAAAGTAGTGAGACTGGAAAGTTTGTGGCAAAGGTAATAGGCACTGGTCAAGAATTTAACAAGCCCATTAGGAAAACATTAAGGTTTCCTTACTTCCATGTAGACTCTGCCCTCTAATGGTGAACAGGGTCCTCTAAACCCACTTGTTGCACAAATGAAAACCCAAGCATTGTCTTCTCCCACAGATGGAGTCTGCTATTGGTTTTGATTTACACTTCCCTAATGGCTAGTGATACTGGGCATGTTCATATACGTCTTGACCATTTAGATTTCTTCTTCTGAGAAACATCTATTCTGATCATTGCCCATTTCTTAACTGTACATTTTGCTTCTTGTTTGGAGTTTTTCCAGTTGTATATATGGATGTTCTGGCTATCAATCTTTTGTCATATTCACAGTTTTCAATGTTTTCTGCCATTCTGTCCATTGTATCCTCACTCTGTTGATTACTTTGTTGTGAAGATGTATCTTAATTTGATATTCTCAAATTTGTATATTTTGTTTTTGATACTTACGCTTTTGGAATCTTACCCAAAACTGGTGTCTATGCTAATGTTTTACAATTTCTCATAGGTTTACTTAGTTTTGGGTTTTATATTTAGACTTTTAATTCACCTTGAGTTGCTTTTACATAGTGTATGAGGTGTTGGGGTATATTTTCAGGCTTCTACATATGGATAATCACTTTCCTTTAAACCATTTGCTAAAGGGATTCTTCTTTCTCCTGTTTGTTTTATTTCCTTTGTTAAATAGGAGTTGCCTGTAGAAAAGTCGGTTTATTTCAGCTGCCTATTCTTTTCCATTGAACTATGTGTCTGTTTTTCCAACAGTGCTAACACTGCTTCTATTTTTTTTTAAGATTTATTTATTTATTTGAAAAGCCAGATGCTTCTTCCAAGTCTCTCATGTGGGTGCCAGCACCCAAGTACATTGCCATCTTCCACCAATTTCCCAGGTGCATTAGTAGGGAGCTGGATTGGAAGTGGAGCACCTGGTATCCAGCAGCAACATATGGGGTGCATGCACAGCAGGTAAAGGCTTTAACCCACTACACTACAGCACCAAACCCTTCCTTATTTATTTCTGCTGTGATCTTTCATTATTCACTTTTTTCTACTGCCCTGCAACTTGACCCATTCCTGTTTTTTTCTGGGTCCTGGAGGATGGTAGTAGGTTGCTTCTGGGATATCTTTTTGTGTTAGTAGATACTTGGTAATCTAAAATCATAGTTTTTAGTTTCTATATTTCTCTGCTAATCACTAGGACCTTCTAGATGACAGCGGAAAATGCTGGCAGAAATGAGGATATATTAATTTGCTAAGAAAATACCACAGAGAATATGATTTAAATCATGGAATTTTACTTCTCAGAGTTGTAGAGGTTGAAAATATCAGATCAAGGTCCTAATAGGCTTGATTTTTCCAGAAGCCTTTCTTCAATGTGACAGACACATCTATCATTTGATCTGCTTAAACGCACTTTCTTCAGGTAAAGTCATGTTGGTGGTTAGCACTTCAGTGTTTGAGTTTTAGGGAGGCACATTTCAGTCCATAACAGCAAAAGGGGCCCTGTGGTCTACTTCAATGACAGCCATCTCTGCGGAGGACAGAAAGTTTGAAATCAGCGTTAGGATTTCTCACAGTATTACTGTCAGTGCTAGCTCCATCAAATGTGCATTCATGTACACACAAACAAAACTACCTGTACACATAAACACATTCAACAGTGGAAATGCCTGATGGTTGTGTATGGGTAACATCAATATAAGAATCCATAAGATTGCCTATTAGCAGACATTAAAAAGAGAATTAGAAAGAATGACAACAAAATCTGCAGTTACCTATATTTATGTATATATGTATGATATTTAGTATTTATAGTTGCTAAAAGATGAATACTGACGTGTGGGAATAAAAGCTAAACCTTACCTTGCAATATTGCAGCCTAGTCTACATGAAAGATGTCTTCCTAAAACCTTTCACTGGGCCCACTCTGTGGCATAGTAGATTAAACATCCACCTGCAGCACCAGCATCCCACATGGGCACCAGTTTGAGTCCCTGCTACTGCAC
Organism: Oryctolagus cuniculus; assembly: GCF_051225735.1. Taxonomy (NCBI): domain Eukaryota; kingdom Metazoa; phylum Chordata; class Mammalia; order Lagomorpha; family Leporidae; genus Oryctolagus; species Oryctolagus cuniculus. The sequence goes on from NC_142875.1 coordinate 87,514,108, forward strand.
TTCCAATCCAGCTCTTTGCTAATGGCCTAGGAAAACAGTGGAATATGCCCTGAGTGCTTGGGCCCCTGTACCCATGTGAAAGACCTGGAGGAAGCTGCTGACTCCTGGCTTCTGGCACCTGGCTTCAGATCAGCCCAGCTCCAGCCATTCTGGCCATTTAGGGGTGAACCAGTGGATAGAAGACCTCTCTTTCTCTTCCTCTCTATATCTGTAACTCTGCCTCACAATAAATAAATACATTTTTTAAAAACCTTTCGGATTTAAAATTTCTTAATTTTTTTAAAGATTTATTTATTTACAAGTCAAGTTACAAACAGAGAGGAGAGCCAGAGAGAAAGAGAGAGGTCTTCCATCTGATGTTCACTCCCTAATTGATTGCAACTGCCAGAGCTGTGCTGATCCTAAGCCAGGAGCCAGGAGCTAGTTCCAGGTCTCCCAGATGGGTACAGGGGCCCAAGGACTTGGGCCATCTTCTACTACTTTCCCAGGCCATAGCAGAGAGCAGGATGAGAAGTGGAGCAGTTGAGTATTGAACCGGCCCCCATATGGGATGCTGGTGCTTCAGGCCAGGGTGTTAACCTGCTCCACCACAGCACCAGTCCAACATTTCAAATTTCTGATACTCTAAAGTAGCACAGGACTGCATTACATATAGGAAAGATGCATTTAAAAATTATAAATCTAGTGCATTTTAGCAGAAGTTTTAACAAATACTTCTGATTTTCTCAGCATTATGTACTAAATAAATGACATAATGAGTCATTGTCAGATTGTTAGCTCTTTGACAGCCACTTATAATATTTAACAGCTTTTTGAAATTTATTGCTAGTGTGTTTTTCTCAACACATGCACTGGATTTTACCAGTTTAGTGAACATGGAGTTGCCTATTATAGGATTTGCATTTTAATGGGTTTTCATGGCACATGTAAGCAACATCTGCAAAGCCTCTAAAACACATAAATAATAACATGAATCAGGTTTTTTTCTTAAAGATTTATTTATTTATTTGAAAGCGTTGCACAAATAGAGGAGAGGTAGAGAGAGACAGACAGACAGAGACAGAGAGGTCTTCCATCTGCTGGTTTACTCCCAGTTGGCCGCAATGGCTGGTCTGTGTCGATCCAAAGCCAGGAGCTTCTTTCGGGTCTCTCCCTTGTGTGCAAGGCCCCAAGGACTTGGGCCACCTTCTACTGCTTTCCCAGGCCATAGCAGAGAGCTGGTTCAGAAGTGGAGCAGCCACGATTTGAACTGGCACCCATATGGCTTGCCAGCACTGCAGGCAGCAACTTTATCTGCCATGCCACAGCGCCAGTCCCACATTGCATCTTTTTAAGGTGATATGGATTTAAGTTCATGAGAAATTATTAGCAGAGTGGGAACTGATAGATATGGATGAAGCAGGATGGACTTGTTAGGAGTGGTGATGTATTTTCTTTTTTTTTTTTATATTTAATTTTTTTTAAGATTTATTTATTTATTTATTTGAAAGAGTTACAGAGAGAAGGAGTGGCCGAGAGAGAAAGAGAGAGGTCTTCCAATCTGTTGGTTCACTCCCCAAATGGCCGTAACTGCGCCAATCCAAAGCCAGGAGCCAGGGACTTCATCCAGGTCTCCCACACAGGTGCTGGGGCCCAAGGACTTGGGCCGTTTTCCACTGCTTTCCCAGGCCATAGCAGAGAGCTGGACTGGTAGAGCAGCAGCTGGGACTTGAACCAGTGTCCATATGGGATGTCAGCCCTGTAGGCAGCAGCTTTACCTGATATGCCACAGTGCCGGCCCCCCATTTTCTTTTAAAGTCTTTATGAGATAAGTAAGGTGATCGTCATGTCCAAACAATGGAACAACCTAATTCTTCTAATATTATAATTTCTACCATTTTCTAACAGAAACTCTAAGAGTTGAATGCAAAAATAGTATTTAATATTTAGCTTTCAGAATATAGAAACATCTCAGAGAAACTGTGTGACACCTCTAACAATAGTGCAGGTATATTTGAGGTAATATTTGTATAATTAGCAACTTTCACAATCAAGGAAAACATTGTTCTGTAAATGTTATACATTAACTTTTTAAGTCAAGAATTCCACACTGTTGTAAAATAAGTTCAGCTCGGTGCTATGACAGTTAACACAAATAGATGTAAAATCTCACTAGATCAACTTGAAAAGATAGAATGCTAATTATGTTATTAATACAAATGTCAAAAAAAAATAACAGTCCAAAATGTACAGAAGCACTGTAACAAAAATATAACTAACAATATAGCTGTCTATCAGAGTCAGCCACAGTACCATCAGGCTTTTAAAAATACTAAGGTCTTCACTTTCATTGTTCTTTTTGACTTTTTTCTATAAATACAGTAGCTAATTCTGATCATTTATCCTCATTTAATATTCCTGTGAACAAATTTTTTGATAGTAAGATATTATTTTCAAGCACATCATCATCATCTGATTAAACAGATTATTACTGAAAATTCATAAAAGCTTTTAAGGCTATTAAAGGTTTCATGCAACTTAAAAAATCCGATTTTGGAAATAATTAAGGAATTTTCCTTTCATTGGGAAACAGCCAGCATGTAAATATGTAAATATGGTATTTAACATGCCTATGTATTTGTTAAGAACTAGAATACACACTTTATAATGAATCTGAAACACTTAGGTATTTTGATAATGTTATTACTACACAGACTGTGTGTGGCAATAAAAATTGTCTTGGGCAGTCACAGTACATTTATCTGCATTTTGAATTTTATAGAGGCTAACATGATAAATTTATCATCTTGACATGGTGTATCACAATCTTCTTTTATAAACCTCACAGGCCTTTCTTATTGACTTTTTCTGAACGATTCTGAAGTTCAGAGTGTTCTTTCAGGAGTCGATCATATTCTTTCGAAAGTCTCTCTGATTGCATCTTCATTGCAATCACATCATTTTGTGCCTTGAAAAGGGCTTCTGAAGTCTTCTTTAATTCAGTTTTCAGCTTTTCCTGGTCTTCCACTAGTTTTTTATTTTCTGCTTCCAACATGTTTTCGTCATCCTTGCCCTGGGTTTTCAAGATCCATTTTAGTTTCTCATTCTCTTCCATGAATTTTTTGGCAGCCTTGTTAGTATTTTCTGCTTGACTTTTAAGTACTCCTTTGTTTGACAGTTCCTTTGCCAGCTGAGTTATAAGCGTAACCAGACGTCTCAACACAAGCCAAAAAAATAATGAAAATCCAGAAATGTAGAGATTTCTTTGAGACCTAAAAAGTTTCATCTGTGTATGTTCAAAGCCCCCAGGTTTGACGGTTGAGCCCTTCTCAACGGCATGAGCAGAGGAGTATTTGCGTACTTCTCTCACAGCATCTAGAAATAAAACAATCAATAGGATTATAATAGTAAGGAAAGCCTTGTTCCAAAAAGTTGCAATTTTTCCCCAGACACTAAATGAAAAAATCTTCTGCCATCTCTGAGGAGGAATGAAAGGCAGACAGAAGATTAAAATGAGTCCTATTTCAGCGTAAAGGAAAGTTGCGACCGCCACCCACTGGATTGTCATTTTTTTTTTCTTCACACCTAAACACATAAACACTTATTTAAGTTTGTTTCCTCCGAAAGAAAACCAGGTGACAGAGCTCGGAGACGGAGCGTTCGCGGAGTTACAGTGTCTGCGCCTCCCCAGACTGGAGGGCCGACGCCGGGCGGGGATGGGGCAGGCGCAGGCCAGGGGCAGGCGGGCGTCTCCACTTCCCGCCCCAAGAGGCCGAGGGCGGCCGGCGGGCACCCACCGCCTCCCCTCGAGCCAGCTGCGCGGCGCCGCACCCTCCCACCGCCAACGCCCGGCCTCGGGCCCCGCCGGCCCTCCCTGCCCCAGCGCGCCGCGGGCCCGAGCCGCGCGCCCCACGCGGCCGGAGGCTCCGCTGGCTTCCCCAGCCCCGGCAGCGGCGCCCCCAGGAGTGGTGATGTATTTTCTTATAAATTAAGTAAATAAGAAATTAAATATGGTCAGACATAAATGAAGACTAAATTTTATTAGTGGTGATCCAGAAAACACTGATCTCAGGTCTTTTTCTTCTAGTGTTAAGTTTATGTTTTTAAATGCATATTAAGTGAACAAATTTCATGTAATTGATATATACAGATTTAAGAGCAAACTGATAACATCCTACCCTATCTTCCCTTGGTCTCATATTTCCAACTCCCTCCTTCTTGGTTTATTTTCTTTTAATTTTTACAGCTGCAGGCTTTGATTTTATTTTAGAATCACAAGCTTTAACCCTCTACAAAATAAAGAATTCAGCAAGTAGTAGCAGAACTATCAATGAGGATATGTTGTATACTCTACCAAAGAGTACAGAAAAGTGCTATGAACAATACTCAAATCTCAAAATGTCAATTTAACTCATATGCTACTTTTTGTTGTCTATATATTAATTACCACCAGTCAGAGAAAACATATGGTATTTGTCTTTTGGGGACTGGCTTCTTTCATGAAGCCTAATTGTTTCCAGTTCATCCATTTAGTTACAAAAGATAGGATTTCATTTTCAATTATGGCTGAATAGTATTTTACACTGTATATATAGCTCATATTCTTTTTCCAGTCACCAGTTGATGGACATCTGGGTAGATTCCATGTTAGCTATTGTGAATTGAGCTGTAATAAACAAGAGGGTACAGATAACTCATGCCTATGCATATTCTATTTCATTTCATGTGGATAAATTCCCAGGGGTCAGATGGCAGGATCATATGGTATGTTTGTTTTCAGATTTCTGAGGAACTTTTATACTGCCTTCCATAATGGCTGTACTAGCTTCATTCCCACCAACAGTGGGTTAGGGTACCTTTTTCTCTACCTCTCCACCAGCCTTTATTGTTTGTTGACTTTTTCAAAAGAATTATTTATTTGAAAGGTGGCATTACATAGAGGGAGAGGCAGAGGCAGAGGCAGAGAGACAGTATTTTATCTGCTTGTTTATTCTCCATATGGACCAACAGGTGGTGCTGGTCCAATTGGAAGCCAAAGATAGGAGCATCTCCCTGGTCACCCAAGTGGGTGCAGGGACCCAGGCACTTGGGCCATTCTCCACTGCCCTCCCAGTCCAGAGCAGAAAGCTGGACTGGAAGGGGAGCAACCGGGACCAGAACTGGCACCCATATGGGATGCCGGCTCCACAGGTGGAGGATCAACCCAGTGTGCCACGGCACTGGCCCCCATCAGGGATATTTTTCTATAGTTCTCTTTCTCCACTCTATCTTTTTCTAGTTTAAGAATTAAGGTGATGCAGGATTAATAGAAGGAGTTTGAGAGGATTGTCTCTCTTTCAATTGTTTTGAATAGTTTGAGAAGAACTGGAATTAGTTCTTTAAAAGTCCTGTAGAATTCAATAGTGAGGCTGTCTGATCCTGGGCTTTTCTTTGTTGGGAGGGTCTTTATTACTCATCCAATCTCTGTCTTGGTTTTTGATTTGTTTACTTTTCTATGTGTCTTCATGACTTAATTTTGGTATATTGTGTGTGTCCAGGAATCTGTTGATTTTTCCTCTAGGTTTTCCAATTTGTTAACCATCACAACAGATGCCCACATCCTATATTGCAGTGCTAATCTGAGTTTTGGGTACTCCACTTCCAAATCAGTTTCATGTTAATATCCCTGGGAAGCAATGGATGATAGATCAAATTCTTTCATTCCTGTCATCTAATTTGGAGAACTGTAACCTAAATGGAGACTTGAGAACCTGGTCTTGCACAGTTGTAGCCATATAGAAAGTGAACCAGCAGATGGGAGATCTCTCTGCTTCTCTTTCCTTCTTTCTTTGTCTCTGTATCTCTCTGCCTTTTTTTATCATATTAAAATATTTAATTACTTATTTGAAAGAGTTACAGAGAGAGGGAGAGACAGAAATCTTCCACCACCTAATTCATTTTTGAGATGACTTTAATAGCCAGAGTGTGGCCAGGTTGAAGCCAGGAGCTTTTCCTCCAATGTGCGTGGCAGCATCCCAAGCACTTGGACCATCTTTCACTGCTTTTTCAGTCCATTGGTAAGGAGCTGGATCAGAAATGGAATAGCTGGTACTTGAACTGGTGCACACACAGGATGCCAATGTAACAGATAGCAGCTTTGTCCACTGCACCACAACCACCAGCTCCTCTTTCTGCCTTTCCAATAAATAAATCTGTTGAAAAAGAACTTAAGGTAGTAAAAGGCATCATGACTGAGCAATGGCAAATTTATTGAAGTGATCTACTTTCTTAAAGATCTATTTATGAATTTGAAAGGTAGCACTAGAAAGAGAGAGTGGGAGAGATGGATCTTCCTCCTGGTTTGTTCACTCCTCAAATGGCTGCAATGACTGTGGCTAGCCCAGACTGATATCAGGAGTCAGGGGCTTCTTCCAGGTCTCTCACATGGGTGCAGGAGCCCCAATATTTGAGGCATCCTGTGCTGCTTTTCCATACACATTAGCAGGGAACTGGATCAGTTTGGAGCATTAATGTCTATGATACTCTCCTTGCAGTTAAAGGATTTAGAATCCATTTTGATTATGGGTGGGCCAAGTACAACAGCTTCCAATTGTCCAAGGTTTGGATCAGATGGGTACTGACAAATTTTGTTAAAATAGTTATTAATCATAACTCTCAGTTTAAGCTTTTCTTACCAAATTGTCATGTTTGCTGATGTTTATATCTATGGGAAAATTGGGTCTCTGGATTGCAACCAATGAAAGCATCCAGACTAACAGTACTAAGGTCAACAGTCAGCAGAATGATGTCCAGCTGAACTGAAATAGCTTTTCTTATTTGGTAGAGGGGTTACCTCCTGCATTATACTGACATACTGACATAGACAGTAGATATTGGAGCCTGTTCCTTCTGCCAAATGGAGAATGCCACATTTTGGTCCATCATATATATATTTATATATTATAATACATATTATATTATATATTTCTATATACAATATAGAATTACCTATAATTATTATAAATATATAATATATAATTATATAAAATTATTATATATAAAATTATTTATATCTAAATATATAATTATTTCTGATCCAGCTCCTTACCAATGGATTGAAAAAGCAGTGAAAGATGGCCCAAGTGCCTGGGTTGCTGCCACACACATCGGAGGAGAAGCTCCTGGCTTCAACCTGGCCACACTCTGGCTATTGAAGTCATCTCAATAATATATATATATATTATATATGTAATACATATAATAAATTATATAATATTATCTGTTTATAATTATTATATATTATATATTATATAATAAATTATAATATATTTTATATATGAATATATTTATATACATAAATATATAGAAATAAATGTAAATATATATATAAAGAATTTATTTATTTATTTGACAAGTGTGCTTACAGACAGTGAGAGGAAGAGACAGAAAGGTCTTCCATATGCTCATTTACTCCCCTAATGACTGCAATGTCTGGAGCTGGGCCAATCTGAGCTAGGATCTTCCAGTTCTCCCACATTTTGGCAGGGACCAAAGCACTTGGAACAGCTTCTACTGCTTTCCCAGGCTATTGCAGAGAGCTGGATGGGAAAAGGAGAAATGGGGACTAGAACTGGTGCACATAAGGGGTGCCAGCACTGCAGGTAAAGGATTACACCACTGCACCACAGTGCTGGCCCCAGTCTATCCTTTATTAAGGAGATCTCAGTAATCATGTTCAGGTATTGCTGTCCCATATTCATGGCCAAAGTCCTAGCAGACAACATGGTTTGGAGAATCATAAGCACAAGGTGTGTAGGAGACTTCATTTCTCATATAGCACAGTTAATAACAAGGTTCCAAGAGGGGAAATTACTTGCATCATAGTCTTTGAGACCTAATGGACATCACAGGTGATGTAAAGAATTTAGAAGGTTTGTGAGCCCCTAGAGTGAAAAAGTCACTGGGAGCACAAGGATAGTGCCTAGAGTTTATTTTGATAGATTTTAGCCCCTTTCATTGGAGGGAGGCCCAAAGAAGCTGGACTGATTTGTAAACCTCAGAAGTGTCTTTTCAAGGTGAAGGCAAACTGAGACTTAGGGGTTTTTGGAAAAGCTTTGAACAAAACACACTTGCCACACTTGGTTAAGACATATCATTTATCTATTGATTTTCATCAGATCTGTTAACATTAGGTATAAGGTACAGTGGACATGGTGGATGGCATATAGCAATATGATTTTAGTAATATATCATGAGGTGCTTTTTTCTTTTTTACTGGATTTAGCAGGTAAAATTGGGCTACCTAATGGGATATAGCTGGAATAATCACCTTTTTGTTAAATAAATCTGAGGTAATAAATGTTAGTGTATGAAGACATTGAGTTTTCTTTTATTGGGCCTTCTTGGTTATTTTAATCTGGGATCTGCGAATTCTCATTTTCTCTAGGCAAGTTGTAACTGAAAAACTTTATTTTATTCCTCATCATGTTGGACCAACTCTGCTGCTTCTGGGATTTTTTTAGTACATCTGACAATTGGAAATTTAGACAACAGTATAGTTAAAATGAGGTGTACCAAGTAAAGTATTTATTTTTATTCTGATACATATTTTGGAATTCTTCTAAAATTCCTATTGAGTATCCTTGTTAAATTTAGTTGCATCCCAGGTTAAGACTTATTGGAGGCAGGTGCCATGGCTCAATAGGCTAATCCTCCAGCTGCAGCGCAGGCACACCGAGTTCTAGTCCTGGTGGGAGTATACATTCATAGTATTTTGACTTGTTCAATTGATTTTCCTGACCTCCCTTGGATATTCTTGGTCTCTGCTGTACAACTTCCTATACTCATTAATTCTTCAATATTCCCAAATCCAGAAAATGAATGATTCAACTGCTGTGTTCCTGTATTTGTTGGAACTCAGGGTAAGAAGCAAAGTGGAGGTGTTCAGGAATCTAAAGTTACATGCTACATAGCAAAGCAAATCATTTCCTATACAAAGTGACTGGGAAATCCAGAATCTTTTGCACACTATATTGGATCCTGAACTATTACTGAACTATTCAGTAAGATTTTAATGTATTTATTTTCTGTGTGTATGTTTTGTATTTCTAAATAAACTCTGCTGGGCTACTTAGCATTAACATGTATTGCAGAATTCTTTCATCAGTTTTTACTTTTAAAAAGTTTCTCTTTCAGTTTTATGGGAGAGAGTAGTTTTCTGCTATGTAACTGAAAATTCATTCATTCATTAAAGTTAAAAATATTTGTTGGAAATTGGTGGAATACTATTAATTCTCAGGTGATTTACATGAAACTAAATACATTCTCTATTTTGTTTTGCTTAAAATTTCTGCATGTGTGGACTTCTTTTTTCCTTATTGCCCCAAATCCCTTTGTGTATTAGGATGGCAAATGGGTTTTACACTGGACAAAATATTTTATTTTGGCAAAGAAGTACTTAGCCTTCCTGCTTCAAGTATTCAAATATTACATTAGAAATCAGTATATTTGTTTACTGTACAAATGTCCTTCATACAATTTTGTAATATTCTGGGATGGGAGAGGGAGCAGGAAATAGGAGGGTTATGGGTGGGAGGGAAGTTATGGGGGAGGAGAAGCCACTGTAATCCAAAAGCTATACTTTGGAAATTTATATTTATTAAATAAAAGTTAAACAATTTTTGTAATCTTCATCTTCCTTTTTATTTAGTCCTTTTTAAAAAAGATTTATTTACTTTACTTGAAAGTCAGAGTTACACACACAGAGAAGGAGAGAGAGAAAGAGAGCAGTCTTCCAACCGCTGGTTCACTCCCCATTTGGCCACAATGGCTGGAGCTGTGCCGATCCAAAGCCAGGAGCCAGCAGCTTCTTTTGGGTCTCCTATGCAGGTGCAGGAGCCCAAGGGCCTGGGCCATCCTCTACTGCTGGATAGTAAGTCTTACTTGCCTAAAAAGCTGGATAGTAATTTGAGTAGCCAGGACTTGAACTGGCACCCATGTGGGATGTCGGCACTGCAAGCCACAGCTTTACTTGCTACGCCACAGCATCAGCCCCTTTATTCTTATGACTATTGCTACGCTATTGAATTTATAATTGATAATGCTGAACAATTGAAACTGTCTTATTTACAATTGTAAGACTGGATACGGCAGTTTTACTTGAAGTAAAGTATGCAGCCTGCTTATTGTATGATTTTCAGAAAAGGATGTGTTTATATATAACAGCAGATCTGTTAATCATTTAAAAGTGAATTATCATGATTACCCAGATGTAAAGAATGCAATATGTGCTAATGAGTCACAGACATTTAGAATTAGAGGGATTTTAGAACCTTTTCAATACTGCAGTTTTTATGAAAAACTAATGATTTTTTTATTTGACAAGTAGAGTTATAGACAGTGAGAAAGACAGAAAGGTTTTCCTTCCATTGGTTCACTCCCCAAATGGCCACCACAGTTGGAGCTGTGCCCATCTGAAGCCAGGAGTCAGGTGCTTTCTCCTGGTCTCCCATGTGGGTGCAGGGCCCAAGCACTTGTGCCATCCTCCACTGCCTTCCCGGGCCATAGCAGAGAGCTGGACTGAAAGAGGAGCAACCAGGACTAGAACCCTTTGCCCATATGGGATACCAGCACCACAGGCAGAGAATTAACCAAGTGAGCCACGGCGTTGGCCCCCGATAAATTTACTCTTAACAAAATACAAAAATATCTTATTCAGTATAAAGTTAGTAGTGAAAAAGAGACTACTTTGTTGAACACAGAAATTTGAGATTATATTTCTTGGTATTAATTTGCATCTTAAGGCTTATTGCCTAGTTTATTTCAATATTTCAATATAATATTACTAATAATATCTTGTACTTAGTGGTTCACTGTGTGCAAGACAATATTCTTTTGATTTTTTAAAAAGTTTTATTTATTTATTTATTTATTTATTTGGAAGTCAGAATTACACAGATAGTGAACAAGAGGAAGAGAGAGAGAGAGAGGTCCTCCATCTGCTGGTTCACTCCCCAGATGGCCTAAAAGGTCAGAGATATGCCAATCTGAAGCCAGGAGCCATGACCTTTTCAGGGTCTCCCATGCAGATTCAGGGGCCCAAGGACTTGGGCCAACTTCCTACTGCTCTCCCAGGCTATAGCAGAGAGCTGGATGGAAATTGGAGCAACCAGGTCTTGAACCATATGGGATGCCCACTCTGCATGTAGTGGCTTTACTGGCTACACCACAGCACTGGCCTCAAGACAATGCTCTAAAATGATGCATTAATTATTCCCAGATATTGAAAAGTGGCATGGTACACATTTGAATGTGTTGTTTTGTACTAGTTGTAGAAACAGTTTAAAATATATTTATCTTTAAAAGTGTAAGCTTTGATCTAAAGTTTTACTTTCCCTTAAGGTGCCTGTTTGGAAACTGAGAGATCACTGAAGTCTATCTTGAGTACAACTGATCTTATCCAAGCCTCCTTTATCACATGAGGATGCTAAATGCCAAGGCCCAGAGAAGTAAAGTGAATTGCTCAAGGTCACATAGGTAAGTTGTAGCAGGGATAATTCTGTATTAGAATTAGGTATCCTGATACATAGGCCATGTTCTGTCCATTTAGTACTCCTTCTGGAGTTAAAGATTCTAAGTTGTGGAAAATTAAGTTTGGAAATTTAGTGGTTGCTATGTTGTTATGGTAAGAAATTTCTGTGTATAGCTATGAGTTGCTTAAATTTTATTCAATATATTTTTCTAGTATGTTTGCTATTTATTTGAAATGTATAACAAATAGCTTCATCTATTTGCCAAAAGAATTTTTTAAAGATTTATTTATATTATTTGAAAGTCAGAATTACACAGAGAGAGAAGGAGAGGCAGAGAGAGTGGTCTTCCATTCACTGGTTCACTCCACAGTTGGCCTCCATGGCTGGAGCTGTGCCGACTGGAAGGCAGGAGCCAGGAACCTCTTCCTGGTCTCCTATGCAGGTGGAGGGGCCCAAGGACTTGGACCATTTTATAGTGCTTTCCCAGGCCAGAGCAGAGAGCTGGATAGGAAGTGGAGCAGCCAGGTCTTGAACTGATGCCCCTATGGAATACCAGCACTGCAGGTGGCAGCCTCACCCACTATGCCACAGTGCCAGCCCTTGCCAAAAGATTTTATAGAAGCTATTACATACATACACTTAACAATTATTTAGTTACTTGACACAAACTATCCCTGCATATTTGAAAATTTTGAATGGTATCACTTGGGTTTTAAGAATGTTATATTTTAGGTCTCAAGCCGGCGCCGTGGCTCAATAGGCTAATCCTCCACCTAGCGGCGCCGGCACACCGGGTTCTAGTCCCGGTTGGGGCGCCGGATTCTGTCCCGGTTGCCCCTCTTCCAGGCCAGCTCTCTGCTATGGCCAGGGAGTGCAGTGGAGGATGGCCCAGGTGCTTGGGCCCTGCACCCCATGGGAGACCAGGAAAAGCACCTGGATCCTGGCTCCTGCCATCGGATCAGCGCGGTGCGCCGGCTGCAGCGGCGGCCATTGGAGGGTGAACCAACGGCAAAGGAAGACCTTTCTCTCTCTGTCTCTCTCTCTCACTGTCCACTCTGCCTGTCAAAAAAAAAAAAAAAAAAAAAAAAAAGAATGTTATATTTTAGGTCTCTTAATATTTTTAGTGATGATGTTTTAAAGGCCCTTTCTGTTTTATGAAAAATGATAAGGATTTTGTTTTACAATGGCCATAGTATTACCACTTAAAGCAATAGATTAAATAACACTTTTAAACAAAGTCATTTAATACTGAATTCTAATACACTGGTATATTTTAAAGTGAGAAACCAGATTTCTTTCAGATATTCTAAATAAGAATGATAATCAAAATTGAAGACATCTACAGTTCTTAATCACTTGTTTTAAATATTGGCCATAATGGTCCAATTTAGAGTTTTAATTTTAATTGGCTTTTAAAAGATTCAATATGGTTTATAGAAAGAATTCAGAGAACATAATTATATACTCAACCTCCCTCCCTTCTTTTTCCTTCTCTGTTTTTTTATAGCTTATGAAATGACATTTTCAGTTTATATTACATTAAAAAGGGTTGTTGAATCAAGGGACAAGTTTAACAGGCAAAAAGCAAAAAGATCCTAATTTAGAGGGAATACAGACAATGGCTCTAAACAATATTTGAATATTACATCTAAACAATATTTGAAGAAATTGATAAAATAAATATTTTAATTTCTCCTACTAAAATGCTCAGAGAAAGATTTTCATTATTTATCAAATATTAGTGCAAAAATATGGATTTAAATGATCCCAAAAAGTGATCAATTTTTGTGTAATAAAGTCCAATTTTTGTCAAGACTTTTTGACAGTCTCAGAGAAAACTTATGTTTGTGAATGGGAAGAAGAATATCAAAATGTCCATACTACCAAAAGCAATTTGCAAATTGAATGCAATCCCAATCAACATACCAACGATGTTCTTCTCAGGGCTAGAAAAAATGATGCTAAAATTCATATAGAAACATGAGAGATGCTTAACAGCTAAAGCAATATTATAAAGCAAAAAAAAAGCTGGAGACATCACACCATATTTTAAGACATATTACAATGGTCAGCACTATGACAAAGCAGGTAAAGTCACTGTCTGCAGTGCCAGCATCTCATATGGGTGCCAGTATGTTTCCCAGCTGCTCCACTTCTTATACCCCTCTCTGTTATAGCCTGAGAAAAAAGTAGAAAATGGCCAAAGTCTTTGGGCCCCAGCACCTGCATGGAGACCTGGGAGAAGCTCCTGACACTTGGATTCAGATCAACACAGCTCCAGCCATTGTGGCCATTTGGGGAGTAACCAGTGGATGGAAGACCTCTCTCTCTCTGCCTCTACCTCTCTGTAACTCTGCCTTTCAAATAAATAAATAAACTGCAAAAAAAAAAAAAGAAGTGTTAGCACTGATATAATAACACACACATAGTTCAATGGAAAAGAATAGGTAGCATAGAAATAAACCCAAATTTCTACCAGCAACTCATATTTAACAAAGGAACTAAAATGAACTGGAGAAAGAAGAATCTCTTTCACAAGTGGTGCAGAGGAACTTGATTATCCATATGTAGAAGCCTGAAAATAGACTCCAACATCTCTTACACTATGTGGAAGTGAACTCACAGTGAATTAAAAATCTAATCATAAGACCAAAACCCATGTAAACATAGGGAAACTCTAAATATTGTCAACAGACAATAGCTTTTGGGTAAGATTCCAATAGCAATAGTAACAAAAGTAAAAACAGAGACATTTGAGTATATCAAACTAAGATACTTCTTCACAACAAAGTAAACATCAGAGTGTAGATACAATGAACAGAATGGCAGTAAAAATTAAAACTCTGAATGTTTACAGATTTCCAGAACATTGACATAAATTGGAAAAACCCCAAAAAATACAGTGAAGAAACAGGCAAGGATCTGAATAGACATTTCTCAGAAGAAATGTAAATGGTCAAAACATGTGAATATGCCCGATGTCACTAGCCATTATGTAAATATAAATCAGAACACAATATCAGTCTCCAACACCTGTGGGAGAATACAGCACTCAGGTTTTTGTGTGTGCAGCAAGTGGGTTTAGAGGACCCTGTTCACCATTAGAGGGCAGAGTCTACAGGGAGGTAAAGAAACCTTACTGCTTTCCTAATGGGCTTATTAAGTTCTCGACCAGTGCCTGTTAGTCTTGCCACAAACTTTCTAGTCTCACTACTTTCCTTCTTCTTCCTCTTCTCTGTGACTTGTAAAATAGTATACATTCTATATACTGTGGATACTTTTGATTTATTTTATTCCTTTGGTCTCTTATGAAGTTCCTCCACAAAAGCACAGCCCTCACAATACTCATTAATTTTTATGCAGTCTGCAGATTTCATGAGCTACTAAATTCCAAGTAGTATGTCAAAGGCAAGATCTTGGCCTAAGAGAAAAGTGGTCTGAATTCTGTGCCTAGAAGAGGATTTGGGACATAGTAGAACTTCAATGAAGTGCTATATGAATGACATGCACTCAGTAAATGAGCAATCTAAAGCATACACTGCAGTTAAGCAACACAGCAGCCCTACTCACCTCAGGCAGAGCAATTGAGAGGAATAATGTGAACAAAAATAAGACATCAGTAAGTTGAATAATAACAGAGAAGAAACAAAATGAGATAGATGCCAACATTACTGACCTATTTTTGAGGAATTAAATTGATCGAGAGGCTGGCATTGTGGCTAAGTGGGGTAAGCTGCAATCTGTGAGGCCAGCATATCATGTGAGTTCCACTTTGAGTTTAGGAATCTCCACTTCCAATTTAGCTCACTGCTAAACACCTGGGAAACCAGCAGAAGATGGACGAAGGACTTGGGTCCTTGCCGCTCACGTGGGAGACTTGGATGAAGCTCCTGACTTCAGCATGCCCCAGGCTCAACCTTTGAAACTCTCTGGGGTGTGAGCCAGCAGATGAAAGCTATCTCTGTCTTTCCCTCTCTCTCTCTAAATCCACCTTTCAAATAATCAAATATTTAGTAAACAAATTAACTGATTTCAAAATACACAAAAACATGAACAATACTATATCATCTTTATGCCAAAATGATAAAAAATAACAAATGCTAGAGAGCATATGGGAAAAGAAAACCTTCATATATGGTGGGTGAAAATACAAATTAGTACAAATGTTATGGAGAACAGTATGGTCATTCCTTAAAAAGGATAAAAATTGGGGCCGGTGCTGTTATGCAGTGGGTTAAAGCCCTGGCCTGAAGGGCCAGCATCCCATTTGGGTGCCAGTTCTAGTTCCAGCTGCTCTTCTTCCAATCCAGCTCTCTGCTATCTCCTGGGATAGCAGTAGAAGATGGCCCAAGTCCTTGGACCCATGCACCCATGTGGGAGACCCAGAGGAAGCTCCTGTCTCCAGGCTTCAGAATGGCATAGCTCTGGCCTTTGTAGTCATCTGTAGAGTGAACCAGCTAATGGAGGACCTCTCTGTGTCTCTACCTCTACTGTAACTCTTTCAAATAAATAACAAAAATTTAAAATAAAGATAAAAATTGACCTACCATTTGAGAGTTATCTTGCTCTTGGCTATATATAATAAGGAAATTTTATTAGAAGGAAAGGAGAAGAGCATATCAAAGATACAGCAATTTTCCCATAACACAGCCAGTATAACACAGTTCACTGCAGCCATGATTTGAAATCAATCTAGCTGTCCATCAATGAAAAAAATGGACAGGGGAACTTCATTTAGACACAAAAAAGAACAAAATATTATTAAATTAATGGAAATAAGCCAGAAACAGGAACACAAATGTCACCTGGTCCTTGTCACATGTGGAAGTGAAAGAAAATAATGGATCTGAACACAGAACTGTGATTACTAGAGGCTGAGAAGGGAAGCAGCTAGGGATAGAGGGGGATTGGATAATAGGTAACAAAATACAAAGAGGCAGAAAGAACTTCTGGTGTTCCATAATATCATGAGATGACTACATTCAACCATATTAGGTTCTGTGTAAAGAACTGAAAGAGAGGAACTGGTAGTCTCAAATCATGGAGAAGAATTAGAAACTATAGTTGCTTGTGGGCCAGCATTGTGGCACAGTGAGCTAACGCCCTGGCCTGAAACACCAGCATCCCATGTGGGTACCAGTTCTAGTCCTTGCTGCTCCTCTTCTGATCCAACTCTCTGCTATGGCCTGGGAAAGCAGTAGAAGATGGCCCAGGTCCTTGGGTCCCTGCACCCAAGTGGGAGATCTGGAAGAAGCTCCTGGTTCCTGGCATCAGATTGGCAGAGCTCCGGCCATTGTGGCCATCTGGGGAGTGAACCAGCAGAGGAAGACCTCTCTCTCTCTGCTGCTACTTCTCTCTGTAACTCTGTCTTTCAAATAAATAAATCTTTAAAAAATTAAGAAAACTGTAGTTGCTTAGCTTGATCAGTTTTTACTGCATAAATGTGTGCAGGTATTGCACTACACCCTGTAATAATGCATGACTAGTACACATTAATCACAAATTATTTAAACGAAATTTAAAAAATTAGAAGCATTTCTTTATATTAACAATGAACTATTTGAAAATGAAATTAGAAAAACATTTCCATGCATAGCAGCATAAGAACCAGGAACCAATGTCTTCAGTGTTATCAGTGATGAATCAGATTCACAGCCCTCAGCACTCAGTTTTTCCATAGACCTTACCATGGCAATTGTGGGCTTATAGTAGTAAATCAATGAACAGGAATCCTTTGTCTCTAAATCTGTTAAATAAATAAACAAGGAATTCATCAAAGAAAAAGAGATATCAATTTGGATGCCTGGTCACAAAAACACATGCACTTGAGCTATCCTCCACTTTGTGATGCCAACAAATCTTTCAGACATGTTACATTTTCAGAGACTTTTCTGTAATCTTGCTAAGCTTTCTGGAAATCTGCCTTATAGCAAAGGGTTTCCCAGTTCCATTACACTCATGATTTTTCTTTTGTGTGAGTTATTAGTTTACCATCTAGAGATAATTTATGGTACACTTTTCTATGCATGCATGTTTTCTCATTTGTGAGTCTATTCATGGGAATTGAAGACTGATTTATAGCAGAAATACTTTTTCCAAATTCATTGCATAGACTTTTGTTCCTTATGAATTCTCTGAAGTCTGTTGATGTCTAATTCCTGGCTAAAGGTTTTATCCTATTTACAGCATGCAAAGAATATCACCTTTTGTGAATTTTATATCTATACAAGACTGAAATAAAGAAAATGTTTTTACACAATCATTATACTCCTAAGAAACCACCTGTTTCAATTCTCTGATGTACCATTGACTTCTGACAAACAACATTTTCACACTAATAATATTTATAAGCTTTCTCCTTTACATGAGTCTCTGTTGGATAGGATGTGATTTCCAGCAAAAGGTTTTGTCACAATACTTACACGAATTTTGGAGAAAAGCTCTTCCACATTCATTATATTGTTAAGGTCTCTCCCTTGTTCAAATTCCATGATGGATTATGAGGCATTACCTATGTGAAATGACTTTCTCACATTTATTTCATTCATTAGATATATATGTTGTGCATTCTGATATAAGGAGAGATTTGGGCAGAGCTTTCCAACACTCGTTACACCCATAAGGTTTCTCTCCCATGTGAATTCCCTGTTGTCTTATGAGGTATGGCTTCTAATTAAAGGGATTTTACTTTCAAAGGAGTTTTTCCTATATGAATTTGATGATGTACAATGAGGGCTGAATTATGGTAAAAGGCTCTGAGTCATTACATTCATAAAATTTCTCCCCATGAGAATTCTTTTATGTTTGATGAGGTCTGATTTGCATCAAAAAGGCTTATTCACATTTATTACATTCATGCATTTCTCCCCTTGGTGAATTCTCTAATATTTCATGAGATATAACTTGCACAAAAAGGTCATGTAGAAAATTCCCTGTGTGAATTCTCTGATATCTTATGAGTTATGAATCACAGCAAAGAGGCTTTCCACCACCCTTACATCCATAAAACCTACCTAAATTGAGCAACAAAGATACAGAAAACCTAAACACACACAGAACCGGATGGAAATGATATCAGTAATAAAGACCCTCACCACAAAGAAAATCCCAGGACTGGATGGCTTCACTGCTGAATTCTAACAGACATTTAAAGAACGAACTGCAATTCTTCTCAAGTTATTCAAAACAATTGAGAGAGAGGCGATTCTCCCAAATTCTTTCTATGAAGCCAGCATCACCTTCATTCCTAAACCTGAAAAAAGTGCAACAAAGAAAGTAATTATAGACCAATTTCCCTGATGAACATACATGCAAAGATCTGCAACAAAATCCTGGCCAATTGAATCCAACAATGCATCAGAAAGATCATCCACCCAGACCAAGTGGGATTTATCCTTGGTATGCAAGGATGGGACCAAAGGCTTTTCCACAGTCATTTCATTTATAAGCTTTCTCCATGGTGTGAAGTCTCTGATACTTTCTGAGGGTTGACTTCTCAGCAAAGGTTTTTCCACAGTTATTGCATTCATAAGGTTTCTCCCCAGTACAAATTGTCTGATGCTTTGTGAGGTTTGACTTCTCAGCAAAGACTTTTCCAGTCATTACATTCATAAGGTTTCTCCCCTGTGTGAATTCTCTGATGCATTTTGAGTTGTGATTTCTGGCCAAAGGTTTTTCCACAGTCATTGCATTCATAAGGCTTATCCCCTGTGTGAATTCTCTGATGATTTATGAGGTGTGGCTTCTGGCCAAATGTTTTCCCACAGTCATTGCACTCATAATGCTTATCCCCTGTGTGAATTCTCTGATGATTTATGAGTTGTGGCTTCTGTCCAAGGAATTTTCCATAGTCATTGTGCTCATAACACTTATCCCCTGTGTGAATTCTCTGATGCTTTCTGAGGTTTGAATTCTGGCCAAAGGTTTTTCCACAGTCATTGCATTCATAAGGCTTACCCACTGTGTGACTTCTCTGATGATTTATGAGGTTTGACTTCTGGCCAAAGGCTTTTCCACAATGATTACATTCATAAGGCTTACCCCCTGTGTGAATTCTCTGATGATTTATGAGGTTTGCCTTCTGGCCAAAGGATTTTCCACAGTCATTACATTCATAAGGTTTCTCACCTGTGTGAATTCTCTGATGATTTATGAGGTGTTTCTTCTGGCCAAAGAACTTCCCACAGTCATTACATTTATAAGATTTCAACCCTGTGTGAATTCTCTGATGTCTAATGAGGTCTGACTTCTGGTGAGTGGTTTCTCCACAGTCATTACACACATGAGGGTTTTCCACTATATGAGTGCTGTGATGGAGGGTATGGCAGAATTTAATACTGAATGACTTCCCACAAGGTTTACATGCATAGGATTTCTTCCCTATATTTGGTCTATGATTCATTCTAACATGTGATTGGTAAATGACAGGTTCCACAGGCCCAATATACTTATAAACATTCTCTCTTTGGGGACTTTGTTGACGTATACTGAGGTTAGAATTCTTATGGAAATCTTGCACTATTTGAGTCTTCTTGCCAAGAGTGGCAGTTGACTTATTACAGGTTTCTACCATAAAAAGCTTCTCAGATTCACAGAATATATTCTTCCTTTTGAAGACTTTCCCTTGTCCAATTTGTTCAAGTGCCTGCTCCATGGTCTGAATTTTGTGCTGTTGATTAAGAGGTTCACAGAACTGGAGAGTGTTCCCAGCTACCTTAGTAGCATGAAATTTCTCTCCAGCTTGTAGTTGATCAGGCCCACAATGGGGACACACATTGTGACATATACTGCATTCTTCAGGTTTTATTCCTGAATAGTTACCCTTTTTGATACTCAGTTTGGGAATATGGCTTATACTTAAATTAAGGGTTTTTCTGAATTCAACTGCCTTGGGAGTTAATGTCTTATTATTTTTCATAACATCCTGATTCAGATTTTTCTCAAGACTTTTCTGGTTGGTCTTAATCAACTCATCCAGTTTCATGGCAACTGAAGTGAGAAAAAAATGATGTCAGTAAATCAAATACAATTGTTTCTTCTAGCATACTCATGTAAAAGGAATGAAGTTACTTGTATTTAAGAGGGATAAGATGTTAGGAAAAGGTCTGCATTGGTGCCTCCTCACACAGGGCACCAAAGAGTTGTAGAATAGAGGAGAAAGTGTATGAATTTACAGCCAGACAGAATTTATTCAGAGAAAATTAATCCACAGAGGTGGGTGACCAACTGCCCGTGTGTAAAAGATGGAGCATGAAGGCCCCAACTCCCAGGGGCCAGACCTTTTTAAGGAGGGCTAAGGCTGGGCATGAGGGTAGGGGGCAGCAGTGGAGGGGAATTCCAGGAACTGGGTGGGGGCCTTAGGAACCTGGAAAATAATGCAGGGTGGGGTATGAAGGCAATAGGCTGTGAGACCCAATTGAGTTTCAAGGGCAAGGAATACATTCCAAAGTTTATCTACTTTGGGCAATGAGGGAGAATGGCTCAGGCCAAGAAACTCCACAACATCAAACAAACAACCCACTTAAGAGATGGGCCAAGGACCTCAATAGACATTTTTCAAAAGAGGAATTCCAAATGGCCAACAGACACATGAAAAAATGTTCAAGATCACTAGCAATCAGGGAAATGCAAATCAAAACCACAATGAGGTTCCACCTCACCCCAGTTAGAATGGCTCACATTCAGAAATCTACCAACAATAGATGCTGGGGAGGATGTGGGGAAAAAGGGACACTAACCCACTGTTGGTGGGAATGCAAATTGGTTAAGCCACTATGGAAGTCAGTCTGGAGATTCCTCAGAAACATCAATATAACCCTACCATTCAACCCAGCCATCCCACTCCTTGGAATTTACCCAAAGGAAATGAAATTGGTAAACAAGCAAGCTGTCTGCACATTAATGTTTATTGCAGCTCAATTCACAATAGCTAAGACCTGGAACCAACCCAAATGCCCATCAACAATAGACTGGATAAAGAAATTATGGGACATGTACTCTATAGAATACTATACAGCAGTCAAAAACAATGAAACCTGGTCATTTGCAACAAGATGGAGGAATCTGGAAAACATCATGCTGAGTGAATTAAGCCAGTCCCAAAGGGACAAATATCATATGTTCTCCATGATCGGCGACAACAAACTGACACCAAAGGGGAAGCTTGTTGAAGTGAAATGGACACTATGAGAAACAGTGACTTGATCAGCTCTTGTCCTGACAGTTGATGTACAATGTAATACTTTATCCATTTTATTTTTTGTTCTAGTACCATTGGTTGAACTCTGTAATTAACACACAATTATTCTTAGGTGATTAAATTTTAACTGAAAAGTGATCCCTGTTAGGAATTTGGAAAACATTATGCTGAGTGAAATAAGCCAATCCCAAAGGGACAAATACCACTTGTTCTCCTTGATAGGTGACAACTAACTGAGCACCAAAAAGGAAATCTGTTAAAGTGAAATGAACACTATGAGAAACTGTGACTTGATCAGCCCTCACCCTGACTGTTGATGAGCAACTTAATATGTTATCCCTCTTAGTATTTTTTGTTTGTTCTACTTAATACTTTTGGTTGAATACTGTAATCAATACACAATTGTTCTTAAGTGCTGAAACTTAACTGAAAAGTGATCACTGTTAAATATAAGAGTGGGAATAAGAGAGGGAAGAGATGTGCAATTTGGGTCATGCTCAAGCTGACCTACCTCAAACAGTAGAGTTAGAAACATACCAGGGGATTCTGATTCAATCCCGTCAAGGAGGCATGTACGAATGCCATCTCACTAGTCCCAGTGATCAATTTCTGTTCACAATTGATCATAATGATAGGACTAGGAACCAAAGGGATCACATAAACAAGACTAGTGTCTGCAAATACTAGCTGATAGAATAAAAAAGGGAGAGAATGATCCAACATGGAAAGTGAGATACACAGCAGACCCATAGAATGGCAGATGTCCTGGATAGCACTCTGGCCTCAGAATCAGCCCTTAAGGCATGTGGATCCGGCTGAAAAGACCATGAGAGTATTTCAGGCATGGAAAGCCAAGACACTCTGGCAAAAAAAAGACCTAAATGAAAGATCTCTGTGAGTGAGATCCCAGTGGAAAGAACGGGTCATCAAAGAAGGAGGTACCTTTCTCTGAAGGGAGGAGAGAACTTCCACTTTGACCATGGCCTTGTGTAAAAATTATCAGGGTCAGTGAAATCAGGGGGCTTCCATAGCCTTGGTAGCTCATGAGAAGAGCCTAGGTTGATTACTGATGCCATAAACAAGAGTGTCAAATTGTTAAGTCAACAACAGGAGTCACTGTGCACTTACTCCTCATGTAGGATCTTTGTCCTTAGTGTCCTGTACATTGAGATTTAATGCTATAACTAGTACTCAAACAGTATTTTTCACTTTATGTTTCTGTGTTGGAGCAAACTGTTGAAATCTTTACTTAATGTATGCTAAACTGATCTTCTGTATATAAAGAGAAACAAAAATGAATCTTGATGTGAATGGAAGGGGAGAGGGAGTGGGAAAGGGGAGGGTTGTGGATGGGAGGGACATTATGGGGGGGGAATCCATTGTAATCCATAAGCTGTACTTTGGAAATTTATATTCATTAAATAAAAGTTAAAAAAAATAAAAAAAAAACAAAAAAAATTTTATCCATAGATTTTCCAATGTTCATCCATGATCCTGTTTACCACCAGATTTTTTTTCAAGTATGATTGAATGGTTTTTCTGGTAAGATGACTTAAGTCACTGCTTGGGATGCCTGTATCTCAAAAGAGTGCCAGTTTAAGCCGAGGCTACTCTGCTTCCAATACAACTCTGAGATAATAGATACTGGAAAGCAGCAGATAATGGTTCATGTGCTTGGGACCCTGTGATAGAGATGAGTAGGTGAAATTCCAGGCTTCTGGCTTCAGATTAGTCATAACTGTTGATAGTATTTGGGGAGAGAGTTAATAGAAAATCTATTTCTCACTGTTTCTCTCTCACTTTCTACTTTCACAAAAATGAATAAAACTTCCCAGAATGGACTAATATTTAATAAATATATTCACCTGTAATCTAGAAGCCAATTTTTCCCTGTCCATTTTTTCAATTCATTTTTCAATGTATTTTTATTTCTTTATTTGTCAGAGTTAAACAGTGAGAGACAGAGACAAAAATCTTCCTTCCATTGGCTCACCCCTCAAATGGCAAATACAGTTGAAACTATGCCAATCCAAATCCAGGAGCCAGGTGCTTCCTCATTATCTCCAAGCAAGAATGCCATTTCATTTCAGATTTGTGAGCATTTGGACAGCCACACAGAAGCATTCAACAGGGGATCAAACCTATGGTATAAAGGCTGTGAATAATGCCCAAGCTGGAGGGAAACAGGAATTTCTGTTCACAAAGGCCAGACTATGTCAAGGGCAATTGCACAGTAGGCTGAAAGGGGGACAAGAGTCACTCTGGAATGAGCAATGTTCAGAAGAATGTAGAAGTATTCGGGAAAAAGACAAGAAACCATCAGGGAAGTTATGAAGGCATTGAACAGTGAAGAATTTCCAGAAAAACACTATACACAGTCAATGCAATTATGGCAGAGAAAAAAATATTTTAAAAGAGACAGTAGGCATTTAACTTACTGTTTATGATGCCAGCTCAGATACTCTCTCTCTGCATTAAATTTCCAAAGTTGGATTTCAGTGCCAGCTCCAGTTTCCAGCTCCCAGCTAATGCAGACCAGGTGAAGCAATGGTGATGTCAACCAAGAGGGAGGCATAGATTCCATTCCCGACTCTTGGCTTCAGTTGTGCCCCACCTCTGCTTGATATTTTTATTTAGGCAATGAAGAAGTGCATGGGAGCTCTCTAGCTTTCTCTCACTCCATCAATTTCTTTCTCTATCAAGCTCATAAATATTTTTTTTTTTTATTTTTTTTTATTTTTTTTTTGACAGGCAGAGTGGACAGTGAGAGAGAGAGAGACAGAGAGAAAGGTCTTCCTTTTGCCGTTGGTTCACCCTCCAATGGCCGCCGCGGCCGGCGCGCTGCGGCCGGCACACCGCGCTGATCCGATGGCAGGAGCCAGGAGCCAGGTGCTTTTCCTGGTCTCCCATGGGGTGCAGGGCCCAAGCACCTGGGCCATCCTCCACTGCACTCCCTGGCCACAGCAGAGGGCTGGCCTGGAAGAGGGGCAGCCGGGACAGAATCCGGCGCCCCGACCGGGACTAGAACCCGGTGTGCCGGCGCCGCTAGGCGGAGGATTAGCCTAGTGAGCCGCGGCGCCGGCCTAAGCTCATAAATATTTTAAAATAAGGGAGGAGATTCAAGAAAGAATAGAAAGTAGCTTTTGCTTTTTCTACTCATAAACATTTAAAGAACTGAAATAACATTATAACAAATTAAAGTAAAAGCTATGGAGATATTTACCCAAGAATAGAACCTGAGAAATTCTGTACTATAATCTGCATTTGTGACTGAGGGAGATACAGAGAGATTTGTTTGAGAACCTGCAGTTGGCACCAGCCTTGTGGTACAGCAGGTAAGTCTCCACCTGCAATTCAGGCATCCCATGTGGACAGACAATTTGAGTCCTTGGTGCTCCACTTTCAATTGAGTTCCCTGCTAAAGTGCCTGAAAGAGCAGTGAAAGATGGCCTGAGCATTTGGGCCAATTCCACAAATATGGGAGACCCAGATAGAGTTCCAGACTCCTGGCTTTGGCCTGGCCAACCACTGTGTCCATTTGTTGAATGAACCAGCAGATGGAAGGTATCTCTTTCTCACTACCCATCTTTCCCTATCTCTATTATTCTGCCTTTCAAATAAGTTAATAAATAAACCTTGAGGCTGGCATTGTGGCACAGCGGGTTAATGCCCTGGCCTAAAGCACCAGAATCCCATATGGGCACCATTTCAAGACCCAGCTGCTCTACTTTTAATCCAGCTCTCTGCTATGACCTGGGAAAGCAGTAGAAGAAGGCCCAAATCCTTGGGCCTTTGAAGCCGTGTGGGAGACCCAGAAAAAGCTCCTGGCTCCTGGCTTTAGATGGGTGCAGCCCGGCCATTGCAGCCAATTGGAGAGTGAAATGTTGAATGAAAGATCTCTCCTCTCTTTCTCTCTGCCTCTCCTCTCTCTGTGTAACTCTTTCAAATAAATAAATAAATTGTTAAATAAAATCTTAAAACATAAAAGAACGTGCAGTAGATTATTTTCCCCACAGTGTTCTTACTCTAGCTGGGAATCAAGTTCATCTCTTCAAACTATTAAGGACAGCATTACTCTAACAATTAAAAAAATAAATGCAACTGATTTGTGGTTTAGCCCTAGGTAACTCTTTCTCTTGCAGAATGCTAAGTGTTTATTTCCAGGGTGGCACTAAAACACTGCCCACTACATCATCTGTATAACACTAAAGACTGTGTTGGACATTATGACCCCAAAATTTAGAATATTGTCCTTGAAGCTTCAGCTGAAATCATATAACAAATATATATTTTGCTATGGCAACAGAAAATGAGAGACCACATTCTGTTTTCTTAGATAAATGCAATGCTTGATAGTCATGACAAATTCATCATACATCTTGTTTCTATATATTACCTGAGAATAAACTTTACCTTCCTTTATCCATTTTCATTAATAAATTATTATAAATCTAAAAAGAAAACTGACAGCAAGCTAGGAATAATT
The DNA here is from genome assembly GCF_051225735.1 of Oryctolagus cuniculus. Lineage (NCBI taxonomy): Eukaryota > Metazoa > Chordata > Mammalia > Lagomorpha > Leporidae > Oryctolagus > Oryctolagus cuniculus. The sequence continues at coordinate 87,540,281 of NC_142875.1, forward strand.
AAGAAAACCACATAAAGGGGCCAGTGCTATATCGCACAGTGGGTTAAAGCCACAGCCTGCAGAAACAGCACCAGATATTAATACCCGCCAAATCAAGTGTGAGTGCAAAATTTACAGGCAGCACGACCAAGATGAGTTTTTGTGCTTTGGAAAAATGGAACGCTTTTGCTGAGGGGAAAGATATTAACTCCTCCCAAATCAAGTTTGACTGCAATTTCAAGGTGAATTCCATCAGATTTCCCCAGCACCCAGTCAGCTAGGAAGGGTGGATGAACCTGGAAACAGCAAGTTTACTTGGGACTAAATCAAGCCCAATATCAAAAAGAACTCTTTGATTTATTTGGATTTTTCACATTTTCTTATTTATCATGGTTTGTAATGAATTTTCTGATGTGAGCTTTCATTTTGAGGCTGGAATATGGAGTTCAGGGCATGGGAGGAATGGCCATTTTCAATCAGGGCACAGCTGTTGGCTTGCTCCAATTCTGGCTTTCTGTCATTGTTTTGGGTGCCTCAGCCGATTTTTGGTTTCTTGAGCGGCAATTTCCGAAATGATTTCTGGGTCTGAGTTGGTTTTGCCTCCTTCCTTCCCAAATTTTGTATTCTGATGCGATACAAACATGAGTTCAGAGTAGCCATTTTGAAATAAAAAAAAAAACAATTGGAGTTTCATGTTTAGAAATCTACAGGCAGCAAAACCATGATGAGTTTTTGTGTTTTGGATTAAAATGGAAAACTTTTGCTCAGGGGACAGATATTATTTCCCTCCAAATTGAGTGTGAGTGTGATTTTCAGGTGAATTCAATTAGTTTTCCAAAGCCAGTAAGCTGGGAGGGGTGGATGAATCCAGAAACTGCCACTTTCCTTGTGACTAAATCAAGCTGAATATCACAAAGGACTCTTGCATTTCTTTGGGTTTTTTCACATTTTTCTTACTTATCATGGTTTGTCATGAATTTTCTTATGTGAGCTTTGGTTTTGAGGCTGGAATATGGAGTTCAGGGCACGGGAGGAATGGTCTTTTCAATCAGGGCACAGCTGTTGGCTTGCTCCAATTCTGGCTTTCTGTCATTGTTTTGGGTGCCTCAGCCAATTTCTGGTTTCTTGAGTGGCAATTTCCTAAATGATTTCTGGGTCTGAGTTGGTTTTGCCTTCTTCCTTCCCAAATTTTGTATTCTGACGCAATACAAACAAGAGTTCAGACAGCGGATCCATTATGAAATAAAAAACACAACCAATTGGCGTGTCATGTTTAGAAATCTACAGGCAACAGACCAAGACATGTTTTTGTGTTTTGGAAAAAGAAATGGAAACTTTTTTGAGGGGACAGATACTAATTCCATCCAAATCGAGTGTGAGTGCGATTTTCAGGTGAATTCAATGAGAATTCCACAGCCAGTAAGCTGGGAGGGGTGGATGAATCCAGAAACTGCCACTTTCCTTGTGACTAAATCAAGCTGAATATCACAAAGGACTCTTGCATTTCTTTGGCTTTTTTCACATTTTTCTTATTTATCATGGTTTGTAATGAATTTTCTGATGAGAGCTTTCATTTTGAGGCTGGAATATGGAGTTCAAGACATGGGAGGAATGGTCTTTTTCAATCAGGGCACAGCTGTTGGCTTGCTCCAATTCTGGCTTTCTGCCATTGTTTTGGGTGCCTCAGCCGACTTTTGGTTTCTTGAGCGGCAATTTCCTAAATGATTTCTGGGTCTGAGTTGGTTTTGCCTTCTTCCTTCCCAAATTTTGTATTCTGACGCAATACAAACAAGAGTTTAGACAGAGGATCCATTATGAAATAAAGAACACAACCACTTTATTTCATGCTTAGAAATCCACAGGCAGCAGGACCAACATGAGTTTTTGTGCCTTGAAAAAAGAAATGGAACACTTTTCCTGAATGGAAAGATATTAATTCCCTCCAAAGCGAGTTTGATTGCAATTTTCAGGAGATTTCTAAATGTTTTCCACAGCTGCCAGTCAGCTGGGAGGGGTGGATGGATCCGGAAACAGCTGGTTTCCTTGTGACTAAATCTAGCCCAATATCACAAAGGACTCTTGCATTTCTTTGGCTTTTTTCACATTTTCTTATTTTTCATGGTTTATGATCAATTTTCTGATGTGAGCTTTGATTTTGAGGCTGGAATATGGAGTTCAGGGCACGGAAGGAATGGTCTTTTTCAATCAGGGTACAGCTGTTGGCTTGCTCCAATTCTGGCTTTCTGTCATTGTTTTGGTGCCTCAGCTGATTTTAGTTTCTTTTTTTTTTTTTAAAAAACTTTTATTTAATGAATATAAATTTCCAAAGTACAGCTTATGGATTACAAAGGATTCCCCCCCCCCATAATGTCCCTCCCATCCACAACCCTCCCCTTTCCCACTCCCTCTCCCCTTCCATTCACATCAAGATTCATTTTTGTTTCTCTTTATATACAGAAGATCAGTTTAGCATACATTAAGTAAAGATTTCAACAGTTTGCTCCAACACAGAAACATAAAGTGAAAAATACTGTTTGAGTACTAGTTATAGCATTAAATCTCAATGTACAGGACACTAAGGACAAAGATCCTACATGAGGAGTAAGTGCACAGTGACTCCTGTTGTTGACTTAACAATTTGACACTCTTGTTTATGGCATCAGTAATCAACCTAGGCTCTTCTCATGAGCTACCAAGGCTATGGAAGCCCCCTGATTTCACTGACCCTGATAATTTTTACACAAGGCCATGGTCAAAGTGGAAGTTCTCTCCTCCCTTCAGAGAAAGGTACCTCCTTCTTTGATGACCCATTCTTTCCACTGGGATCTCACTCACAGAGATCTTTCATTTAGGTTTTTTTTTCCCCAGAGTGTCTTGGCTTTCCATGCCTGAAATACTCTCATGGTCTTTTCAGCCGGATCCACATGCCTTAAGGGCTGATTCTGAGGCCAGAGTGCTATCCAGGACATCTGCCATTCTATGGGTCTGCTGTGTATCTCACTTTCCATGTTGGATCATTCTCTCCCTTTTTTATTCTATCAGCTAGTATTTGCAGACACTAGTCTTGTTTATGTGATCCCTTTGGTTCCTAGTCCTATCATTATGATCAATTGTGAACAGAAATTGATCACTGGGACTAGTGAGATGGCATTCGTACATGCCTCCTTGACGGGATTGAATCAGAATCCCCTGGTATGTTTCTAACTCTACTGTTTGAGGTAGGTCAGCTTGAGCATGACCCAAATTGCACATATCTTCCCTCTCTTATTCCCACTCTTATATTTAACAGTGATCACTTTTCAGTTAAGTTTCAGCACTTAAGAATAATTGTGTATTGATTACAGTATTCAACCAAAAGTATTAAGTAGAACAAACAAAAAATACTAAGAGGGATAACATATTAAGTTGCTCATCAACAGTCAGGGTGAGGGCTGATCAAGTCACGGTTTCTCATAGTGTTCATTTCACTTTAACAGGTTTCCTTTTTGGTGCTCAGTTAGTTGTCACCTATCATGGAGAACAAGTGTTATTTTTGGTTTCTTGACCGGCAATTTCCTAAATGTTTTCTGGGTCTGAGTTGGTTTTGCCTTCTTCCTTCCCAAATTTTGTATTCTGACGCAATACAAACAAGTGTTTAAACAGAATAGCCATTAAGAATTAAAAATAATTGGTGTTTCATGCTTAGAAATCTACAGGCAGCATGACCACAATGAGTTTTTGTGCTTTGGAAAATGAAATGGAACCTTTTTGCTGAGGGGACAGATATTAATCCCCTGCGAATTGAGTTTGACTGCGATTTTCACATGAATTCAATCAGTTTTCCAAAGCCAGCGAAGATGGCGGAATAGTGAGGGCAGGAAAATTTAGTTTAATAAAAGCGGAGTTTCAGTAGCCTCAGAAAAAGGATCAGCAAAAAATTGCAGAGGAAACTCTTCCGGAGCTATTTGCTGTGACTCAAAGGACCTACTGGGAGAGCAGGGTTGCCCACCACGCGGAAGCCCAACCGCGGGAGCCGCAGAGTCTGAGCGCCAGTGCGGGAAGGGGAGTCTATGTGACAAAGAAACCGGCGGGGAGAGGAGAGACGCCCAGGGCTCTGAGTCCACACATCAGTGCTGGAAGTGGAGGTGAGCTTAGTAACCAGAGACATTGGCGGGGAAACGGCGGACAGAATTTTAGAGGGACGTGGGTTTTGAAGTGGGAAAGTCCAACAGACTACAGGAGAGAAGGAAAAATAAATAAATAAAAAGGTGGGGGCATACTGGTACAGACAAGTTCCACTCTCCACCAACCTTGCAAAGGCTAGCAAGAGACAAAGAGCTGGGATATACATAATAAAAGGGGAGAGTTAAGACTACAATTCAGTAGCCTAGGCAACCCAGTGGGAGTCCGCAGGACTCTTTGGGTAGAAGCCAGGGAAGCTAAATACCATCCATTCTGCTCAGCCTTGCAGTATTACTTACCTCCTGAACAAAAAATAAAATAAAATAAAATAAAATAAATAAATGAATAAATAAATAAAGAGAGATTTACCACGCATAACCTGAGGGTGTCACCTTTGCACACCTGTAACCCTGAAGAACCAAGCAGAGCTCTCAGGCCACACCCATCTCAAGCCTCAAGGCTCCTCCATCAGCAGGCAGTACACTTAACACGGACATAGTATAATAATAATAAAAAAACCCCTCACATTGAGGGAAACAGAATTAACCATGCCAAGCAATAAACACAGAAATCGAGGGAACAAGATCAACGATGACATTATGATGCCTCCAAATAAACAAAACACCCCAAGCCAAGATTATGAAGATGATGAGATAGAAGAAATGCAAGATACGGATTTCAAAAAATTTATGATAAGAACATTTAGAAATTTTCAAAAGCAAATCCTTGAACTACAGAAATCCTTATTGGACAGGATTGAGAATCTCTCTCATGAAAATGAAATTTTAAGGAAGAATCAAAATGAAATGCAGAAACTAGTAGAGCAGGAAAGTGTGATAGTGAAGAGAAATCAAAATGAAATGAAGAGCTCAATAGATCAAATGACAAACACATTAGAGAGCCTTACAAACAGAATGGGTGAAGCAGAAGAGAGAATATCAGACTTAGAAGACAGAGAACAGGAAAGGATACAGTCAAACCAAAAAAAAAATGAAAAGAAGAGGAAATTAGAAATCTAAAAAATATTGTTGGGAATCTACAGGACACTATTAAAAAAACCAACATTCGGGTTCTAGGAGTTCCTGAAGGCATGGAGAGAGAGAAAGGATTAGAAGACCTTTTTAGTGAGATACTAGCAGAGAAATTTCCGGGTCTGGAGAAGGACAGAGACATCCTAGTAAAGGAAGCTCATAGAACCCCCAGTAAACATGACCAAAAGAGATCCTCACCACGACACGTTGTAATTAAACTCACCACAGTGAAACATAAAGAAAAGGTCCTAAAATGTGCAACAGAGAAACGTCAGATTACTCTCAGAGGATCTCCAATCAGACTCACAGCAGACTTCTCATCAGAAACACTACAGGCTAGGAGGGAATGGCAAGACATAGCCCAGGTGCTAAGAGAGAAAAATTGCCAGCCCAGAATATATATCTTGCTAAGCTCTCAATTGTGAATGAAGGTGAAATAAAGACCTTTCATAGCAAACAGAAATTGAAAGACTTTGTGGCCACTCGTCCGGCCCTGCAAAAGATACTTAAAGATGTGCTACACTCAGAAACACAGAAACACAGCCATCAATATGAAAGAAGGGAAAGGAAAAACACCTACCAGTAAAAGAGCATGGGAAGCTCAAAGCACATACTAGAAAATATCCCCGGGAAAATGGCAGGGCAAAGTCACTATGTTTCAATAGTAACATTAAATGTGAATGGCCTGAACTGTCCAGTGAAAAGACACAGACTGGCTGACTGGCTTAAGGAACAACACCCAACTATTTGTAGCTTCCCAAATTTTGTATTCTGACTCAATACAAACAAGAGTTAAGACAGCGGATTAATTATGAAATAAAAAAAAACACAACCAATTGGCGTGTCTAGCTTAGAATTCTAGAGGAAGCACGACCAACATGAGTTTTTGTGTTTTCGAAAAAGAAATGGAACCCTTTTGCAGAGGGGAACGATAATTAATTCCCCCAAATCAAGTTTGACGGGGATTTTCAGGTGAATTCAATTGGTTTTCCCAAGCCAGTGTACTGGGAGGGGTGGATGAATCTGGAAACAGCCTGTTTCCTTGTGACTAAATCAAGCCAATGTCACAAAGGACTCTTGCATTTCTTTGGCTTTTTTCTTATTTATCATGGTTTGTCATGAATTTTCTGATGTGAGCTTTGAATTTGTGGCTGGAATATGGAGTTCAAGACACGGAAGGAATGGTCTTTTTCAATCAGGGCACAGCTGTTGGCTTGCTCCAATTCTGGCTTTCTGTCATTGTTGTGGGTGCCTCAGCCGACTTTTGGTTTCTTGAGCGGCAATTTCCTAAATGATTTCTGGGTCTGAGTTGGTTTTGCCTTCTTCCTTCCCAAATTTTGTATTCTGACGCAATACAAACCAGAGTTTAGACAGCGGATCCATTATGAAATAAAAAACACAACAAATTAGCCTGTCATGCTTAGAATTTGAGAGGCAGCACGACCAACATGAGTTTTTGTGTTTTGGAAAAATAAATGGAACCCTTTTGCAGAGGGGACCGATAATTAATTCCCCCAAATCAAGTTTGCCAGCGATTTTCAGGTGCATTGAATTAGTTTTCCAAAGCCAGTCAGCTGGGAGGGGTGGATGAATCTGGAAACAGCCTGTTTCCTTGTGACTAAATCAAGCCAATATCAAAAAGGACTCTTCCGTTTCTTTGGCTTTCTTCACATTGTTCGTATTCATCATGGTTTGTCATGAATTTTCTGATGTGAGCTTTCATTTTGAGGCTGGAATATGGAGTTCAAGACACGGAAGGAATGGTCTGTTTCAATCAGGGCACAGCTGTTGGCTTGCTCCAATTCTGGCTTTCTGTCATTGTTTTGGGTGTCTCAGCCGACATTTGGTTTCTTGAGTAGCAATTTCTTAAATGATTTCTGGGTCTGAGTTGGTTTTGCCTTTTTCCTTCCCAAATTTTGTATTCTGACGCAATACAAACCAGAGTTTAGACAGCGGATCCATTATGAAATAAAAAACACAACAAATTAGCATGTCATGCTTAGAATTCGAGAGGCAGCACGACCAACATGAGTTTTTGTGTTTTGGAAAAAGAAATGGAACCCTTTTGCAGAGAGGACCGATAATTAATTCCTCCAAATGAAGTTTGCCAGTGATTTTGAGGTGCATTGTATTAGTTTTCCCAAGCCAGTGTTCTGGGAGGGGTGGAGGAATCTGGAAACAGCCTGTTTCTTTGTGACTAAATCAAGCCAATATCAAAAAGGTCTCTTCCGTTTTTTTCGCTTTTTTCACATTTTTCATATTTATCATGGTTTGTCATGAATTTTCTGATGTCAGCTTTCATTTTGAGGCTGGAATATGGAGTTCAAGACACGGAAGGAATGGTCTTTTTCAATCAGGGCACAGCTGTTGGCTTGCTCCAATTCTGGCTTTCTGTCATTGTTTTGGGTGCCTCAGCCGACTTTTGGTTTCTTGAGCGGCAATTTCCGAAATGATTTCTGGGTCTGAGTTGGCTTTGCCTTCTTCCTTCCCAAATTTTGTATTCTGATGCAATACAAACAAGAGTTTAGACAGAGGATCCATTATGAAATAAAAAACACAACAAATTAGCGTGTCATGCTTAGAATTCTAGAGGCAGCACGACCAACATGAGTTTTTGTGTTTTGGAAAAAGAAATGGAACCCTTTTGCAGAGGGGAACGATCATTAATTCCCCCAAATCAAGTTTGCCAGCGATTTTCAGGTGCATTGAATTAGTTTTCCAAAGGCAGTCAGCTGGGAGGGGTGGATGATCTGGAAACATCCGGTTTCCTTGTGACTCAATGAAGCCAAATCACAGAGGACTCCTGCATTTTTTGGCTTTTTTCACATTTTTCGTATTTATCATGGTTTGTCATGAATTTTCTGATGTGAGCTTTCAGTTTGAGGCTGGAATATGGAGTTCAAGACATGGAAGGAATGGTCTTTTTCAATCAGGGCACAGCTGTTGGCTTGCTCCAATTCTGGCTTTCTGTCATTGTTTTGGGGCCTCAGCCGAGTTTTTTTTCATGAGCAGAAATTTCCTAAATGATTTCTGGGTCTGAGTTGGTTTTGCCTTCTTCCTTCCCAAAATTTGTATTGTGACGCAATACAAACCAGAGTTTAGACAGCGGATCCATTATGAAATAAAAAACACAACAAATTAGCGTGTCATGCTTAGAATTCGAGAGGCAGCACGACCAACATGAGTTTTTGTGTTTTGCAAAAAGAAATGGAACCCTTTTGCAGAGGGGAACGATAATTAATTCCCCGAAATCAAGTTTGACGGGGATTTTCAGGTGAATTCAATTGGTTTTCCCAAGCCAGTGTTCTGGGAGGGGTGGATGAATCTGGAAACAGCCTGTTTCCTTGGGACTAAATGAAACCGAATGTCACAAAGGACTCTTGCATTTCTTTGTCTTTTTTCTTATTTATCATGGTTTGTCATAAATTTTCTGATGTGAGCTTTGAATTTGTGGCTGGAATATTGAGTTCAAGACACGGAAGGAATGGTCTTTTTCAATCAGGGCACAGCTGTTGGCTTGCTCCAATTCTGGCTTTCTGTCATTGTTGTGGGTGCATCAGCCGACGTTTGGTTTCTTGAGCGGCAATTTCCTAAATGATTTCTGGGTCTGAGATGACTTTGCCTTCTTCCTTCCCAAATTTTGTATTCTGACGCAATACACAAAAGAGTTTAGACAGCACATCTATTATGAAATAAAAAGCACAATAAATTAGCGTGTCATGCTTAGAATTCGAGAGGCAGCACGACCAACATGAGTTTTTGTGTTTTGGAAAAAGAAATGGAACCCTCTTGCAGGGGGAACGATAATGAATTCCCCAAATCAAGTTTGCCAGCGATTTTCAGGTGCATTGAATTAGTTTTCCAAAGCCAGTCAGCTGGGAGGGGTGGAGAAATCTGGAAACAGCCTGTTTCCTTGTGACTAAATCAAGCCAATATCAAAAAGGACTCTTCCGTTTCTTTGGCTTTTTTCACATTTTTTTTATTTAGCATGGATTGTTATGAATTTTCTGATGTGAGCTTCCATTTTGAGGCTGGAATATGGAGTTCAAGACACAGAAGTAATGGTCTTTTTCAATCAGGGCACAGCTGTTGGCTTGCTCCAATTCTGGCTTTCTGTCATTGTTTTGGGTGTCTCAGCCGACTTTTGGTTTCCTGAGCGGCAATTTCCTAAATGATTTCTGGGTCTGAGTTGGTTTTGCCTTCTTCCTTCCCAAATTTTGTATTCTGATGCAAGACAAACCAGAGTTTAGACAGCGGATCCATTATGAAATAAAAAACACAACAAATTAGCGTGTCCTGCTTTGAATTCGAGAGGCAGCACGACCAACATGAGTTTTTGTGTTTTGGAAAAAGAAATGGAACCCTTTTGCAGAGGGGAACGCTAATTAGTTCCCCCAAATCAAGTTTGCCAGCGATTTTCAGGTGCATTGAATTAGTTTTCCAAAGCCAGTCAGCTGGGAGGGGTGGATGAATCTGGAAACAGCCTGTTTCCTTGTGACTAAATCAAGCCAATATCAAAAAGGACTCTTGCGTTTCTTTGGCTTTTTCCACATTTTTCGTATTTATCATGGTTTGTCATGAATTTTCTGATGTGAGCTTTCATTTTGAGGCTGGAATATGGAGTTGAAGACACGGAAGGAATGGTCTTTTTCAATCAGGGCACAGCTGTTGGCTTGCTCCAATTCTGGCTTTCTGCCATTGTTGTGGGTGCCTCAGCCGAGTTTTGGTTGCTTGAGCGGCAATTTCCTATAAGATTTCTGGGTCTGAGTTGGCTTTGCCTTCTTCCTTCCCAAATTTTGTATTCTGACGCAATACAAACAAGAGTTTAGACACCAGATCCATTATGAAATAAAAAACACAACAAATTAGCGTGTCATGCTTAGAATCAGAGAGGCAGCATGACCAACATGAGTTTTTGTGTTTTGGAAAAAGAAATGGAACCTTCTGGCAGAGGGGAACGATAATTAATTCCCCCAAATCAAGTGCGCCAGCGATTTTCAGGTGCATTGAATTAGTTTTCCAAAGCCAGTCAGCTGGGAGGGGTGGATGAATCTGGAAACAGCCTGTTTCCTTGTGACTAAATAAAGCCAATATCAAAAAGGACTCTTGCGTTTCTTTGGCTTTTTCCACATTTTTCGTATTTATCATGGTTTGTCATGAATTTTCTGATGTGAGCTTTCATTTTGAGGCTGGAATATGGAGTTCAAGAACGGAAGGAATGGTCTTTTTCAATCAGGGCACAGCTGTTGGCTTGCTCCAATTCTGGCCTTCTGTCATTGTTTTGGGTGCCTCAGCCGACTTTTGGTTTCCTGAACGGCAATTTCCTAAATGATTTCTGGGTCTGAGTTGGGTTTGACTTCTTCCTTCCCAAATTTTGTATTCTGATGCAATACAAATAAGAGTTTGGAAACCAGATCCATTATGAAATAAAAAACAAAACAAATTAGCGTGTCATGCTTAGAATTCGAGAGGCAGCACGACCAACATGAGTTTTTGTGTTTTGGAAAAAGAAATGGAACCCTTTTGCAGAGGGGAACGCTAATTAGTTCCCCGAAATCAAGTTTGCCAGCGATTTTCAGGTGCATTGAATTAGTTTTCCAAAGCCAGTCAGCTGGGAGGGGTGGATGAATCTGGAAACAGCCTGTTTCCTTGTGACTAAATCAAGCCAATATCAAAAAGGACTCTTCCGTTTCTTTGGCTTTTTCCACATTTTTCGTATTTATCATGGTTTGTCATGAATTTTCTGATGTGAGCTTTCATTTTGAGGCTGGAATATGGAGTTCAAGACACGGAAGGAATGGTCTTTTTCAATCAGGGCACAGCTGTTGGCTTGCTCCAATTCTGGCTTTCTGTCATTGTGTTGGGTGCCTCAGCCGACTTTTGGTTTCTTGAGCGGCAATTTCCTCAATGATTTCTGGGTCTGAGTTGCTTTTGCCTTCTTCCTTCCCAAATTTTGTATTCTGACGCAATACAAACCAGTGTTTAGACACAAGATCCATTATGAAATAAAAAACACAACAAATTAGCGTGTCATGCTTAGAATTCGAGAGGCAGCACGACCAACATGAGTTTTTGTGTTTTGGAAAAAGAAATGGAACCCTTTTGCAGAGGGGACCGATAATTAATTCCCCCAAATGAAGTATGCCAGCGATTTTCAGGTGCATTGAATTAGTTTTCCAAAGCCAGTCAGCGGGGAGGGGTGGATGAATCTGGAAACAGCCTGTTTCCTTGGGACTAAATGAAGCCAATATCTAAAAGGACTCTTGCGTTTCTTTGGCTTTTTTCGCATTTTTTGTATTTATCATGGTTTTTCCTGAATTTTCTGATGTGAGCTTTCATTTTGAGGCTGGAATATGGAGTTCAAGACACGGAAGGAATGGTCTTTTTCAATCAGGGCACAGCTGTTGGCTTGCTCCAATTCTGGCTTTCTGTCATTGTTTTGGGTGCCTCAGCCGTGTTTTGGTTTCTTGAGCGGCAATTTCCTAAATGATTTCTGGGTCTGAGTTGGCTTTGCCTTCTTCCTTCCCAAATTTTGTATTCTGACGCAATACAAACCAGAGTTTAGACAGCGGATCCATTATGAAATAAAAAACACAACAAATTAGCCTGTCATGCTTAGAATTCGAGAGGCAGCACGACCAACATGAGTTTTTGTGTTTTGGAAAAAGAAATGGAACCCTTTTGCAGAGGGGAACGCTAATTAATTCCCCCAAATGAAGTATGGCAGCGATTTTCAGGTGCATTGAATTAGTTTTCCAAAGCCAGTCAGCTGGGAGGGGTGGATGAATCTGGAAACAGCCTGTTTCCTTGTGACTAAATGAAGCCAATATCTAAAAGGACTCTTGCGTTTCTTTGGCTTTTTTCGCATTTTTTTTATTTATCATGGTTTTTCCTGAATTTTCTGATGTGAGCTTTCATTTTGAGGCTGGAATATGGAGTTCAAGACACGGAAGGAATGGTGTTTTTCAATCAGGGCACAGCTGTTGGCTTGCTCCAATTCTGGCTTTCTGTCATTGTTTTGGGTGCCTCAGCCGAGTTTTGGTTTCTTGAGCAGCAATTTCCTAAATGATTTCTGGGTCTGAGTTGGCTTTGCCTTCTTCCTTCCCAAATTTTGTATTCTGACGCAATACAAACCAGAGTTTAGACAGCGGATCCATTATGAAAGAAAAAACACAACAAATTAGCCTGTCATGCTTAGAATTCGAGAGGCAGCACGACCAACATGAGTTTTTGTGTTTTGGAAAAAGAAATGGAACCCTTTTGCAGAGGGGAACGCTAATTAGTTCCCCGAAATCAAGTTTGCCAGCGATTTTCAGGTGCATTGAATTAGTTTTCCAAAGCAGTCAGCTGGGAGGGGTGGATGAATCTGGAAACAGCCTGTTTCCTTGTGACTAAATCAAGCCAATATCAAAAAGGACTCTTGCGTTTCTTTGGCTTTTTCCACATTTTTCGTATTTATCATGGTTTGTCATGAATTTTCTGATGTGAGCTTTCATTTTGAGGCTGGAATATGGAGTTCAAGACACGGAAGGAATGGTCTTTTTCAATCAGGGCACAGCTGTTGGCTTGCTCCAATTCTGGCTTTCTGTCATTGTTTTGGGTGCCTCAGCCGAGTTTTGGTTTCTTGAGCGCCATTTCTTAAATGATTTCTGGGTCTGAGTTGGTTTTGCCTTCTTCCTTCCCAAATTTTGTATTCTGATGCAATACAAACCAGAGTTTAGACAGCGGATCCATTATGAAATAAAAAACACAACAAATTAGCCTGTCATGCTTAGAATTCGAGAGGCAGCACGACCAACATGAGTTTTTGTGTTTTGGAAAAAGAAATGGAACCCTTTTGCAGAGGGGAACGCTAATTAGTTCCCCGAAATCAAGTTTGCCAGCGATTTTCAGGTGCATTGAATTAGTTTTCCAAAGCCAGTCAGCTGGGAGGGGTGGATGAATCTGGAAACAGCCTGTTTCCTTGGGACTAAATCAAGCCAATATCAAAAAGGACTCTTCCGTTTCTTTGGCTTTTTCCACATTTTTCGTATTCATCATGGTTTGTCATGAATTTTCTGATGTGAGCTTTCATTTTGAGGCTGGAATATGGAGTTCAAGACACGGAAGGAATGGTCTTTTTCAATCAGGGCACAGCTGTTGGCTTGCTCCAATTCTGGCTTGCTGTCATTGTTTTGGGTGCCTCAGCCGACTTTTGGTTTCTTGAGCGGCAATTTCCTAAATGATTTCTGGGTCTGAGTTGGCTTTGTCTTCTTCCTTCCCAAATTTTGTATTCTGACGCAATACAAACCAGAGTTTAGACAGCGGATCCATTATGAAAGAAAAAACACAACAAATTAGCGTGTCATGCTTAGAATTCTAGAGGCAGCACGACCAACATGAGTTTTTGTGTTTTGGAAAAAGAAATGGAACCCTTTTGCAGATGGGAACGATAATGAATTCCCCCAAATCAAGTTTGCCAGTGATTTTCAGGTGCATTGAATTAGTTTTCCAAAGCCAGTCAGCTGGGAGGGGTGGATGAATCTGGAAACAGCCTGTTTCCTTGTGACTAAATCAAGCCAATATCAAAAAGGACTCTTCCGTTTCTTTGGCTTTTTTCACATTTTTCGTATTTATCATGGTTTGTCATGAATTTTCTGATGTGAGCTTTGATTTTGAGGCTGGAATATGGAGTTCAAGACACGGAAGGAATGGTCTTTTTCAATCAGGGCACAGCTGTTGGCTTGCTCCAATTCTGGCTTTCTGTCATTGTTTTGGGTGCCTCAGCCGACTTTTGGTTGCTTGAGCGGCAATTTCTTAAATGATTTCTGGGTCTGAGTTGGTTTTGCCTTCTTCCTTCCCAAATTTTGTATTCTGATGCAATACAAACCAGAGTTTAGACACCAGATCCATTATGAAATAAAAAACACAACAAATTAGCCTGTCATGCTTAGAATTCGAGAGGCAGCACGACCAACATGAGTTTTTGTGTTTTGGAAAAAAAATGGAACCCTTTTGCAGAGGGGAACGCTAATTAGTTCCCCGAAATCAAGTTTGCCAGCGATTTTCAGGTGCATTGAATTAGTTTTCCAAAGCCAGTCAGCTGGGAGGGGTGGATGAATCTGGAAACAGCCTGTTTCCTTGGGACTAAATCAAGCCAATATCAAAAAGGACTCTTCCGTTTCTTTGGCTTTTTCCACATTTTTCGTATTTATCATGGTTTGTCATGAATTTTCTGATGTGAGCTTTCATTTTGAGGCTGGAATATGGAGTTCAAGACACGGAAGGAATGGTCTTTTTCAATCAGGGCACAGCTGTTGGCTTGCTCCAATTCTGGCTTTCTGTCATTGTTTTGGGTGCCTCAGCCGAGTTTTGGTTTCTTGAGCGCCATTTCTTAAATGATTTCTGGGTCTGAGTTGGTTTTGCCTTCTTCCTTCCCAAATTTTGTATTCTGATGCAATACAAACCAGAGTTTAGACAGCGGATCCATTATGAAATAAAAAACACAACAAATTAGCCTGTCATGCTTCGAATTCGAGAGGCAGCACGACCAACATGAGTTTTTGTGTTTTGGAAAAAGAAATGGAACCCTTTTGCAGAGGGGAACGCTAATTAGTTCCCCGAAATCAAGTTTGCCAGCGATTTTCAGGTGCATTGAATTAGTTTTCCAAAGCCAGTCAGCTGGGAGGGGTGGATGAATCTGGAAACAGCCTGTTTCCTTGGGACTAAATCAAGCCAATATCAAAAAGGACTCTTCCGTTTCTTTGGCTTTTTCCACATTTTTCGTATTCATCATGGTTTGTCATGAATTTTCTGATGTGAGCTTTCATTTTGAGGCTGGAATATGGAGTTCAAGACACGGAAGGAATGGTCTTTTTCAATCAGGGCACAGCTGTTGGCTTGCTCCAATTCTGGCTTGCTGTCATTGTTTTGGGTGCCTCAGCCGACTTTTGGTTTCTTGAGCGGCAATTTCCTAAATGATTTCTGGGTCTGAGTTGGCTTTGTCTTCTTCCTTCCCAAATTTTGTATTCTGACGCAATACAAACCAGAGTTTAGACAGCGGATCCATTATGAAAGAAAAAACACAACAAATTAGCGTGTCATGCTTAGAATTCTAGAGGCAGCACGACCAACATGAGTTTTTGTGTTTTGGAAAAAGAAATGGAACCCTTTTGCAGATGGGAACGATAATGAATTCCCCCAAATCAAGTTTGCCAGTGATTTTCAGGTGCATTGAATTAGTTTTCCAAAGCCAGTCAGCTGGGAGGGGTGGATGAATCTGGAAACAGCCTGTTTCCTTGTGACTAAATCAAGCCAATATCAAAAAGGACTCTTCCGTTTCTTTGGCTTTTTTCACATTTTGCGTATTTATCATGGTTTGTCCTGAATTTTCTGATGTGAGCTTTCATTTTGAGGCTGGAATATGGAGTTCAAGACACGGAAGGAATGGTCTTTTTCAATCAGGGCACAGCTGTTGGCTTGCTCCAATTCTGGCTTTCTGTCATTGTTTTGGGTGCCTCAGCCGACTTTTGGTTGCTTGAGCGGCAATTTCTTAAATGATTTCTGGGTCTGAGTTGGTTTTGCCTTCTTCCTTCCCAAATTTTGTATTCTGATGCAATACAAACCAGAGTTTAGACACCAGATCCATTATGAAATAAAAAACACAACAAATTAGCCTGTCATGCTTAGAATTCGAGAGGCAGCACGACCAACATGAGTTTTTGTGTTTTGGAAAAAAAATGGAACCCTTTTGCAGAGGGGAACGCTAATTAGTTCCCCGAAATCAAGTTTGCCAGCGATTTTCAGGTGCATTGAATTAGTTTTCCAAAGCCAGTCAGCTGGGAGGGGTGGATGAATCTGGAAACAGCCTGTTTCCTTGGGACTAAATCAAGCCAATATCAAAAAGGACTCTTCCGTTTCTTTGGCTTTTTCCACATTTTTCGTATTTATCATGGTTTGTCATGAATTTTCTGATGTGAGCTTTCATTTTGAGGCTGGAATATGGAGTTCAAGACACGGAAGGAATGGTCTTTTTCAATCAGGGCACAGCTGTTGGCTTGCTCCAATTCTGGCTTTCTGTCATTGTTTTGGGTGCCTCAGCCGACTTTTGGTTGCTTGAGCCGCAATTTCCTAAAAGATTTGTGGGTCTGAGTTGGTTTTGCCTTCTTCCTTCCCAAATTTTGTATTCTGACGCAATACAAACCAGAGTTTAGAAACCAGATCCATTATGAAATAAAAAACACAACAAATTAGCCTGTCATGCTTAGAATTCGAGAGGCAGCACGACCAACATGAGTTTTTGTGTTTTGGAAAAAGAAATGGAACCCTTTTGCAGAGGGGAACGCTAATTAATTCCCCCAAATGAAGTATGCCAGCGATTTTCAGGTGCATTGAATTAGTTTTCCAGAGCCAGTCAGCTGGGAGGGGTGGATGAATCTGGAAACAGCCTGTTTCCTTGTGACTAAATCAAGCCAAATCCAAAAGGACTCTTCGGTTTCTTTGGCTTTTTTCACATTTTTTGTATTTATCCTGGATTGTCATTGATATTCTGATGTGAACCGTCATTTTCAGGCTGGAATATGGAGTTCAGGACACGGAAGGAATGGTCTTTTTCAATCAGGGCACAGCTGTTGGCTTGCTTCAATTCTGGCTTTCTGTCACTGTTGTGTGTGCCTCCGCCGAATTTTGGTTTTTTGAGTGGCAATTTCTTAAATTATTTCTGGGTCTGAGTTGGTTTTGCCTTCTTCCTTCCCAAATTTTGTATTCTGACGCAATACAAACCAGAGTTTAGACAGCGGATCCATTATGAAATAAAAAACACAACAAATTAGCCTGTCATGCTTAGAATTCGAGAGGCAGCACGACCAACATGAGTTTTTGTGTTTTGGAAAAAGAAATGGAACCCATTTGCAGAGGGGACCGATAATGAATTCCCCAAATCAAGTTTGCCAGCGATTTTCAGGTGCATTGAATTAGTTTTCCAAAGCCAGTCAGCTGGGAGGGGTGGGTGAATCTGGAAACAGCCTGTTTCCTTGTGACTAAATCAAGCCAATATCAAAAAGGACTCTTCCGTTTCTTTGGCTTTTTTCACATTTTTCGTATTCATCATGGTTTGTCATGAATTTTCTGATGTGAGCTTTCATTTTGAGGCTGGAATATGGAGTTCAAGACACGGAAGGAATGGTCTTTTTCAATCAGGGCACAGCTGTTGGCTTGCTCCAATTCTGGCTTTCTGTCATTGTTTTGGGTGCCTCAGCGAAATTTTGGGTTCTTGAGCGGCAATTTCCTAAATGATTTCTGGGTCTGAGTTGGCTTTGCCTTCTTCCTTCCCAAATTTTGTATTCTGACGCAATACAAACAAGAGTTCATACAGCGGATCCATTATGAAATAAAAAGCACAACAAATTAGCCTGTCATGCTTAGAATTCGAGAGGCAGCACGACCAACATGAGTTTTTGTGTTTTGGAAAAAGAAATGGAACCCTTTTGCAGAGGGGACCGATAATTAATTCCCCCAAATCAAGTTTGCCAGCGATTTTCAGGTGCATTGAATTAGTTTTCCAAAGCCAGTCAGGGTGAGGGGTGGATGAATCTGGAAACAGCCTGTTTCCTTGTGACTAAATCAAGCCAATATCAAAAAGGTCTCTTCCGTTTCTTTGGCTTTTTTCACATTTTTTGTATTTATCTTGGTTTGTCATGAATTTTCTGATGTGAGCTTTCATTTTGAGGCTGGAATATGGAGTTCAAACATGGAAGGAATGGTCTTTTTCAATCAGGGCACAGCTGTTGGCTTGCTCCAATTCTGGCTTTCTGTCATTGTTTTGGGTGCCTCAGCCGACTTTTGGTTTCTTGAGCGGCAATTTCCTAAATGATTTCTGGGTCTGAGTTGGTTTTGCCTTCTTCCTTCCCAAATTTTGTATTCTGACGCAATACAAACCAGAGTTTAGACAGCAGATCCATTATGAAATAAAAAACACAACTAATTAGCGTGTCATGCTTAGAATTCGAGAGGCAGCATGACCAACATGAGTTTTTGTGTTTTGGAAAAAGAAATGGAACCCTTTTGCAGAGGGGACCGATAATTAATTCCCCCAAATCAAGTTTGCCAGTGATTTTCAGGTGTATTGAATAAGTTTTCCAAAGCCAGTCAGCTGGGAGGGGTGGATGAATCTGGAAACAGCCTGTTTCCTTGTGACTAAATCAAGCCAATATCAAAAAGGACTCTTCCATTTCTTTGGCTTTTTTCACATTTTGCGTATTCATCATGGTTTGTCATGAATTTTCTGATGTGAGCTTTCATTTTGAGGCTGGAATATGGAGTTCAAACATGGAAGGAATGGTCTTTTTCAATCAGGGCACAGCTGTTGGCTTGCTCCAATTCTGGCTTTCTGTCATTGTTTTGGGTGCCTAAGCTGACTTTTGGTTTCTTGAGCGGCAATTTCCTCAATGATTTCTGGGTCTGAGTTGGTTTTGCCTTCTTCCTTCCCAAATTTTGTATTCTGACGCAATACAAACCAGAGTTTAGACAGCGGATCCATTATGAAATAAAAAACACAACAAATTAGCGTGTCATGCTTAGAATTCGAGAGGCAGCACGACCAACATGAGTTTTTGTGTTTTGGAAAAAGAAATGGAACCCTTTTGCAGAGGGGACCGATAATTAATTCCCCGAAATCAAGTTTGCCAGTGATTTTCAGGTGCATTGAATTAGTTTTCCAAAGCCAGTCAGCTGGGAGGGGTGGATGAATCTGGAAACAGCCTGTTTCCTTGGGACTAAATCAAGCCAATATCAAAAAGGACTCTTGCGTTTCTTTGGCTTTTTCACATTTTTCGTATTCATCATGGTTTGTCATGAATTTTCTGATGTGAGCTTTCATTTTGAGGCTGGAATATGGAGTTGAAGACACGGAAGGAATGGTCTTTTTCAATCAGGGCACAGCTGTTGGCTTGCTCCAATTCTGGCTTTCTGTCATTGTTTTGGGTGCCTCAGCCGACTTTTGGTTTCTTGAGCGGCAATTTCCGAAATGATTTCTGGGTCTGAGTTGGTTTTGCCTTCACCTTCCCAAATTTTGTATTCTGATGCAATACATACCAGAGTTTAGACACCAGATCCATTATGAAATAAAAAACACAACAAATTAGTGTGTCATGCTTAGAATTCGAGAGGCAGCATGACCAACATGAGTTTTTGTGTTTTGCAAAAAGAAATGGAACCCTTTTGCAGAGGGGACCGATAATTAATTCCCCCAAATCAAGTTTGCCAGCGATTTTCAGGTGCATTGAATTAGTTTTCCAAAGCCAGTCAGCTGGGAGGGGTGGATGAATCTGGAAACAGCCTGTTTCCTTGTGACTAAATCAAGCCAATATCAAAAAGGACTCTTCCGTTTTTGGCTTTTTTCACATTTTTCGTATTTATCATGGTTTGTCATGAATTCTGATGTGAGCTTTCATTTTGAGGCTGGAATATGGAGTTCAAGACACGGAAGGAATGGTCTTTTTCAATCAGGGCACAGCTGTTGGCTTGCTCCAATTCTGGCTTTCTGTCATTGTTTTGGGTGCCTCAGCCGACTTTTGGTTTCTTGAGCGGCAATTTCCTAAATGATTTCTGGGTCTGAGTTGGTTTTGCCTTCTTCCTTCCCAAATTTTGTATTCTGACGCAATACAAACCAGAGTTTAGACAGCAGATCCATTATGAAATAAAAAACACAACAAATTAGCGTGTCATGCTTAGAATTCGAGAGGCAGCACGACCAACATGAGTTTTTGTGTTTTGGAAAAAGAAATGGAACCCTTTTGCAGAGGGGACCGATAATGAATTCCCCCAAATCAAGTTTGCCAGTGATTTTCAGGTGCATTGAATTAGTTTTCCAAAGCCAGTCAGCTGGAAGGGGTGGATGAATCTGGAAACAACCTGTTTCCTTGTGACTAAATCAAGCCAATATCAAAAAGGACTCTTCCGTTTCTTTGGCTTTTTTCACATTTTGCGTATTCATCATGGTTTGTCATGAATTTTCTGATGTGAGCTTTCATTTTGAGGCTGGAATATGGAGTTCAAGACACGGAAGGAATGGTCTTTTTCAATCAGGGCACAGCTGTTGGCTTGCTCCAATTCTGGCTTTCTGTCATTGTTTTGGGTGCCTCAGCCGACTTTTGGTTTCTTGAGCGGCAATTTCCTAAATGATTTCTGGGTCTGAGTTGGTTTTGCCTTCTTCCTTCCCAAATTTTGTATTCTGACGCAATACAAACCAGAGTTTAGACAGCGGATCCATTATAAAAAAAAAAAAACACAACAAATTAGCGTGTCATGCTTAGAATTCGAGAGGCAGCACGACCAACATGAGTTTTTGTGTTTTGGAAAAAGAAATGGAACCCTTTTGCAGAGGGGACCGATAATTAATTCCCCCAAATCAAGTTTGCCAGCGATTTTCAGGTGCATTGAATTAGTTTTCCAAAGCCAGTCAGCTGGGAGGGGTGGATGAATCTGGAAACAGCCTGTTTCCTTGGGACTAAATCAAGCCAATATCAAAAAGGACTCTTCCGTTTCTTTGGCTTTCTTCACATTTTTCGTATTCATCATGGTTTGTCATGAATTTTCTGATGTGAGCTTTCATTTTGAGGCTGGAATATGGAGTTCAAGACACGGAAGGAATGGTCTTTTTCAATCAGGGCACAGCTGTTGGCTTGCTCCAATTCTGGCTTTCTGTCATTGTTTTGGGTGCCTCAGCCGACTTTTGGTTTCTTGAGCGGCAATTTCCTAAATGATTTCTGGGTCTGAGTTGGTTTTGCCTTCTTCCTTCCCAATTTTGTATTCTGACGCAATACAAACCAGAGTTTAGAAACCAGATCCATTATGAAATAAAAAGCACAAAATTAGCCTGTCATGCTTAGAATTCGAGAGGCAGCACGACCAACATGAGTTTTTGTGTTTTGGAAAAAGAAATGGAACCCTTTTGCAGAGGGGACCGATAATTAATTCCCCCAAATCAAGTTTGCCAGTGATTTTCAGGTGCATTGAATTAGTTTTCCAAAGCCAGTCAGCTGGGAGGGGTGGATGAATCTGGAAACAGCCTGTTTCCTTGTGACTAAATCAAGCCAATATCAAAAAGGACTCTTCCGTTTCTTTGGCTTTTTTCACATTTTTCGAATTTATCATGGTTTGTCATGAATTTTCTGATGTGAGCTTTCATTTTGAGGCTGGAATATGGAGTTCAAGACACGGAAGGAATGGTCTTTTTCAATCAGGGCACAGCTGTTGGCTTGCTCCAATTCTGGCTTTCTGTCATTGTTTTGGGTGCCTCAGCCGACTTTTGGTTTCTTGAGCGGCAATTTCCGAAATGATTTCTGGGTCTGAGTTGGTTTTGCCTTCTTCCTTCCCAAATTTTGTATTCTGACGCAATACAAACCAGAGTTTAGACAGCGGATCCATTATGAAATAAAAAACACAACAAATTAGCGTGTCATGCTTAGAATTCGAGAGGCAGCACGACCAACATGAGTTTTTGTGTTTTGGAAAAAGAAATGGAACCCTTTTGCAGAGGGGACCGATAATGAATTCCCCCAAATCAAGTTTGCCAGCGATTTTCAGGTGCATTGAATTAGTTTTCCAAAGCCAGTCAGCTGGGAGGGGTGGATGAATCTGGAAACAGCCTGTTTCCTTGTGACTAAATCAAGCCAATATCAAAAAGGACTCTTCCGTTTCTTTGGCTTTTTTCACATTTTTCGTATTCATCATGGTTTGTCATGAATTTTCTGATGTGAGCTTTCATTTTGAGGCTGGAATATGGAGTTCAAGACACGGAAGGAATGGTCTTTTTCAATCAGGGCACAGCTGTTGGCTTGCTCCAATTCTGGCTTTCTGTCCTTGTTTTGGGTGCCTCAGCCGACTTTTGGTTTCTTGAGCGGCAATTTCGTAAAGGATTTCTGGGTCTGAGTTGGTTTTGCCTTCTTCCTTTTCAAATTTTGTATTCTGACGCAATGCGAACCAGAGTTTAGAAACCAGATCCATTATGAAATAAAGAACACAACAAATTAGCGTGTCATGCTTAGAATTCGAGAGGCAGCACGACCACCATGAGTTTTTGTGTTTTGGAAAAAGGAATGGAAGCCTTTTGCAGAGGGGAACGATAATTAATTCCCCAAAATCAAGTTTGCCAGCGATTTTTAGGTGCATTGAATTAGTTTTCCAAAGCCAGTCAGCTGGGAGGGGTGGATGAATCTGGAAACAGCCTGTTTCCTTGGGACTAAATCACGCCAATATCGAAAAGCACCCTTCCGTTTCTTTGGCTTTTTTCACATTTTTCGTATTCATCATGGTTTGTCATGAATTTTCTGATGTGAGCTTTCATTTTGAGGCTGGAATATGGAGTTCAAGACACAGAAGGAATGGTCTTTTTCAATCAGGGCACAGCTGTTGGCTTGCTCCAATTCTGGCTTTCTGTCATTGTTGTGGGTGCCTCAGCCGACTTTTGTTTTCTTGAGCGGCAATTTCCTAAATGATTTCTGGGTCTGAGTTGGTTTTGCCTTCTTCCTTCCCAAATTTTGTATTCTGACGCAATACAAACCAGAGTTTAGACACCAGATCCATTATGAAATAAAAAACACAACAAATTAGCGTGTCATGCTTAGAATTCGAGAGGCAGCATGACCAACATGAGTTTTTGTGTTTTGGAAAAAGAAATGGAACCCTTTTGCAGAGGGGACCGATAATTAATTCCCCCAAATCAAGTTTGCCAGCGATTTTCAGGTGCATTGAATTAGTTTTCCAAAGCCAGTCAGCTGGGAGGGGTGGATGAATCTGGAAATAGCCTGTTTCCTTGTGACTAAATCAAGCCAATATCAAAAAGGACTCTTCCATTTCTTTGGCTTTTTTCACATTTTGCGTATTCATCATGGTTTGTCATGAATTTTCTGATGTGAGCTTTCATTTTGAGGCTGGAATATGGAGTTCAAGACACGGAAGGAATGGTCTTTTTCAATCAGGGCACAGCTGTTGGCTTGCTCCAATTCTGGCTTTCTGTCATTGTTTTGGGTGCCTCAGCCGACTTTTGGTTTCTTGAGCGGCAATTTCCGAAATGATTTCTGGGTCTGAGTTGGTTTTGCCTTCTTCCTTCCCAAATTTTTTATTCTGACGCAATACAAACCAGAGTTTAGACAGCGGATCCATTATGAAATAAAAAACACAACAAATTAGCGTGTCATGCTTAGAATTCGAGAGGCAGCACGACCACCATGAGTTTTTGTGTTTTGGAAAAAGAAATGGAACCCTTTTGCAGAGGGGACCGATAATGAATTCCCCGAAATCAAGTTTGCCAGTGATTTTCAGGTGCATTGAATTAGTTTTCCAAAGCCAGTCAGCTGGGAGGGGTGGATGAATCTGGAAACAGCCTGTTTCCTTGTGACTAAATCAAGCCAATATCAAAAAGGACTCTTCCGTTTCTTTGGCTTTTTTCACATTTTGCGTATTCATCATGGTTTGTCATGAATTTTCTGATGTGAGCTTTCATTTTGAGGCTGGAATATGGAGTTCAAGACACGGAAGGAATGGTCTTTTTCAATCAGGGCACAGCTGTTGGCTTGCTCCAATTCTGGCTTTCTGTCCTTGTTTTGGGTGCCTCAGCCGACTTTTGGTTTCTTGAGCGGCAATTTCCGAAATGATTTCTGGGTCTGAGTTGGTTTTGCCTTCTTCCTTCCCAAATTTTGTATTCTGACGCAATACAAACCAGAGTTTAGACAGCAGATCCATTATGAAATAAAAAACACAACAAATTAGCGTGTCATGCTTAGAATTCGAGAGGCAGCACGACCAACATGAGTTTTTGTGTTTTGGAAAAAGAAATGGAATCCTTTTGCAGAGGGGACCGATAATTAATTCCCCCAAATCAAGTTTGCCAGCGATTTTCAGGTGCATTGAATTAGTTTTCCAAAGCCAGTCAGCTGGGAGGGGTGGATGAATCTGGAAACAGCCTGTTTCCTTGGGACTAAATCAAGCCAATATCAAAAAGGACTCTTCCGTTTCTTTGGCTTTTTTCACATTTTTCGTGTTTATCATGGTTTGTCATGAATTTTCTGATGTGAGCTTTCATTTTGAGGCTGGAATATGGAGTTCAAGACACGGAAGGAATGGTCTTTTTCAATCAGGGCACAGCTGTTGGCTTGCTCCAATTCTGGCTTTCTGTCATTGTTTTGGGTGCCTCAGCCGACTTTTGGTTTCTTGAGCGGCAATTTCCTAAATGATTTCTGGGTCTGAGTTGGTTTTGCCTTCTTCCTTCCCAAATTTTGTATTCTGACGCAATACAAACCAGAGTTTAGACAGCGGATCCATTATGAAATAAAAAACACAACAAATTAGCGTGTCATGCTTAGAATTCGAGAGGCAGCACGACCAACATGAGTTTTTGTGTTTTGGAAAAAGAAATGGAACCCTTTTGCAGAGGGGACCGATAATGAATTCCCCCAAATCAAGTTTGCCAGTGATTTTCAGGTGCATTGAATTAGTTTTCCAAAGGCAGTCAGCTGGGAGGGGTGGATGAATCTGGAAACAGCCTGTTTCCTTGGGACTAAATCAAGCCAATATCAAAAAGGACTCTTCCGTTTCTTTGGCTTTTTTCACATTTTGCGTATTCATCATGGTTTGTCATGAATTTTCTGATGTGAGCTTTCATTTTGAGGCTGGAATATGGAGTTCAAGACACGGAAGGAATGGTCTTTTTCAATCAGGGCACAGCTGTTGGCTTGCTCCAATTCTGGCTTTCTGTCATTGTTTTGGGTGCCTCCCCGACTTTTGGTTTCTTGAGCGGCAATTTCCTAAATGATTTCTGGGTCTGAGTTGGTTTTGCCTTCTTCCTTCCCAAATTTTGTATTCTGACGCAATACAAACCAGAGTTTAGACAGCGGATCCATTATGAAATAAAAAACACAACAAATTAGCGTGTCATGCTTAGAATTCGAGAGGCAGCACGACCAACATGAGTTTTTGTGTTTTGGAAAAAGAAATGGAACCCTTTTGCAGAGGGGACCGATAATTAATTCCCCCAAATCAAGTTTGCCAGCGATTTTCAGGTGCATTGAATTAGTTTTCCAAAGCCAGTCAGCTGGGAGGGGTGGATGAATCTGGAAACAGCCTGTTTCCTTGTGACTAAATCAAGCCAATATCAAAAAGGACTCTTCCGTTTCTTTGGCTTTCTTCACATTTTTCGTATTCATCATGGTTTGTCATGAATTTTCTGATGTGAGCTTTCATTTTGAGGCTGGAATATGGAGTTCAAGACACGGAAGGAATGGTCTTTTTCAATCAGGGCACAGCTGTTGGCTTGCTCCAATTCTGGCTTTCTGTCATTGTTTTGGGTGCCTCAGCTGACTTTTGGTTTCTTGAGCGGCAATTTCCTCAATGATTTCTGGGTCTGAGTTGGTTTTGCCTTCTTCCTTCCCAAATTTTGTATTCTGATGCAATACAAACCAGAGTTTAGACAGCGGATCCATTATGAAATAAAAAACACAACAAATTAGCGTGTCATGCTTAGAATTCGAGAGGCAGCACGACCAACATGAGTTTTTGTGTTTTGGAAAAAGAAATGGAACCCTTTTGCAGAGGGGACCGATAATTAATTCCCCCAAATCAAGTTTGCCAGCGATTTTCAGGTGCATTGAATTAGTTTTCCAAAGGCAGTCAGCTGGGAGGGGTGGATGAATCTGGAAACAGCCTGTTTCCTTGTGACTAAATCAAGCCAATATCAAAAAGGACTCTTCCGTTTCTTTGGCTTTTTTCACATTTTTCGTGTTTATCATGGTTTGTCATGAATTTTCTGATGTGAGCTTTCATTTTGAGGCTGGAATATGGAGTTCAAGACACGGAAGGAATGGTCTTTTTCAATCAGGGCACAGCTGTTGGCTTGCTCCAATTCTGGCTTTCTGTCATTGTGTTGGGTGCCTCAGCCGACTTTTGGTTTCTTGAGCGGCAATTTCCTAAATGATTTCTGGGTCTGAGTTGGTTTTGCCTTCTTCCTTCCCAAATTTTGTATTCTGACGCAATACAAACCAGAGTTTAGACAGCGGATCCATTATGAAATAAAAAACACAACAAATTAGCGTGTCATGCTTAGAATTCGAGAGGCAGCACGACCAACATGAGTTTTTGTGTTTTGGAAAAAGAAATGGAACCCTTTTGCAGAGGGGACCGATAATGAATTTCCCCAAATCAAGTTTGCCAGTGATTTTCAGGTGCATTGAATTAGTTTTCCAAAGGCAGTCAGCTGGGAGGGGTGGATGAATCTGGAAACAGCCTGTTTGCTTGGGACTAAATCAAGCCAATATCAAAAAGGACTCTTCCGTTTCTTTGGCTTTTTTCACATTTTGCGTATTCATCATGGTTTGTCATGAATTTTCTGATGTGAGCTTTGATTTTGAGGCTGGAATATGGAGTTCAAGACACGGAAGGAATGGTCTTTTTCAATCAGGGCACAGCTGTTGGCTTGCTCCAATTCTGGCTTTCTGTCATTGTTTTGGGTGCCTCCCCGACTTTTGGTTTCTTGAGCGGCAATTTCCTAAATGATTTCTGGGTCTGAGTTGGTTTTGCCTTCTTCCTTCCCAAATTTTGTATTCTGACGCAATACAAACCAGAGTTTAGACAGCGGATCCATTGTGAAATAAAAAACACAACAAATTAGCGTGTCATGCTTAGAATTCGAGAGGCAGCACGACCAACATGAGTTTTTGTGTTTTGGAAAAAGAAATGGAACCCTTTTGCAGAGGGGACCGATAATTAATTCCCCCAAATCAAGTTTGCCAGCGATTTTCAGGTGCATTGAATTAGTTTTCCAAAGCCAGTCAGCTGGGAGGGGTGGATGAATCTGGAAACAGCCTGTTTCCTTGGGACTAAATCAAGCCAATATCAAAAAGGACTCTTCCGTTTCTTTGGCTTTTTTCACATTTTTCGTGTTTATCATGGTTTGTCATGAATTTTCTGATGTGAGCTTTCATTTTGAGGCTGGAATATGGAGTTCAAGACACGGAAGGAATGGTCTTTTTCAATCAGGGCACAGCTGTTGGCTTGCTCCAATTCTGGCTTTCTGTCATTGTTTTGGGTGCCTCAGCCGACTTTTGGTTTCTTGAGCGGCAATTTCCTAAATGATTTCTGGGTCTGAGTTGGTTTTGCCTTCTTCCTTCCCAAATTTTGTATTCTGACGCAATACAAACCAGAGTTTAGACAGCGGATCCATTGTGAAATAAAAAACACAACAAATTAGCGTGTCATGCTTAGAATTCGAGAGGCAGCACGACCACCATGAGTTTTTGTGTTTTGGAAAAAGAAATGGAACCCTTTTGCAGAGGGGACCGATAATGAATTCCCCCAAATCAAGTTTGCCAGTGATTTTCAGGTGCATTGAATTAGTTTTCCAAAGCCAGTCAGCTGGGAGGGGTGGATGAATCTGGAAACAGCCTGTTTCCTTGTGACTAAATCAAGCCAATATCAAAAAGGACTCTTCCGTTTTTGGCTTTTTTCACATTTTTCGTATTTATCATGGTTTGTCATGAATTTTCTGATGTGAGCTTTCATTTTGAGGCTGGAATATGGAGTTCAAGACACGGAAGGAATGGTCTTTTTCAATCAGGGCACAGCTGTTGGCTTGCTCCAATTCTGGCTTTCTGTCATTGTGTTGGGTGCCTCAGCCGACTTTTGGTTTCTTGAGCGGCAATTTCCGAAATGATTTCTGGGTCTGAGTTGGTTTTGCCTTCTTCCTTCCCAAATTTTGTATTCTGACGCAATACAAACCAGAGTTTAGACAGCGGATCCATTATGAAATAAAAAACACAACAAATTAGCGTGTCATGCTTAGAATTCGAGAGGCAGCACGACCAACATGAGTTTTTGTGTTTTGGAAAAAGAAATGGAACCCTTTTGCAGAGGGGACCGATAATGAATTCCCCCAAATCAAGTTTGCCAGTGATTTTCAGGTGCATTGAATTAGTTTTCCAAAGCCAGTCAGCTGGGAGGGGTGGATGAATCTGGAAACAGCCTGTTTCCTTGTGACTAAATCAAGCCAATATCAAAAAGGACTCTTCCGTTTCTTTGGCTTTTTTCACATTTTGCGTATTCATCATGGTTTGTCATGAATTTTCTGATGTGAGCTTTCATTTTGAGGCTGGAATATGGAGTTCAAGACACGGAAGGAATGGTCTTTTTCAATCAGGGCACAGCTGTTGGCTTGCTCCAATTCTGGCTTTCTGTCATTGTTTTGGGTGCCTCAGCCGACTTTTGGTTTCTTGAGCGGCAATTTCCTAAATGATTTCTGGGTCTGAGTTGGTTTTGCCTTCTTCCTTCCCAAATTTTGTATTCTGACGCAATACAAACCAGAGTTTAGACAGCAGATCCATTATGAAATAAAAAACACAACAAATTAGCGTGTCATGCTTAGAATTCGAGAGGCAGCACGACCAACATGAGTTTTTGTGTTTTGGAAAAAGAAATGGAATCCTTTTGCAGAGGGGACCGATAATTAATTCCCCCAAATCAAGTTTGCCAGCGATTTTCAGGTGCATTGAATTAGTTTTCCAAAGCCAGTCAGCTGGGAGGGGTGGATGAATCTGGAAACAGCCTGTTTCCTTGTGACTAAATCAAGCCAATATCAAAAAGGACTCTTCCGTTTCTTTGGCTTTTTTCACATTTTTCGTGTTTATCATGGTTTGTCATGAATTTTCTGATGTGAGCTTTCATTTTGAGGCTGGAATATGGAGTTCAAGACACGGAAGGAATGGTCTTTTTCCATCAGGGCACAGCTGTTGGCTTGCTCCAATTCTGGCTTTCTGTCATTGTTTTGGGTGCCTCAGCCGACTTTTGGTTTCTTGAGCGGCAATTTCCTAAATGATTTCTGGGTCTGAGTTGGTTTTGCCTTCTTCCTTCCCAAATTTTGTATTCTGACGCAATACAAACCAGAGTTTAGACAGCGGATCCATTATGAAATAAAAAACACAACAAATTAGCGTGTCATGCTTAGAATTCGAGAGGCAGCACGACCAACATGAGTTTTTGTGTTTTGGAAAAAGAAATGGAACCCTTTTGCAGAGGGGACCGATAATGAATTCCCCCAAATCAAGTTTGCCAGTGATTTTCAGGTGCATTGAATTAGTTTTCCAAAGGCAGTCAGCTGGGAGGGGTGGATGAATCTGGAAACAGCCTGTTTCCTTGGGACTAAATCAAGCCAATATCAAAAAGGACTCTTCCGTTTCTTTGGCTTTTTTCACATTTTGCGTATTCATCATGGTTTGTCATGAATTTTCTGATGTGAGCTTTCATTTTGAGGCTGGAATATGGAGTTCAAGACACGGAAGGAATGGTCTTTTTCAATCAGGGCACAGCTGTTGGCTTGCTCCAATTCTGGCTTTCTGTCATTGTTTTGGGTGCCTCCCCGACTTTTGGTTTCTTGAGCGGCAATTTCCTAAATGATTTCTGGGTCTGAGTTGGTTTTGCCTTCTTCCTTCCCAAATTTTGTATTCTGACGCAATACAAACCAGAGTTTAGACAGCGGATCCATTGTGAAATAAAAAACACAACAAATTAGCGTGTCATGCTTAGAATTCGAGAGGCAGCACGACCAACATGAGTTTTTGTGTTTTGGAAAAAGAAATGGAACCCTTTTGCAGAGGGGACCGATAATTAATTCCCCCAAATCAAGTTTGCCAGCGATTTTCAGGTGCATTGAATTAGTTTTCCAAAGCCAGTCAGCTGGGAGGGGTGGATGAATCTGGAAACAGCCTGTTTCCTTGTGACTAAATCAAGCCAATATCAAAAAGGACTCTTCCGTTTCTTTGGCTTTTTTCACATTTTGCGTATTCATCATGGTTTGTCATGAATTTTCTGATGTGAGCTTTCATTTTGAGGCTGGAATATGGAGTTCAAGACACGGAAGGAATGGTCTTTTTCAATCAGGGCACAGCTGTTGGCTTGCTCCAATTCTGGCTTTCTGTCATTGTTTTGGGTGCCTCAGCCGACTTTTGGTTTCTTGAGCGGCAATTTCCTAAATGATTTCTGGGTCTGAGTTGGTTTTGCCTTCTTCCTTCCCAAATTTTGTATTCTGACGCAATACAAACCAGAGTTTAGACAGCGGATCCATTGTGAAATAAAAAACACAACAAATTAGCGTGTCATGCTTAGAATTCGAGAGGCAGCACGACCAACATGAGTTTTTGTGTTTTGGAAAAAGAAATGGAACCCTTTTGCAGAGGGGACCGATAATGAATTCCCCCAAATCAAGTTTGCCAGCGATTTTCAGGTGCATTGAATTAGTTTTCCAAAGCCAGTCAGCTGGGAGGGGTGGATGAATCTGGAAACAGCCTGTTTCCTTGGGACTAAATCAAGCCAATATCAAAAAGGACTCTTCCGTTTCTTTGGGTTTTTTCACATTTTGCGTATTCATCATGGTTTGTCATGAATTTTCTGATGTGAGCTTTCATTTTGAGGCTGGAATATGGAGTTCAAGACACGGAAGGAATGGTGTTTTTCAATCAGGGCACAGCTGTTGGCTTGCTCCAATTCTGGCTTTCTGTCATTGTTTTGGGTGCCTCAGCCGACTTTTGGTTTCTTGAGCGGCAATTTCCGAAATGATTTCTGGGTCTGAGTTGGTTTTGCCTTCTTCCTTCCCAAATTTTGTATTCTGACGCAATACAAACCAGAGTTTAGACAGCGGATCCATTATGAAATAAAAAACACAACAAATTAGCGTGTCATGCTTAGAATTCGAGAGGCAGCACGACCAACATGAGTTTTTGTGTTTTGGAAAAAGAAATGGAACCCTTTTGCAGAGGGGACCGATAATGAATTCCCCCAAATCAAGTTTGCCAGTGATTTTCAGGTGCATTGAATTAGTTTTCCAAAGCCAGTCAGCTGGGAGGGGTGGATGAATCTGGAAACAGCCTGTTTCCTTGTGACTAAATCAAGCCAATATCAAAAAGGACTCTTCCGTTTTTGGCTTTTTTCACATTTTTCGTATTTATCATGGTTTGTCATGAATTTTCTGATGTGAGCTTTCATTTTGAGGCTGGAATATGGAGTTCAAGACACGGAAGGAATGGTCTTTTTCAATCAGGGCACAGCTGTTGGCTTGCTCCAATTCTGGCTTTCTGTCATTGTTTTGGGTGCCTCAGCCGACTTTTGGTTTCTTGAGCGGCAATTTCCGAAATGATTTCTGGGTCTGAGTTGGTTTTGCCTTCTTCCTTCCCAAATTTTGTATTCTGACGCAATACAAACCAGAGTTTAGACAGCAGATCCATTATGAAATAAAAAACACAACAAATTAGCGTGTCATGCTTAGAATTCGAGAGGCAGCACGACCAACATGAGTTTTTGTGTTTTGGAAAAAGAAATGGAATCCTTTTGCAGAGGGGACCAATAATTAATTCCCCCAAATCAAGTTTGCCAGCGATTTTCAGGTGCATTGAATTAGTTTTCCAAAGCCAGTCAGCTGGGAGGGGTGGATGAATCTGGAAACAGCCTGTTTCCTTGTGACTAAATCAAGCCAATATCAAAAAGGACTCTTCCGTTTCTTTGGCTTTTTTTACATTTTGCGTATTCATCATGGTTTGTCATGAATTTTCTGATGTGAGCTTTCATTTTGAGGCTGGAATATGGAGTTCAAGACACGGAAGGAATGGTCTTTTTCAATCAGGGCACAGCTGTTGGCTTGCTCCAATTCTGGCTTTCTGTCATTGTTTTGGGTGCCTCAGCCGACTTTTGGTTTCTTGAGCGGCAATTTCCGAAATGATTTCTGGGTCTGAGTTGGTTTTGCCTTCTTCCTTCCCAAATTTTGTATTCTGACGCAATACAAACCAGAGTTTAGACAGCGGATCCATTATGAAATAAAAAACACAACAAATTAGCGTGTCATGCTTAGAATTCGAGAGGCAGCACGACCAACATGAGTTTTTGTGTTTTGGAAAAAGAAATGGAACCCTTTTGCAGAGGGGACCGATAATTAATTCCCCCAAATCAAGTTTGCCAGCGATTTTCAGGTGCATTGAATTAGTTTTCCAAAGCCAGTCAGCTGGGAGGGGTGGATGAATCTGGAAACAGCCTGTTTCCTTGGGACTAAATCAAGCCAATATCTAAAAGGACTCTTCCGTTTCTTTGGCTTTTTTCACATTTTGCGTATTCATCATGGTTTGTCATGAATTTTCTGATGTGAGCTTTCATTTTGAGGCTGGAATATGGAGTTCAAGACACGGAAGGAATGGTCTTTTTCAATCAGGGCACAGCTGTTGGCTTGCTCCAATTCTGGCTTTCTGTCATTATTTTGGGTGCCTCCCCGACTTTTGGTTTCTTGAGCGGCAATTTCCGAAATGATTTCTGGGTCTGAGTTGGTTTTGCCTTCTTCCTTCCCAAATTTTGTATTCTGACGCAATACAAACCAGAGTTTAGACAGCGGATCCATTATGAAATAAAAAACACAACAAATTAGCGTGTCATGCTTAGAATTCGAGAGGCAGCACGACCAACATGAGTTTTTGTGTTTTGGAAAAAGAAATGGAACCCTTTTGCAGAGGGGACCGATAATGAATTCCCCCAAATCAAGTTTGCCAGCGATTTTCAGGTGCATTGAATTAGTTTTCCAAAGCCAGTCAGCGGGGAGGGGTGGATGAATCTGGAAACAGCCTGTTTCCTTGGGACTAAATCAAGCCAATATCTAAAAGGACTCTTCCGTTTCTTTGGCTTTTTTCACATTTTGCGTATTCATCATGGTTTGTCATGAATTTTCTGATGTGAGCTTTCATTTTGAGGCTGGAATATGGAGTTCAAGACACGGAAGGAATGGTCTTTTTCAATCAGGGCACAGCTGTTGGCTTGCTCCAATTCTGGCTTTCTGTCATTGTTTTGGGTGCCTCCCCGACTTTTGGTTTCTTGAGCGGCAATTTCCTAAATGATTTCTGGGTCTGAGTTGGTTTTGCCTTCTTCCTTCCCAAATTTTGTATTCTGACGCAATACAAACCAGAGTTTAGACAGCGGATCCATTATGAAATAAAAAACACAACAAATTAGCGTGTCATGCTTAGAATTCGAGAGGCAGCACGACCAACATGAGTTTTTGTGTTTTGGAAAAAGAAATGGAACCCTTTTGCAGAGGGGACCGATAATGAATTCCCCCAAATCAAGTTTGCCAGCGATTTTCAGGTGCATTGAATTAGTTTTCCAAAGCCAGTCAGCTGGGAGGGGTGGATGAATCTGGAAACAGCCTGTTTCCTTGGGACTAAATCAAGCCAATATCAAAAAGGACTCTTCCGTTTCTTTGGCTTTTTTCACATTTTGCGTATTCATCATGGTTTGTCATGAATTTTCTGATGTGAGCTTTCATTTTGAGGCTGGAATATGGAGTTCAAGACACGGAAGGAATGGTCTTTTTCAATCAGGGCACAGCTGTTGGCTTGCTCCAATTCTGGCTTTCTGTCCTTGTTTTGGGTGCCTCAGCCGACTTTTGGTTTCTTGAGCGGCAATTTCCGAAATGATTTCTGGGTCTGAGTTGGTTTTGCCTTCTTCCTTCCCAAATTTTGTATTCTGACGCAATACAAACCAGAGTTTAGAAACCAGATCCATTATGAAATAAAAAACACAACAAATTAGCCTGTCATGCTTAGAATTCGAGAGGCAGCATGACCAACATGAGTTTTTGTGTTTTGGAAAAAGAAATGGAACCCTTTTGCAGAGGGGACCGATAATGAATTCCCCCAAATCAAGTTTGCCAGCGATTTTCAGGTGCATTGAATTAGTTTTCCAAAGCCAGTCAGCTGGGAGGGGTGGATGAATCTGGAAACAGCCTGTTTCCTTGTGACTAAATCAAGCCAATATCAAAAAGGACTCTTCCGTTTCTTTGGGTTTTTTCACATTTTGCGTATTCATCATGGTTTGTCATGAATTTTCTGATGTGAGCTTTCATTTTGAGGCTGGAATATGGAGTTCAAGACACGGAAGGAATGGTCTTTTTCAATCAGGGCACAGCTGTTGGCTTGCTCCAATTCTGGCTTTCTGTCATTGTTTTGGGTGCCTCAGCCGACTTTTGGTTTCTTGAGCGGCAATTTCCTAAATGATTTCTGGGTCTGAGTTGGTTTTGCCTTCTTCCTTCCCAAATTTTGTATTCTGACGCAATACAAACCAGAGTTTAGACAGCGGATCCATTATGAAATAAAAAACAGAACGAATTAGCGGGTCATGCTTAGAATTCGAGAGGCAGCATGACCAACATGAGTTTTTGTGTTTTGGAAAAAGAAATGGAACCCTTTTGCAGAGGGGACCGATAATGAATTCCCCCAAATCAAGTTTGCCAGCGATTTTCAGGTGCATTGAATTAGTTTTCCAAAGCCAGTCAGCTGGGAGGGGTGGATGAATCTGGAAACAGCCTGTTTCCTTGGGACTAAATCAAGCCAATATCAAAAAGGACTCTTCCGTTTCTTTGGCTTTTTTCACATTTTTCGTATTCATCATGGTTTGCATGAATTTTCTGATGTGAGCTTTCATTTGGAGGCAGGAATATGGAGTTCAAGAAACGGAAGGAATGGTCTATTTCAATCAGGGCACAGCTGTTGGCTTGCTCCAATTCTGGCTTTCTGTCATTGTTTTGGGTGCCTCAGCCGACTTTTGGTTTCTTGAGCGGCAATTTCCGAAATGATTTCTGGGTCTGAGTTGGTTTTGCCTTCTTCCTTCCTAAATTTTTTATTCTGACGCAATACAAACCAGAGTTTAGACAGCGGATCCATTATGAAAAAAAAAAAACACAACAAATTAGCGTGTCATGCTTAGAATTCGAGAGGCAGCACGACCAACATGAGTTTTTGTGTTTTGGAAAAAGAAATGGAACCCTTTTGCAGAGGGGACCGATAATTAATTCCCCCAAATCAAGTTTGCCAGCGATTTTCAGGTGCATTGAATTAGTTTTCCAAAGCCAGTCAGCTGGGAGGGGTGGATGAATCTGGAAACAGCCTGTTTCCTTGGGACTAAATCAAGCCAATATCAAAAAGGACTCTTCCGTTTCTTTCGCTGTTTTCACATTTTTCGTATTCATCATGGTTTGTCTTGAATTTTCTGATGTGAGCTTTCATTTTGAGGCTGGAATATGGAGTTCAAGACACGGAAGGAATGGTCTTTTTCAATCAGGGCACAGCTGTTGGCTTGCTCCAATTCTGGCTTTCTGTCATTGTTTTGGGTGCCTCAGCCGACTTTTGGTTTCTTGAGCGGCAATTTCCGAAATGATTTCTGGGTCTGAGTTGGTTTTGCCTTCTTCCTTCCCAAATTTTTTATTCTGACGCAATACAAACCAGAGTTTAGACACCGGATCCATTATGAAATAAAAAACACAACAAATTAGCGTGTCATGCTTAGAATTCGAGAGGCAGCACGACCAACATGAGTTTTTGTGTTTTGGAAAAAGAAATGGAACCCTTTTGCAGAGGGGACCGATAATTAATTCCCCCAAATCAAGTTTGCCAGCGATTTTCAGGTGCATTGTATTAGTTTTCCAAAGAAAGTCAGCTGGGAGGGGTGGATGAATCTGGAAACAGCCTGTTTCCTTGGGACTAAATCAAGCCAATATCAAAAAGGACTCTTCCGTTTCTTTGGCTTTCTTCACATTTTTCGTATTCATCATGGTTTGCCATGAATTTTCTGATGTGAGCATTCATTTTGAGGCTGGAATATGGAGTTCAAGACACGGAAGGAATGGTCTTTTTCAATCAGGGCACAGCTGTTGGCTTGCTCCAATTCTGGCTTTCTGTAATCGTTTTGGGTGCCTCAGCCGAATTTTGGTTTCTTGAGCGGCAATTTCGTAAAGGATTTCTGGGTCTGAGTTGGTTTTGCCTTCTTCCTTTTCAAATTTTGTATTCTGACGCAATACAAACCAGAGTTTAGAAACCAGATCCATTATGAAATAAAGAACGCAACAAATTAGCGTGTCATGCTTAGAATTCGAGAGGCAGCACGACCACCATGAGTTTTTGTGTTTTGGAAAAAGGAATGGAAGCCTTTTGCAGAGGGGAACGATAATTAATTCCCCAAAATCAAGTTTGCCAGCGATTTTCAGGTGCATTGAATTAGTTTTCCAAAGCCAGTCAGCTGGGAGGGGTGGATGAATCTGGACACAGCCTGTTTCCTTGTGACTAAATCACGCCAATATCGAAAAGCACCCTTCCGTTTCTTTGGCTTTTTTCACATTTTTCGTATTCATCATGGTTTGTCATGAATTTTCTGATGTGAGCTTTCATTTTGAGGCTGGAATATGGAGTTCAAGACACGGAAGGAATGGTCTTTTTCAATCAGGGCACAGCTGTTGGCTTGCTCCAATTCTGGCTTTCTGTCATTGTTGTGGGTGCCTCAGCCGACTTTTGGTTTCTTGAGCGGCAATTTCCTAAATGATTTCTGGGTCTGAGTTGGTTTTGCCTTCTTCCTTCCCAAATTTTGTATTCTGACGCAATACAAACCAGAGTTTAGAAACCAGATCCATTATGAAATAAAAAACACAACAAATTAGCCTGTCATGCTTAGAATTCGAGAGGCAGCATGACCAACATGAGTTTTTGTGTTTTGGAAAAAGAAATGGAACCCTTTTGCAGAGGGGACCGATAATTAATTCCCCCAAATCAAGTTTGCCAGCGATTTTCAGGTGCATTGAATTAGTTTTCCAAAGCCAGTCAGCTGGGAGGGGTGGATGAATCTGGAAATAGCCTGTTTCCTTGTGACTAAATCAAGCCAATATCAAAAAGGACTCTTCCGTTTCTTTGGCTTTTTTTCACATTTTTCGTATTCATCATGGTTTGTCATGAATTTTCTGATGTGAGCTTTCATTTTGAGGCTGGAATATGGAGTTCAAGACACGGAAGGAATGGTCTTTTTCAATCAGGGCACAGCTGTTGGCTTGCTCCAATTCTGGCTTTCTGTCATTGTTTTGGGTGCCTCAGCCGAATTTTGGTTTCTTGAGCGGCAATTTCCGAAATGATTTCTGGGTCTGAGTTGGTTTTGCCTTCTTCCTTCCCAAATTTTGTATTCTGATGCAATACAAACCAGAGTTTAGACAGCGGATCCATTATGAAATAAAAAACACAACAAATTAGCGTGTGATGCTTAAATTCGAGAGGCAGCACGACCATCATGAGTTTTTGTGTTTTGGAAAAAGAAATGGAACCCTTTTGCAGAGGGGACCGATAATGAATTCCCCCAAATCAAGTTTGCCAGCGATTTTCAGGTGCATTGAATTAGTTTTCCAAAGCCAGTCAGCTGGGAGGGGTGGATGAATCTGGAAACAGCCTGTTTCCTTGGGACTAAATCAAGCCAATATCAAAAAGGACTCTTCCGTTTCTTTGGCTTTTTTCACATTTTTCGTATTCATCATGGTTTGTCATGAATTTTCTGATGTGAGCTTTCATTTGGAGGCAGGAATATGGAGTTCAAGACACGGAAGGAATGGTCTATTTCAATCAGGGCACAGCTGTTGGCTTGCTCCAATTCTGGCTTTCTGTCATTGTTTTGGGTGCCTCAGCCGACTTTTGGTTTCTTGAGCGGCAATTTCCGAAATGATTTCTGGGTCTGAGTTGGTTTTGCCTTCTTCCTTCCCAAATTTTGTATTCTGACGCAATACAAACCAGAGTTTAGACAGCGGATCCATTATGAAATAAAAAACACAACAAATTAGCGTGTCATGCTTAGAATTCGAGAGGCAGCACGACCAACATGAGTTTTTGTGTTTTGGAAAAAGAAATGGAACCCTTTTGCAGAGGGGACCGATAATTAATTCCCCCAAATCAAGTTTGCCAGCGATTTTCAGGTGCATTGTATTAGTTTTCCAAAGAAAGTCAGCTGGGAGGGGTGGATGAATCTGGAAACAGCCTGTTTCCTTGTGACTAAATCAAGCCAATATCAAAAAGGACTCTTCCGTTTCTTTGGCTTTCTTCACATTTTTCGTATTCATCATGGTTTGCCATGAATTTTCTGATGTGAGCATTCATTTTGAGGCTGGAATATGGAGTTCAAGACACGGAAGGAATGGTCTTTTTCAATCAGGGCACAGCTGTTGGCTTGCTCCAATTCTGGCTTTCTGTCCTTGTTTTGGGTGCCTCAGCCGACTTTTGGTTTCTTGAGCGGCAATTTCGTAAAGGATTTCTGGGTCTGAGTTGGTTTTGCCTTCTTCCTTTTCAAATTTTGTATTCTGACGCAATACAAACCAGAGTTTAGAAACCAGATCCATTATGAAATAAAGAACGCAACAAATTAGCGTGTCATGCTTAGAATTCGAGAGGCAGCACGACCACCATGAGTTTTTGTGTTTTGGAAAAAGGAATGGAAGCCTTTTGCAGAGGGGAACGATAATTAATTCCCCAAAATCAAGTTTGCCAGCGATTTTCAGGTGCATTGAATTAGTTTTCCAAAGCCAGTCAGCTGGGAGGGGTGGATGAATCTGGACACAGCCTGTTTCCTTGGGACTAAATCACGCCAATATCGAAAAGCACCCTTCCGTTTCTTTGGCTTTTTTCACATTTTTCGTATTCATCATGGTTTGTCATGAATTTTCTGATGTGAGCTTTCATTTTGAGGCTGGAATATGGAGTTCAAGACACGGAAGGAATGGTCTTTTTCAATCAGGGCACAGCTGTTGGCTTGCTCCAATTCTGGCTTTCTGTCATTGTTGTGGGTGCCTCAGCCGACTTTTGGTTTCTTGAGCAGCAATTTCCTAAATGATTTCTGGGTCTGAGTTGGTTTTGCCTTCTTCCTTCCCAAATTTTGTATTCTGACGCAATACAAACCAGAGTTTAGAAACCAGATCCATTATGAAATAAAAAACACAACAAATTAGCCTGTCATGCTTAGAATTCGAGAGGCAGCATGACCAACATGAGTTTTTGTGTTTTGGAAAAAGAAATGGAACCCTTTTGCAGAGGGGACCGATAATTAATTCCCCCAAATCAAGTTTGCCAGCGATTTTCAGGTGCATTGAATTAGTTTTCCAAAGCCAGTCAGCTGGGAGGGGTGGATGAATCTGGAAATAGCCTGTTTCCTTGTGACTAAATCAAGCCAATATCAAAAAGGACTCTTCCGTTTCTTTGGCTTTTTTTCACATTTTTCGTATTCATCATGGTTTGTCATGAATTTTCTGATGTGAGCTTTCATTTTGAGGCTGGAATATGGAGTTCAAGACACGGAAGGAATGGTCTTTTTCAATCAGGGCACAGCTGTTGGCTTGCTCCAATTCTGGCTTTCTGTCATTGTTTTGGGTGCCTCAGCCGAATTTTGGTTTCTTGAGCGGCAATTTCCGAAATGATTTCTGGGTCTGAGTTGGTTTTGCCTTCTTCCTTCCCAAATTTTGTATTCTGATGCAATACAAACCAGAGTTTAGACAGCGGATCCATTATGAAATAAAAAACACAACAAATTAGCGTGTGATGCTTAAATTCGAGAGGCAGCACGACCATCATGAGTTTTTGTGTTTTGGAAAAAGAAATGGAACCCTTTTGCAGAGGGGACCGATAATGAATTCCCCCAAATCAAGTTTGCCAGCGATTTTCAGGTGCATTGAATTAGTTTTCCAAAGCCAGTCAGCTGGGAGGGGTGGATGAATCTGGAAACAGCCTGTTTCCTTGGGACTAAATCAAGCCAATATCAAAAAGGACTCTTCCGTTTCTTTGGCTTTTTTCACATTTTTCGTATTCATCATGGTTTGTCATGAATTTTCTGATGTGAGCTTTCATTTTGAGGCAGGAATATGGAGTTCAAGACACGGAAGGAATGGTCTATTTCAATCAGGGCACAGCTGTTGGCTTGCTCCAATTCTGGCTTTCTGTCATTGTTTTGGGTGCCTCAGCCGACTTTTGGTTTCTTGAGCGGCAATTTCCTAAATGATTTCTGGGTCTGAGTTGGTTTTGCCTTCTTCCTTCCCAAATTTTGTATTCTGACGCAATACAAACCAGAGTTTAGACAGCGGATCCATTATAAAAAAAAAAAAACACAACAAATTAGCGTGTCATGCTTAGAATTCGAGAGGCAGCACGACCAACATGAGTTTTTGTGTTTTGGAAAAAGAAATGGAACCCTTTTGCAGAGGGGACCGATAATTAATTCCCCCAAATCAAGTTTGCCAGCGATTTTCAGGTGCATTGAATTAGTTTTCCAAAGCCAGTCAGCTGGGAGGGGTGGATGAATCTGGAAACAGCCTGTTTCCTTGGGACTAAATCAAGCCAATATCAAAAAGGACTCTTCCGTTTCTTTGGCTTTCTTCACATTTTTCGTATTCATCATGGTTTGTCATGAATTTTCTGATGTGAGCTTTCATTTTGAGGCTGGAATATGGAGTTCAAGACACGGAAGGAATGGTCTTTTTCAATCAGGGCACAGCTGTTGGCTTGCTCCAATTCTGGCTTTCTGTCATTGTTTTGGGTGCCTCAGCCGACTTTTGGTTTCTTGAGCGGCAATTTCCTAAATGATTTCTGGGTCTGAGTTGGTTTTGCCTTCTTCCTTCCCAAATTTTGTATTCTGACGCAATACAAACCAGAGTTTAGAAACCAGATCCATTATGAAATAAAAAGCACAAAATTAGCCTGTCATGCTTAGAATTCGAGAGGCAGCACGACCAACATGAGTTTTTGTGTTTTGGAAAAAGAAATGGAACCCTTTTGCAGAGGGGACCGATAATTAATTCCCCCAAATCAAGTTTGCCAGTGATTTTCAGGTGCATTGAATTAGTTTTCCAAAGCCAGTCAGCTGGGAGGGGTGGATGAATCTGGAAACAGCCTGTTTCCTTGTGACTAAATCAAGCCAATATCAAAAAGGACTCTTCCGTTTCTTTGGCTTTTTTCATATTTTTCGAATTTATCATGGTTTGTCATGAATTTTCTGATGTGAGCTTTCATTTTGAGGCTGGAATATGGAGTTCAAGACACGGAAGGAATGGTCTTTTTCAATCAGGGCACAGCTGTTGGCTTGCTCCAATTCTGGCTTTCTGTCATTGTTTTGGGTGCCTCAGCCGACTTTTGGTTTCTTGAGCGGCAATTTCCGAAATGATTTCTGGGTCTGAGTTGGTTTTGCCTTCTTCCTTCCCAAATTTTGTATTCTGACGCAATACAAACCAGAGTTTAGACAGCGGATCCATTATGAAATAAAAAACACAACAAATTAGCGTGTCATGCTTAGAATTCGAGAGGCAGCACGACCAACATGAGTTTTTGTGTTTTGGAAAAAGAAATGGAACCCTTTTGCAGAGGGGACCGATAATGAATTCCCCCAAATCAAGTTTGCCAGCGATTTTCAGGTGCATTGAATTAGTTTTCCAAAGCCAGTCAGCTGGGAGGGGTGGATGAATCTGGAAACAGCCTGTTTCCTTGTGACTAAATCAAGCCAATATCAAAAAGGACTCTTCCGTTTCTTTGGCTTTCTTCACATTTTTCGTATTCATCATGGTTTGTCATGAATTTTCTGATGTGAGCTTTCATTTTGAGGCTGGAATATGGAGTTCAAGACACGGAAGGAATGGTCTTTTTCAATCAGGGCACAGCTGTTGGCTTGCTCCAATTCTGGCTTTCTGTCCTTGTTTTGGGTGCCTCAGCCGACTTTTGGTTTCTTGAGCGGCAATTTCGTAAAGGATTTCTGGGTCTGAGTTGGTTTTGCCTTCTTCCTTTTCAAATTTTGTATTCTGACGCAATACGAACCAGAGTTTAGAAACCAGATCCATTATGAAATAAAGAACACAACAAATTAGCGTGTCATGCTTAGAATTCGAGAGGCAGCACGACCACCATGAGTTTTTGTGTTTTGGAAAAAGGAATGGAAGCCTTTTGCAGAGGGGAACGATAATTAATTCCCCAAAATCAAGTTTGCCAGCGATTTTTAGGTGCATTGAATTAGTTTTCCAAAGCCAGTCAGCTGGGAGGGGTGGATGAATCTGGAAACAGCCTGTTTCCTTGGGACTAAATCACGCCAATATCGAAAAGCACCCTTCCGTTTCTTTGGCTTTTTTCACATTTTTCGTATTCATCATGGTTTGTCATGAATTTTCTGATGTGAGCTTTCATTTTGAGGCTGGAATATGGAGTTCAAGACACAGAAGGAATGGTCTTTTTCAATCAGGGCACAGCTGTTGGCTTGCTCCAATTCTGGCTTTCTGTCATTGTTGTGGGTGCCTCAGCCGACTTTTGTTTTCTTGAGCGGCAATTTCCTAAATGATTTCTGGGTCTGAGTTGGTTTTGCCTTCTTCCTTCCCAAATTTTGTATTCTGACGCAATACAAACCAGAGTTTAGACACCAGATCCATTATGAAATAAAAAACACAACAAATTAGCGTGTCATGCTTAGAATTCGAGAGGCAGCATGACCAACATGAGTTTTTGTGTTTTGGAAAAAGAAATGGAACCCTTTTGCAGAGGGGACCGATAATTAATTCCCCCAAATCAAGTTTGCCAGCGATTTTCAGGTGCATTGAATTAGTTTTCCAAAGCCAGTCAGCTGGGAGGGGTGGATGAATCTGGAAATAGCCTGTTTCCTTGTGAGTAAATCAAGCCAATATCAAAAAGGACTCTTCCATTTCTTTGGCTTTTTTCACATTTTGCGTATTCATCATGGTTTGTCATGAATTTTCTGATGTGAGCTTTCATTTTGAGGCTGGAATATGGAGTTCAAGACACGGAAGGAATGGTCTTTTTCAATCAGGGCACAGCTGTTGGCTTGCTCCAATTCTGGCTTTCTGTAATCGTTTTGGGTGCCTCAGCCGAATTTTGGTTTCTTGAGCGGCAATTTCCGAAATGATTTCTGGGTCTGAGTTGGTTTTGCCTTCTTCCTTCCCAAATTTTGTATTCTGATGCAATACAAACCAGAGTTTAGACAGCGGATCCATTATGAAATAAAAAACACAACAAATTAGCGTGTGATGCTTAAATTCGAGAGGCAGCACGACCATCA
This sequence comes from Oryctolagus cuniculus, assembly GCF_051225735.1. Taxonomy (NCBI): domain Eukaryota; kingdom Metazoa; phylum Chordata; class Mammalia; order Lagomorpha; family Leporidae; genus Oryctolagus; species Oryctolagus cuniculus. The sequence goes on from NC_142875.1 coordinate 87,583,336, forward strand.
TGAGTTTTTGTGTTTTGGAAAAAGAAATGGAACCCTTTTGCAGAGGGGAACGATAATGAATTCCCCCAAATCAAGTTTGCCAGCGATTTTCAGGTGCATTGAATTAGTTTTCCAAAGCCAGTCAGCTGGGAGGGGTGGATGAATCTGGAAACAGCCTGTTTCCTTGTGACTAAATCAAGCCAATATCAAAAAGGACTCTTCCGTTTCTTTGGCTTTTTTCACATTTTTCGTATTCATCATGGTTTGTCATGAATTTTCTGATGTCAGCTTTCATTTTGAGGCTGGAATATGGAGTTCAAGACACGGAAGGAATGGTCTTTTTCAATCAGGGCACAGCTGTTGGCTTGCTCCAATTCTGGCTTTCTGTCATTGTTTTGGGTGCCTCCGCCGACTTTTGGTTTCTTGAGCGGCAATTTCCTCAATGATTTCTGGGTCTGAGTTGGTTTTGCCTTCTTCCTTCCCAAATTTTGTATTCTGACGCAATGCAAACAAGAGTTTAGAAACCAGATCCATTATGAAATAAAAAGCACAAAATTAGCCTGTCATGCTTAGAATTCGAGAGGCAGCACGACCACCATGAGTTTTTGTGTTTTGGAAAAAGAAATGGAACCCTTTTGCAGAGGGGACCGATAATGAATTCCCCCAAATCAAGTTTGCCAGCGATTTTCAGGTGCATTGAATTAGTTTTCCAAAGCCAGTCAGCTGGGAGGGGTGGATGAATCTGGAAACAGCCTGTTTCCTTGTGACTAAATCAAGCCAATATCAAAAAGGACTCTTCCGTTTCTTTGGCTTTCTTCAAATTGTTCGTATTCATCATGGTTTGTCATGAATTTTCTGATGTGAGCTTTCATTTTGAGGCTGGAATATGGAGTTCAAGACACGGAAGGAATGGTCTTTTTCAATCAGGGCACAGCTGTTGGCTTGCTCCAATTCTGGCTTTCTGTCATTGTTGTGGGTGCCTCAGCCGACTTTTGGTTTCTTGAGCGGCAATTTCCTAAATGATTTCTGGGTCTGAGTTGGTTTTGCCTTCTTCCTTCCCAAATTTTGTATTCTGACGCAATACAAACCAGAGTTTAGAAACCAGATCCATTATGAAATGAAAAACACAACAAATTAGCGTGTCATGCTTAGAATTCGAGAGGCAGCACGACCAACATGAGTTTTTGTGTTTTGGAAAAAGAAATGGAACCCTTTTGCAGAGGGGAACCATCATTAATTCCCCCAAATCAAGTTTGCCAGCGATTTTCAGGTGCATTGAATTAGTTTTCCAAAGCCAGTCAGCTGGGAGGGGTGGATGAATCTGGAAACAGCCTGTTTCCTTGGGACTAAATCAAGCCGATATCAAAAAGCACTCTTCCGTTTCTTTGGCTTTTTTCACATTTTTCGTATTCATCATGGTTTGTCATGAATTTTCTGATGTGAGCTTTGATTTTGAGGCTGGAATATGGAGTTCAAGACACGGAAGGAATGGTCTTTTTCAATCAGGGCACAGCTGTTGGCTTGCTCCAATTCTGGCTTTCTGTCATTGTTGTGGGTGCCTCAGCCGACTTTTGGTTTCTTGAGCGGCAATTTCCTAAATGATTTCTGGGTCTGAGTTGGTTTTGCCTTCTTCCTTCCCAAATTTTGTATTCTGACGCAATACAAACAAGAGTTTAGACACCGGATCCATCATGAAATAAAAAACACAACAAATTAGCGTGTCATGCTTAGAATTCGAGAGGCAGCACGACCAACATGAGTTTTTGTGTTTTGGAAAAAGAAATGGAACCCTTTTGCAGAGGGGACCGATAATTCCCCCAAATCAAGTTTGCCAGCGATTTTCAGGTGCATTGAATTAGTTTTCCAAAGCCAGTCAGCTGGGAGGGGTGGGTGAATCTGGAAACAGCCTGTTTCCTTGTGACTAAATCAAGCCAATATCAAAAAGGACTCTTCCGTTTCTTTGGCTTTTTTCACATTTTTCGTATTCATCATGGTTTGTCATGAATTTTCTGATGTGAAGTTTCATTTTAAGGCTGGAATATGGAGTTCAAGACATGGAAGGAATGGTCTTTTCAATCAGGGTACAGCTGTGGGCTTGCTCCAATTCTGGCTTTCTGTCATCGTGTTGGGTGCCTCAGCCGACTTTTGGTTTCTTGAGCGGCAATTTCCTAAATGATTTCTGGGTCTGAGTTGGTTTTGCCTTCTTCCTTCCCAAATTTTGTATTCTGACGCAATACAAACCAGAGTTTAGACAGCGGATCCATTATGAAATAAAAAACACAACAAATTAGTGTGCCATGCTTAGAATTCGAGAGGCAGCACGACCAACATGAGTTTTTGTGTTTTGGAAAAAGAAATGGAACCCTTTTGCAGAGGGGACCGATAATTAATTCCCCCAAATCAAGTTTGCCAGCGATTTTCAGGTGCATTGAATTGGTTTTCCAAAGCCAGTCAGCAGGGAGTGGTGGGTGAATCTGGAAACAGCCTGTTTCCTTGTGACTAAATAAAGCTAATATCGAAAAGGACTCTTCCATTTCTTTGGCTTTTTTCACATTTTTCGTATTCATCATGGTTTGTCATGAATTTTCTGATGTGAGCTTTCATTTTGAGGCTGGAATATGGAGTTCAAGACACGGAAGGAATGGTGTTTTTCAATCAGGGCACAGCTGTTGGCTTGCTCCAATTCTGGCTTTCTGTCATTGTTTTGGGTGCCTCAGCCGACTTTTGGTTTCTTGAGCGGCAATTTCCTAAATGATTTCTGGGTCTGAGTTGGTTTTGCCTTCTTCCTTCCCAAATTTTGTATTCTGACGCAATACAAACCAGAGTTTAGACAGCGTATCCATTATGAAATAAAAAACACAACAAATTAGCGTGTCATGCTTAGAATTCGAGAGGCAGCACGACCAACATGAGTTTTTGTGTTTTGGAAAAAGAAATGGAACCCTTTTGCAGAGGGGAACGATAATTAATGCCCTCAAATCAAGTTTGCCAGTGATTTTCAGGTGCATTGAATTAGTTTTCCAAAGCCAGTCAGCGGGGAGGGGTGGGTGAATCTGGAAACAGCCTGTTTCCTTGTGACTAAATCAAGCCAATATCAAAAAGGACTCTTCTGTTTCTTTGGCTGTTTTCACATTTTTCGTATTCATCATGGTTTGTCATGAATTTTCTGATGTGAGCTTTCATTTTGAGGCTGGAATATGGAGTTCAAGACACGGAAGGAATGGTCTTTTTCAATCAGGGCACAGCTGTTGGCTTGCTCCAATTCTGGCTTTCTGTCATTGTTGTGGGTGCCTCAGCCGACTTTTGGTTTCTTGAGCGGCAATTTCCTAAATGATTTCTGGGTCTGAGTTGGTTTTGCCTTCTTCCTTCCCAAATTTTGTATTCTGACGCAATACAAACCAGACTTTAGACAGCCTATCCATTATGAAATAAAAAACACAACAAATTAGCGTGTCATGCTTAGATTTCGAGAGGCAGCACGACCAACATGAGTTTTTGTGTTTTGGAAAAAGAAATGGAACCCTTTTGCAGAGGGGACCGATAATTAATTCCCCCAAATCAAGTTTGCCAGCGATTTTCAGGTGCATTGTATTAGTTTTCCAAAGAAAGTCAGCTGGGAGGGGTGGATGAATCTGGAAACAGCCTGTTTCCTTGGGACTAAATCAAGCCAATATCGAAAAGGACTCTTCCATTTCTTTGGCTTTTTTCACATTTTTCGTATTTATCATGGTTTGTCATGAATTTTCTGATGTGAGCTTTCATTTTGAGGCTGGAATATGGAGTTCAAGGCACGGAAGGAATGGTGTTTTTCAATCAGGGCACAGCTGTTGGCTTGCTCCAATTCTGGCTTTCTGTCATTGTTTTGGGTGCCTCAGCCGACTTTTGGTTTGAGCGGCAATTTCCTAAATGATTTCTGGGTCTGAGTTGGTTTTGCCTTCTTCCTTCCCAAATTTTGTATTCTGACGCAATACAAACCAGAGTTTAGACACCAGATCCATTATGAAATAAAAAACACAACAAATTAGCGTGTCATGCTTAGAATTCGAGAGGCAGCACGACCAACATGAGTTTTTGTGTTTTGGAAAAAGAAATGGAACCCTTTTGCAGAGGGGACCGATAATTAATTCCCCCAAATCAAGTTTGCCAGTGATTTTCAGGTGCATTGAATTAGTTTTCCAAAGCCAGTCAGCTGGGAGGGGTGGATGAATCTGGAAACAGCCTGTTTGCTTGGGACTAAATCAAGCCAATATCAAAAAGGACTCTTCCGTTTCTTTGGCTTTTTTCACATTTTTCGTATTCATCATGGTTTGTCATGAATTTTCTGATGTGAGCTTTCATTTTGAGGCTGGAATATGGAGTTCAAGACACGGAAGGAATGGTCTTTTTCAATCAGGGCACAGCTGTTGGCTTGCTCCAATTCTGGCTTTCTGTCATTGTTGTGGGTGCCTCAGCCGACTTTTGGTTTCTTGAGCGGCAATTTCCTAAATGATTTCTGGGTCTGAGTTGGTTTTGCCTTCTTCCTTCCCTAATTTTGTATTCTGACGCAATACAAACCAGAGTTTAGACAGCGGATCCATTATGAAATAAAAAACACAACAAATTAGCCTGTCATGCTTAGAATTCGAGAGGCAGCACGACCACCATGAGTTTTTGTGTTTTGGAAAAAGAAATGGAACCCTTTTGCAGAGGGGACCGATAATTAATTCCCCCAAATCAAGTTTGCCAGCGATTTTCAGGTGCATTGAATTAGATTTCCAAACCAGTCAGCAGGGAAGGGTGGGTGAATCTGGAAACAGCCTGTTTCCTTGTGACTAAATCAAGCCAATATCAAAAAGGACTCTTCCGTTTCTTTGGCTTTTTTCACATTTTTCGTATTCATCATGGTTTGTCATGAATTTTCTGATGTGAGGTTTCATTTTAAGGCTGGAATATGGAGTTCAAGACACGGAAGGAATGGTCTTTTCAATCAGGGTACAGCTGTGGGCTTGCTCCAATTCTGGCTTTCTGTCATCATGTTGGGTGCCTCAGCCGACTTTTGTTTTCTTGAGCGGCAATTTCCTAAATGATTTCTGGGTCTGAGTTGGTTTTGCCTTCTTCCTTCCCAAATTTTGTATTCTGACGCAATACAAACCAGAGTTTAGACAGCGGATCCATTATGAAATAAAAAACACAACAAATTAGCGTGTCATGCTTAGAATTCGAGAGGCAGCACGACCAACATGAGTTTTTGTGTTTTGGAAAAAGAAATGGAACCCTTTTGCAGAGGGGACCGATAATTAATTCCCCCAAATCAAGTTTGCCAATGATTTTCAGGTGCATTGAATTGGTTTTCCAAAGCCAGTCAGCTGGGAGTGGTGGGTGAATCTGGAAACAGCCTGTTTCCTTGGGACTAAATAAAGCTAATATCGAAAAGGACTCTTCCGTTTCTTTGGCTTTTTTCACATTTTTCGTATTCATCATGGTTTGTCATGAATTTTCTGATGTGAGCTTTCATTTTGAGGCTGGAATATGGAGTTCAAGACACCGAAGGAATGGTCTTTTTCAATCAGGGCACAGCCAATAGAATACAACAACACATCAGGAAAATCATCCACCCAGACCAAGTGGGATTCATCCCTGGTATGCAGGGATGGTTCAACATTCGCAAATCAATCAATGTGATTCACCACATTAACAGACTGCAGAAGAAAAACCATATGATTATCTCAATTGATGCAGAGAAAGCATTTGATAAAATTCAACACCCTTTCATGATGAAAACTCTAAGCAAATTGGGTATAGAAGGAACATTCCTCAATATAATCAAAGCAATTTATGAAAAACCCACAGCCAGCATCCTATTGAATGGGGAAAAGTTGGAAGCATTTCCACTGAAATCTGGCACCAGGCAGGGATGCCCACTCTCACCACTGCTATTTAACGTAGTTCTGGAAGTTTTAGCCAGAGCCATCAGACAAGAAAAAGAAATCAAAGGAATACAAATCAAGAAGGAAGAAGTCAAACTATCCCTCTTTGCAGACGATATGATTCTGTACTTAGAGGATCCAAAGAACTCTACTAAGAGACTATTGGAACTCATAGAGGAGTTTGGCAAAGTGGCAGGATATAAAATCAATGCACAAAAATCAACAGCCTTTGTATACACAAGCAATGCCATGACTGAGAAAGAGCTGCTAAGATCAATCCCATTCACAATAGCTACAAAAACAATCAAATACCTTGGAATAAACTTAACCAAGGACGTTAAAGATCTCTACGATGAAAATTACAAAACCTTAAAGAAAGAAATAGAAGAGGATACCAAAAAATGGAAAAATCTTACATGCTCATGGATTGGAAGAATCAACATCATCAAAATGTCCATTCTCCCAAAAGCAATTTATAGATTCAATGCAATCCCAATCAAGATACCAAAGACATTCTTCGCAGATCTAGAAAAAATGATGCTGAAATTCATATGGAGGCACAAGAGACCTCGAATAGCTAAAGCAATCTTGTACAACAAAAACAAAGCCGGAGGCATCACAATACCAGACTTCAGGACATACTACAGGGCAGTTGTAATCAAAACAGCATGGTACTGGTACAGAAACAGATGGATAGATCAATCAGGGCACAGCTGTTGGCTTGCTCCAATTCTGGCTTTCTGTCATTGTTGTGGGTGCCTCAGCCGACTTTTGGTTTCTTGAGCGGCAATTTCCTAAATGATTTCTGGGTCTGAGTTGGTTTTGCCTTCTTCCTTCCCAAATTTTGTATTCTGACGCAATACAAACCAGAGTTTAGACAGCAGATCCATTATGAAATAAAAAACACAACAAATTAGTGTGCCATGCTTAGAATTCGAGAGGCAGCACGACCAACATGAGTTTTTGTGTTTTGGAAAAAGAAATGGAACCCTTTTGCAGAGGGGACCGATAATTAATTCCCCCAAATCAAGTTTGCCAGTGATTTTCAGGTGCATTGAATTAGTTTTCCAAAGCCAGTCAGCGGGGAGGGGTGGGTGAATCTGGAAACAGCCTGTTTCCTTGTGACTAAATCAAGCCAATATCAAAAAGGACTCTTCTGTTTCTTTGGCTGTTTTCACATTTTTCGTATTCATCATGGTTTGTCATGAATTTTCTGATGTGAGCTTTCATTTTGAGGCTGGAATATGGAGTTCAAGACACGGAAGGAATGGTCTTTTTCAATCAGGGCACAGCTGTTGGCTTGCTCCAATTCTGGCTTTCTGTCATTGTTGTGGGTGCCTCAGCCGACTTTTGGTTTCTTGAGCGGCAATTTCCTAAATGATTTCTGGGTCTGAGTTGGTTTTGCCTTCTTCCTTCCCAAATTTTGTATTCTGACGCAATACAAACCAGAGTTTAGACAGCGTAACCATTATGAAATAAAAAACACAACAAATTAGCGTGTCATGCTTAGAATTCGAGAGGCAGCACAACCAACATGAGTTTTTGTGTTTTGGAAAAAGAAATGGAACCCTTTTGCAGAGGGGACCGATAATTAATACCCCCAAATCAAGTTTGCCAATGATTTTCAGGTGCATTGAATTGGTTTTCCAAAGACAGTCAGCTGGGAGGGGTGGGTGAATCTGGAAACAGCCTGTTTCCTTGGGACTAAATCAAGCCAATATCAAAAAGGACTCTTCCGTTTCTTTGGCTTTTTTCACATTTTTCGTATTCATCATGGTTTGTCATGAATTTTCTGATGTGAGCTTTCATTTTGAGGCTGGAATATGGAGTTCAAGACACGGAAGGAATGGTCTTTTTCAATCAGGGCACAGCTGTTGGCTTGCTCCAATTCTGGCTTTCTGTCATTGTTCTGGGTGCCTCAGCCGACTTTTGGTTTCTTGAGCGGCAATTTCCTAAATGATTTCTGGGTCTGAGTTGGTTTTGCCTTCTTCCTTCCCAAATTTTGTATTCTGACGCAATACAAACCAGAGTTTAGACACCAGATCCATTATGAAATAAAAAACACAACAAATTAGCGTGTCATGCTTAGAATTCGAGAGGCAGCATGACCAACATGAGTTTTTGTGTTTTGGAAAAAGAAATGGAACCCTTTTGCAGAGGGGACCGATAATTAATTCCCCCAAATCAAGTTTGCCAGCGATTTTCAGATGCATTGAATTAGATTTCCAAAGCCAGTCAGCAGGGAAGGGTGGGTGAATCTGGAAACAGCCTGTTTCCTTGTGACTAAATCAAGCCAATATCAAAAAGGACTCTTCCGTTTCTTTGGCTTTTTTCACATTTTTCGTATTCATCATGGTTTTTCATGAATTTTCTGATGTGAAGTTTCATTTTAAGGCTGGAATATGGAGTTCAAGACATGGAAGGAATGGTCTTTTCAATCAGGGTACAGCTGTGGGCTTGCTCCAATTCTGGCTTTCTGTCATCGTGTTGGGTGCCTCAGCCGACTTTTGGTTTCTTGAGCGGCAATTTCCTAAATGATTTCTGGGTCTGAGTTGGTTTTGCCTTCTTCCTTCCCAAATTTTGTATTCTGACGCAATACAAACCAGAGTTTAGACAGCGGATCCATTATGAAATAAAAAACACAACAAATTAGCCTGCCATGCTTAGAATTCGAGAGGCAGCACGACCAACATGAGTTTTTGTGTTTTGGAAAAAGAAATGGAACCCTTTTGCAGAGGGGACCGATAATTAATTCCCCCAAATCAAGTTTGCCAGCGATTTTCAGGTGCATTGAATTGGTTTTCCAAAGCCAGTCAGCGGGGAGGGGTGGGTGAATCTGGAAACAGCCTGTTTCCTTGTGACTAAATAAAGCTAATATCGAAAAGGACTCTTCCATTTCTTTGGCTTTTTTCACATTTTTCGTATTCATCATGGTTTGTCATGAATTTTCTGATGTGAGCTTTCATTTTGAGGCTGGAATATGGAGTTCAAGACACGGAAGGAATGGTGTTTTTCAATCAGGGCACAGCTGTTGGCTTGCTCCAATTCTGGCTTTCTGTCATTGTTGTGGGTGCCTCAGCCGACTTTTGGTTTCTTGAGCGGCAATTTCCTAAATGATTTCTGGGTCTGAGTTGGTTTTGCCTTCTTCCTTCCCAAATTTTGTATTCTGACGCAATACAAACCAGAGTTTAGACAGCAGATCCATTATGAAATAAAAAACACAACAAATTAGTGTGCCATGCTTAGAATTCGAGAGGCAGCAAGACCAACATGAGTTTTTGTGTTTTGGAAAAAGAAATGGAACCCTTTTGCAGAGGGGAACGATAATTAATGCCCCCAAATCAAGTTTGCCAGCGATTTTCAGGTGCATTGAATTAGTTTTCCAAAGCCAGTCAGCGGGGAGGGGTGGGTGAATCTGGAAACAGCCTGTTTCCTTGTGACTAAATCAAGCCAATATCAAAAAGGACTCTTCTGTTTCTTTGGCTGTTTTCACATTTTTCGTATTCATCATGGTTTGTCATGAATTTTCTGATGTGAGCTTTCATTTTGAGGCTGGAATATGGAGTTCAAGACACGGAAGGAATGGTCTTTTTCAATCAGGGCACAGCTGTTGGCTTGCTCCAATTCTGGCTTTCTGTCATTGTTGTGGGTGCCTCAGCCGACTTTTGGTTTCTTGAGCGGCAATTTCCTAAATGATTTCTGGGTCTGAGTTGGTTTTGCCTTCTTCCTTCCCAAATTTTGTATTCTGACGCAATACAAACCAGACTTTAGACAGCGTATCCATTATGAAATAAAAAACACAACAAATTAGCGTGTCATGCTTAGATTTCGAGAGGCAGCACAACCAACATGAGTTTTTGTGTTTTGGAAAAAGAAATGGAACCCTTTTGCAGAGGGGACCGATAATTAATTCCCCCAAATCAAGTTTGCCAGCGATTTTCAGGTGCATTGTATTAGTTTTCCAAAGCCAGTCAGCTGGGAGGGGTGGATGAATCTGGAAACAGCCTGTTTCCTTGGGACTAAATCAAGCCAATATCGAAAAGGACTCTTCCATTTCTTTGGCTTTTTTCACATTTTTCGTATTTATCATGGTTTGTCATGAATTTTCTGATGTGAGCTTTCATTTTGAGGCTGGAATATGGAGTTCAAGACACGGAAGGAATGGTCTTTTTCAATCAGGGCACAGCTGTTGGCTTGCTCCAATTCTGGCTTTCTGTCATTGTTGTGGGTGCCTCAGCCGACTTTTGGTTTCTTGAGCGGCAATTTCCTAAATGATTTCTGGGTCTGAGTTGGTTTTGCCTTCTTCCTTCCCTAATTTTGTATTCTGACGCAATACAAACCAGAGTTTAGACAGCGGATCCATTATGAAATAAAAAACACAACAAATTAGTGTGTCATGCTTAGAATTCGAGAGGCAGCACGACCACCATGAGTTTTTGTGTTTTGGAAAAAGAAATGGAACCCTTTTGCAGAGGGGACCGATAATAAATTCCCCCAAATCAAGTTTGCCAGTGATTTTCAGGTGCATTGAATTAGTTTTCCAAAGCCAGTCAGCTGGGAGGGGTGGGTGAATCTGGAAACAGCCTGTTTCCTTGTGACTAAATCAAGCCAATATCAAAAAGGACTCTTCTGTTTCTTTGGCTGTTTTCACATTTTTCGTATTCATCATGGTTTGTCATGAATGTTCTGATGTGAGCTTTCATTTTGAGGCTGGTATATGGAGTTCAAGGCACGGAAGGAATGGTCTTTTTCAATCAGGGCACAGCTGTTGGCTTGCTCCAATTCTGGCTTTCTGTCATTGTTGTGGGTGCCTCAGCCGACTTTTGGTTTCTTGAGCGGCAATTTCCTAAATGATTTCTGGGTCTGAGTTGGTTTTGCCTTCTTCCTTCCCAAATTTTGTATTCTGACGCAATACAAACCAGAGTTTAGACAGCCTATCCATTATGAAATAAAAAACACAACAAATTAGCGTGTCATGCTTAGATTTCGAGAGGCAGCACGACCAACATGAGTTTTTGTGTTTTGGAAAAAGAAATGGAACCCTTTTGCAGAGGGGACCGATAATTAATTCCCCCAAATCAAGTTTGCCAGCGATTTTCAGGTGCATTGTATTAGTTTTCCAAAGAAAGTCAGCTGGGAGGGGTGGATGAATCTGGAAACAGCCTGTTTCCTTGGGACTAAATCAAGCCAATATCGAAAAGGACTCTTCCATTTCTTTGGCTTTTTTCACATTTTTCGTATTTATCATGGTTTGTCATGAATTTTCTGATGTGAGCTTTCATTTTGAGGCTGGAATATGGAGTTCAAGACACGGAAGGAATGGTCTTTTCAATCAGGGTACAGCTGTGGGCTTGCTCCAATTCTGGCTTTCTGTCATCATGTTGGATGCCTCAGCCGACTTTTGTTTTCTTGAGCGGCAATTTCCTAAATGATTTCTGGGTCTGAGTTGGTTTTGCCTTCTTCCTTCCCAAATTTTGTATTCTGACGCAATACAAACCAGAGTTTAGACAGCAGATCCATTATGAAATAAAAAACACAACAAATTAGTGTGCCATGCTTAGAATTCGAGAGGCAGCACGACCAACATGAGTTTTTGTGTTTTGGAAAAAGAAATGGAACCCTTTTGCAGAGGGGACCGATAATTAATTCCCCCAAATCAAGTTTGCCAGTGATTTTCAGGTGCATTGAATTAGTTTTCCAAAGCCAGTCAGCGGGGAGGGGTGGGTGAATCTGGAAACAGCCTGTTTCCTTGTGACTAAATCAAGCCAATATCAAAAAGGACTCTTCTGTTTCTTTGGCTGTTTTCACATTTTTCGTATTCATCATGGTTTGTCATGAATTTTCTGATGTGAGCTTTCATTTTGAGGCTGGAATATGGAGTTCAAGACACGGAAGGAATGGTGTTTTTTAATCAGGGCACAGCTGTTGGCTTGCTCCAATTCTGGCTTTCTGTCATTGTTGTGGGTGCCTCAGCCGACTTTTGGTTTCTTGAGCGGCAATTTCCTAAATGATTTCTGGGTCTGAGTTGGTTTTGCCTTCTTCCTTCCCAAATTTTGTATTCTGACGCAATACAAACCAGAGTTTAGACAGCGTATCCATTATGAAATAAAAAACACAACAAATTAGCGTGTCATGCTTAGATTTCGAGAGGCAGCACGACCAACATGAGTTTTTGTGTTTTGGAAAAAGAAATGGAACCCTTTTGCAGAGGGGACCGATAATTAATTCCCCCAAATCAAGTTTGCCAGCGATTTTCAGGTGCATTGAATTGGTTTTCCAAAGCCTGTCAGCTGGGAGGGGTGGGTGAATCTGGAAACAGCCTGTTTCCTTGTGACTAAATCAAGCCAATATCAAAAAGGACTCTTCCGTTTCTTTGGCTTTTTTCACATTTTTCGTATTCATCATGGTTTGTCATGAATTTTCTGATGTGAGCTTTCATTTTGAGGCTGGAATATGGAGTTCAAGACACGGAAGGAATGGTCTTTTTCAATCAGGGCACAGCTGTTGGCTTGCTCCAATTCTGGATTTCTGTCATTGTTTTGGGTGCCTCAGCCGACTTTTGGTTTCTTGAGCGGCAATTTCCTAAATGATTTCTGGGTCTGAGTTGGTTTTGCCTTCTTCCTTCCCAAATTTTGTATTCTGACGCAATACAAACCAGAGTTTAGACACCAGATCCATTATGAAATAAAAAACACAACAAATTAGCGTGTCATGCTTAGAATTCGAGAGGCAGCATGACCAACATGAGTTTTTGTGTTTTGGAAAAAGAAATGGAACCCTTTTGCAGAGGGGACCGATAATTAATTCCCCCAAATCAAGTTTGCCAGCGATTTTCAGATGCATTGAATTAGATTTCCAAAGCCAGTCAGCAGGGAAGGGTGGGTGAATCTGGAAACAGCCTGTTTCCTTGTGACTAAATCAAGCCAATATCAAAAAGGACTCTTCCGTTTCTTTGGCTTTTTTCACATTTTTCGTATTCATCATGGTTTGTCATGAATTTTCTGATGTGAAGTTTCATTTTAAGGCTGGAATATGGAGTTCAAGACATGGAAGGAATGGTCTTTTCAATCAGGGTACAGCTGTGGGCTTGCTCCAATTCTGGCTTTCTGTCATCGTGTTGGGTGCCTCAGCCGACTTTTGGTTTCTTGAGCGGCAATTTCCTAAATGATTTCTGGGTCTGAGTTGGTTTTGCCTTCTTCCTTCCCAAATTTTGTATTCTGACGCAATACAAACCAGAGTTTAGACAGCGGATCCATTATGAAATAAAAAACACAACAAATTAGTGTGCCATGCTTAGAATTCGAGAGGCAGCACGACCAACATGAGTTTTTGTGTTTTGGAAAAAGAAATGGAACCCTTTTGCAGAGGGGACCGATAATGAATTCCCCCAAATCAAGTTTGCCAGCGATTTTCAGGTGCATTGAATTGGTTTTCCAAAGCCAGTCAGCGGGGAGGGGTGGGTGAATCTGGAAACAGCCTGTTTCCTTGGGACTAAATAAAGCTAATATCGAAAAGGACTCTTCCATTTCTTTGGCTTTTTTCACATTTTTCGTATTCATCATGGTTTGTCATGAATTTTCTGATGTGAGCTTTCATTTTGAGGCTGGAATATGGAGTTCAAGACACGGAAGGAATGGTGTTTTTCAATCAGGGCACAGCTGTTGGCTTGCTCCAATTCTGGCTTTCTGTCATTGTTGTGGGTGCCTCAGCCGACTTTTGGTTTCTTGAGCGGCAATTTCCTAAATGATTTCTGGGTCTGAGTTGGTTTTGCCTTCTTCCTTCCCAAATTTTGTATTCTGACGCAATACAAACCAGAGTTTAGACAGCAGATCCATTACGAAATAAAAAACACAACAAATTAGTGTGCCATGCTTAGAATTCGAGAGGCAGCAAGACCAACATGAGTTTTTGTGTTTTGGAAAAAGAAATGGAACCCTTTTGCAGAGGGAACGATAATTAATGCCCCCAAATCAAGTTTGCCAGTGATTTTCAGGTGCATTGAATTGGTTTTCCAAAGCCAGTCAGCGGGGAGGGGTGGGTGAATCTGGAAACAGCCTGTTTCCTTGTGACTAAATCAAGCCAATATCAAAAAGGACTCTTCTGTTTCTTTGGCTGTTTTCACATTTTTCGTATTCATCATGGTTTGTCATGAATTTTCTGATGTGAGCTTTCATTTTGAGGCTGGAATATGGAGTTCAAGACACGGAAGGAATGGTGTTTTTCAATCAGGGCACAGCTGTTGGCTTGCTCCAATTCTGGCTTTCTGTCATTGTTGTGGGTGCCTCAGCCGACTTTTGGTTTCTTGAGCGGCAATTTCCGAAATGATTTCTGGGTCTGAGTTGGTTTTGCCTTCTTCCTTCCCAAATTTTGTATTCTGACGCAATACAAACCAGACTTTAGACAGCGTATCCATTATGAAATAAAAAACACAACAAATTAGTGTGTCATGCTTAGATTTCGAGAGGCAGCACAACCAACATGAGTTTTTGTGTTTTGGAAAAAGAAATGGAACCCTTTTGCAGAGGGGACCGATAATTAATTCCCCCAAATCAAGTTTGCCAGCGATTTTCAGGTGCATTGTATTAGTTTTCCAAAGCCAGTCATCTGGGAGGGGTGGATGAATCTGGAAACAGCCTGTTTCCTTGGGACTAAATCAAGCCAATATCGAAAAGGACTCTTCCATTTCTTTGGCTTTTTTCACATTTTTCGTATTTATCATGGTTTGTCATGAATTTTCTGATGTGAGCTTTCATTTTGAGGCTGGAATATGGAGTTCAAGACACGGAAGGAATGGTCTTTTTCAATCAGGGCACAGCTGTTGGCTTGCTCCAATTCTGGCTTTCTGTCATTGTTGTGGGTGCCTCAGCCGACTTTTGGTTTCTTGAGCGGCAATTTCCTAAATGATTTCTGGGTCTGAGTTGGTTTTGCCTTCTTCCTTCCCTAATTTTGTATTCTGACGCAATACAAACCAGAGTTTAGACAGCGGATCCATTATGAAATAAAAAACACAACAAATTAGTGTGTCATGCTTAGAATTCGAGAGGCAGCACGACCACCATGAGTTTTTGTGTTTTGGAAAAAGAAATGGAACCCTTTTGCAGAGGGGACCGATAATAAATTCCCCCAAATCAAGTTTGCCAGTGATTTTCAGGTGCATTGAATTAGTTTTCCAAAGCCAGTCAGCTGGGAGGGGTGGGTGAATCTGGAAACAGCCTGTTTCCTTGTGACTAAATCAAGCCAATATCAAAAAGGACTCTTCTGTTTCTTTGGCTGTTTTCACATTTTTCGTATTCATCATGGTTTGTCATGAATGTTCTGATGTGAGCTTTCATTTTGAGGCTGGTATATGGAGTTCAAGGCACGGAAGGAATGGTCTTTTTCAATCAGGGCACAGCTGTTGGCTTGCTCCAATTCTGGCTTTCTGTCATTGTTGTGGGTGCCTCAGCCGACTTTTGGTTTCTTGAGCGGCAATTTCCTAAATGATTTCTGGGTCTGAGTTGGTTTTGCCTTCTTCCTTCCCAAATTTTGTATTCTGACGCAATACAAACCAGACTTTAGACAGCCTATCCATTATGAAATAAAAAACACAACAAATTAGCGTGTCATGCTTAGATTTCGAGAGGCAGCACGACCAACATGAGTTTTTGTGTTTTGGAAAAAGAAATGGAACCCTTTTGCAGAGGGGACCGATAATGAATTCCCCCAAATCAAGTTTGCCAGTGATTTTCAGGTGCATTGAATTAGTTTTCCAAAGGCAGTCAGCTGGGAGGGGTGGATGAATCTGGAAACAGCCTGTTTGCTTGGGACTAAATCAAGCCAATATCAAAAAGGACTCTTCCGTTTCTTTGGCTTTTTTCACATTTTGCGTATTCATCATGGTTTGTCCTGAATTTTCTGATGTGAGCTTTCATTTTGAGGCTGGAATATGGAGTTCAAGACACGGAAGGAATGGTGTTTTTCAATCAGGGCACAGCTGTTGGCTTGCTCCAATTCTGGCTTTCTGTCATTGTTGTGGGTGCCTCAGCCGACTTTTGGTTTCTTGAGCGGCAATTTCCTAAATGATTTCTGGGTCTGAGTTGGTTTTGCCTTCTTCCTTCCCTAATTTTGTATTCTGACGCAATAGAAACCAGAGTTTAGACAGCGGATCCATTATGAAATAAAAAACACAACAAATTAGCCTGTCATGCTTAGAATTCGAGAGGCAGCACGACCAACATGAGTTTTTGTGTTTTGGAAAAAGAAATGGAACCCTTTTGCAGAGGGGACCGATAATTAATTCCCCCAAATCAAGTTTGCCAGCGATTTTCAGGTGCATTGAATTAGATTTCCAAACCAGTCAGCAGGGAAGGGTGGGTGAATCTGGAAACAGCCTGTTTCCTTGTGACTAAATCAAGCCAATATCAAAAAGGACTCTTCCGTTTCTTTGGCTTTTTTCACATTTTTCGTATTCATCATGGTTTGTCATGAATTTTCTGATGTGAGGTTTCATTTTAAGGCTGGAATATGGAGTTCAAGACACGGAAGGAATGGTCTTTTCAATCAGGGTACAGCTGTGGGCTTGCTCCAATTCTGGCTTTCTGTCATTGTTGTGGGTGCCTCAGCCGACTTTTGGTTTCTTGAGCGGCAATTTCCTAAATGATTTCTGGGTCTGAGTTGGTTTTGCCTTCTTCCTTCCCAAATTTTGTATTCTGACGCAATACAAACCAGAGTTTAGACAGCGGATCCATTATGAAATAAAAAACACAACAAATTAGCGTGTCATGCTTAGAATTCGAGAGGCAGCACGACCAACATGAGTTTTTGTGTTTTGGAAAAAGAAATGGAACCCTTTTGCAGAGGGGACCGATAATTAATTCCCCCAAATCAAGTTTGCCAATGATTTTCAGGTGCATTGAATTGGTTTTCCAAAGCCAGTCAGCTGGGAGTGGTGGGTGAATCTGGAAACAGCCTGTTTCCTTGGGACTAAATAAAGCTAATATCGAAAAGGACTCTTCCGTTTCTTTGGCTTTTTTCACATTTTGCGTATTCATCATGGTTTGTCATGAATTTTCTGATGTGAGCTTTCATTTTGAGGCTGGAATATGGAGTTCAAGACACAGAAGGAATGGTCTTTTTCAATCAGGGCACAGCTGTTGGCTTGCTCCAATTCTGGCTTTCTGTCATTGTTGTGGGTGCCTCAGCCGACTTTTGGTTTCTTGAGCGGCAATTTCCTAAATGATTTCTGGGTCTGAGTTGGTTTTGCCTTCTTCCTTCCCAAATTTTGTATTCTGACGCAATACAAACCAGAGTTTAGACAGCGTATCCATTATGAAATAAAAAACACAACAAATTAGCGTGTCATGCTTAGATTTCGAGAGGCAGCACAACCAACATGAGTTTTTGTGTTTTGGAAAAAGAAATGGAACCCTTTTGCAGAGGGGACCGATAATTAATACCCCCAAATCAAGTTTGCCAATGATTTTCAGGTGCATTGAATTGGTTTTCCAAAGCCTGTCAGCTGGGAGGGGTGGGTGAATCTGGAAACAGCCTGTTTCCTTGTGACTAAATCAAGCCAATATCAAAAAGGACTCTTCCGTTTCTTTGGCTTTTTTCACATTTTTCGTATTCATCATGGTTTGTCATGAATTTTCTGATGTGAAGTTTCATTTTAAGGCTGGAATATGGAGTTCAAGACATGGAAGGAATGGTCTTTTCAATCAGGGCACAGCTGTTGGCTTGCTCCAATTCTGGCTTTCTGTCATTGTTGTGGGTGCCTCAGCCGACTTTTGGTTTCTTGAGCGGCAATTTCCTAAATGATTTCTGGGTCTGAGTTGGTTTTGCCTTCTTCCTTCCCAAATTTTGTATTCTGACGCAATACAAACCAGAGTTTAGACAGCGGATCCATTATGAAATAAAAAACACAACAAATTAGTGTGCCATGCTTAGAATTCGAGAGGCAGCACGACCAACATGAGTTTTTGTGTTTTGGAAAAAGAAATGGAACCCTTTTGCAGAGGGGACCGATAATGAATTCCCCCAAATCAAGTTTGCCAGCGATTTTCAGGTGCATTGAATTGGTTTTCCAAAGCCAGTCAGTGGGGAGGGGTGGGTGAATCTGGAAACAGCCTGTTTCCTTGTGACTAAATAAAGCTAATATCGAAAAGGACTCTTCCATTTCTTTGGCTTTTTTCACATTTTTCGTATTCATCATGGTTTGTCATGAATTTTCTGATGTGAGCTTTCATTTTGAGGCTGGAATATGGAGTTCAAGACACGGAAGGAATGGTGTTTTTCAATCAGGGCACAGCTGTTGGCTTGCTCCAATTCTGGCTTTCTGTCATTGTTGTGGGTGCCTCAGCCGACTTTTGGTTTCTTGAGCGGCAATTTCCTAAATGATTTCTGGGTCTGAGTTGGTTTTGCCTTCTTCCTTCCCAAATTTTGTATTCTGACGCAATACAAACCAGAGTTTAGACAGCAGATCCATTATGAAATAAAAAACACAACAAATTAGTGTGCCATGCTTAGAATTCGAGAGGCAGCAAGACCAACATGAGTTTTTGTGTTTTGGAAAAAGAAATGGAACCCTTTTGCAGAGGGGAACGATAATAAATTCCCCCAAATCAAGTTTGCCAGTGATTTTCAGGTGCATTGAATTAGTTTTCCAAAGCCAGTCAGCTGGGAGTGGTGGGTGAATCTGGAAACAGCCTGTTTCCTTGTGACTAAATCAAGCCAATATCAAAAAGGACTCTTCTGTTTCTTTGGCTGTTTTCACATTTTTCGTATTCATCATGGTTTGTCATGAATTTTCTGATGTGAGCTTTCATTTTGAGGCTGGAATATGGAGTTCAAGACACGGAAGGAATGGTCTTTTTCAATCAGGGCACAGCTGTTGGCTTGCTCCAATTCTGGCTTTCTGTCATTGTTGTGGGTGCCTCAGCCGACTTTTGGTTTCTTGAGCGGCAATTTCCTAAATGATTTCTGGGTCTGAGTTGGTTTTGCCTTCTTCCTTCCCAAATTTTGTATTCTGACGCAATACAAACCAGACTTTAGACAGCGTATCCATTATGAAATAAAAAACACAACAAATTAGCGTGTCATGCTTAGATTTCGAGAGGCAGCACAACCAACATGAGTTTTTGTGTTTTGGAAAAAGAAATGGAACCCTTTTGCAGAGGGGACCGATAATTAATTCCCCCAAATCATGTTTGCCAGCGATTTTCAGGTGCATTGTATTAGTTTTCCAAAGCCAGTCAGCTGGGAGGGGTGGATGAATCTGGAAACAGCCTGTTTCCTTGGGACTAAATCAAGCCAATATCGAAAAGGACTCTTCCATTTCTTTGGCTTTTTTCACATTTTTCGTATTCCTCATGGTTTGTCATGAATTTTCTGATGTGAGCTTTCATTTTGAGGCTGGAATATGGAGTTCAAGACACGGAAGGAATGGTCTTTTTCAATCAGGGCACAGCTGTTGGCTTGCTCCAATTCTGGCTTTCTGTCATTGTTGTGGGTGCCTCAGCCGACTTTTGGTTTCTTGAGCGGCAATTTCCTAAATGATTTCTGGGTCTGAGTTGGTTTTGCCTTCTTCCTTCCCTAATTTTGTATTCTGACGCAATACAAACCAGAGTTTAGACAGCGGATCCATTATGAAATAAAAAACACAACAAATTAGTGTGTCATGCTTAGAATTCGAGAGGCAGCACGACCACCATGAGTTTTTGTGTTTTGGAAAAAGAAATGGAACACTTTTGCAGAGGGGACCGATAATGAATTCCCCCAAATCAAGTTTGCCAGTGATTTTCAGGTGCATTGAATTAGTTTTCCAAAGCCAGTCAGCTGGGAGGGGTGGGTGAATCTGGAAACAGCCTGTTTCCTTGTGACTAAATCAAGCCAATATCAAAAAGGACTCTTCTGTTTCTTTGGCTGTTTTCACATTTTTCGTATTCATCATGGTTTGTCATGAATGTTCTGATGTGAGCTTTCATTTTGAGGCTGGTATATGGAGTTCAAGGCACGGAAGGAATGGTCTTTTTCAATCAGGGCACAGCTGTTGGCTTGCTCCAATTCTGGCTTTCTGTCATTGTTTTGGGTGCCTCAGCCGACTTTTGGTTTCTTGAGCGGCAATTTCCTAAATGATTTCTGGGTCTGAGTTGGTTTTGCCTTCTTCCTTCCCAAATTTTGTATTCTGACGCAATACAAACCAGAGTTTAGACAGCGGATCCATTTTGAAATAAAAAACACAACAAATTAGCGTGTCATGCTTAGAATTCGAGAGGCAGCACGACCAACATGAGTTTTTGTGTTTTGGAAAAAGAAATGGAACCCTTTTGCAGAGGGGACCGATAATGAATTCCCCCAAATCAAGTTTGCCAGTGATTTTCAGGTGCATTGAATTAGTTTTCCAAAGCCAGTCAGCTGGGAGGGGTGGGTGAATCTGGAAACAGCCTGTTTGCTTGGGACTAAATCAAGCCAATATCAAAAAGGACTCTTCCGTTTCTTTGGCTTTTTTCACATTTTTCGTATTCATCATGGTTTGTCATGAATTTTCTGATGTGAGCTTTCATTTTGAGGCTGGAATATGGAGTTCAAGATACGGAAGGAATGGTCTTTTTCAATCAGGGCACAGCTGTTGGCTTGCTCCAATTCTGGCTTTCTGTCATTGTTGTGGGTGCCTCAGCCGACTTTTGGTTTCTTGAGCGGCAATTTCCGAAATGATTTCTGGGTCTGAGTTGGTTTTGCCTTCTTCCTTCCCTAATTTTGTATTCTGACGCAATACAAACCAGAGTTTAGACAGCGGATCCATTATGAAATAAAAAACACAACAAATTAGTGTGTCATGCTTAGAATTCGAGAGGCAGCACGACCAACATGAGTTTTTGTGTTTTGGAAAAAGAAATGGAACCCTTTTGCAGAGGGGACCGATAATGAATTCCCCCAAATCAAGTTTGCCAGTGATTTTCAGGTGAATTGAATTAGTTTTCCAAAGCCAGTCAGCTGGGAGGGGTGGATGAATCTGGAAACAGCCTGTTTCCTTGTGACTAAATCAAGACAATATCGAAAAGGACTCTTCCGTTTCTTTGGGTTTTTTCACATTTTTCGTATTCATCATGGTTTGTCATGAATTTTCTGATGTGAGCTTTCATTTTGAGGCTGGAATATGGAGTTCAAGACACAGAAGGAATGGTCTTTTTCAATCAGGGCACAGCTGTTGGCTTGCTCCAATTCTGGCTTTCTGTCATTGTTTTGGGTGCCTCAGCCGACTTTTGGTTTCTTGAGCGGCAATTTCCTAAATGATTTCTGGGTCTGAGTTGGTTTTGCCTTCTTCCTTCCCAAATTTTGTATTCTGACACAATACAAACCAGAGTTTAGACAGCGGATCCATTATGAAATAAAAAACACAACAAATTAGCCTGTCATGCTTAGAATTCGAGAGGCAGCACGACCAACATGAGTTTTTGTGTTTTGGAAAAAGAAATGGAACCCTTTTGCAGAGGGGAACGATAATTAATTCCCCCAAATCAAGTTTGCCAGTGATTTTCAGGTGCATTGAATTAGTTTTCCAAAGCCAGTCAGCTGGGAGGGGTGGATGAATCTGGAAACAGCCTGTTTCCTTGTGACTAAATCAAGCCAATATCAAAAAGGACTCTTCCGTTTCTTTGGCTTTTTTCTCATTTTTCAATTTATCATGGTTTGTCATGAATTTTCTGATGTCAGCTTTCATTTTGAGGCTGGAATATGGAGTTCAAGACACGGAAGGAATGGTCTTTTTCAATCAGGGCACAGCTGTTGGCTTGCTCCAATTCTGGCTTTCTGTCATTGTTTTGGGTGCCTCAGCTGACTTTTGGTTTCTTGAGCGGCAATTTCCTAAATGATTTCTGGGTCTGAGTTGGTTTTGCCTTCTTCCTTCCCAAATTTTGTATTCTGACGCAATACAAACCAGAATTTAGACAGCGGATCCATTATGAAATAAAAAACACAACAAATTAGCCTGTCATGCTTAGAATTCGAGAGGCAGCACGACCACCATGAGTTTTTGTGTTTTGGAAAAAGAAATGGAACCCTTTTGCAGAGGGGAACCATCATTAATTCCCCCAAATCAAGTTTGCCAGTGATTTTCAGGTGCATTGAATTAGTTTTCCAAAGCCAGTCAGCTGGGAGGGGTGGATGAATCTGGAAACAGCCTGTTTCCTTGTGACTAAATCAAGCCAATATCAAAAAGGACTCTTCCGTTTCTTTGGCTTTTTTCTCATTTTTCAATTTATCATGGTTTGTCATGAATTTTCTGATGTCAGCTTTCATTTTGAGGCTGGAATATGGAGTTCAAGACACGGAAGGAATGGTCTTTTTCAATCAGGGCACAGCTGTTGGCTTGCTACCATTCTGGCTTTCTGTCATTGTTTTGGGTGCCTCAGCTGACTTTTGGTTTCTTGAGTGGCAATTTCCGAAATGATTTCTGGGTCTGAGTTGGTTTTGCCTTCTTCCTTCCCAAATTTTGTATTCTGACGCAATACAAACCAGAGTTTAGACAGCGGATCCATTATGAAATAAAAAACACAACAAATTAGCCTGTCATGCTTAGAATTCGAGAGGCAGCACGACCACCATGAGTTTTTGTGTTTTGGAAAAAGAAATGGAACCCTTTTGCAGAGGGGAACGATAATTAATTCCCCCAAATCAAGTTTGCCAGTGATTTTCAGGTGCATTGAATTAGTTTTCCAAAGCCAGTCAGCTGGGAGGGGTGGATGAATCTGGAAACAGCCTGTTTCCTTGTGACTAAATCAAGCCAATATCAAAAAGGACTCTTCCGTTTCTTTGGCTTTTTTCAGATTTTGCGTATTCATCATGGTTTGTCATGAATTTTCTGATGTGAGCTTTCATTTTGAGGCTGGAATATGGAGTTCAAGACACGGAAGGAATGGTCTTTTTCAATCAGGGCACAGCTGTTGGCTTGCTCCAATTCTGGCTTTCTGTCATTGTTTTGGGTGCCTCAGCCGACTTTTGGTTTCTTGAGCGGCAATTTCCTAAATGATTTCTGGGTCTGAGTTGGTTTTGCCTTCTTCCTTCCCAAATTTTGTATTCTGACGCAATACAAACCAGAGTTTAGACAGCGGATCCATTATGAAATAAAAAACACAACAAATTAGTGTGTCATGCTTAGAATTCGAGAGGCAGCACGACCAACATGAGTTTTTGTGTTTTGGAAAAAGAAATGGAACCCTTTTGCAGAGGGGAACGATAATGAATTCCCCCAAATCAAGTTTGCCAGTGATTTTCAGGTGCATTGAATTAGTTTTCCAAAGCCAGTCAGCTGGGAGGGGTGGATGAATCTGGAAACAGCCTGTTTCCTTGTGACTAAATCAAGCCAATATCAAAAAGGACTCTTCCGTTTCTTTGGCTTTTTTCACAGTTTTCGTATTTATCATGGTTTGCCATGAATTTTCTGATGTGAGCTTTCATTTTGAGGCTGGAATATGGAGTTCAAGACAAGGAAGGAATGGTCTTTTTCAATCAGGGCACAGCTGTTGGCTTGCTCCAATTCTGGCTTTCTGTCATTGTTGTGGGTGCCTCAGCCGACTTTTGGTTTCTTGAGCGGCAATTTCCTAAATGATTTCTGGGTCTGAGTTGGTTTTGCCTTCTTCCTTCCCAAATTTTGTATTCTGACGCAATACAAACCAGAGTTTAGACAGCGGATCCATTATGAAATAAAAAACACAACAAATTAGTGTGTCATGCTTAGAATTCGAGAGGCAGCACGACCACCATGAGTTTTTGTGTTTTGGAAAAAGAAATGGAACCCTTTTGCAGAGGGAACCGATAATGAATTCCCCCAAATCAAGTTTGCCAGTGATTTTCAGGTGCATTGAATTAGTTTTCCAAAGCCAGTCAGCTGGGAGGGGTGGGTGAATCTGGAAACAGCCTGTTTCCTTGTGACTAAATCAAGCCAATATCAAAAAGGACTCTTCTGTTTCTTTGGCTGTTTTCACATTTTTCGTATTCATCATGGTTTGTCATGAATGTTCTGATGTGAGCTTTCATTTTGAGGCTGGTATATGGAGTTCAAGGCACGGAAGGAATGGTCTTTTTCAATCAGGGCACAGCTGTTGGCTTGCTCCAATTCTGGCTTTCTGTCATTGTTTTGGGTGCCTCAGCCGACTTTTGGTTTCTTGAGCGGCAATTTCCTAAATGATTTCTGGGTCTGAGTTGGTTTTGCCTTCTTCCTTCCCAAATTTTGTATTCTGACGCAATACAAACCAGAGTTTAGACAGCGGATCCATTTTGAAATAAAAAACACAACAAATTAGCGTGTCATGCTTAGAATTCGAGAGGCAGCACGACCAACATGAGTTTTTGTGTTTTGGAAAAAGAAATGGAACCCTTTTGCAGAGGGGACCGATAATGAATTCCCCCAAATCAAGTTTGCCAGTGATTTTCAGGTGCATTGAATTAGTTTTCCAAAGCCAGTCAGCTGGGAGGGGTGGGTGAATCTGGAAACAGCCTGTTTGCTTGGGACTAAATCAAGCCAATATCAAAAAGGACTCTTCCGTTTCTTTGGCTTTTTTCACATTTTTCGTATTCATCATGGTTTGTCATGAATTTTCTGATGTGAGCTTTCATTTTGAGGCTGGAATATGGAGTTCAAGATACGGAAGGAATGGTCTTTTTCAATCAGGGCACAGCTGTTGGCTTGCTCCAATTCTGGCTTTCTGTCATTGTTGTGGGTGCCTCAGCCGACTTTTGGTTTCTTGAGCGGCAATTTCCGAAATGATTTCTGGGTCTGAGTTGGTTTTGCCTTCTTCCTTCCCTAATTTTGTATTCTGACGCAATACAAACCAGAGTTTAGACAGCGGATCCATTATGAAATAAAAAACACAACAAATTAGTGTGTCATGCTTAGAATTCGAGAGGCAGCACGACCAACATGAGTTTTTGTGTTTTGGAAAAAGAAATGGAACCCTTTTGCAGAGGGGACCGATAATGAATTCCCCCAAATCAAGTTTGCCAGTGATTTTCAGGTGAATTGAATTAGTTTTCCAAAGCCAGTCAGCTGGGAGGGGTGGATGAATCTGGAAACAGCCTGTTTCCTTGTGACTAAATCAAGCCAATATCGAAAAGGACTCTTCCGTTTCTTTGGGTTTTTTCACATTTTTCGTATTCATCATGGTTTGTCATGAATTTTCTGATGTGAGCTTTCATTTTGAGGCTGGAATATGGAGTTCAAGACACAGAAGGAATGGTCTTTTTCAATCAGGGCACAGCTGTTGGCTTGCTCCAATTCTGGCTTTCTGTCATTGTTTTGGGTGCCTCAGCCGACTTTTGGTTTCTTGAGCGGCAATTTCCTAAATGATTTCTGGGTCTGAGTTGGTTTTGCCTTCTTCCTTCCCAAATTTTGTATTCTGACACAATACAAACCAGAGTTTAGACAGCGGATCCATTATGAAATAAAAAACACAACAAATTAGCCTGTCATGCTTAGAATTCGAGAGGCAGCACGACCACCATGAGTTTTTGTGTTTTGGAAAAAGAAATGGAACCCTTTTGCAGAGGGGAACGATAATTAATTCCCCCAAATCAAGTTTGCCAGCGATTTTCAGGTGCATTGAATTAGTTTTCCAAAGCCAGTCAGCTGGGAGGGGTGGATGAATCTGGAAACAGCCTGTTTCCTTGGGACTAAATCAAGCCAATATCAAAAAGGACTCTTCCGTTTCTTTGGCTTTTTTCTCATTTTTCAATTTATCATGGTTTGTCATGAATTTTCTGATGTCAGCTTTCATTTTGAGGCTGGAATATGGAGTTCAAGACACGGAAGGAATGGTCTTTTTCAATCAGGGCACAGCTGTTGGCTTGCTCCAATTCTGGCTTTCTGTCATTGTTTTGGGTGCCTCAGCTGACTTTTGGTTTCTTGAGCGGCAATTTCCTAAATGATTTCTGGGTCTGAGTTGGTTTTGCCTTCTTCCTTCCCAAATTTTGTATTCTGACGCAATACAAACCAGAATTTAGACAGCGGATCCATTATGAAATAAAAAACACAACAAATTAGCCTGTCATGCTTAGAATTCGAGAGGCAGCACGACCACCATGAGTTTTTGTGTTTTGGAAAAAGAAATGGAACCCTTTTGCAGAGGGGACCGATAATGAATTCCCCCAAATCAAGTTTGCCAGTGATTTTCAGGTGCATTGAATTAGTTTTCCAAAGCCAGTCAGCTGGGAGGGGTGGATGAATCTGGAAACAGCCTGTTTCCTTGTGACTAAATCAAGCCAATATCAAAAAGGACTCTTCCGTTTCTTTGGCTTTTTTCTCATTTTTCAATTTATCATGGTTTGTCATGAATTTTCTGATGTCAGCTTTCATTTTGAGGCTGGAATATGGAGTTCAAGACACGGAAGGAATGGTCTTTTTCAATCAGGGCACAGCTGTTGGCTTGCTACCATTCTGGCTTTCTGTCATTGTTTTGGGTGCCTCAGCTGACTTTTGGTTTCTTGAGTGGCAATTTCCGAAATGATTTCTGGGTCTGAGTTGGTTTTGCCTTCTTCCTTCCCAAATTTTGTATTCTGACGCAATACAAACCAGAGTTTAGACAGCGGATCCATTATGAAATAAAAAACACAACAAATTAGCCTGTCATGCTTAGAATTCGAGAGGCAGCACGACCACCATGAGTTTTTGTGTTTTGGAAAAAGAAATGGAACCCTTTTGCAGAGGGGAACGATAATTAATTCCCCCAAATCAAGTTTGCCAGTGATTTTCAGGTGCATTGAATTAGTTTTCCAAAGCCAGTCAGCTGGGAGGGGTGGATGAATCTGGAAACAGCCTGTTTCCTTGTGACTAAATCAAGCCAATATCAAAAAGGACTCTTCCGTTTCTTTGGCTTTTTTCAGATTTTGCGTATTCATCATGGTTTGTCATGAATTTTCTGATGTGAGCTTTCATTTTGAGGCTGGAATATGGAGTTCAAGACACGGAAGGAATGGTCTTTTTCAATCAGGGCACAGCTGTTGGCTTGCTCCAATTCTGGCTTTCTGTCATTGTTTTGGGTGCCTCAGCCGACTTTTGGTTTCTTGAGCGGCAATTTCCTAAATGATTTCTGGGTCTGAGTTGGTTTTGCCTTCTTCCTTCCCAAATTTTGTATTCTGACGCAATACAAACCAGAGTTTAGACAGCGGATCCATTATGAAATAAAAAACACAACAAATTAGCGTGTCATGCTTAGAATTCGAGAGGCAGCACGACCAACATGAGTTTTTGTGTTTTGGAAAAAGAAATGGAACCCTTTTGCAGAGGGGAACGATAATGAATTCCCCCAAATCAAGTTTGCCAGTGATTTTCAGGTGCATTGAATTAGTTTTCCAAAGCCAGTCAGCTGGGAGGGGTGGATGAATCTGGAAACAGCCTGTTTCCTTGTGACTAAATCAAGCCAATATCAAAAAGGACTCTTCCGTTTCTTTGGCTTTTTTCACAGTTTTCGTATTCCTCATGGTTTGTCATGAATTTTCTGATGTGAGCTTTCATTTTGAGGCTGGAATATGGAGTTCAAGACAAGGAAGGAATGGTCTTTTTCAATCAGGGCACAGCTGTTGGCTTGCTCCAATTCTGGCTTTCTGTCATTGTTGTGGGTGCCTCAGCCGACTTTTGGTTTCTTGAGCGGCAATTTCCTAAATGATTTCTGGGTCTGAGTTGGTTTTGCCTTCTTCCTTCCCAAATTTTGTATTCTGACGCAATACAAACCAGAGTTTAGACAGCGGATCCATTATGAAATAAAAAACACAACAAATTAGTGTGTCATGCTTAGAATTCGAGAGGCAGCACGACCACCATGAGTTTTTGTGTTTTGGAAAAAGAAATGGAACCCTTTTGCAGAGGGGACCGATAATGAATTCCCCCAAATCAAGTTTGCCAGTGATTTTCAGGTGCATTGAATTAGTTTTCCAAAGCCAGTCAGCTGGGAGGGGTGGGTGAATCTGGAAACAGCCTGTTTCCTTGTGACTAAATCAAGCCAATATCAAAAAGGACTCTTCTGTTTCTTTGGCTGTTTTCACATTTTTCGTATTCATCATGGTTTGTCATGAATGTTCTGATGTGAGCTTTCATTTTGAGGCTGGTATATGGAGTTCAAGGCACGGAAGGAATGGTCTTTTTCAATCAGGGCACAGCTGTTGGCTTGCTCCAATTCTGGCTTTCTGTCATTGTTTTGGGTGCCTCAGCCGACTTTTGGTTTCTTGAGCGGCAATTTCCTAAATGATTTCTGGGTCTGAGTTGGTTTTGCCTTCTTCCTTCCCAAATTTTGTATTCTGACGCAATACAAACCAGAGTTTAGACAGCGGATCCATTTTGAAATAAAAAACACAACAAATTAGCGTGTCATGCTTAGAATTCGAGAGGCAGCACGACCAACATGAGTTTTTGTGTTTTGGAAAAAGAAATGGAACCCTTTTGCAGAGGGGACCGATAATGAATTCCCCCAAATCAAGTTTGCCAGTGATTTTCAGGTGCATTGAATTAGTTTTCCAAAGCCAGTCAGCTGGGAGGGGTGGGTGAATCTGGAAACAGCCTGTTTGCTTGGGACTAAATCAAGCCAATATCAAAAAGGACTCTTCCGTTTCTTTGGCTTTTTTCACATTTTTCGTATTCATCATGGTTTGTCATGAATTTTCTGATGTGAGCTTTCATTTTGAGGCTGGAATATGGAGTTCAAGATACGGAAGGAATGGTCTTTTTCAATCAGGGCACAGCTGTTGGCTTGCTCCAATTCTGGCTTTCTGTCATTGTTGTGGGTGCCTCAGCCGACTTTTGGTTTCTTGAGCGGCAATTTCCTAAATGATTTCTGGGTCTGAGTTGGTTTTGCCTTCTTCCTTCCCAAATTTTGTATTCTGACGCAATACAAACCAGACTTTAGACAGCGTATCCATTATGAAATAAAAAACACAACAAATTAGCGTGTCATGCTTAGATTTCGAGAGGCAGCACAACCAACATGAGTTTTTGTGTTTTGGAAAAAGAAATGGAACCCTTTTGCAGAGGGGACCGATAATTAATTCCCCCAAATCATGTTTGCCAGCGATTTTCAGGTGCATTGTATTAGTTTTCCAAAGCCAGTCAGCTGGGAGGGGTGGATGAATCTGGAAACAGCCTGTTTCCTTGTGACTAAATCAAGCCAATATCGAAAAGGACTCTTCCATTTCTTTGGCTTTTTTCACATTTTTCGTATTCCTCATGGTTTGTCATGAATTTTCTGATGTGAGCTTTCATTTTGAGGCTGGAATATGGAGTTCAAGACACGGAAGGAATGGTCTTTTTCAATCAGGGCACAGCTGTTGGCTTGCTCCAATTCTGGCTTTCTGTCATTGTTGTGGGTGCCTCAGCCGACTTTTGGTTTCTTGAGCGGCAATTTCCTAAATGATTTCTGGGTCTGAGTTGGTTTTGCCTTCTTCCTTCCCTAATTTTGTATTCTGACGCAATACAAACCAGAGTTTAGACAGCGGATCCATTATGAAATAAAAAACACAACAAATTAGTGTGTCATGCTTAGAATTCGAGAGGCAGCACGACCACCATGAGTTTTTGTGTATTGGAAAAAGAAATGGAACCCTTTTGCAGAGGGGACCGATAATGAATTCCCCCAAATCAAGTTTGCCAGTGATTTTCAGGTGCATTGAATTAGTTTTCCAAAGCCAGTCAGCTGGGAGGGGTGGGTGAATCTGGAAACAGCCTGTTTCCTTGTGACTAAATCAAGCCAATATCAAAAAGGACTCTTCTGTTTCTTTGGCTGTTTTCACATTTTTCGTATTCATCATGGTTTGTCATGAATGTTCTGATGTGAGCTTTCATTTTGAGGCTGGTATATGGAGTTCAAGGCACGGAAGGAATGGTCTTTTTCAATCAGGGCACAGCTGTTGGCTTGCTCCAATTCTGGCTTTCTGTCATTGTTTTGGGTGCCTCAGCCGACTTTTGGTTTCTTGAGCGGCAATTTCCTAAATGATTTCTGGGTCTGAGTTGGTTTTGCCTTCTTCCTTCCCAAATTTTGTATTCTGACGCAATACAAACCAGAGTTTAGACAGCGGATCCATTTTGAAATAAAAAACACAACAAATTAGCGTGTCATGCTTAGAATTCGAGAGGCAGCACGACCAACATGAGTTTTTGTGTTTTGGAAAAAGAAATGGAACCCTTTTGCAGAGGGGACCGATAATGAATTCCCCCAAATCAAGTTTGCCAGTGATTTTCAGGTGCATTGAATTAGTTTTCCAAAGCCAGTCAGCTGGGAGGGGTGGGTGAATCTGGAAACAGCCTGTTTGCTTGGGACTAAATCAAGCCAATATCAAAAAGGACTCTTCCGTTTCTTTGGCTTTTTTCACATTTTTCTTATTCATCATGGTTTGTCATGAATTTTCTGATGTGAGCTTTCATTTTGAGGCTGGAATATGGAGTTCAAGATACGGAAGGAATGGTCTTTTTCAATCAGGGCACAGCTGTTGGCTTGCTCCAATTCTGGCTTTCTGTCATTGTTGTGGGTGCCTCAGCCGACTTTTGGTTTCTTGAGCGGCAATTTCCTAAATGATTTCTGGGTCTGAGTTGGTTTTGCCTTCTTCCTTCCCTAATTTTGTATTCTGACGCAATACAAACCAGAGTTTAGACAGCGGATCCATTATGAAATAAAAAACACAACAAATTAGTGTGTCATGCTTAGAATTCGAGAGGCAGCACGACCACCATGAGTTTTTGTGTTTTGGAAAAAGAAATGGAACCCTTTTGCAGAGGGGACCGATAATGAATTCCCCCAAATCAAGTTTGCCAGTGATTTTCAGGTGCATTGAATTAGTTTTCCAAAGCCAGTCAGCTGGGAGGGGTGGGTGAATCTGGAAACAGCCTGTTTCCTTGTGACTAAATCAAGCCAATATCAAAAAGGACTCTTCTGTTTCTTTGGCTGTTTTCACATTTTTCGTATTCATCATGGTTTGTCATGAATGTTCTGATGTGAGCTTTCATTTTGAGGCTGGTATATGGAGTTCAAGGCACGGAAGGAATGGTCTTTTTCAATCAGGGCACAGCTGTTGGCTTGCTCCAATTCTGGCTTTCTGTCATTGTTTTGGGTGCCTCAGCCGACTTTTGGTTTCTTGAGCGGCAATTTCCTAAATGATTTCTGGGTCTGAGTTGGTTTTGCCTTCTTCCTTCCCAAATTTTGTATTCTGACGCAATACAAACCAGAGTTTAGACAGCGGATCCATTTTGAAATAAAAAACACAACAAATTAGCGTGTCATGCTTAGAATTCGAGAGGCAGCACGACCAACATGAGTTTTTGTGTTTTGGAAAAAGAAATGGAACCCTTTTGCAGAGGGGACCGATAATGAATTCCCCCAAATCAAGTTTGCCAGTGATTTTCAGGTGCATTGAATTAGTTTTCCAAAGCCAGTCAGCTGGGAGGGGTGGGTGAATCTGGAAACAGCCTGTTTGCTTGGGACTAAATCAAGCCAATATCAAAAAGGACTCTTCCGTTTCTTTGGCTTTTTTCACATTTTTCGTATTCATCATGGTTTGTCATGAATTTTCTGATGTGAGCTTTCATTTTGAGGCTGGAATATGGAGTTCAAGATACGGAAGGAATGGTCTTTTTCAATCAGGGCACAGCTGTTGGCTTGCTCCAATTCTGGCTTTCTGTCATTGTTGTGGGTGCCTCAGCCGACTTTTGGTTTCTTGAGCGGCAATTTCCGAAATGATTTCTGGGTCTGAGTTGGTTTTGCCTTCTTCCTTCCCTAATTTTGTATTCTGACGCAATACAAACCAGAGTTTAGACAGCGGATCCATTATGAAATAAAAAACACAACAAATTAGTGTGTCATGCTTAGAATTCGAGAGGCAGCACGACCAACATGAGTTTTTGTGTTTTGGAAAAAGAAATGGAACCCTTTTGCAGAGGGGACCGATAATGAATTCCCCCAAATCAAGTTTGCCAGTGATTTTCAGGTGAATTGAATTAGTTTTCCAAAGCCAGTCAGCTGGGAGGGGTGGATGAATCTGGAAACAGCCTGTTTCCTTGTGACTAAATCAAGCCAATATCAAAAAGGACTCTTCTGTTTCTTTGGCTGTTTTCACATTTTTCGTATTCATCATGGTTTGTCATGAATGTTCTGATGTGAGCTTTCATTTTGAGGCTGGAATATGGAGTTCAAGACACGGAAGGAATGGTCTTTTTCAATCAGGGCACAGCTGTTGGCTTGCTCCAATTCTGGCTTTCTGTCATTGTTTTGGGTGCCTCAGCCGACTTTTGGTTTCTTGAGCGGCAATTTCCTAAATGATTTCTGGGTCTGAGTTGGTTTTGCCTTCTTCCTTCCCAAATTTTGTATTCTGACGCAATACAAACCAGAGTTTAGACAGCGGATCCATTATGAAATAAAAAACACAACAAATTAGCGTGTCATGCTTAGAATTCGAGAGGCAGCACGACCAACATGAGTTTTTGTGTTTTGGAAAAAGAAATGGAACCCTTTTGCAGAGGGGAACGATAATGAATTCCCCCAAATCAAGTTTGCCAGTGATTTTCAGGTGCATTGAATTAGTTTTCCAAAGCCAGTCAGCTGGGAGGGGTGGATGAATCTGGAAACAGCCTGTTTCCTTGTGACTAAATCAAGCCAATATCAAAAAGGACTCTTCCGTTTCTTTGGCTATTTTCACAGTTTTCGTATTTATCATGGTTTGCCATGAATTTTCTGATGTGAGCTTTCATTTTGAGGCTGGAATATGGAGTTCAAGACACGGAAGGAATGGTCTTTTTCAATCAGGGCACAGCTGTTGGCTTGCTCCAATTCTGGCTTTCTGTCATTGTTGTGGGTGCCTCAGCCGACTTTTGGTTTCTTGAGCGGCAATTTCCTAAATGATTTCTGGGTCTGAGTTGGTTTTGCCTTCTTCCTTCCCAAATTTTGTATTCTGACGCAATACAAACCAGAGTTTAGACAGCGGATCCATTATGAAATAAAAAACACAACAAATTAGTGTGTCATGCTTAGAATTCGAGAGGCAGCACGACCACCATGAGTTTTTGTGTTTTGGAAAAAGAAATGGAACCCTTTTGCAGAGGGGACCGATAATGAATTCCCCCAAATCAAGTTTGCCAGTGATTTTCAGGTGCATTGAATTAGTTTTCCAAAGCCAGTCAGCTGGGAGGGGTGGGTGAATCTGGAAACAGCCTGTTTCCTTGTGACTAAATCAAGCCAATATCAAAAAGGACTCTTCTGTTTCTTTGGCTGTTTTCACATTTTTCGTATTCATCATGGTTTGTCATGAATGTTCTGATGTGAGCTTTCATTTTGAGGCTGGTATATGGAGTTCAAGGCACGGAAGGAATGGTCTTTTTCAATCAGGGCACAGCTGTTGGCTTGCTCCAATTCTGGCTTTCTGTCATTGTTGTGGGTGCCTCAGCCGACTTTTGGTTTCTTGAGCGGCAATTTCCTAAATGATTTCTGGGTCTGAGTTGGTTTTGCCTTCTTCCTTCCCAAATTTTGTATTCTGACGCAATACAAACCAGAGTTTTGACAGCGGATCCATTTTGAAATAAAAAACACAACAAATTAGCGTGTCATGCTTAGAATTCGAGAGGCAGCACGACCAACATGAGTTTTTGTGTTTTGGAAAAAGAAATGGAACCCTTTTGCAGAGGGGACCGATAATGAATTCCCCCAAATCAAGTTTGCCAGTGATTTTCAGGTGCATTGAATTAGTTTTCCAAAGCCAGTCAGCTGGGAGGGGTGGGTGAATCTGGAAACAGCCTGTTTGCTTGGGACTAAATCAAGCCAATATCAAAAAGGACTCTTCCGTTTCTTTGGCTTTTTTCACATTTTGCGTATTCATCATGGTTTGTCATGAATTTTCTGATGTGAGCTTTCATTTTGAGGCTGGAATATGGAGTTCAAGACACGGAAGGAATGGTCTTTTTCAATCAGGGCACAGCTGTTGGCTTGCTCCAATTCTGGCTTTCTGTCATTGTTGTGGGTGCCTCAGCCGACTTTTGGTTTCTTGAGCGGCAATTTCCGAAATGATTTCTGGGTCTGAGTTGGTTTTGCCTTCTTCCTTCCCTAATTTTGTATTCTGACGCAATACAAACCAGAGTTTAGACAGCGGATCCATTATGAAATAAAAAACACAACAAATTAGTGTGTCATGCTTAGAATTCGAGAGGCAGCACGACCAACATGAGTTTTTGTGTTTTGGAAAAAGAAATGGAACCCTTTTGCAGAGGGGACCGATAATGAATTCCCCCAAATCAAGTTTGCCAGTGATTTTCAGGTGAATTGAATTAGTTTTCCAAAGCCAGTCAGCTGGGAGGGGTGGATGAATCTGGAAACAGCCTGTTTCCTTGTGACTAAATCAAGCCAATATCGAAAAGGACTCTTCCGTTTCTTTGGGTTTTTTCACATTTTTCGTATTCATCATGGTTTGTCATGAATTTTCTGATGTGAGCTTTCATTTTGAGGCTGGAATATGGAGTTCAAGACACAGAAGGAATGGTCTTTTTCAATCAGGGCACAGCTGTTGGCTTGCTCCAATTCTGGCTTTCTGTCATTGTTTTGGGTGCCTCAGCCGACTTTTGGTTTCTTGAGCGGCAATTTCCTAAATGATTTCTGGGTCTGAGTTGGTTTTGCCTTCTTCCTTCCCAAATTTTGTATTCTGACACAATACAAACCAGAGTTTAGACAGCGGATCCATTATGAAATAAAAAACACAACAAATTAGCCTGTCATGCTTAGAATTCGAGAGGCAGCACGACCACCATGAGTTTTTGTGTTTTGGAAAAAGAAATGGAACCCTTTTGCAGAGGGGAACGATAATTAATTCCCCCAAATCAAGTTTGCCAGTGATTTTCAGGTGCATTGAATTAGTTTTCCAAAGCCAGTCAGCTGGGAGGGGTGGATGAATCTGGAAACAGCCTGTTTCCTTGTGACTAAATCAAGCCAATATCAAAAAGGACTCTTCCGTTTCTTTGGCTTTTTTCTCATTTTTCAATTTATCATGGTTTGTCATGAATTTTCTGATGTCAGCTTTCATTTTGAGGCTGGAATATGGAGTTCAAGACACGGAAGGAATGGTCTTTTTCAATCAGGGCACAGCTGTTGGCTTGCTCCAATTCTGGCTTTCTGTCATTGTTTTGGGTGCCTCAGCTGACTTTTGGTTTCTTGAGCGGCAATTTCCTAAATGATTTCTGGGTCTGAGTTGGTTTTGCCTTCTTCCTTCCCAAATTTTGTATTCTGACGCAATACAAACCAGAGTTTAGACAGCGGATCCATTATGAAATAAAAAACACAACAAATTAGCCTGTCATGCTTAGAATTCGAGAGGCAGCACGACCACCATGAGTTTTTGTGTTTTGGAAAAAGAAATGGAACCCTTTTGCAGAGGGGAACGATAATTAATTCCCCCAAATCAAGTTTGCCAGCGATTTTCAGGTGCATTGAATTAGTTTTCCAAAGCCAGTCAGCTGGGAGGGGTGGATGAATCTGGAAACAGCCTGTTTCCTTGTGACTAAATCAAGCCAATATCAAAAAGGACTCTTCCGTTTCTTTGGCTTTTTTCTCATTTTTCAATTTATCATGGTTTGTCATGAATTTTCTGATGTCAGCTTTCATTTTGAGGCTGGAATATGGAGTTCAAGACACGGAAGGAATGGTCTTTTTCAATCAGGGCACAGCTGTTGGCTTGCTCCCATTCTGGCTTTCTGTCATTGTTTTGGGTGCCTCAGCTGACTTTTGGTTTCTTGAGTGGCAATTTCCGAAATGATTTCTGGGTCTGAGTTGGTTTTGCCTTCTTCCTTCCCAAATTTTGTATTCTGACGCAATACAAACCAGAGTTTAGACAGCGGATCCATTATGAAATAAAAAACACAACAAATTAGCCTGTCATGCTTAGAATTCGAGAGGCAGCACGACCACCATGAGTTTTTGTGTTTTGGAAAAAGAAATGGAACCCTTTTGCAGAGGGGAACGATAATTAATTCCCCCAAATCAAGTTTGCCAGTGATTTTCAGGTGCATTGAATTAGTTTTCCAAAGCCAGTCAGCTGGGAGGGGTGGATGAATCTGGAAACAGCCTGTTTCCTTGTGACGAAATCAAGCCAATATCAGAAAGGACTCTTCCGTTTCTTTGGCTTTTTTCACATTTTTCGTATTCATCATGGTTTGTCATGAATTTTCTGATGTGAGCTTTCATTTTGAGGCTGGAATATGGAGTTCAAGACACGGAAGGAATGGTCTTTTTCAATCAGGGCACAGCTGTTGGCTTGCTCCAATTCTGGCTTTCTGTCATTGTTTTGGGTGCCTCAGCCGACTTTTGGTTTCTTGAGCGGCAATTTCCTAAATGATTTCTGGGTCTGAGTTGGTTTTGCCTTCTTCCTTCCCAAATTTTGTATTCTGACGCAATACAAACCAGAGTTTAGACAGCGGATCCATTATGAAATAAAAAACACAACAAATTAGCGTGTCATGCTTAGAATTCGAGAGGCAGCACGACCAACATGAGTTTTTGTGTTTTGGAAAAAGAAATGGAACCCTTTTGCAGAGGGGAATGATAATGAATTCCCCCAAATCAAGTTTGCCAGTGATTTTCAGGTGCATTGAATTAGTTTTCCAAAGCCAGTCAGCTGGGAGGGGTGGATGAATCTGGAAACAGCCTGTTTCCTTGTGACTAAATGAAGCCAATATCAAAAAGGACTCTTCCGTTTCTTTGGCTTTTTTCACATTTTTCGTATTTATCATGGTTTGCCATGAATTTTCTGATGTGAGCTTTCATTTTGAGGCTGGAATATGGAGTTCAAGACAAGGAAGGAATGGTCTTTTTCAATCAGGGCACAGCTGTTGGCTTGCTCCAATTCTGGCTTTCTGTCATTGTTGTGGGTGCCTCAGCCGACTTTTGGTTTCTTGAGCGGCAATTTCCTAAATGATTTCTGGGTCTGAGTTGGTTTTGCCTTCTTCCTTCCCAAATTTTGTATTCTGACGCAATATAAACCAGAGTTTAGACAGCGGATCCATTATGAAATAAAAAACACAACAAATTAGCCTGTCATGCTTAGAATTCGAGAGGCAGCACGACCAACATGAGTTTTTGTGTTTTGGAAAAAGAAATGGAACCCTTTTGCAGAGGGGAACGATAATGAATTCCCCCAAATCAAGTTTGCCAGTGATTTTCAGGTGCATTGAATTAGTTTTCCAAAGCCAGTCAGCTGGGAGGGGTGGATGAATCTGGAAACAGCCTGTTTCCTTGTGACTAAATCAAGCCAATATCAAAAAGGACTCTTCCGTTTCTTTGGCTTTTTTCTCATTTTTCAATTTATCATGGTTTGTCATGAATTTTCTGATGTGAGCTTTCATTTTGAGGCTGGAATATGGAGTTCAAGACACGGAAGGAATGGTCTTTTTCAATCAGGGCACAGCTGTTGGCTTGCTCCAATTCTGGCTTTCTGTCATTGTTTTGGGTGCCTCAGCTGACTTTTGGTTTCTTGAGCGGCAATTTCCGAAATGATTTCTGGGTCTGAGTTGGTTTTGCCTTCTTCCTTCCCAAATTTTGTATTCTGACGCAATACAAACCAGAGTTTAGACAGCGGATCCATTATGAAATAAAAAACACAACAAATTAGCCTGTCATGCTTAGAATTCGAGAGGCAGCACGACCATCATGAGTTTTTGTGTTTTGGAAAAAGAAATGGAACCCTTTTGCAGAGGGGAACGATAATTAATTCCCCCAAATCAAGTTTGCCAGTGATTTTCAGGTGCATTGAATTAGTTTTCCAAAGCCAGTCAGCTGGGAGGGGTGGATGAATCTGGAAACAGCCTGTTTCCTTGTGACGAAATCAAGCCAATATCAAAAAGGACTCTTCCGTTTCTTTGGCTTTTTTCACATTTTTCGTATTCATCATGGTTTGTCATGAATTTTCTGATGTGAGCTTTCATTTTGAGGCTGGAATATGGAGTTCAAGACACGGAAGGAATGGTCTTTTTCAATCAGGGCACAGCTGTTGGCTTGCTCCAATTCTGGCTTTCTGTCATTGTTTTGGGTGCCTCAGCCGACTTTTGGTTTCTTGAGCGGCAATTTCCTCAATGATTTCTGGGTCTGAGTTGGTTTTGCCTTCTTCCTTCCCAAATTTTGTATTCTGACGCAATACAAACCAGAGTTTAGACAGCGGATCCATTATGAAATAAAAAACACAACAAATTAGCCTGTCATGCTTAGAATTCGAGAGGCAGCACGACCAACATGAGTTTTTGTGTTTTGGAAAAAGAAATGGAACCCTTTTGCAGAGGGGAACGATAATTAATTCCCCCAAATCAAGTTTGCCAGTGATTTTCAGGTGCATTGAATTAGTTTTCCAAAGCCAGTCAGCGGGGAGGGGTGGGTGAATCTGGAAACAGCCTGTTTCCTTGTGACTAAATCAAGCAATATCAAAAAGGACTCTTCCGTTTCTTTGGATTTTTTCACATTTTTCGTATTTATCATGGTTTGTCATGAATTTTCTGATGTGAGCTTTCATTTTGAGGCTGGAATATGGAGTTCAAGACACGGAAGGAATGGTCTTTTTCAATCAGGGCACAGCTGTTGGCTTGCTCCAATTCTGGCTTTCTGTCATTGTTTTGGGTGCCTCAGCCGACTTTTGGTTTCTTGAGCGGCAATTTCGTAAAGGATTTCTGGGTCTGAGTTGGTTTTGCCTTCTTCCTTCCCAAATTTTGTATTCTGACGCAATACAAACCAGAGTTTAGACAGCGGATCCATTATGAAATAAAAAACACAACAAATTAGCCTGTCATGCTTAGAATTCGAGAGGCAGCACGACCAACATGAGTTTTTGTGTTTTGGAAAAAGAAATGGAACCCTTTTGCAGAGGGGACCGATAATGAATTCCCCCAAATCAAGTTTGCCCCGATTTTCAGGTGCATTGAATTAGTTTTCCAAAGCCAGTCAGCGGGGAGGGGTGGGTGAATCTGGAAACAGCCTGTTTCCTTGTGACTAAATCAAGCCAATATCAAAAAGGACTCTTCCGTTTCTTTGGCTTTTTTCACAGTTTTCGTATTCATCATGGTTTGTCATGAATGTTCTGATGTGAGCTTTCATTTTGAGGCTGGAATATGGAGTTCAAGACATGGAAGGAATGGTCTTTTTCAATCAGGGCACAGCTGTTGGCTTGCTCCAATTCTGGCTTTCTGTCATTGTTTTGGGTGCCTCAGCCGACTTTTGGTTTCTTGAGCGGCAATTTCCTAAATGATTTCTGGGTCTGAGTTGGTTTTGCATTCTTCCTTCCCAAATTTTGTATTCTGACGCAATACAAACCAGAGTTTAGACAGCGGATCCATTATGAAATAAAAAACACAACAAATTAGCCTGTCATGCTTAGAATTCGAGAGGCAGCACGACCAACATGAGTTTTTGTGTTTTGGAAAAAGAAATGGAACACTTTAGCAGAGGGGAACGATAATTAATTCCCCCAAATCAAGTTTGCCAGTGATTTTCAGGTGCATTGAATTAGTTTTCCAAAGCCAGTCAGCGGGGAGGGGTGGGTGAATCTGGAAACAGCCTGTTTCCTTGTGACTAAATCAAGCCAATATCAAAAAGGACTCTTCCGTTTCTTTGGCTTTTTTCACAGTTTTCGTATTCATCATGGTTTGTCATGAATGTTCTGATGTGAGCTTTCATTTTGAGGCTGGAATATGGAGTTCAAGACACAGAAGGAATGGTCTTTTTCAATCAGGGCACAGCTGTTGGCTTGCTCCAATTCTGGCTTTCTGTCATTGTTTTGGGTGCCTCAGCCGACTTTTGGTTTCTTGAGCGTC
This sequence comes from Oryctolagus cuniculus, assembly GCF_051225735.1. Lineage (NCBI taxonomy): Eukaryota > Metazoa > Chordata > Mammalia > Lagomorpha > Leporidae > Oryctolagus > Oryctolagus cuniculus. The sequence continues at coordinate 87,622,996 of NC_142875.1, forward strand.
AATTTCCTAAATGATTTCTGGGTCTGAGTTGGTTTTGCCTTCTTCCTTCCCAAATTTTGTATTCTGACGCAATACAAACCAGAGTTTAGACAGCGCATCCATTATGAAATAAAAAACACAACAAATTAGCCTGTCATGCTTAGAATTCGAGAGGCAGCACGACCAACATGAGTTTTTGTGTTTTGGAAAAAGAAATGGAACCCTTTTGCAGAGGGGAACGATAATTAATTCCCCCAAATCAAGTTTGCCAGTGATTTTCAGGTGCATTGAATTAGTTTTCCAAAGCCAGTCAGCTGGGAGGGGTGGGTGAATCTGGAAACAGCCTGTTTCCTTGTGACTAAAGGAAGCCAATATCAAAAAGGACTCTTCCATTTCTTTGGCTTTTTTCACATTTTTCATATTTATCATGGCCTGTCATGAATTTTCTGATGTGAGCTTTCATTTTGAGGCTGGAATATGGAGTTCAAGACACAGAAGGAATGGTCTTTTTCAATCAGGGCACAGCTGTTGGCTTGCTCCAATTCTGGCTTTCTGTCATTGTTTTGGGTGCCTCAGCCGACTTTTGGTTTCTTGAGCGGCAATTTCCTAAATGATTTCTGGGTCTGAGTTGCTTTTGCCTTCTTCCTTCCCAAATTTTGTATTCTGACGCAATACAAACCAGAGTTTAGACAGCGGATCCATTATGAAATAAAAAACACAACAAATTAGCGTGTCATGCTTAGAATTCGAGAGGCAGCACGACCAACATGAGTTTTTGTGTTTTGGAAAAAGAAATGGAACCCTTTTGCAGAGGGGACCGATAATGAATTCCCCCAAATCAAGTTTGCCAGCGATTTTCAGGTGCATTGAATTAGTTTTCCAAAGCCAGTCAGCGGGGAGGGGTGGGTGAATCTGGAAACAGCCTGTTTCCTTGTGACTAAATCAAGCCAGTATCAAAAAGGACTCTTCCGTTTCTTTGGCTTTTTTCACAGTTTTCGTATTCATCATGGTTTGTCATGAATTTTCTGATGTGAGCTTTCATTTTGAGGCTGGAATATGGAGTTCAAGACACGGAAGGAATGGTCTTTTTCAATCAGGGCACAGCTGTTGGCTTGCTCCAATTCTGGCTTTCTGTCATTGTTTTGGGTGCCTCAGCCGAGTTTTGGTTTCTTGAGCGTCAATTTCCTAAATGATTTCTGGGTCTGAGTTGGTTTTGCCTTCTTCCTTCCCAAATTTTGTATTCTGATGCAATACAAAGAAGAGTTTAGACACCAGATCCATTATGAAATAAAAAACACAACAAATTAGCCTGTCATGCTTAGAATTCGAGAGGCAGCACGACCAACATGAGTTTTTGTGTTTTGCAAAAAGAAATGGAACCCTTTTGCAGAGGGGACCGATAATGAATTCCCCCAAATCAAGTTTGCCAGCGATTTTCAGGTGCATTGAATTAGTTTTCCAAAGCCAGTCAGCGGGGAGGGGTGGATGAATCTGGAAACAGCCTGTTTCCTTGGGACTAAATCAAGCCAATATCAAAAAGGTCTCTTCCGTTTCTTTGGCTTTTTTCACATTTTTCGTATTTATCATGGTTTGTCATGAATTTTCTGATGTGAGCTTTCATTTTGAGGCTGGAATATGGAGTTCAAGACACGGAAGGAATGGTCTTTTTCAATCAGGGCACAGCTGTTGGCTTGCTCCAATTCTGGCTTTCTGTCATTGTTTTGGGTGCCTCAGCCGACTTTTGGTTTCTTGAGCGGCAATTTCCTAAATGATTTCTGGGTCTGAGTTGGTTTTGCCTTCTTCCTTCCCAAATTTTGTATTCTGACGCAATACAAACCAGAGTTTAGACAGCGGATCCATTATGAAATAAAAAACACAACAAATTAGCCTGTCATGCTTAGAATTCGAGAGGCAGCACGACCAACATGAGTTTTTGTGTTTTGGAAAAAGAAATGGAACCCTTTTGCAGAGGGGACCGATAATGAATTCCCCCAAATCAAGTTTACCAGCGATTTTCAGGTGCATTGAATTAGTTTTCCAAAGCCAGTCAGCGGGGAGGGGTGGGTGAATCTGGAAACAGCCTGTTTCCTTGTGACTAAATCAAGCCAATATCAAAAAGGATTCTTCCGTTTCTTTGGCTTTTTTCACAGTTTTCATATTCATCATGGTTTGTCATGAATGTTCTGATGTGAGCTTTCATTTTGAGGCTGGAATATGGAGTTCAAGACACGGAAGGAATGGTCTTTTTCAATCAGGGCACAGCTGTTGGCTTGCTCCAATTCTGGCTTTCTGTCATTGTTTTGGGTGCCTCAGCCGACTTTTGGATTCTTGAGCGGCAATTTCCTAAATGATTTCTGGGTCTGAGTTGGTTTTGCCTTCTTCCTTCCCAAATTTTGTATTCTGACGCAATACAAACCAGAGTTTAGACAGCGGATCCATTATGAAATAAAAAACACAACAAATTAGCCTGTCATGCTAAGAATTCGAGAGGCAGCACGACCACCATGAGTTTTTGTGTTTTGGAAAAAGAAATGGAACCCTTTTGCAGAGGGGAACGATAATTAATTCCCCCAAATCAAGTTTGCCAGTGATTTTCAGGTGCATTGAATTAGTTTTCCAAAGCCAGTAAGCGGGGAGGGGTGGGTGAATCTGGAAACAGCCTGTTTCCTTGTGACTAAAGGAAGCCAATATCAAAAAGGACTCTTCCGTTTCTTTGGCTTTTTTCACATTTTTCGTATTTATCATGGCCTGTCATGAATTTTCTGATGTGAGCTTTCATTTTGAGGCTGGAATATGGAGTTCAAGACACAGAAGGAATGGTCTTTTTCAATCAGGGCACAGCTGTTGGCTTGCTCCAATTCTGGCTTTCTGTCATTGTTTTGGGTGCCTCAGCCGACTTTTGGTTTCTTGAGCGGCAATTTCCTAAATGATTTCTGGGTCTGAGTTGGTTTTGCCTTCTTCCTTCCCAAATTTTGTATTCTGACGCAATACAAACCAGAGTTTAGACAGCGGATCCATTATGAAATAAAAAACACAACAAATTAGCCTGTCATGCTTAGAATTCGAGAGGCAGCACGACCACCATGAGTTTTTGTGTTTTGGAAAAAGAAATGGAACCCTTTTGCAGAGGGGACCGATAATGAATTCCCCCAAATCAAGTTTGCCAGTGATTTTCAGGTGCATTGAATTAGTTTTCCAAAGCCAGTCAGCTGGGAGGGGTGGGTGAATCTGGAAACAGCCTGTTTCCTTGTGACTAAATCGAGCCAGTATCAAAAAGGACTCTTCCGTTTCTTTGGCTTTTTTCACATTTTTCGTATTCATCATGGTTTGTCATGAATTTTCTGATGTGAGCTTTCATTTTGAGGCTGGAATATGGAGTTCAAGACACGGAAGGAATGGTCTTTTTCAATCAGGGCACAGCTGTTGGCTTGCTCCAATTCTGGCTTTCTGTCATTGTTTTGGGTGCCTCAGCCGACTTTTGGTTTCTTGAGCGTCAATTTCCTAAATGATTTCTGGGTCTGAGTTGGTTTTGCCTTCTTCCTTCCCAAATTTTGTATTGTGATGCAATACTAAGAAGAGTTTAGACAGCGGATCCATTATGAAATAAAAAACACAACAAATTAACCTGTCATGCTTAGAATTCGAGAGGCAGCACGACCAACATGAGTTTTTGTGTTTTGGAAAAAGAAATGGAACCCTTTTGCAGAGGGGAACGATAATTAATTCCCCCAAATCAAGTTTGCCAGTGATTTTCAGGTGCATTGAATTAGTTTTCCAAAGCCAGTCAGCGGGGAGGGGTGGATGAATCTGGAAACAGCCTGTTTCCTTGTGACTAAATCAAGCCAATATCAAAAAGGTCTCTTCCATTTCTTTGGCTTTTTTCACATTTTTCGTATTCATCATGGTTTGTCATGAATTTTCTGATGTGAGCTTTCATTTTGAGGCTGGAATATGGAGTTCAAGACACGGAAGGAATGGTCTTTTTCAATCAGGGCACAGCTGTTGGCTTGCTCCAATTCTGGCTTTCTGTCATTGTTTTGGGTGCCTCAGCCGACTTTTGGTTTCTTGAGCGGCAATTTCCTAAATGATTTCTGGGTCTGAGTTGGCTTTGCCTTCTTCCTTCCCAAATTTTGTATTCTGACGCAACACAAAGAAGAGTTTAGACAGCGGATCCATTATGAAATAAAAAACACAACAAATTAGCCTGTCATGCTTAGAATTCGAGAGGCAGCACGACCAACATGAGTTTTTGTGTTTTGGAAAAAGAAATGGAACCCTCTTGCAGAGGGGAACGATAATGAATTCCCCCAAATCAAGTTTGCCAGTGATTTTCAGGTGCATTGAATTAGTTTTCCAAAGCCAGTCAGCGGGGAGGTGTGGGTGAATCTGGAAACAGCCTGTTTCCTTGTGACTAAATTAAGCCAATATCAAAAAGGACTCTTCCATTTCTTTGGCTTTTTTCACATTTTTCGTATTTATCATGGTTTGTCATGAATTTTCTGATGTCAGCTTTCATTTTGAGGCTGGAATATGGAGTTCAAGACACAGAAGGAATGGTCTTTTTCATTCAGGGCACAGCTGTTGGCTTGCTCCAATTCTGGCTTTCTGTCATTGTTGTGGGTGCCTCAGCCGACTTTTGGTTTCTTGAGCGGCAATTTCCTAAATGATTTCTGGGTCTGAGTTGGTTTTGCCTTCTTCCTTCCCAAATTTTGTATTCTGACGCAATACAAACCAGCGTTTAGAAACCAGATCCATTATGAAATAAAAAACACAAAAATTATTGTGTCATGCTTAGAATTCGAGAGGCAGCACGACCAACATGAGTTTTTGTGTTTTGGAAAAAGAAATGGAACCCTTTTGCAGAGGGGAACGATAATTAATTCCCCCAAATCAAGTTTACCAGCGATTTTCAGGTGCATTGAAATAGTTTTCCAAAGCCAGTCAGCTGGGAGGGGTGGATGAATCTGGAAACAGCCTGTTTCCTTGGGACTAAATCAAGCCAATATCAAAAAGGACTCTTCCGTTTCTTTGGCTTTTTTCACAGTTTTCGTATTCATCATGGTTTGTCATGAATGTTCTGATGTGAGCTTTCATTTTGAGGCTGGAATATGGAGTTCAAGACACGGAAGGAATGGTCTTTTTCAATCAGGGCACAGCTGTTGGCTTGCTCCAATTCTGGCTTTCTGTCATTGTTTTGGGTGCCTCAGCCGACTTTTGGTTTCTTGAGCGGCAATTTCCTAAATGATTTCTGGGTCTGAGTTGGTTTTGCCTTCTTCCTTCCCAAATTTTGTATTCTGACGCAATACAAACCAGAGTTTAGACAGCGGATCCATTATGAAATAAAAAACACAACAAATTAGCCTGTCATGCTTAGAATTCGAGAGGCAGCACGACCAACATGAGTTTTTGTGTTTTGGAAAAAGAAATGGAACCCTTTTGCAGAGGGGAACGATAATGAATTCCCCCAAATCAAGTTTGCCAGCGATTTTCAGGTGCATTGAATTAGTTTTCCAAAGCCAGTCAGCTGGGAGGGGTGGATGAATCTGGAAACAGCCTGTTTCCTTGGGACTAAATCAAGCCAATATCAAAAAGTACCCTTCCATTTCTTTGGCTTTTTTCACATTTTTCGTATTCATCATGGTTTGTCATGAATTTTCTGATGTCAGCTTTCATTTTGAGGCTGGAATATGGAGTTCAAGACACGGAAGGAATGGTCTTTTTCAATCAGGGCACAGCTGTTGGCTTGCTCCAATTCTGGCTTTCTGTCATTGTTTTGGGTGCCTCAGCCGAGTTTTGGTTTCTTGAGCGGCAATTTCCTAAATGATTCCTGGGTCTGAGTTGGTTTTGCCTTCTTCCTTCCCAAATTTTGTATTCTGACGCAATACAAACCAGAGTTTAGACAGCGGATCCATTATGAAATAAAAAACACAACAAATTAGCGTGTCATGCTTAGAATTCTAGAGGCAACACGACCAACATGAGTTTTTGTGTTTTGCAAAAAGAAATGGAACCCTTTTGCAGAGGGGAACGATAATGAATTCCCCCAAATCAAGTTTGCCAGCGATTTTCAGGTGCATTGAATTAGTTTTCCAAAGCCAGTCAGCTGGGAGGGGTGGGTGAATCTGGAAACAGCCTGTTTCCTTGGGACTAAATCAAGCCAATATCAAAAAGGACTCTTCCATTTCTTTGGCTTTTTTCACATTTTTCGTATTCATCATGGTTTGTCATGAATTTTCTGATGTGAGCTTTCATTTTGAGGCTGGAATATGGAGTTCAAGACACGGAAGGAATGGTCTTTTTCAATCAGGGCACAGCTGTTGGGTTGCTCCAATTCTGGCTTTCTGTCATTGTTTTGGGTGCCTCAGCCGACTTTTGGTTTCTTGAGCGGCAATTTCCTAAATGATTTCTGGGTCTGAGTTGGTTTTCCTTCTTCCTTCCCAAATTTTGTATTCTGATGCAATACAAACCAGAGTTTAGACAGCAGATCCATTATGAAATAAAAAACACAACAAATTAGCCTGTCATGCTTAGAATTCGAGAGGCAGCACGACCAACATGAGTTTTTGTGTTTTGCAAAAAGAAATGGAACCCTCTTGCAGAGGGGACCGATAATGAATTCCCCCAAATCAAGTTTGCCAGCGATTTTCAGGTGCATTTTATTAGTTTTCCAAAGCCAGTCAGCTGGGAGGGGTGGATGAATCTGGAAACAGCCTGTTTCCTTGTGACTAAATCAAGCCAATATCAAAAAGGACTCTTCCATTTCTTTGGCTTTCTTCACAATTTTCGTATTCATCATGGTTTGTCATGAATTTTCTGATGTGAGCTTTCATTTTGAGGCTGGAATATGGAGTTCAAGACACGGAAGGAATGGTCTTTTTCAATCAGGGCACAGCTGTTGGCTTGCTCCAATTCTGGCTTTCTGTCATTGTTTTGGGTGCCTCAGCCGACTTTTGGTTTCTTGAGCGGCAATTTCCTAAATGATTTCTGGGTCTGAGTTGGTTTTGCCTTCACCTTCCCAAATTTTGTATTCTGATGCAATACAAACCAGAGTTTAGACACCAGATCCATTATGAAATAAAAAACACAACAAATTAGTGTGTCATGCTTAGAATTCGAGAAGCAGCATGACCAACATGAGTTTTTGTGTTTTGGAAAAAGAAATGGAACCCTTTTGCAGAGGGGAACCATCTTTAATACCCCAAATCAAGTTTGCCAGCGATTTTCAGGTGCATTGAATTAGTTTTCCATAGCCAGTCAGCTGGGAGGGGTAGATGAATCTGGAAACAGCCAGTTTCCTTGTGACTAAATCAAGCCAATATCAAAAAGGACTCTTCCATTTCTTTGGGTTTTTTCACATTTTTCATATTCATCATGGATTGTCATGAATTTTCTGATGTGAGCTTTCATTTTGAGGCTGGAATATGGAGTTCAAGACACGGAAGGAATGGTCTTTTTCAATCAGGGCACAGCTGTTGGCTTGCTCCAATTCTGGCTTTCTGTCATTGTTGTGGGTGCCTCAGCCAACTTTTGGTTTCTTGATCGTCAATTTCCTAAATGATTTCTGGGTCTGAGTTGGTTTTGCCTTCTTCCTTCCCAAATTTTGTATTCTGACGCAATACAAACCAGAGTTTAGACAGCGCATCCATTATGAAATAAAAAACACAACAAATTAGCCTGTCATGCTTAGAATTCGAGAGGCAGCACGACCAACATGAGTTTTTGTGTTTTGGAAAAAGAAATGGAACCCTTTTGCAGAGGGGAACGATAATTAATTCCCCCAAATCAAGTTTACCAGCGATTTTCAGGTGCATTGAATTAGTTTTCCAAAGCCAGTCAGCTGGGAGGGGTGGATGAATCTGGAAACAGCCTGTTTCCTTGTGACTAAATCAAGCCAATATCAAAAAGGACTCTTCCATTTCTTTGGCTTTTTTCACAATTTTCGTATTCATCATGGTTTGTCATGAATTTTCTGATGTGAGCTTTCATTTTGAGGCTGGAATATGGAGTTCAAGACACGGAAGGAATGGTCTTTTTCAATCAGGGCACAGCTGTTGGCTTGCTCCAATTCTGGCTTTCTGTCATTGTTGTGGGTGCCTCAGCCGACTTTTGGTTTCTTGAGCGGCAATTTCCTAAATGATTTCTGGGTCTGAGTTGGTTTTGCCTTCTTCCTTCCCAAATTTTGTATTCTGACGCAATACAAAGAAGAGTTTAGACAGTGGATTCATTATGAAATAAAAAACACAAAATTAGTCTGTCATGCTTAGAATTCGAGAGGCAACACGACCAACATGAGTTTTTGTGTTTTGCAAAAAGAAATGGAACCCTTTTGCAGAGGGGAACGATAATGAATTCCCCCAAATCAAGTTTGCCAGCGATTTTCAGGTGCATTGAATTAGTTTTCCAAAGCCAGTCAGCTGGGAGGGGTGGATGAATCTGGAAACAGCCTGTTTCCTTGGGACTAAATCAAGCCAATATCAAAAAGGACTCTTCCGTTTCTTTGGCTTTTTTCACATTTTGCGTATTCATCATGGTTTGTCATGAATTTTCTGATGTGAGCTTTCATTTTGAGGCTGGAATATGGAGTTCAAGACACGGAAGGAATGGTCTTTTTCAATCAGGGCACAGCTGTTGGCTTGCTCCAATTCTGGCTTTCTGTCATTGTTTTGGGTGCCTCAGCCGACTTTTGGTTTCTTGAGCGGCAATTTCCTAAATGATTTCTGGGTCTGAGTTGGTTTTGCCTTCTTCCTTCCCAAATTTTGTATTCTGACGCAACACAAAGAAGAGTTTAGACAGCGGATCCATTATGAAATAAAAAACACAACAAATTAGCCTGTCATGCTTAGAATTCGAGAGGCAGCACGACCAACATGAGTTTTTGTGTTTTGGAAAAAGAAATGGAACCTTTTGCAGAGGGGACCGATAATGAATTCCCCCAAATCAAGTTTGCCAGCGATTTTCAGGTGCATTGAATTAGTTTTCCAAAGCCAGTCAGCTGGGAGGGGTGGATGAATCTGGAAACAGCCTGTTTCCTTGTGACTAAATCAAGCCAATATCAAAAAGGACTCTTCCGTTTCTTTGGCTTTTTTCACAGTTTTCGTATTCATCATGGTTTGTAATGAATGTTCTGATGTGAGCTTTCATTTTGAGGCTGGAATATGGAGTTCAAGACACGGAAGGAATGGTCTTTTTCAATCAGGGCACAGCTGTTGGCTTGCTCCAATTCTGGCTTTCTGTCATTGTTGTGGGTGCCTCAGCCGACTTTTGGTTTCTTGAGCGGCAATTTCCTAAATGATTTCTGGGTCTGAGTTGGTTTTGCCTTCTTCCTTCCCAAATTTTGTATTCTGACGCAACACAAAGAAGAGTTTAGACAGCAGATCCATTATGAAATAAAAAACACAACAAATTAGCCTGTCATGCTTAGAATTCGAGAGGCAGCACGACCAACATGAGTTTTTGTGTTTTGGAAAAAGAAATGGAACCCTTTTGCAGAGGGGACCGATAATGAATTCCCCCAAATCAAGTTTGCCAGCGATTTTCAGGTGCATTGAATTAGTTTTCCAAAGCCAGTCAGCTGGGAGGGGTGGGTGAATCTGGAAACAGCCTGTTTCCTTGGGACTAAATCAAGCCAATATCAAAAAGGACTCTTCCATTTCTTTGGCTTTTTTCACATTTTTCGTATTCATCATGGTTTGTCATGAATTTTCTGATGTGAGCTTTCATTTTGAGGCTGGAATATGGAGTTCAAGACACGGAAGGAATGGTCTTTTTCAATCAGGGCACAGCTGTTGGGTTGCTCCAATTCTGGCTTTCTGTCATTGTTTTGGGTGCCTCAGCCGACTTTTGGTTTCTTGAGCGGCAATTTCCTAAATGATTTCTGGGTCTGAGTTGGTTTTCCTTCTTCCTTCCCAAATTTTGTATTCTGATGCAATACAAACCAGAGTTTAGACAGCAGATCCATTATGAAATAAAAAACACAACAAATTAGCCTGTCATGCTTAGAATTCGAGAGGCAGCACGACCAACATGAGTTTTTGTGTTTTGCAAAAAGAAATGGAACCCTCTTGCAGAGGGGACCGATAATGAATTCCCCCAAATCAAGTTTGCCAGCGATTTTCAGGTGCATTTTATTAGTTTTCCAAAGCCAGTCAGCTGGGAGGGGTGGATGAATCTGGAAACAGCCTGTTTCCTTGTGACTAAATCAAGCCAATATCAAAAAGGACTCTTCCGTTTCTTTGGCTTTCTTCACATTTTTCGTATTCATCATGGTTTGTCATGAATTTTCTGATGTGAGCTTTCATTTTGAGGCTGGAATATGGAGTTCAAGACACGGAAGGAATGGTCTTTTTCAATCAGGGCACAGCTGTTGGCTTGCTCCAATTCTGGCTTTCTGTCATTGTTTTGGGTGCCTCAGCCGACTTTTGGTTTCTTGAGCGGCAATTTCCTAAATGATTTCTGGGTCTGAGTTGGTTTTGCCTTCACCTTCCCAAATTTTGTATTCTGATGCAATACAAACCAGAGTTTAGACACCAGATCCATTATGAAATAAAAAACACAACAAATTAGTGTGTCATGCTTAGAATTCGAGAAGCAGCATGACCAACATGAGTTTTTGTGTTTTGGAAAAAGAAATGGAACCCTTTTGCAGAGGGGAACCATCTTTAATACCCCAAATCAAGTTTGCCAGCGATTTTCAGGTGCATTGAATTAGTTTTCCATAGCCAGTCAGCTGGGAGGGGTAGATGAATCTGGAAACAGCCAGTTTCCTTGTGACTAAATCAAGCCAATATCAAAAACTACTCTTCCATTTCTTTGGCTTTTTTCACATTTTTCATATTCATCATGGATTGTCATGAATTTTCTGATGTGAGCTTTCATTTTGAGGCTGGAATATGGAGTTCAAGACACGGAAGGAATGGTCTTTTTCAATCAGGGCACAGCTGTTGGCTTGCTCCAATTCTGGCTTTCTGTCATTGTTGTGGGTGCCTCAGCCGACTTTTGGTTTCTTGATCGTCAATTTCCTAAATGATTTCTGGGTCTGAGTTGGTTTTGCCTTCTTCCTTCCCAAATTTTGTATTCTGACGCAATACAAAGAAGAGTTTAGACAGCGCATCCATTATGAAATAAAAAACACAACAAATTAGCCTGTCATGCTTAGAATTCGAGAGGCAGCACGACCAACATGAGTTTTTGTGTTTTGGAAAAAGAAATGGAACCCTTTTGCAGAGGGGAACGATAATTAATTCCCCCAAATCAAGTTTGCCAGCGATTTTCAGGTGCATTGAATTAGTTTTCCAAAGCCAGTCAGCTGGGAGGGGTGGATGAATCTGGAAACAGCCTGTTTCCTTGTGACTAAATCAAACCAATATCAAAAAGTACCCTTCCATTTCTTTGGCTTTTTTCACAATTTTCGTATTCATCATGGTTTGTCATGAATTTTCTGATGTGAGCTTTCATTTTGAGGCTGGAATATGGAGTTCAAGACACGGAAGGAATGGTCTTTTTCAATCAGGGCACAGCTGTTGGCTTGCTCCAATTCTGGCTTTCTGTCATTGTTGTGGGTGCCTCAGCCGACTTTTGGTTTCTTGAGCGGCAATTTCCTAAATGATTTCTGGGTCTGAGTTGGTTTTGCCTTCTTCCTTCCCAAATTTTGTATTCTGACGCAATACAAACCAGAGTTTACACAGCGGATCCATTATGAAATAAAAAACACAACAAATTAGCGTGTCATGCTTAGAATTCTAGAGGCAACACGACCAACATGAGTTTTTGTGTTTCCAAAAAGAAATGGAACCCTTTTGCAGAGGGGAACGATAATGAATTCCCCCAAATCAAGTTTGCCAGCGATTTTCAGGTGCATTGAATTAGTTTTCCAAAGCCAGTCAGCTGGGAGGGGTGGGTGAATCTGGAAACAGCCTGTTTCCTTGGGACTAAATCAAGCCAATATCAAAAAGGACTCTTCCATTTCTTTGGGTTTTTTCACATTTTTCGTATTCATCATGGTTTGTCATGAATTTTCTGATGTGAGCTTTCATTTTGAGGCTGGAATATGGAGTTCAAGACACGGAAGGAATGGTCTTTTTCAATCAGGGCACAGCTGTTGGGTTGCTCCAATTCTGGCTTTCTGTCATCGTTTTGGGTGCCTCAGCCGACTTTTGGTTTCTTGAGCGGCAATTTCCTAAATGATTTCTGGGTCTGAGTTGGTTTTCCTTCTTCCTTCCCAAATTTTGTATTCTGATGCAATACAAACCAGAGTTTAGACAGCAGATCCATTATGAAATAAAAAACACAACAAATTAGCCTGTCATGCTTAGAATTCGAGAGGCAGCACGACCAACATGAGTTTTTGTGTTTTGCAAAAAGAAATGGAACCCTCTTGCAGAGGGGACCGATAATGAATTCCCCCAAATCAAGTTTAGCAGCGATTTTCAGGTGCATTTTATTAGTTTTCCAAAGCCAGTCAGCTGGGAGGGGTGGAGGAATCTGGAAACAGCCTGTTTCCTTGTGACTAAATCAAGCCAATATCAAAAAGGACTCTTCCGTTTCTTTGGCTTTCTTCACATTTTTCGTATTCATCATGGTTTGTCATGAATTTTCTGATGTGAGCTTTCATTTTGAGGCTGGAATATGGAGTTCAAGACACGGAAGGAATGGTCTTTTTCAATCAGGGCACAGCTGTTGGCTTGCTCCAATTCTGGCTTTCTGTCATTGTTTTGGGTGCCTCAGCCGACTTTTGGTTTCTTGAGCGGCAATTTCCTAAATGATTTCTGGGTCTGAGTTGGTTTTGCCTTCACCTTCCCAAATTTTGTATTCTGATGCAATACAAACCAGAGTTTAGACACCAGTTCCATTATGAAATAAAAAACACAACAAATTAGTGTGTCATGCTTAGAATTCGAGAAGCAGCATGACCAACATGAGTTTTTGTGTTTTGGAAAAAGAAATGGAACCCTTTTGCAGAGGGGAACCATCTTTAATACCCCAAATCAAGTTTGCCAGCGATTTTCAGGTGCATTGAATTAGTTTTCCATAGCCAGTCAGCTGGGAGGGGTAGATGAATCTGGAAACAGCCAGTTTCCTTGTGACTAAATCAAGCCAATATCAAAAACTACTCTTCCATTTCTTTGGCTTTTTTCACATTTTTCGTATTCATCATGGATTGTCATGAATTTTCTGATGTGAGCTTTCATTTTGAGGCTGGAATATGGAGTTCAAGACACGGAAGGAATGGTCTTTTTCAATCAGGGCACAGCTGTTGGCTTGCTCCAATTCTGGCTTTCTGTCATTGTTGTGGGTGCCTCAGCCGACTTTTGGTTTCTTGATCGTCAATTTCCTAAATGATTTCTGGGTCTGAGTTGGTTTTGCCTTCTTCCTTCCCAAATTTTGTATTCTGACGCAATACAAAGAAGAGTTTAGACAGCGCATCCATTATGAAATAAAAAACACAACAAATTAGCCTGTCATGCTTAGAATTCGAGAGGCAGCACGACCAACATGAGTTTTTGTGTTTTGGAAAAAGAAATGGAACCCTTTTGCAGAGGGGAACGATAATTAATTCCCCCAAATCAAGTTTACCAGCGATTTTCAGGTGCATTGAATTAGTTTTCCAAAGCCAGTCAGCTGGGAGGGGTGGATGAATCTGGAAACAGCCTGTTTCCTTGTGACTAAATCAAGCCAATATCAAAAAGGACTCTTCCATTTCTTTGGCTTTTTTCACAATTTTCGTATTCATCATGGTTTGTCATGAATTTTCTGATGTGAGCTTTCATTTTGAGGCTGGAATATGGAGTTCAAGACACGGAAGGAATGGTCTTTTTCAATCAGGGCACAGCTGTTGGCTTGCTCCAATTCTGGCTTTCTGTCATTGTTGTGGGTGCCTCAGCCGACTTTTGGTTTCTTGAGCGGCAATTTCCGAAATGATTTCTGGGTCTGAGTTGGTTTTGCCTTCTTCCTTCCCAAATTTTGTATTCTGACGCAATACAAAGAAGTGTTTAGACAGCGGATTCATTATGAAATAAAAAACACAAAATTAGTCTGTCATGCTTAGAATTCGAGAGGCAACACGACCAACATGAGTTTTTGTGTTTTGCAAAAAGAAATGGAACCCTTTTGCAGAGGGGAACGATAATGAATTCCCCCAAATCAAGTTTGCCAGCGATTTTCAGGTGCATTGAATTAGTTTTCCAAAGCCAGTCAGCTGGGAGGGGTGGATGAATCTGGAAACAGCCTGTTTCCTTGGGACTAAATCAAGCCAATATCAAAAAGGACTCTTCCGTTTCTTTGGCTTTTTTCACATTTTGCGTATTCATCATGGTTTGTCATGAATTTTCTGATGTGAGCTTTCATTTTGAGGCTGGAATATGGAGTTCAAGACACGGAAGGAATGGTCTTTTTCAATCAGGGCACAGCTGTTGGCTTGCTCCAATTCTGGCTTTCTGTCATTGTTTTGGGTGCCTCAGCCGACTTTTGGTTTCTTGAGCGGCAATTTCCTAAATGATTTCTGGGTCTGAGTTGGTTTTGCCTTCTTCCTTCCCAAATTTTGTATTCTGACGCAACACAAAGAAGAGTTTAGACAGCGGATCCATTATGAAATAAAAAACACAACAAATTAGCCTGTCATGCTTAGAATTCGAGAGGCAGCACGACCAACATGAGTTTTTGTGTTTTGGAAAAAGAAATGGAACCCTTTTGCAGAGGGGACCGATAATGAATTCCCCCAAATCAAGTTTACCAGCGATTTTCAGGTGCATTGAATTAGTTTTCCAAAGCCAGTCAGCTGGGAGGGGTGGATGAATCTGGAAACAGCCTGTTTCCTTGGGACTAAATCAAGCCAATATCAAAAGGACTCTTCCGTTTCTTTGGCTTTCTTCACATTTTTCGTATTTATCATGGTTTGTCATGAATTTTCTGATGTGAGCTTTCATTTTGAGGCTGGAATATGGAGTTCAAGACACGGAAGGAATGGTCTGTTTCAATCAGGGCACAGCTGTTGGCTTGCTCCAATTCTGGCTTTCTGTCATTGTTTTGGGTGCCTCAGCCGACTTTTGGTTTCTTGAGCGGCAATTTCCTAAATGATTTCTGGGTCTGAGTTGGTTTTGCCTTCTTCCTTCCCTAATTTTGTATTCTGACGCAATACAAAGAAGAGTTTAGACAGCGGATTCATTATGAAATAAAAAACACAAAATTAGTCTGTCATGCTTAGAATTCGAGAGGCAACACGACCAACATGAGTTTTTGTGTTTTGCAAAAAGAAATGGAACCCTTTTGCAGAGGGGAACGATAATTAATTCCCCCAAATCAAGTTTGCCAGCGATTTTCAGGTGCATTGAATTAGTTTTCCAAAGCCAGTCAGCTGGGAGGGGTGGATGAATCTGGAAACAGCCTGTTTTCTTGTGACTAAATCAAGCCAATATCAAAAAGGACTCTTCCGTTTCTTTGGCTTTCTTCACATTTTTCGTATTCATCATGGTTTGTCATGAATTTTCTGATGTGAGCTTTCATTTTGAGGCTGGAATATGGAGTTCAAGACACGGAAGGAATGGTCTTTTTCAATCAGGGCACAGCTGTTGGCTTGCTCCAATTCTGGCTTTCTGTCATTGTTTTGGGTGCCTCAGCCGACTTTTGGTTTCTTGAGCGGCAATTTCCTAAATGATTTCTGGGTCTGAGTTGGTTTTGCCTTCTTCCTTCCCTAATTTTGTATTCTGACGCAATACAAAGAAGAGTTTAGACAGCGGATTCATTATGAAATAAAAAACACAAAATTAGTCTGTCATGCTTAGAATTCGAGAGGCAACACGACCAACATGAGTTTTTGTGTTTTGCAAAAAGAAATGGAACCCTTTTGCAGAGGGGAACGATAATTAATTCCCCCAAATCAAGTTTGCCAGCGATTTTCAGGTGCATTGAATTAGTTTTCCAAAGCCAGTCAGCTGGGAGGGGTGGATGAATCTGGAAACAGCCTGTTTCCTTGTGACTAAATCAAGCCAATATCAAAAAGGACTCTTCCGTTTCTTTGGCTTTTTTCACATTTTGCGTATTCATCATGGTTTGTCATGAATTTTCTGATGTGAGCTTTCATTTTGAGGCTGGAATATGGAGTTCAAGACACGGAAGGAATGGTCTTTTTCAATCAGGGCACAGCTGTTGGCTTGCTCCAATTCTGGCTTTCTGTCATTGTTGTGGGTGCCTCAGCCGACTTTTGGTTTCTTGAGCGGCAATTTCCTAAATGATTTCTGGGTCTGAGTTGGTTTTGCCTTCTTCCTTCCCAAATTTTGTATTCTGACGCAACACAAAGAAGAGTTTAGACAGCGGATCCATTATGAAATAAAAAACACAACAAATTAGCCTGTCATGCTTAGAATTCGAGAGGCAGCACGACCAACATGAGTTTTTGTGTTTTGGAAAAAGAAATGGAACCCTTTTGCAGAGGGGACCGATAATGAATTCCCCCAAATCAAGTTTGCCAGCGATTTTCAGGTGCATTGAATTAGTTTTCCAAAGCCAGTCAGCTGGGAGGGGTGGATGAATCTGGAAACAGCCTGTTTCCTTGGGACTAAATCAAGCCAATATCAAAAAGGACTCTTCCATTTCTTTGGCTTTTTTCACATTTTTCGTATTCATCATGGTTTGTCATGAATGTTCTGATGTGAGCTTTCATTTTGAGGCTGGAATATGGAGTTCAAGACACGGAAGGAATGGTCTTTTTCAATCAGGGCACAGCTGTTGGCTTGCTCCAATTCTGGCTTTCTGTCATTGTTGTGGGTGCCTCAGCCGACTTTTGGTTTCTTGAGCGGCAATTTCCTAAATGATTTCTGGGTCTGAGTTGGTTTTGCCTTCTTCCTTCCCAAATTTTGTATTCTGACGCAATACAAACCAGAGTTTAGACAGCGGATCCATTATGAAATAAAAAACACAACAAATTAGCCTGTCATGCTTAGAATTCGAGAGGCAGCACGACCAACATGAGTTTTTGTGTTTTGGAAAAAGAAATGGAACCCTTTTGCAGAGGGGAACGATAATGAATTCCCCCAAATCAAGTTTGCCAGTGATTTTCAGGTGCATTGAATTAGTTTTCCAAAGCCAGTCAGCTGGGAGGGGTGGATGAATCTGGAAACAGCCTGTTTCCTTGTGACTAAATCACGCCAATATCGAAAAGTACCCTTCCATTTCTTTGGCTTTTTTCACATTTTTCGTATTCATCATGGTTTGTCATGAATTTTCTGATGTGAGCTTTCATTTTGAGGCTGGAATATGGAGTTCAAGACACGGAAGGAATGGTCTTTTTCAATCAGGGCACAGCTGTTGGCTTGCTCCAATTCTGGCTTTCTGTCATTGTTGTGGGTGCCTCAGCCGACTTTTGGTTTCTTGAGCGGCAATTTCCTAAATGATTTCTGGGTCTGAGTTGGTTTTGCCTTCTTCCTTCCCAAATTTTGTATTCTGACGCAATACAAACCAGAGTTTAGACAGCGGATCCATTATGAAATACAAAACACAACAAATTAGCCTGTCATGCTTAGAATTCGAGAGGCTGCACGACCAACATGAGTTTTTGTGTTTTGGGAAAAGAAATGGAACCCTTTTGCAGAGGGGACCGATAATGAATTCCCCCAAATCAAGTTTGCCAGCGATTTTCAGGTGCATTGAATTAGTTTTCCAAAGCCAGTCAGCTGGGAGGGGTGGATGAATCTGGAAACAGCCTGTTTCCTTGGGACTAAATCAAGCCAATATCAAAAAGGACTCTTCCGTTTCTTTGGCTTTTTTCACATTTTTCGTATTTATCATGGTTTGTCATGAATTTTCTGATGTGAGCTTTCATTTTGAGGCTGGAATATGGAATTCAAGACACGGAAGGAATGGTCTTTTTCAATCAGGGCACAGCTGTTGGCTTGCTCCAATTCTGGCTTTCTGTCATTGTTATGGGTGCCTCAGCCAACTTTTGGTTTCTTGAGCGGCAATTTCCTAAATGATTTCTGGGTCTGAGTTGGTTTTGCCTTCTTCCTTCCCAAATTTTGTATTCTGACGCAATACAAACCAGAGTTTAGACAGCGGATCCATTATGAAATAAAAAACACAACAAATTAGCCTGTCATGCTTAGAATTCGAGAGGCAGCACGACCACCATGAGTTTTTGTGTTTTGCAAAAAGAAATGGAACCCTTTTGCAGAGGGGACCGATAATGAATTCCCCCAAATCAAGTTTGCCAGCGATTTTCAGGTGCATTGAATTAGTTTTCCAAAGCCAGTCAGCTGGGAGGGGTGGATGAATCTGGAAACAGCCTGTTTCCTTGTGACTAAATCAAGCCAATATCAAAAAGGACTCTTCCGTTTCTTTGGCTTTTTTCACAGTTTTCGTATTCCTCATGGTTTGTCATGAATTTTCTGATGTGAGCTTTCATTTTGAGGCTGGAATATGGAGTTCAAGACACGGAAGGAATGGTCTTTTTCAATCAGGGCACAGCTGTTGGCTTGCTCCAATTCTGGCTTTCTGTCATTGTTTTGGGTGCCTCAGCCGACTTTTGGTTTCTTGCGCGGCAATTTCCTAGATGATTTCTGGGTCTGAGTTGGTTTTGCCTTCTTCCTTCCCAAATTTTGTATTCTGACGCAATACAAACCAGAGTTTAGACAGCGGATCCATTATGAAATAAAAAACACAACAAATTAGCCTGTCATGCTTAGAATTCGAGAGGCAGCATGACCAACATGAGTTTTTGTGTTTTGGGAAAAGAAATGGAACCCTTTTGCAGAGGGGAACGATAATTAATTCCCCCAAATCAAGTTTGCCAGCGATTTTCAGGTGCATTGAATTAGTTTTCCAAAGCCAGTCAGCTGGGAGGGGTGGATGAATCTGGAAACAGCCTGTTTCCTTGCGACTAAATCAAGCCAATATCAAATAGGACTCTTCCGTTTCTTTGGCTTTTTTCACATTTTGCGTATTCATCATGGTTTGTCATGAATTTTCTGATGTGAGCTTTCATTTTGAGGCTGGAATATGGAGTTCAAGACACGGAAGGAATGGTCTTTTTCAATCAGGGCACAGCTGTTGGCTTGCTCCAATTCTGGCTTTCTGTCATTGTTATGGGTGCCTCAGCCGACTTTTGGTTTCTTGAGCGGCAATTTCCTAAATGATTTCTGGGTCTGAGTTGGTTTTGCCTTCTTCCTTCCCAAATTTTGTATTCTGACGCAATACAAACCAGAGTTTAGACAGCGGATCCATTATGAAATAAAAAACACAATGAATTAGGCTGTCATGCTTAGAATTCGAGAGGCAGCACGACCACCATGAGTTTTTGTGTTTTGGAAAAAGAAATGGAACCCTTTTGCAGAGGGGACCGATAATTAATTCCCCCAAATCAAGTTTGCCAGCGATTTTCAGGTGCATTGAATTAGTTTTCCAAAGCCAGTCAGCTGGGAGGGGTGGATGAATCTGGAAACAGCCTGTTTCCTTGTGACTAAATCAAGCCAATATCAAAAAGGACTCTTCCGTTTCTATGGCTTTTTTCACATTTTTCGTATTCATCATGGTTTGTCATGAATTTTCTGATGTGAGCTTTCATTTTGAGGCTGGAATATAGAGTTCAAGACACGGAAGGAATGTTCTTTTTCAATCAGGGCACAGCTGTTGGCTTGCTCCAATTCTGGCTTTCTGTCATTGTTATGGGTGCCTCAGCCGACTTTTGGTTTCTTGAGCGGCAATTTCCTAAATGATTTCTGGGTCTGAGTTGGTTTTGCCTTCTTCCTTCCCAAATTTTGTATTCTGACGCAATACAAACCAGAGTTTAGACAGCGGATCCATTATGAAATAAAAAACACAACAAATTAGCCTGTCATGCTTAGAATTCGAGAGGCAGCACGACCACCATGAGTTTTTGTGTTTTGGGAAAAGAAATGGAACCCTTTTGCAGAGGGGAACCATCTTTAATACCCCAAATCAAGTTTGCCAGCGATTTTCAGGTGCATTGAATTAGTTTTCCAAAGCCAGTCAGCTGGGAGAGGTGGATGAATCTGGAAACAGCCTGTTTCCTTGGGACTAAATCAAGCCAATATCAAAAAGGACTCTTCCGTTTCTTTGGCTTTTTTCACATTTTGCGTATTCATCATGGTTTGTCATGAATTTTCTGATGTGAGCTTTCATTTTGAGGCTGGAATATGGAGTTCAAGACACGGAAGGAATGGTCTTTTTCAATCAGGGCACAGCTGTTGGCTTGCTCCAATTCTGGCTTTCTGTCATTGTTGTAGGTGCCTCAGCCGACTTTTGGTTTCTTGAGCGGCAATTTCCTAAATGATTTCTGGGTCTGAGTTGGTTTTGCCTTCTTCCTTCCCAAATTTTGTATTCTGACGCAATACAACCAGAGTTTAGACAGCGGATCCATTGTGAAATAAAAAACACAACAAATTAGCGTGTCATGCTTAGAATTCGAGAGGCTGCACGACCAACATGAGTTTTTGTGTTTTGGAAAAAGAAATGGAACCCTTTTGCAGAGGGGACCGATAATGAATTCCCCCAAATCAAGTTTGCCAGCGATTTTCAGGTGCATTGAATTAGTTTTCCAAAGCCAGTCAGCTGGGAGGGGTGGATGAATCTGGAAACAGCCTGTTTCCTTGGGACTAAATCAAGCCAATATCAAAAAGGACTCTTCCGTTTCTTTGGCTTTTTTCACAGTTTTCATATTTATCATGGCTTGTCATGAATTTTCTGATGTGAGCTTTCATTTTGAGGCTGGAATATGGAGTTCAAGACACGGAAGGAATGGTCTTTTTCAATCAGGGCACAGCTGTTGGCTTGCTCCAATTCTGGCTTTCTGTCATTGTTGTGGGTGCCTCAGCCGACTTTTGGTTTCTTGAGCGTCAATTTCCTAAATGATTTCTGGGTCTGAGTTGGTTTTGCCTTCTTCCTTCCCAAATTTTGTATTCTGACGCAATACAAACCAGAGTTTAGACAGCGGATCCATTATGAAATAAAAAACACAACAAATTAGCCTGTCATGCTTAGAATTCGAGAGGCAGCACGACCAACATGAGTTTTTGTGTTTTGGGAAAAGAAATGGAACCCTTTTGCAGAGGGGAACCATCTTTAATACCCCAAATCAAGTTTGCCAGCGATTTTCAGGTGCATTGAATAAGTTTTCCAAAGCCAGTCAGCTGGGAGGGGTGGATGAATCTGGAAACAGCCTGTTTCCTTGTGACTAAATCAAGCCAATATCAAAAAGGACTCTTCCGTTTCTTTGGCTTTTTTCACATTTTGCGTATTCATCATGGTTTGTCATGAATTTTCTGATGTGAGCTTTCATTTTGAGGCTGGAATATGGAGTTCAAGACACGGAAGGAATGGTCTTTTTCAATCAGGGCACAGCTGTTGGCTTGCTCCAATTCTGGCTTTCTGTCCTTGTTTTGGGTGCCTCAGCCGACTTTTGGTTTCTTGAGCGGCAATTTCCTAAATGATTTCTGGGTCTGAGTTGGTTTTGCCTTCTTCCTTCCCAAATTTTGTATTCTGACGCAATACAAACCAGAGTTTAGACAGCGGATCCATTATGAAATAAAAAACACAACAAATTAGCGTGTCATGCTTAGAATTCGAGAGGCAGCACGACCAACATGAGTTTTTGTGTTTTGCAAAATAAATGGAACCCTTTTGCAGAGGGGACCGATAATGAATTCCCCCAAATCAAGTTTGCCAGCGATTTTCAGGTGCATTGAATTAGTTTTCCAAAGCCAGTCAGCTGGGAGGGGTGGATGAATCTGGAAACAGCCTGTTTCCTTGGGACTAAATCAGGCCAATATCAAAAAGGACTCTTCCATTTCTTTGGCTTTTTTCACATTTTTCGTATTCATCATGGTTTGTCATGAATTTTCTGATGTGAGCTTTCATTCTGAGGCTGGAATATGGAGTTCAAGACACGGAAGGAATGGTCTTTTTCAATCAGGGCACAGCTGTTGGCTTGCTCCAATTCTGGCTTTCTCTCATTGTTTTGGGTGCCTCAGCCGACTTTTGGTTTCTTGAGCGGCAATTTCCTAAATGATTTCTGGGTCTGAGTTGGTTTTGCCTTCTTCCTTCCCAAATTTTGTATTCTGACGCAATACAAACCAGAGTTTATATACCAGATCCATTATGAAATAAAAAACACAACAAATTAGCGTGTCATGCTTAGAATTCGAGAGGCAGCACGACCAACATGAGTTTTTGTGTTTTGGAAAAAGAAATGGAACCCTTTTGCAGAGGGGAACGATCATTAATTCCCCCAAATCAAGTTTGCCAGCGATTTTCAGGTGCATTGAATTAGTTTTCCAAAGCCAGTCAGCTGGGAGGGGTGGATGAATCTGGAAACAGCCTGTTTCCTTGTGACTAAATCAAGCCAATATCAAAAAGGACTCTTCCGTTTCTTTGGCATTTTTCACATTTTTCGTATTCATCATGGTTTGTCATGAATTTTCTGATGTGAGCTTTCATTTTGAGGCTGGAATATGGAGTTCAAGACACGGAAGGAATGGTCTTTTTCAATCAGGGCACAGCTGTTGGCTTGCTCCAATTCTGGCTTTCTGTCATTGTTTTGGGTGCCTCAGCCGACTTTTGGTTTCTTGAGCGGCAATTTCCTAAATGATTTCTGGATCTGAGTTGGTTTTGCCTTCTTCCTTCCCAAATTTTGTATTCTGACGCAATACAACCAGAGTTTAGACAGCGGATCCATTGTGAAATAAAAAACACAACAAATTAGCCTGTCATGCTTAGAATTCGAGAGGCTGCACGACCAACATGAGTTTTTGTGTTTTGGAAAAAGAAATGGAATCCTTTTGCAGAGGGGAACGATAATTAATTCCCCCAAATCAAGTTTGCCAGTGATTTTCAGGTGCATTGAATTAGTTTTCCAATGCCAGTCAGCTCGGAGGGGTTGGTGAATCTGGAAACAGCCTATTTCCTTGGGACTAAATCAAGCCAATATCAAAAAGGACTCTTCGGTTCTTTGTTTTTTTTTTCACGTTTTTCGTATTCATCATGGTTTGTCATGAATTTTCTGAGGTGAGCTTTCATTTTGAGGCTGGAATATGGAGTTCAAGACACGGAAGGAATGGTCTTTTTCAATCAGGGCACAGCTGTTGGCTTGCTCCAATTCTGGCTTTCTGTCATTGTTGTGGGTGCCTCAGCCGACTTTTGGTTTCTTGAGCGGCAATTTCCTAAATGATTTCTGGGTCTGAGTTGGTTTTGCCTTCTTCCTTCCCAAATTTTGTATTCTGACGCAATACAAACCAGAGTTTAGACAGCGGATCCATTATGAAATAGAAAACACAACAAATTAGCCTGTTATGCTTAGAATTCGAGAGGCAGCATGACCAACATGAGTTTTTGTGTTTTGGAAAAAGAAATGGAACCCTTTTGCAGAGGGGACCGATAATGAATTCCCCCAAATCAAGTTTGCCAGCGATTTTCAGGTGCATTGAATTAGTTTTCCAAAGCCAGTCAGCTGGGAGGGGTGGATGAATCTGGAAACAGCCTGTTTCCTTGGGACTAAATCAAGCCAATATCAAAAAGGACTCTTCCGTTTCTTTGGCTTTTTTCACATTTTGCGTATTCATCATGGTTTGTCATGAATTTTCTGATGTGAGCTTTCATTTTGAGGCTGGAATATGGAGTTCAAGACACGGAAGGAATGGTGTTTTTCAATCAGGGTACAGCTGTTGGCTTGCTCCAATTCTGGCTTTCTGTCATTGTTGTGGGTGCCTCAGCCGACTTTTGGTTTCTTGAGCGGCAATTTCCTAAATGATTTCTGGGTCTGAGTTGGTTTTGCCTTCTTCCTTCCCAAATTTTGTATTCTGACGCAATACAAACCAGAGTTTAGACAGCGGATCCATTATGAAATAAAAAACACAACAAATTAGCGTGTCATGCTTAGAATTCGAGAGGCAGCACGACCAACATGAGTTTTTGTGTTTTGGGAAAAGAAATGGAACCCTTTTGCAGAGGGGAACCATCTTTAATACCCCAAATCAAGTTTGCCAGCGATTTTCAGGTGCATTGAATTAGTTTTCCAAAGCCAGTCAGCTGGGAGGGGTGGATGAATCTGGAAACAGCCTGTTTCCTTGGGACTAAATCAAGCCAATATCAAAAAGGACTCTTCCGTTTCTTTGGCTTCTTTCACATTTTTCGTATTCATCATGGTTTGTCATGAATTTTCTGATGTGAGCTTTCATTTTGAGGCTGGAATATGGAGTTCAAGACACGGAAGGAATGGTCTTTTTCAATCAGGGCACAGCTGTTGGCTTGCTCCAATTCTGGCTTTCTCTCATTGTTTTGGGTGCCTCAGCCGACTTTTGGTTTCTTGAGCGGCAATTTCCTAAATGATTTCTGGGTCTGAGTTGGTTTTGCCTTCTTCCTTCCCAAATTTTGTATTCTGACGCAATACAAACCAGAGTTTATATACCAGATCCATTATGAAATAAAAAACACAACAAATTAGCGTGTCATGCTTAGAATTCGAGAGGCAGCACGACCAACATGAGTTTTTGTGTTTTGGAAAAAGAAATGGAACCCTTTTGCAGAGGGGAACGATCATTAATTCCCCCAAATCAAGTTTGCCAGCGATTTTCAGGTGCATTGAATTAGTTTTCCAAAGCCAGTCAGCTGGGAGGGGTGGATGAATCTGGAAACAGCCTGTTTCCTTGTGACTAAATCAAGCCAATATCAAAAAGGACTCTTCCGTTTCTTTGGCATTTTTCACATTTTTCGTATTCATCATGGTTTGTCATGAATTTTCTGATGTGAGCTTTCATTTTGAGGCTGGAATATGGAGTTCAAGACACGGAAGGAATGGTCTTTTTCAATCAGGGCACAGCTGTTGGCTTGCTCCAATTCTGGCTTTCTGTCATTGTTTTGGGTGCCTCAGCCGACTTTTGGTTTCTTGAGCGGCAATTTCCTAAATGATTTCTGGATCTGAGTTGGTTTTGCCTTCTTCCTTCCCAAATTTTGTATTCTGACGCAATACAACCAGAGTTTAGACAGCGGATCCATTGTGAAATAAAAAACACAACAAATTAGCCTGTCATGCTTAGAATTCGAGAGGCTGCACGACCAACATGAGTTTTTGTGTTTTGGAAAAAGAAATGGAATCCTTTTGCAGAGGGGAACGATAATTAATTCCCCCAAATCAAGTTTGCCAGTGATTTTCAGGTGCATTGAATTAGTTTTCCAATGCCAGTCAGCTCGGAGGGGTTGGTGAATCTGGAAACAGCCTATTTCCTTGGGACTAAATCAAGCCAATATCAAAAAGGACTCTTCGGTTCTTTGTTTTTTTTTTCACGTTTTTCGTATTCATCATGGTTTGTCATGAATTTTCTGAGGTGAGCTTTCATTTTGAGGCTGGAATATGGAGTTCAAGACACGGAAGGAATGGTCTTTTTCAATCAGGGCACAGCTGTTGGCTTGCTCCAATTCTGGCTTTCTGTCATTGTTGTGGGTGCCTCAGCCGACTTTTGGTTTCTTGAGCGGCAATTTCCTAAATGATTTCTGGGTCTGAGTTGGTTTTGCCTTCTTCCTTCCCAAATTTTGTATTCTGACGCAATACAAACCAGAGTTTAGACAGCGGATCCATTATGAAATAGAAAACACAACAAATTAGCCTGTTATGCTTAGAATTCGAGAGGCAGCATGACCAACATGAGTTTTTGTGTTTTGGAAAAAGAAATGGAACCCTTTTGCAGAGGGGACCGATAATGAATTCCCCCAAATCAAGTTTGCCAGCGATTTTCAGGTGCATTGAATTAGTTTTCCAAAGCCAGTCAGCTGGGAGGGGTGGATGAATCTGGAAACAGCCTGTTTCCTTGGGACTAAATCAAGCCAATATCAAAAAGGACTCTTCCGTTTCTTTGGCTTTTTTCACATTTTGCGTATTCATCATGGTTTGTCATGAATTTTCTGATGTGAGCTTTCATTTTGAGGCTGGAATATGGAGTTCAAGACACGGAAGGAATGGTGTTTTTCAATCAGGGTACAGCTGTTGGCTTGCTCCAATTCTGGCTTTCTGTCATTGTTGTGGGTGCCTCAGCCGACTTTTGGTTTCTTGAGCGGCAATTTCCTAAATGATTTCTGGGTCTGAGTTGGTTTTGCCTTCTTCCTTCCCAAATTTTGTATTCTGACGCAATACAAACCAGAGTTTAGACAGCGGATCCATTATGAAATAAAAAACACAACAAATTAGCGTGTCATGCTTAGAATTCGAGAGGCAGCACGACCAACATGAGTTTTTGTGTTTTGGGAAAAGAAATGGAACCCTTTTGCAGAGGGGAACCATCTTTAATACCCCAAATCAAGTTTGCCAGCGATTTTCAGGTGCATTGAATTAGTTTTCCAAAGCCAGTCAGCTGGGAGGGGTGGATGAATCTGGAAACAGCCTGTTTCCTTGGGACTAAATCAAGCCAATATCAAAAAGGACTCTTCCGTTTCTTTGGCTTCTTTCACATTTTTCGTATTCATCATGGTTTGTCATGAATTTTCTGATGTGAGCTTTCATTTTGAGGCTGGAATATGGAGTTCAAGACACGGAAGGAATGGTCTTTTTCAATCAGGGCACAGCTGTTGGCTTGCTCCAATTCTGGCTTTCTGTCATTGTTTTGGGTGCCTCAGCCGACTTTTGGTTTCTTGAGCGGCAATTTCCTAAATGATTTCTGGGTCTGAGTTGGTTTTGCCTTCTTCCTTCCCAAATTTTGTATTCTGACGCAATACAAACCAGAGTTTAGACAGCGGATCCATTATGAAATAAAACACACAACAAATTATCCTGTCATGCTTAGAATTCGAGAGGCAGCACGACCAACATGAGTTTTTGTGTTTTGCAAAAAGAAATGGAACCCTCTTGCAGAGGGGACCGATAATGAATTCCCCCAAATCAAGTTTGCCAGCGATTTTCAGGTGCATTGAATTAGTTTTCCAAAGCCAGTCAGCTGGGAGGGGTGGATGAATCTGGAAACAGCCTGTTTCCTTGTGGCTAAATCAAGCCAATATCAAAAAGGACTCTTCCGTTTCTTTGGCTTTTTTCACATTTTGCGTATTCATCATGGTTTGTCATGAATTTTCTGATGTGAGCTTTCATTTTGAGGCTGGAATATGGAGTTCAAGACACGGAAGGAATGGTCTTTTTCAATCAGGGCACAGCTGTTGGCTTGCTCCAATTCTGGCTTTCTGTCATTGTTGTGGGTGCCTCAGCCGACTTTTGGTTTCTTGAGCGGCAATTTCCTAAATGATTTCTGGGTCTGAGTTGGTTTTGCCTTCTTCCTTCCCAAATTTTGTATTCTGACGCAATAAAAACCAGAGTTAAGATACCGGATCCATTATGAAATAAAAAACAGAACAAATTAGCGTGTCATGCTTAGAATTCGCGAGGCAGCACGACCAACATGAGTTTTTGTGTTTTGGGAAAAGAAATGGAACCCTTTTGCAGAGGGGAACGATCATTAATTCCCCCAAATCAAGTTTGCCAGCGATTTTCAGGTGCATTGAATTAGTTTTCCAAAGCCAGTCAGCTGGGAGGGGTGGATGAATCTGGAAACAGCCTGTTTCCTTGTGGCTAAATCAAGCCAATATCAAAAAGGACTCTTCCGTTTCTTTGGCATTTTTCACATTTTTCGTATTCATCATGGTTTGTCATGAATTTTCTGATGTGAGCTTTCATTTTGAGGCTGGAATATGGAGTTCAAGACACGGAAGGAATGGTCTTTTTCAATCAGGGCACAGCTGTTGGCTTGCTCCAATTCTGGCTTTCTGTCATTGTTTTGGGTGCCTCAGCCGACTTTTGGTTTCTTGAGCGGCAATTTCCTAAATGATTTCTGGATCTGAGTTGGTTTTGCCTTCTTCCTTCCTAAATTTTGTATTCTGACGCAATACAACCAGAGTTTAGACAGCGGATCCATTGTGAAATAAAAAACACAACAAATTAGCGTGTCATGCTTAGAATTCGCGAGGCAGCACGACCAACATGAGTTTTTGTGTTTTGCAAAATAAATGGAACCCTTTTGCAGAGGGGACCGATAATGAATTCCCCCAAATCAAGTTTGCCAGCGATTTTCAGGTGCATTGAATTAGTTTTCCAAAGCCAGTCAGCTGGGAGGGGTGGATGAATCTGGAAACAGCCTGTTTCCTTGGGACTAAATCAAGCCAATATCAAAAAGGACTCTTCCGTTTCTTTGGCTTTTTTCACATTTTGCGTATTCATCATGGTTTGTCATGAATTTTCTGATGTGAGCTTTCATTTTGAGGCTGGAATATGGAGTTCAAGACACGGAAGGAATGGTCTTTTTCAATCAGGGCACAGCTGTTGGCTTGCTCCAATTCTGGCTTTCTGTCATTGTTGTGGGTGCCTCAGCCGACTTTTGGTTTCTTGAGCGGCAATTTCCTAAATGATTTCTGGGTCTGAGTTGGTTTTGCCTTCTTCCTTCCCAAATTTTGTATTCTGACGCAATACAAACCAGAGTTTAGATACCAGATCCATTATGAAATAAAAAACACAACAAATTAGCGTGTCATGCTTAGAATTTGCGAGGCAGCACGACCAACATGAGTTTTTGTGTTTTGGGAAAAGAAATGGAACCCTTTTGCAGAGGGGACCGATAATGAATTCCCCCAAATCAAGTTTGCCAGCGATTTTCAGGTGCATTGAATTAGTTTTCCAAAGCCAGTCAGCTGGGAGGGGTGGGTGAATCTGGAAACAGCCTGTTTCCTTGTGGCTAAATCAAGCCAATATCAAAAAGGACTCTTCCGTTTCTTTGGCATTTTTCACATTTTTCGTATTCATCATGGTTTGTCATGAATTTTCTGATGTGAGCTTTCATTTTGAGGCTGGAATATGGAGTTCAAGACACGGAAGGAATGGTCTTTTTCAATCAGGGCACAGCTGTTGGCTTGCTCCAATTCTGGCTTTCTGTCATTGTTTTGGGTGCCTCAGCCGACTTTTGGTTTCTTGAGCGGCAATTTCCTAAATGATTTCTGGGTCTGAGTTGGTTTTGCCTTCTTCCTTCCCAAATTTTGTATTCTGACGCAATACAAACCAGAGTTTAGATACCAGATCCATTATGAAATAAAAAACACAACAAATTAGCGTGTCATGCTTAGAATTCGAGAGGCAGCACGACCAACATGAGTTTTTGTGTTTTGGGAAAAGAAATGGAACCCTTTTGCAGAGGGTAACAAAAATCAATTCCCCCAAATCAAGTTTGCCAGCGATTTTCAGGTGCATTGAATTAGTTTTCCAAAGCCAGTCAGCTGGGAGGGTGGATGAATCTGGAAACAGCCTGTTTCCTTGTGGCTAAATCAAGCCAATATCGAAAAGGACTCTTCCGTTTCTTTGGCTTTTTTCACATTTTTCGTATTCATCATGGTTTGTCATGAATTTTCTGATGTGAGCTTTCATTTTGAGGCTGGAATATGGAGTTCAAGACACGGAAGGAATGGTCTTTTTCAATCAGGGCACAGCTGTTGGGTTGCTCCAATTCTGGCTTTCTGTCATTGTTTTGGGTGCCTCAGCCGACTTTTGGTTTCTTGAGCGGCAATTTCCTAAATGATTTCTGGATCTGAGTTGGTTTTGCCTTCTTCCTTCCCAAATTTTGTATTCTGACGCAATACAAACCAGAGTTTAGACACCAGATCCATTATGAAATAAAAAACACAACAAATTAGCGTGTCATGCTTCGAATTCGAGAGGCTGCACGACCAACAGGAGTTTTTGTGTTTTGGAAAAAGAAATGGAACCCTTTTGCAGAGGGGAACGATCATTAATTCCCCCAAATCAAGTTTGCCAGCGATTTTCAGGTGCATTGAATTAGTTTTCCAAAGCCAGTCAACTCGGAGGGGTGGATGAATCTGGAAACAGCTTGTTTCCTTGTGACTAAATCAAGCCAATATCAAAAAGGACTCTTCCGTTTCTTTGGCTTTTTTCACATTTTGCGTATTCATCATGGTTTGTCATGAATTTTCTGATGCGAGCTTTCATTTTGAGGCTGGAATATGGAGTTCAAGACACGGAAGGAATGGTCTTTTTCAATCAGGGCACAGCTGTTGGCTTGCTCCAATTCTGGCTTTCTGTCATTGTTTTGGGTGCCTCAGCCGACTTTTGGTTTCTTGAGCGGCAATTTCCTAAATGATTTCTGGGTCTGAGTTGGTTTTGCCTTCTTCCTTCCCAAATTTTGTATTCTGACGCAATACAAACCAGAGTTTAGATACCGGATCCATTATGAAATAAAAAACACAACAAATTAGCCTGTCATGCTTAGAATTCGAGAGGCAGCACGACCAACATGAGTTTTTGTGTTTTGGAAAAAGAAATGGAACCCTCTTGCAGAGGACAACGATAATTAATTCCCCCAAATCAAGTTTGCCAGCGATTTTCAGGTGCATTGAATTAGTTTTCCAAAGCCAGTCAGCTGGGAGGGGTGGATGAATCTGGAAACAGCCTGTTTCCTTGTGACTAAATCAAGCCAATATCAAAAAGGACTCTTCCGTTTCTTTGGCTTTTTTCACATTTTTCGTAGTCATCATGGTTTGTCATGAATTTTCTGATGTGAGCTTTCATTTTGAGGCTGGAATATGGAGTTCAAGACACGGAAGGAAAGGTCTTTTTCAATCAGGGCACAGCTGTTGGCTTGCTCCAATTCTGGCTTTTTGTCATTGTTTTGGGTGCCTCAGCCGACTTTTGGTTTCCTGAGCGGCAATTTCCTAAATGATTTCTGGGTCTGAGTTGGTTTTGCCTTCTTCCTTCCCAAATTTTGTATTCTGACGCAATACAAACCAGAGTTTAGACACCAGATCCATTATGAAATAAAAAACACAACAAATTAGCGTGTCATGCTTAGAATTCGAGAGGCAGCACGACCAACATGAGTTTTTGTGTTTTGCAAAAAGAAATGGAACCCTTTGCAGAGGGGAACGATCATTAATTCCCCCAAATCAAGTTTGCCAGCGATTTTCAGGTGCATTGAATTAGTTTTCCAAAGCCAGTCAGCTGGGAGGGGTGGATGAATCTGGAAACAGCCTGTTTCCTTGGGACTAAATCAAGCCAATATCAAAAAGGACTCTTCCGTTTCTTTGGCTTTTTTCACATTTTGCGTATTCATCATGGTTTGTCATGAATTTTCTGATGTGAGCTTTCATTTTGAGGCTGGAATATGGAGTTCAGGACATGGAAGGAATGGTTTTTTAAATCAGGGCACAGCTGTTGGCTTGCTCCAATTCTGGCTTTCTGTCATTGTTTTGGGTGCCTCAGCCGACTTTTGGTTTCTTGAGCGGCAATTTCCTAAATGATTTCTGGGTCTGAGTTGGTTTTGCCTTCTTCCTTCCCAAATTTTGTATTCTGACGCAATACAAACCAGAGTTTAGAAACCAGATCCATTATGAAATAAAAAACACAACAAATTAGCCTGTCATGCTTAGAATTCGAGAGGCAGCACGACCAACATGAGTTTTTGTGTTTTGGAAAAAGAAATGGAACCCTTTTGCAGAGGGGAACGATAATTAATTCCCCCAAAGCAAGTTTGCCAGCGATTTTCAGGTGCATTGAATTAGTTTTCCAAAGCCAGTCAGCTGGGAGGGGTGGATGAATCTGGAAACAGCCTGTTTCCTTGTGACTAAATCAAGCCAATATCACAAAGGACTCTTCCGTTTCTTTGGCTTTTTTCACATTTTGCGTATTTATCATGGTTTGTCATGAATTTTCTGATGTGAGCTTTCATTTTGAGGCTGGAATATGGAGTTCAAGACACGGAAGGAATGGTCTTTTTCAATCAGGGCACAGCTGTTGGCTTGCTCCAATTCTGGCTTTCTGTCATTGTTTTGGGTGCCTCAGCCGACATTTGGTTTCTTGAGCGGCAATTTCCTAAATGATTTCTGGGTCTGAGTTGGTTTTGCCTTCTTCCTTCCCAAATGTTGTATTCTGACGCAATACAAACCAGAGTTTAGACAGCGGATCCATTATGAAATAAAAAACACAACAAATTAGCGTGTCATGCTTAGAATTCGAGAGGCAGCATGACTAACATGAGTTTTTGTGTTTTGGGAAAAGAAATGGAACACTTTTACAGAGGGGAACGATAATTAATTCCCCCAAATCAAGTTTGCCAGTGATTTTCAGGTGCATTGAATTAGTTTTCCAAAGCCAGTCAGCTGGGAGGGGTGGGTGAATCTGGAAACAGCCTGTTTCCTTGGGACTAAATCAAGCCAATATCAAAAAGGACTCTTCCGTTTCTTTGGCATTTTTCACATTTTTCATATTCATCATGGTTTGTCATGAATTTTCTGATGTGAGCTTTCATTTTGAGGCTGGAATATGGAGTTCAAGACACGGAAGGAAAGGTCTTTTTCAATCAGGGCACAGTTGTTGGCTTGCTCCAATTCTGGCTTTCTGTCATTGTTTTGGGTGCCTCAGCCGACTTTTGGTTTCCTGAGCGGCAATTTCCTAAATGATTTGTGGGTCTGAGTTGGTTTTGCCTTCTTCCTTCCCAAATTTTGTATTCTGACGCAATACAAACCAGAGTTTAGACACCAGATCCATTATGAAATAAAAAACACAACAAATTAGCGTGTCATGCTTAGAATTCGAGAGGCAGCACGACCAACATGAGTTTTTGTGTTTTGCAAAAAGAAATGGAACCCTTTGCAGAGGGGACCAATAATGAATTCCCCCAAATCAAGTTTGCCAGCGATTTTCAGGTGCATTGAATTAGTTTTCCAAAGCCAGTCAGCTGGGAGGGTGGATGAATCTGGAAACAGCCTGTTTCCTTGTGACTAAATCAAGCCAATATCAAAAAGGACTCTTCCGTTTCTTTGGCTTTTTTCACATTTTTCGTATTCATCATGGTTTGTCATGAATTTTCTGATGTGAGCTTTCATTTTGAGGCTGGAATATGGAGTTCAAGACACGGAAGGAATGGTCTGTTTCAATCAGGGCACAGCTGTTGGCTTGCTCCAATTCTGGCTTTCTGTCATTGTTTTGGGTGCCTCAGCCGACTTTTGGTTTCTTGAGCGGCAATTTCCTAAATGATTTCTGGGTCTGAGTTGGTTTTGCCTTCTTCCTTCCCAAATTTTGTATTCTGACGCAATACAAACCAGAGTTTAGAAACCAGATCCATTATGAAATAAAAAACACAACAAATTAGCCTGTCATGCTTAGAATTCGAGAGGCAGCACGACCAACATGAGTTTTTGTGTTTTGGAAAAAGAAATGGAACACTTTTACAGAGGGGAACGATAATTAATTCCCCCAAATCAAGTTTGCCAGTGATTTTCAGGTGCATTGAATTAGTTTTCCAAAGCCAGTCAGCTGGGAGGGGTGGGTGAATCTGGAAACAGCCTGTTTCCTTGGGACTAAATCAAGCCAATATCAAAAAGGACTCTTCCGTTTCTTTTTTTTTTTTTTCACATTTTTCATATTCATCATGGTTTGTCATGAATTTTCTGATGTGAGCTTTCATTTTGAGGCTGGAATATGGAGTTCAAGACACGGAAGGAATGGTCTTTTTCAATCAGGGCACAGCTGTTGGCTTGCTCCAATTCTGGCTTTCTGTCATTGTTGTGGGTGCCTCAGCCGATATTTGGTTTCTTGAGCGGCAATTTCCTAAATGATTTCTGGGTCTGAGTTGGTTTTGCCTTCTTCCTTCCCAAATTTTGTATTCTGACACAATAAAAACCAGAGTTTAGACAGCGGATCCATTATGAAATAAAAAACACAACAAATTAGCGTGTCATGCTTAGAATTCGAGAGGCAGCACGACCAACATGAGTTTTTGTGTTTTGGAAAAAGAAATGGAACCCTTTTGCAGAGGGGACCGATAATGAATTCCCCCAAATCAAGTTTGCCAGCGATTTTCAGGTGCATTGAATGAGTTTTCCAAAGCCAGTCAGCTGGGAGGTGTGGATGAATCTGGAAACAGCCTGTTTCCTTGTGACTAAATAAAGCCAATATCAAAAGGGATTCTTCCGTTTCTTTGGCTGTTTTCACGTTTTTCGTATTCATCATGGTTTGTCATGAATTTTCTGATGTGAGCTTTCATTTTGAGGCTGGAATATGGAGTTCAAGACACGGAAGGAATGGTCTTTTTCAATCAGGGCACAGCTGTTGGCTTGCTCCAATTCTGGCTTTCTGTCATTGTTGTGGGTGCCTCAGCCGACTTTTGGTTTCTTGAGCGGCAATTTCCTAAATGATTTCTGGGTCTGAGTTGGTTTTGCCTTCTTCCTTCCCAAATTTTGTATTCTGACGCAATACAAACCAGAGTTTAGACAGCGGATCCATTATGAAATAAAAAACACAACAAATTAGCGTGTCATGCTTAGAATTCGAGAGGCAGCACGACCAACATGAGTTTTTGTGTTTTGGAAAAAGAAATGGAAACCTTTTGCAGAGGGGACCCATAATTAATTCCCCCAAATCAAGTTTGCCAGCGATTTTCTGGTGCATTGAATTAGTTTTCCAAAGCCAGTCAGCGGGGAGGGGTGGCTGAATCTGGAAACAGCCTGTTTCCTTGGGACTAAATCAAGCCAATATCAAAAAGGACTCTTCCGTTTCTTTGGCTTTTTTCACATTTTTCGTCTTCATCATGGTTTGCCATGAATTTTCTGATGTGAGCTTTCATTTTGAGGCTGGAATATGGAGTTCAAGACACGGAAGGAATGGTCTTTTTCAATCAGGGCACAGCTGTTGGCTTGCTGTCATTGTGTTGGGTGCCTCAGCCGACTTTTGGTTTCTTGAGCGGCAATGTCCTAAAAGATTTCTGGGTCTGAGTTGGTTTTGCCTTCTTCCTTCCCAAATTTTGTATTCTGACGCAATACAAAAAGAGTTTAGACAGCGGATCCATTATGAAAGAAAACACACAACAAATTAGCGTGTCATGCTTAGAATTCGAGAGGCAGCACGACCAACATGAGTTTTTGTGTTTTGCAAAAAGAAATGGAACCCTTTTGCAGAGGGGAACGATCATTAATTCCCCCAAATCAAGTTTGCCAGCGATTTTCAGGTGCATTGAATTAGTTTTCCAAAGCCAGTCAGCTGGGAGGGGTGGATGAATCTGGAAACAGCCTGTTTCCTTGGGACTAAATCAAGCCAATATCAAAAAGGACTCTTCCATTTCTTTGGCTTTTTTCACATTTTGCGTATTCATCATGGTTTGTCATGAATTTTCTGATGTGAGCTTTCATTTTGAGGCTGGAATATGGAGTTCAAGACACGGAAGGAATGGTCTTTTTCAATCAGGGCACAGCTGTTGGCTTGCTCCAATTCTGGCTTTCTGTCATTGTTGTGGGTGCCTCAGCTGATATTTGGTTTCTTGAGCGGCAATTTCCTAAATGATTTCTGGGTCTGAGTTGGTTTTGCCTTCTTCCTTCCCAAATTTTGTATTCTGACGCAATACAAACCAGAGTTTAGACAGCGGATCCATTATGAAATAAAAAACACAACAAATTAGCGTGTCATGCTTAGAATTCGAGAGGCAGCACGACCAACATGAGTTTTTGTGTTTTGGAAAAAGAAATGGAACCCTTTTGCAGAGGGGACCGATAATGACTTCCCCCAAATCAAGTTTGTCAGCGATTTTCAGGTGCATTGAATTAGTTTTCCAAAGCCAGTCAGCTGGGAGGGGTGGGTGAATCTGGAAACAGCCTGTTTCCTTGGGACTAAATAAAGCCAATATCAAAAAGGACTCTTCCGTTTCTTTGGCTGTTTTCACGTTTTTCGTATTCATCATGGTTTGTCATGAATTTTCTGATGTGAGCTTTCATTTTGAGGCTGGAATATGGAGTTCAAGACACGGAAGGAATGGTCTTTTTCAATCAGGGCACAGCTGTTGGCTTGCTCCAATTCTGGCTTTCTGTCATTGTTTTGGGTGCCTCAGCCGACTTTTGGTTTCTTGAGCGGCAATTTCCTAAATGATTTCTGGGTCTGAGTTGGTTTTGCCTTCTTCTTTCCTAAATTTTGTATTCTGACGCAATACAAACCAGAGTTTAGACTGCGGATCCATTATGAAATAAAAAACACAACAAATTAGCGTGTCATGCTTAGAATTCGAGAGGCAGCACAACCAACATGAGTTTTTGTGTTTTGCAAAAAGAAATGGAACCCTTTTGCAGAGGGGAACAATAATTAATTCCCCCAAATCAAGTTTGCCAGTGATTTTCAGGTGCATTGAATTAGTTTTCCAAAGCCAGTCAGCTGGGAGGGGTGGATGAATCTGGAAACAGCCTGTTTCCTTGTGGCTAAATCAAGCCAATATCAAAAAGGACTCTTCCGTTTCTTTGGCTTTTTTCACATTTTGCCTATTCATCATGGTTTGTCATGAATTTTCTGATGCGAGCTTTCATTTTGAGGCTGGAATATGGAGTTCAAGACACGGAAGGAATGGTCTTTTTCAATCAGGGCACAGCTGTTGGCTTTCTCCAATTCTGGCTTTCTGTCATTGTTTTGGGTGCCTCAGCCGACTTTTGGTTTCTTGAGCGGCAATTTCCGAAATGATTTCTGGGTCTGAGTTGGTTTTGCCTTCTTCCTTCCCAAATTTTGTATTCTGACGCAATACAAACCAGAGTTTAGACAGCGGATCCATTATGAAATAAAAAACACAACAAATTAGCGTGTCATGCTTAGAATTCGAGAGGCAGCACGACCAACATGAGTTTTTGTGTTTTGGGAAAAGAAATGGAACCCTCTTGCAGAGGGGAACGATAATTAATTCCCCCAAATCAAGTTTGCCAGCGATTTTCAGGTGCATTGAATGAGTTTTCCAAAGCCAGTCAGCTGGGAGGTGTGGATGAATCTGGAAACAGCCTGTTTCCTTGTGACTAAATAAAGCCAATATCAAAAGGGATTCTTCCGTTTCTTTGGCTGTTTTCACGTTTTTCGTATTCATCATGGTTTGTCATGAATTTTCTGATGTGAGCTTTCATTTTGAGGCTGGAATATGGAGTTCAAGACACGGAAGGAATGGTCTTTTTCAATCAGGGCACAGCTGTTGGCTTGCTCCAATTCTGGCTTTCTGTCATTGTTTTGGGTGCCTCAGCCGACTTTTGGTTTCTTGAGCGGCAATTTCCTAAATGATTTCTGGGTCTGAGTTGGTTTTGCCTTCTTCCTTCCCAAATTTTGTATTCTGACGCAATACAAACCAGAGTTTAGACAGCGGATCCATTATGAAATAAAAAACACAACAAATTAGCGTGTCATGCTTAGAATTCGAGAGGCAGCACGACCAACATGAGTTTTTGTGTTTTGGAAAAAGAAATGGAAACCTTTTGCAGAGGGGACCCATAATTAATTCC
Organism: Oryctolagus cuniculus; assembly: GCF_051225735.1. Lineage (NCBI taxonomy): Eukaryota > Metazoa > Chordata > Mammalia > Lagomorpha > Leporidae > Oryctolagus > Oryctolagus cuniculus. Next base: position 87,660,235 of record NC_142875.1, read on the forward strand.
CCCAAATCAAGTTTGCCAGCGATTTTCTGGTGCATTGAATTAGTTTTCCAAAGCCAGTCAGCGGGGAGGGGTGGCTGAATCTGGAAACAGCCTGTTTCCTTGTGACTAAATCAAGCCAATATCAAAAAGGACTCTTCCGTTTCTTTGGCTTTTTTCACATTTTTCGTCTTCATCATGGTTTGCCATGAATTTTCTGATGTGAGCTTTCATTTTGAGGCTGGAATATGGAGTTCAAGACACGGAAGGAATGGTCTTTTTCAATCAGGGCACAGCTGTTGGCTTGCTGTCATTGTGTTGGGTGCCTCAGCCGACTTTTGGTTTCTTGAGCGGCAATGTCCTCAAAGATTTCTGGGTCTGAGTTGGTTTTGCCTTCTTCCTTCCCAAATTTTGTATTCTGACGCAATACAAAAAGAGTTTAGACAGCGGATCCATTATGAAAGAAAACACACAACAAATTAGCGTGTCATGCTTAGAATTCGAGAGGCAGCACGACCAACATGAGTTTTTGTGTTTTGCAAAAAGAAATGGAACCCTTTTGCAGAGGGGAACGATCATTAATTCCCCCAAATCAAGTTTGCCAGCGATTTTCAGGTGCATTGAATTAGTTTTCCAAAGCCAGTCAGCTGGGAGGGGTGGATGAATCTGGAAACAGCCTGTTTCCTTGGGACTAAATCAAGCCAATATCAAAAAGGACTCTTCCATTTCTTTGGCTTTTTTCACATTTTGCGTATTCATCATGGTTTGTCATGAATTTTCTGATGTGAGCTTTCATTTTGAGGCTGGAATATGGAGTTCAAGACACGGAAGGAATGGTCTTTTTCAATCAGGGCACAGCTGTTGGCTTGCTCCAATTCTGGCTTTCTGTCATTGTTGTGGGTGCCTCAGCTGATATTTGGTTTCTTGAGCGGCAATTTCCTAAATGATTTCTGGGTCTGAGTTGGTTTTGCCTTCTTCCTTCCCAAATTTTGTATTCTGACGCAATACAAACCAGAGTTTAGACAGCGGATCCATTATGAAATAAAAAACACAACAAATTAGCGTGTCATGCTTAGAATTCGAGAGGCAGCACGACCAACATGAGTTTTCGTGTTTTTTAAAAAGAAATGGAACCCTTTTGCAGAGGGGACCTATAATGAATTCCCCCAAATCAAGTTTGCCAGCGATTTTCAGGTGCATTGAATTAGTTTTCCAAAGCCAGTCAGCTGGGAGGGGTGGATGAATCTGGAAACAGCCTGTTTCCTTGTGACTAAATAAAGCCAATATCAAAAGGGACTCTTCCGTTTCTTTGGCTGTTTTCACGTTTTTCGTATTCATCATGGTTTGTCATGAATTTTCTGATGTGAGCTTTCATTTTGAGGCTGGAATATGGAGTTCAAGACACGGAAGGAATGGTCTTTTTCAATCAGGGCACAGCTGTTGGCTTGCTCCAATTCTGGCTTTCTGTCATTGTTTTGGGTGCCTCAGCCGACTTTTGGTTTCTTGAGCGGCAATTTCCTAAATGACTTCTGGGTCTGAGTTGGTTTTGCCTTCTTCCTTCCCAAGTTTTGTATTCTGATGCAATACAAACCAGAGTTTAGATACCAGATCCATTATGAAATAAAAAACACAACAAATTAGCGTGTCATGCTTAGAATTCGAGAGGCAGCACGACCAACATGAGTTTTTGTGTTTTGCAAAAAGAAATGGAACCCTTTTGCAGAGGGGACCGATAATTAATTCCCCCAAATCAAGTTTGCCAGCGATTTTCAGGTGCATTGAATTAGTTTTCCAAAGCCAGTCGGCTGGGAGGGGTGGATGAATCTGGAAACAGCCTGTTTCCTTGGGACTAAATCAAGCCAATATCAAAAAGGACTCTTCCGTTTCTTTGGCTGTTTTCACATTTTTCGTATTCATCATGGTTTGTCATGAGTTTTCTGATGTGAGCTTTTATTTTCAGGCTGGAATATGGAGTTCAAGACACGGAAGGAATGGTCTTTTTCAATCAGGGCAGAGCTGTTGGCTTGCTCCAATTCTGGCTTTCTGTCATTGTTTTGGGTGCCTCAGCCGACTTTTGGTTTCTTGAGCAGCAATTTCCTAAATGATTTCTGGGTCTGAGTTGGTTTTGCCTTCTTCCTTCCCAAATTTTGTATTCTGACGCAATACAAACCAGAGTTTAGACAGCGGATCCATTATGAAATAAAAAACACAACAAATTAGCGTGTCATGCTTAGAATTCGAGAGGCAGCACGACCAACATGAGTTTTTGTGTTTTGGAAAAAGAAATGGAACCCTTTTGCAGAGGGGACCCATAATTAATTCCCCCAAATCAAGTTTGCCAGCGATTTTCAGGTGCATTGAATTAGTTTTCCAAAGCCAGTCAGCTGGGAGGGGTGGCTGAATCTGGAAACAGCCTGTTTCCTTGTGATTAAATCAAGCCAATATCAAAAAGGACTCTTCCGTTTCTTTGGCTTTTTTCACATTTTTCGTATTCATCATGGTTTGTCATGAATTTTCTGATGTGAGCTTTCATTTTGAGGCTGGAATATGGAGTTCAAGACACGGAAGGAATGGTCTTTTTCAATCAGGGCACAGCTGTTGGCTTGCTCCAATTCTGGCTTTCTGTCATTGTTGTGGGTGCCTCAGCCGACTTTTGGTTTCTTGAGCGGCAATTTCCTAAATGATTTCTGGGTCTGAGTTGGTTTTGCCTTCTTCCTTCCCAAATTTTGTATTCTGACGCAATACAAACCAGAGTTTAGACAGCGGATCCATTATGAAATAAAAAACACAACAAATTAGCGTGTCATGCTTAGAATTCGAGAGGCAGCACGACCAACATGAGTTTTTGTGTTTTGGAAAAAGAAATGGAACCCTTTTGCAGAGGGGACCGATAATGAATTCCCCCAAATCAAGTTTGCCAGTGATTTTCAGGTGCATTGAATTAGTTTTCCAAAGCCAGTCAGCTGGGAGTGGTGGGTGAATCTGGAAACAGCCTGTTTCCTTGTGACTAAATCAAGCCAATATCAAAAGGGACTCTTCCGTTTCTTTGGCTGTTTTCACGTTTTCCGTTTTCATCATGGTTTGTCATGAATTTTCTGATGTGAGCTTTCATTTTGAGGCTGGAATATGGAGTTCAAGACACGGAAGGAATGGTCTTTTTCAATCAGGGCACAGCTGTTGGCTTGCTCCAATTCTGGCTTTCTGTCATTGTTTTGGGTGCCTCAGCCGACTTTTGGTTTCTTGAGCGGCAATTTCCTAAATGACTTCTGGGTCTGAGTTGGTTTTTCCTTCTTCCTTCCCAAATTTTGTATTCTCACGCAATACAAACCAGAGTTTAGACAGCGGATCCATTATGAAATAAAAAACACAACAAATTAGCCTGTCATGCTTAGAATTCGAGAGGCAGCATGACCAACATGAGTTTTTGTGTTTTGGAAAAAGAAATGGAACCCTTTTGCAGAGGGGAACGATAATGAATTCCCCCAAATGAAATTTGCCAGCGATTTTCAGGTGCATTGAATTAGTTTTCCAAAGCCAGTCAGCTGGGAGGGGTGGCTGAATCTGGAAACAGCCTGTTTCCTTGTGACTAAATCAAGCCAATATCAAAAAGGACTCTTCCGTTTCTTTGGCTTTTTTCACATTTTTCGTATTCATCATGGTTTGTCATGAATTTTCTGATGTGAGCTTTCATTTTGAGGCTGGAATATGGAGTTCAAGACACGGAAGGAATGGTCTTTTTCAATCAGGGCACAGCTTTGGCTTGCTCCAATTCTGGCTTTCTGTCATTGTTTTGGGTGCCTCAGCCGATTTTTGGTTTCTTGAACGGCAATTTCCGAAATGGGTTCTGGGTCTGAGTTGGTTTTGCCTTCTTCCTTCCCAAATTTTGTATTCTGACGCAATACAAACCAGAGTTTATACAGCGGATCCATTGTGAAATAAAAAACACAACAAATTAGCCTGTCATGCTTAGAATTCGAGAGGCAGCACGACCAACATGAGTTTTTGTGTTTTGGAAAAAGAAATGGAACCCTTTTGCAGAGGGGACCGATAATGAATTCCCCCAAATCAAGTTTGCCAGCGATTTTCAGGTGCATTGAATTAGTTTTCCAAAGCCAGTCAGCTGGGAGGGGTGGATGAATCTGGAAACAGCCTGTTTCCTTGTGACTAAATCAAGCCAATATCAAAAAGGACTCTTGCGTTTCTTTGGCTTTTTTCACATTTTGCGTATTCATCATGGTTTGTCATGAATTTTCTGATGTGAGCTTTCATTTTGAGGCTGGAATATGGAGTTCAAGACACGGAAGGAATGGTCTTTTTCAATCAGGGCACAGCTTTGGCTTGCTCCAATTCTGGCTTTCTGTCATTGTTTTGGGTGCCTCAGCCGACTTTTGGTTTCTTGAGCGGCAATTTCGTAAATGATTTCTGGGTCTGAGTTGGTTTTGCCTTCTTCCTTCCCAAATTTTGTATTCTGACGCAATACAAACCAGAGTTTAGACAGCGGATCCATTATGAAATAAAAAACAGAAAAAATTAGCGTGTCATGCTTAGAATTCGAGAGGCAGCACGACCAACATGAGTTTTTGTGTTTTGGAAAAAGAAATGGAACCCTTTTGCAGAGGGGACCGATAATGAATTCCCCCAAATCAAGTTTGCCAGCGATTTTCAGGTGCATTGAATTAGTTTTCCAAAGCCAGTCAGCTGGGAGGGGTGGGTGAATCTGGAAACAGCCTGTTTCCTTGTGACTAAATCAAGCCAATATCAAAAAGGACTCTTGCGTTTCTTTGGCTTTTTTCACATTTTGCGTATTCGTCATGGTTTGTCATGAATTTTCTGATGTGAGCTTTCATTTTGAGGCTTTAATATGGAGTTCAAGACACGGAAGGAATGGTCTTTTTCAATCAGGGCACAGCTGTTGGCTTGCTCCAATTCTGGCTTTCTGTCATTGTTTTGGGTGCCTCAGCCGACTTTTGGTTTATTGAGCAGCAATTTCCTAAATGATTTCTGGGTCTGAGTTGGTTTTGCCTTCTTCCTTCCCAAATTTTGTATTCTGACGCAATACAAACCAGAGTTTAGACAGCGGATCCATTGTGAAATAAAAAACAGAACAAATTAGCGTGTCATGCTTAGAATTCGAGAGGCAGCACGACCAACATGAGTTTTTGTGTTTTGGAAAAAGAAATGGAACCCTTTTGCAGAGGGGACCGATAATTAATTCCCCCAAATCAAGTTTGCCAGCGATTTTCAGGTGCATTGAATTAGTTTTCCAAAGCCAGTCAGCTGGGAGGGGTGGGTGAATCTGGAAACAGCCTGTTTCCTTGGGACTAAATCAAGCCAATATCAAAAAGGACTCTTCCGTTTCTTTGGCTTTTTTCACATTTTGCGTATTCATCATGGTTTGTCATGAATTTTCTGATGTGAGCTTTCATTTTGAGGCTGGAATATGGAGTTCAAGACACGGAAGGAATGGTCTTTTTCAATCAGGGCACAGCTGTTGGCTTGCTCCAATTCTGGCTTTCTGTCATTGTTTTGGGTGCCTCAGCCGACTTTTGGTTTCTTGAGCGGCAATTTCCTAAATGATTTCTGGGTCTGAGTTGGTTTTGCCTTCTTCCTTCCCAAATTTTGTATTCTGACGCAATACAAACCAGAGTTTAGACAGCGGATCTATTGTGAAATAAAAAACAGAACAAATTAGCGTGTCATGCTTAGAATTCGAGAGGCAGCACGACCAACATGAGTTTTTGTGTTTTGCAAAAAGAAATGGAACCCTTTTGCAGAGGGGACCGATAATGAATTCCCCCAAATCAAGTTTGCCAGCGATTATCAGGTGCATTGAATTAGTTTTCCAAAGCCAGTCAGCTGGGAGGGGTGGGTGAATCTGGAAACAGCCTGTTTCCTTGTGACTAAATCAAGCCAATATCAAAAAGGACTCTTGCGTTTCTTTGGCTTTTTTCACATTTTGCGTATTCATCATGGTTTGTCATGAATTTTCTGATGTGAGCTTTGATTTTGAGGCTGGAATATGGAGTTCAAGACACGGAAGGAATGGTCTTTTTCAATCAGGGCACAGCTGTTGGCTTGCTCCAATTCTGGCTTTCTGTCATTGTGTTGGGTGCCTCAGCCGACTTTTGGTTTCTTGAGCGGCAATTTCCTAAATGATTTCTGGGTCTGAGTTGCTTTTGCCTTCTTCCTTCCCAAATTTTGTATTCTGACGCAATACAAACCAGTGTTTAGACACAAGATCCATTATGAAATAAAAAACACAACAAATTTGCGTGTCATGCTTAGAATTCGAGAGGCAGCACGACCAACATGAGTTTTTGTGTTTTGGAAAAAGAAATGGAACCCTTTTGCAGAGGGGACCGATAGTTAATTCCCCCAAATCAAGTTTGCCAGCGATTTTCAGGTGCATTGAATTAGTTTTCCAAAGCCAGTCAGCTGGGAGGGGTGGATGAATCTGGAAACAGCCTGTTTCCGTGTGACTAAATCAAGCCAATATCAAAAAGGACTCTTGCGTTTCTTTGGCTTTTTTCACATTTTGCGTATTCGTCATGGTTTGTCATGAATTTTCTGATGTGAGCTTTCATTTTGAGGCTGGAATATGGAGTTCAAGACACGGAAGGAATGGTCTTTTTCAATCAGGGCACAGCTGTTGGCTTGCTCCAATTCTGGCTTTCTGTCATTGTGTTGGGTGCCTCAGCCGACTTTTGGTTTCTTGAGCGGCAATTTCCTAAATGATTTCTGGGTCTGAGTTGGTTTTGCCTTCTTCCTTCCCAAATTTTGTATTCTGACGCAATACAAACCAGAGTTTAGACAGCGGATCTATTGTGAAATAAAAAACAGAACAAATTAGCGTGTCATGTTTAGAATATGAGAGGCAGCACGACCACCATGAGTTTTTGTGTTTTGGAAAAAGAAATGGAACCCTTTTGCAGAGGGGACCGATAATGAATTCCCCCAAATCAAGTTTGCCAGCGATTTTCAGGTGCATTGAATTAGTTTTCCAAAGCCAGTCAGCTGGGAGGGGTGGGTCAATCTGGAAACAGCCTGTTTCCTTGTGACTAAATCAAGCCAATATCAAAAAGGACTCTTCCGTTTCTTTGGCTTTTTTCACATTTTGCGTATTCATCATGGTTTGTCATGAATTTTCTGATGTGAGCTTTGATTTTGAGGCTGGAATATGGAGTTCAAGACACGGAAGGGATGGTCTTTTTCAATCAGGGCACAGCTGTTGGCTTGCTCCAATTCTGGCTTTCTGTCATTGTTTTGGGTGCCTCAGCCGATTTTTGGTTTCTTGAACGGCAATTTCCGAAATGGGTTCTGGGTCTGAGTTGGTTTTGCCTTCTTCCTTCCCAAATTTTGTATTCTGACGCAATACAAACCAGAGTTTATACAGCGGATCCATTGTGAAATAAAAAACACAACAAATTAGCCTGTCATGCTTAGAATTCGAGAGGCAGCACGACCAACATGAGTTTTTGTGTTTTGGAAAAAGAAATGGAACCCTTTTGCAGAGGGGACCGATAATGAATTCCCCCAAATCAAGTTTGCCAGCGATTTTCAGGTGCATTGAATTAGTTTTCCAAAGCCAGTCAGCTGGGAGGGGTGGATGAATCTGGAAACAGCCTGTTTCCTTGGGACTAAATCAAGCCAATATCAAAAAGGACTCTTGCGTTTCTTTGGCTTTTTTCACATTTTGCGTATTCATCATGGTTTGTCATGAATTTTCTGATGTGAGCTTTCATTTTGAGGCTGGAATATGGAGTTCAAGACACGGAAGGAATGGTCTTTTTCAATCAGGGCACAGCTTTGGCTTGCTCCAATTCTGGCTTTCTGTCATTGTTTTGGGTGCCTCAGCCGACTTTTGGTTTCTTGAGCGGCAATTTCGTAAATGATTTCTGGGTCTGAGTTGGTTTTGCCTTCTTCCTTCCCAAATTTTGTATTCTGACGCAATACAAACCAGAGTTTAGACAGCGGATCCATTATGAAATAAAAAACAGAAAAAATTAGCGTGTCATGCTTAGAATTCGAGAGGCAGCACGACCAACATGAGTTTTTGTGTTTTGGAAAAAGAAATGGAACCCTTTTGCAGAGGGGACCGATAATGAATTCCCCCAAATCAAGTTTGCCAGCGATTTTCAGGTGCATTGAATTAGTTTTCCAAAGCCAGTCAGCTTGGAGGGGTGGGTGAATCTGGAAACAGCCTGTTTCCTTGTGACTAAATCAAGCCAATATCAAAAAGGACTCTTGCGTTTCTTTGGCTTTTTTCACATTTTGCGTATTCGTCATGGTTTGTCATGAATTTTCTGATGTGAGCTTTCATTTTGAGGCTTTAATATGGAGTTCAAGACACGGAAGGAATGGTCTTTTTCAATCAGGGCACAGCTGTTGGCTTGCTCCAATTCTGGCTTTCTGTCATTGTTTTGGGTGCCTCAGCCGACTTTTGGTTTATTGAGCAGCAATTTCCTAAATGATTTCTGGGTCTGAGTTGGTTTTGCCTTCTTCCTTCCCAAATTTTGTATTCTGACGCAATACAAACCAGAGTTTAGACAGCGGATCTATTGTGAAATAAAAAACAGAACAAATTAGCGTGTCATGCTTAGAATTCGAGAGGCAGCACGACCAACATGAGTTTTTGTGTTTTGGAAAAAGAAATGGAACCCTTTTGCAGAGGGGACCGATAATTAATTCCCCCAAATCAAGTTTGCCAGCGATTTTCAGGTGCATTGAATTAGTTTTCCAAAGCCAGTCAGCTGGGAGGGGTGGGTGAATCTGGAAACAGCCTGTTTCCTTGGGACTAAATCAAGCCAATATCAAAAAGGACTCTTCCGTTTCTTTGGCTTTTTTCACATTTTGCGTATTCATCATGGTTTGTCATGAATTTTCTGATGTGAGCTTTCATTGTGAGGCTGGAATATGGAGTTCAAGACACGGAAGGAATGGTCTTTTTCAATCAGGGCACAGCTGTTGGCTTGCTCCAATTCTGGCTTTCTGTCATTGTTTTGGGTGCCTCAGCCGACTTTTGGTTTCTTGAGCGGCAATTTCCTAAATGATTTCTGGGTCTGAGTTGGTTTTGCCTTCTTCCTTCCCAAATTTTGTATTCTGACGCAATACAAACCAGAGTTTAGACAGCGGATCCATTATGAAATAAAAAACACAACAAATTAGCCTGTCATGCTTAGAATTCGAGAGGCAGCACGACCAACATGAGTTTTTGTGTTTTGGAAAAAGAAATGGAACGCTTTTGCAGAGGGGAACGATAATTAATTCCCCCAAATCAAGTTTGCCAGCGATTTTCAGGTGCATTGAATTAGTTTTCCAAAGCCAGTCAGCTGGGAGGGGTGGATGAATCTGGAAACAGCCTGTTTCCGTGTGACTAAATCAAGCCAATATCAAAAAGGACTCTTGCGTTTCTTTGGCTTTTTTCACATTTTGCGTATTCGTCATGGTTTGTCATGAATTTTCTGATGTGAGCTTTCATTTTGAGGCTGGAATATGGAGTTCAAGACACGGAAGGAATGGTCTTTTTCAATCAGGGCACAGCTGTTGGCTTGCTCCAATTCTGGCTTTCTGTCATTGTTTTGGGTGCCTCAGCCGATTTTTGGTTTCTTGAGCGGCAATTTCCTAAATGATTTCTGGGTCTGAGTTGGTTTTGCCTTCTTCCTTCCCAAATTTTGTATTCTGACGCAATACAAACCAGAGTTTATACAGCGGATCCATTGTGAAATAAAAAACACAACAAATTTGCCTGTCATGCTTAGAATTCGAGAGGCAGCACGACCAACATGAGTTTTTGTGTTTTGGAAAAAGAAATGGAACCCTTTTGCAGAGGGGACCGATAATTAATTCCCCCAAATCAAGTTTGCCAGCGATTTTCAGGTGCATTGAATTAGTTTTCCAAAGCCAGTCAGCTGGGAGGGGTGGATGAATCTGGAAACAGCCTGTTTCCTTGGGACTAAATCAAGCCAATATCAAAAAGGACTCTTCCGTTTCTTTGGCTTTTTTCACATTTTTCTTATTCATCATGGTTTGTCATGAATTTTCTGATGTGAGCTTTCATTTTGAGGCTGGAATATGGAGTTCAAGACACGGAAGGAATGGTCTTTTTCAATCAGGGCACAGCTGTTGGCTTGCTCCAATTCTGGCTTTCTGTCATTGTTTTGGGTGCCTCAGCCGACTTTTGGTTTCTTGAGCGGCAATTTCCTAAATGATTTCTGGGTCTGAGTTGGCTTTGCCTTCTTCCTTCCCAAATTTTGTATTCTGACGCAATACAAACCAGTGTTTAGACACAAGATCCATTATGAAATAAAAAACAGAACAAATTAGCGTGTCATGCTTAGAATTCGAGAGGCAGCACGACCAACATGAGTTTTTGTGTTTTGGAAAAAGAAATGGAACCCTTTTGCAGAGGGGACCGATAGTTAATTCCCCCAAATCAAGTTTGCCAGCGATTTTCAGGTGCATTGAATTAGTTTTCCAAAGCCAGTCAGCTGGGAGGGGTGGATGAATCTGGAAACAGCCTGTTTCCGTGTGACTAAATCAAGCCAATATCAAAAAGGACTCTTGCGTTTCTTTGGCTTTTTTCACATTTTGCGTATTCGTCATGGTTTGTCATGAATTTTCTGATGTGAGCTTTCATTTTGAGGCTGGAATATGGAGTTCAAGACACGGAAGGAATGGTCTTTTTCAATCAGGGCACAGCTGTTGGCTTGCTCCAATTCTGGCTTTCTGTCATTGTGTTGGGTGCCTCAGCCGATTTTTGGTTTCTTGAGCGGCAATTTCCGAAATGATTTCTGGGTCTGAGTTGGTTTTGCCTTCTTCCTTCCCAAATTTTGTATTCTGACGCAATACAAACCAGAGTTTATACAGCGGATCCATTGTGAAATAAAAAACACAACAAATTAGCCTGTCATGCTTAGAATTCGAGAGGCAGCACGACCAACATGAGTTTTTGTGTTTTGGAAAAAGAAATGGAACCCTTTTGCAGAGGGGACCGATAATTAATTCCCCCAAATCAAGTTTGCCAGCGATTTTCAGGTGCATTGAATTAGTTTTCCAAAGCCAGTCAGCTGGGAGGGGTGGATGAATCTGGAAACAGCCTGTTTCCTTGTGACTAAATCAAGCCAATATCAAAAAGGACTCTTCCGTTTCTTTGGCTTTTTTCACATTTTTCTTATTCATCATGGTTTGTCATGAATTTTCTGATGTGAGCTTTCATTTGGAGGCTGGAATATGGAGTTCAAGACACGGAAGGAATGGTCTTTTTCAATCAGGGCACAGCTGTTGGCTTGCTCCAATTCTGGCTTTCTGTCATGGTTTTGGGTGCCTCAGCCGACTTTTGGTTTCTTGAGCGGCAATTTCCTAAATGATTTCTGGGTCTGAGTTGGTTTTGCCTTCTTCCTTCCCAAATTTTGTATTCTGACGCAATACAAACCAGAGTTTAGACAGCGGATCCATTATGAAATAAAAAACAGAACAAATTAGCGTGTCATGCTTAGAATTCGAGAGGCAGCACGACCACCATGAGTTTTTGTGTTTTGGAAAAAGAAATGGAACCCTTTTGCAGAGGGGACCGATAATGAATTCCCCCAAATCAAGTTTGCCAGCGATTTTCAGGTGCATTGAATTAGTTTTCCAAAGCCAGTCAGCTGGGAGGGGTGGATGAATCTGGAAACAGCCTGTTTCCTTGTGACTAAATCAAGCCAATATCAAAAAGGACTCTTCCGTTTCTTTGGCTTTTTTCACATTTTGCGTATTCATCATGGTTTGTCATGAATTTTCTGATGTGAGCTTTCATTTTGAGGCTGGAATATGGAGTTCAAGACACGGAAGGGATGGTCTTTTTCAATCAGGGCACAGCTGTTGGCTTGCTCCAATTCTGGCTTTCTGTCATTGTTTTGGGTGCCTCAGCCGACTTTTGGTTTCTTGAGCGGCAATTTCCTAAATGATTTCTGGGTCTGAGTTGCTTTTGCCTTCTTCCTTCCCAAATTTTGTATTCTGACGCAATACAAACCAGTGTTTAGACACAAGATCCATTATGAAATAAAAAACACAACAAATTAGCGTGTCATGCTTAGAATTCGAGAGGCAGCACGACCAACATGAGTTTTTGTGTTTTGGAAAAAGAAATGGAACCCTTTTGCAGAGGGGACCGATAGTTAATTCCCCCAAATCAAGTTTGCCAGCGATTTTCAGGTGCATTGAATTAGTTTTCCAAAGCCAGTCAGCTGGGAGGGGTGGATGAATCTGGAAACAGCCTGTTTCCGTGTGACTAAATCAAGCCAATATCAAAAAGGACTCTTGCGTTTCTTTGGCTTTTTTCACATTTTGCGTATTCGTCATGGTTTGTCATGAATTTTCTGATGTGAGCTTTCATTTTGAGGCTGGAATATGGAGTTCAAGACACGGAAGGAATGGTCTTTTTCAATCAGGGCACAGCTGTTGGCTTGCTCCAATTCTGGCTTTCTGTCATTGTGTTGGGTGCCTCAGCCGACTTTTGGTTTCTTGAGCGGCAATTTCCTAAATGATTTCTGGGTCTGAGTTGGTTTTGCCTTCTTCCTTCCCAAATTTTGTATTCTGACGCAATACAAACCAGAGTTTAGACAGCGGATCTATTGTGAAATAAAAAACAGAACAAATTAGCGTGTCATGTTTAGAATATGAGAGGCAGCACGACCACCATGAGTTTTTGTGTTTTGGAAAAAGAAATGGAACCCTTTTGCAGAGGGGACCGATAATGAATTCCCCAAAATCAAGTTTGCCAGCGATTTTCAGGTGCATTGAATTAGTTTTCCAAAGCCAGTCAGCTGGGAGGGGTGGGTCAATCTGGAAACAGCCTGTTTCCTTGTGACTAAATCAAGCCAATATCAAAAAGGACTCTTCCGTTTCTTTGGCTTTTTTCACATTTTGCGTATTCATCATGGTTTGTCATGAATTTTCTGATGTGAGCTTTGATTTTGAGGCTGGAATATGGAGTTCAAGACACGGAAGGGATGGTCTTTTTCAATCAGGGCACAGCTGTTGGCTTGCTCCAATTCTGGCTTTCTGTCATTGTTTTGGGTGCCTCAGCCGATTTTTGGTTTCTTGAACGGCAATTTCCGAAATGGTTTCTGGGTCTGAGTTGGTTTTGCCTTCTTCCTTCTCAAATTTTGTATTCTGACGCAATACAAACCAGAGTTTATACAGCGGATCCATTGTGAAATAAAAAACACAACAAATTAGCCTGTCATGCTTAGAATTCGAGAGGCAGCACGACCAACATGAGTTTTTGTGTTTTGGAAAAAGAAATGGAACCCTTTTGCAGAGGGGACCGATAATGAATTCCCCCAAATGAAGTTTGCCAGCGATTTTCATGTGCATTGAATTAGTTTTCCAAAGCCAGTCAGCTGGGAGGGGTGGATGAATCTGGAAACAGCCTGTTTGCTTGTGACTAAATCAAGCCAATATCAAAAAGGACTCTTCCGTTTCTTTGGCTTTTTTCACATTTTGCGTATTCATCATGGTTTGTCATGAATTTTCTGATGTGAGCTTTCATTTTGAGGCTGGAATATGGAGTTCAAGACACGGAAGGAATGGTCTTTTTCAATCAGGGCACAGCTTTGGCTTGCTCCAATTCTGGGTTTCTGTCATTGTTTTGGGTGCCTCAGCCGACTTTTGGTTTCTTGAGCGGCAATTTCCTAAATGATTTCTGGGTCTGAGTTGGTTTTGCCTTCTTCCTTCCCAAATTTTGTATTCTGACACAATACAAACCAGAGTTTAGACAGCGGATCCATTATGAAATAAAAAACAGAACAAATTAGCGTGTCATGCTTAGAATTCGAGAGGCAGCACGACCACCATGAGTTTTTGTGTTTTGGAAAAAGAAATGGAACCCTTTTGCAGAGGGGACCGATAATGAATTCCCCCAAATCAAGTTTGCCAGCGATTTTCAGGTGCATTGAATTAGTTTTTCAAAGCCAGTCAGCTGGGAGGGGTGGGTGAATCTGGAAACAGCCTGTTTCCTTGTGACTAAATCAAGCCAATATCAAAAAGGACTCTTGCGTTTCTTTGGCTTTTTTCACATTTTGCGTATTCATCATGGTTTGTCATGAATTTTCTGATGTGAGCTTTCATTTTGAGGCTGGAATATGGAGTTCAAGACACGGAAGGAATGGTCTTTTTCAATCAGGGCACAGCTGTTGGCTTGCTCCAATTCTGGCTTTCTGTCATTGTTTTGGGTGCCTCAGCCGACTTTTGGTTTCTTGAGCGGCAATTTCCTAAATGACTTCTGGGTCTGAGTTGGTTTTTCCTTCTTCCTACCCAAATTTTGTATTCTCACGCAATACAAACCAGAGTTTAGACAGCAGATCCATTATGAAATAAAAAACACAACAAATTAGCCTGTCATGCTTAGAATTCGAGAGGCAGCACGACCAACATGAGTTTTTGTGTTTTGGAAAAAGAAATGGAACCCTTTTGCAGAGGGGACCGATAATTAATACCCCCAAATCAAGTTTGCCAGCGATTTTCAGGTGCATTGAATTAGTTTTCCAAAGCCAGTCAGCTGGGAGGGGTGGGTGAATCTGGAAACAGCCTGTTTCCTTGTGACTAAATCAAGCCAATATCAAAAAGGACTCTTGCGTTTCTTTGGCTTTTTTCACATTTTGCGTATTCGTCATGGTTTGTCATGAATTTTCTGATGTGAGCTTTCATTTTGAGGCTGGAATATGGAGTTCAAGACACGGAAGGAATGGTCTTTTTCAATCAGGGCACAGCTGTTGGCTTGCTCCAATTCTGGCTTTCTGTCATTGTTTTGGGTGCCTCAGCCGACTTTTGGTTTCTTGAGCAGCAATTTCCTAAATGATTTCTGGGTCTGAGTTGGTTTTGCCTTCTTCCTTCCCAAATTTTGTATTCTGACGCAATACAAACCAGAGTTTAGACAGCGGATCTATTGTGAAATAAAAAACAGAACAAATTAGCGTGTCATGCTTAGAATTCGAGAGGCAGCACGACCAACATGAGTTTTTGTGTTTTGGAAAAAGAAATGGAACCCTTTTGCAGAGGGGACCGATAATTAATTCCCCCAAATCAAGTTTGCCAGCGATTTTCAGGTGCATTGAATTAGTTTTCCAAAGCCAGTCAGCTGGGAGGGGTGGGTGAATCTGGAAACAGCCTGTTTCCTTGGGACTAAATCAAGCCAATATCAAAAAGGACTCTTCCGTTTCTTTGGCTTTTTTCACATTTTGCGTATTCATCATGGTTTGTCATGAATTTTCTGATGTGAGCTTTCATTTTGAGGCTGGAATATGGAGTTCAAGACACGGAAGGAATGGTCTTTTTCAATCAGGGCACAGCTGTTGGCTTGCTCCAATTCTGGCTTTCTGTCATTGTTTTGGGTGCCTCAGCCGACTTTTGGTTTCTTGAGCGGCAATTTCCTAAATGATTTCTGGGTCTGAGTTGGTTTTGCCTTCTTCCTTCCCAAATTTTGTATTCTGACGCAATACAAACCAGAGTTTAGACAGCGGATCCATTATGAAATAAAAAACACAACAAATTAGCCTGTCATGCTTAGAATTCGAGAGGCAGCACGACCAACATGAGTTTTTGTGTTTTGGAAAAAGAAATGGAACCCTTTTGCAGAGGGGACCGATAATGACTTCCCCCAAATCAAGTTTGTCAGCTATTTTCAGGTGCATTGAATTAGTTTTCCAAAGCCAGTCAGCTGGGAGGGGTGGATGAATCTGGAAACAGCCTGTCTCCGTGTGACTAAATCAAGCCAATATCAAAAAGGACTCTTCCGTTTCTTTGGCTTTTTTCACATTTTGCGTATTCGTCATGGTTTGTCATGAATTTTCTGATGTGAGCTTTCATTTTGAGGCTGGAATATGGAGTTCAAGACACGGAAGGAATGGTCTGTTTCAATCAGGGCACAGCTGTTGGCTTGCTCCAATTCTGGCTTTCTGTCATTGTTTTGGGTGCCTCAGCCGACTTTTGGTTTCTTGAGCGGCAATTTCGTAAATGATTTCTGGGTCTGAGTTGGTTTTGCCTTCTTCCTTCCCAAATTTTGTATTCTGACGCAATACAAACCAGAGTTTAGACAGCGGATCCATTATGAAATAAAAAACACAACAAATTAGCGTGTCATGCTTAGAATTCGAGAGGCAGCACGACCAACATGAGTTTTTGTGTTTTGGAAAAAGAAATGGAACCCTTTTGCAGAGGGGACCGATAATGACTTCCCCCAAATCAAGTTTGCCAGCGATTTTCAGGTGCATTGAATTAGTTTTCCAAAGCCAGTCAGCTGGGAGGGGTGGATGAATCTGGAAACAGCCTGTTTCCTTGGGACGAAATCAAGCCAATATCAAAAAGGACTCTTCCGTTTCTTTGGCTTTTTTCACATTTTACGTATTCGTCATGGTTTGTCATGAATTTTCTGATGTGAGCTTTCATTTTGAGGCTGGAATATGGAGTTCAAGACACGGAAGGAATGGTCTTTTTCAATCAGGGCACAGCTGTTGGCTTGCTCCAATTCTGGCTTTCTGTCATTGTTTTGGGTGCCTCAGCCGACTTTTGGTTTCTTGAGCGGCAATTTCCTAAATGATTTCTGGGTCTGAGTTGGTTTCGCCTTCTTCCTTCCCAAATTTTGTACTCTGACGCAATACAAACCAGAGTTTAGACAGCGGATCCATTATGAAATAAAAAACAGAACAAATTAGCCTGTCATGCTTAGAATTCGAGAGGCAGCACGACCAACATGAGTTTTTGTGTTTTGGAAAAAGAAATGGAACCCTTTTGCAGAGGGGACCGATAATGAATTCCCCCAAATGAAGTTTGCCAGCGATTTTCATGTGCATTGAATTAGTTTTCCAAAGCCAGTCAGCTGGGAGGGGTGGATGAATCTGGAAACAGCCTGTTTCCTTGGGACTAAATCAAGCCAATATCAAAAAGGACTCTTCCGTTTCTTTGGCTTTTTTAACATTTTGCGTATTCATCATGGTTTGTCATGAATTTTCTGATGTGAGCTTTCATTGTGAGGCTGGAATATGGAGTTCAAGACACGGAAGGAATGGTCTGTTTCAATCAGGGCACAGCTGTTGGCTTGCTCCAATTCTGGCTTTCTGTCATTGTTTTGGGTGCCTCAGCCGACTTTTGGTTTCTTGAGCGGCAATTTCCTAAATGACTTCTGGGTCTGAGTTGGTTTTTCCTTCTTCCTTCCCAAATTTTGTATTCTCACGCAATACAAACCAGAGTTTAGACAGCAGATCCATTATGAAATAAAAAACACAACAAATTAGCCTGTCATGCTTAGAATTCGAGAGGCAGCACGACCAACATGAGTTTTTGTGTTTTGGAAAAAGAAATGGAACCCTTTTGCAGAGGGGACCGATAATTAATACCCCCAAATCAAGTTTGCCAGCGATTTTCAGGTGCATTGAATTAGTTTTCCAAAGCCAGTCAGCTGGGAGGGGTGGATGAATCTGGAAACAGCCTGTTTCCTTGTGACTAAATCAAGCCAATATCAAAAAGGACTCTTGCGTTTCTTTGGCTTTTTTCACATTTTTCGTATTCATCATGGTTTGTCATGAATTTTCTGATGTGAGCTTTCATTTTGAGGCTGGAATATGGAGTTCAAGACACGGAAGGAATGGTCTTTTTCAATCAGGGCACAGCTGTTGGCTTGCTCCAATTCTGGCTTTCTGTCATTGTTTTGGGTGCCTCAGCCGACTTTTGGTTTCTTGAGCGGCAATTTCCTAAATGATTTCTGGGTCTGAGTTGGTTTCGCCTTCTTCCTTCCCAAATTTTGTATTCTGACGCAATACAAACCAGAGTTTAGACAGCGGATCTATTGTGAAATAAAAAACAGAACAAATTAGCGTGTCATGCTTAGAATTCGAGAGGCAGCACGACCAACATGAGTTTTTGTGTTTTGGAAAAAGAAATGGAACCCTTTTGCAGAGGGGACCGATAATTAATTCCCCCAAATCAAGTTTGCCAGCGATTTTCAGGTGCATTGAATTAGTTTTCCAAAGCCAGTCAGCTGGGAGGGGTGGGTGAATCTGGAAACAGCCTGTTTCCTTGGGACTAAATCAAGCCAATATCAAAAAGGACTCTTCCGTTTCTTTGGCTTTTTTCACATTTTGCGTATTCATCATGGTTTGTCATGAATTTTCTGATGTGAGCTTTCATTTTGAGGCTGGAATATGGAGTTCAAGACACGGAAGGAATGGTCTTTTTCAATCAGGGCACAGCTGTTGGCTTGCTCCAATTCTGGCTTTCTGTCATTGTTTTGGGTGCCTCAGCCGACTTTTGGTTTCTTGAGCGGCAATTTCCTAAATGATTTCTGGGTCTGAGTTGGTTTTGCCTTCTTCCTTCCCAAATTTTGTATTCTGACGCAATACAAACCAGAGTTTAGACAGCGGATCCATTATGAAATAAAAAACACAACAAATTAGCGTGTCATGCTTAGAATTCGAGAGGCAGCACGACCAACATGAGTTTTTGTGTTTTGGAAAAAGAAATGGAACGCTTTTGCAGAGGGGAACGATAATTAATTCCCCCAAATCAAGTTTGCCAGCGATTTTCAGGTGCATTGAATTAGTTTTCCAAAGCCAGTCAGCTGGGAGGGGTGGATGAATCTGGAAACAGCCTGTTTCCGTGTGACTAAATCAAGCCAATATCAAAAAGGACTCTTGCGTTTCTTTGGCTTTTTTCACATTTTGCGTATTCGTCATGGTTTGTCATGAATTTTCTGATGTGAGCTTTCATTTTGAGGCTGGAATATGGAGTTCAAGACACGGAAGGAATGGTCTTTTTCAATCAGGGCACAGCTGTTGGCTTGCTCCAATTCTGGCTTTCTGTCATTGTGTTGGGTGCCTCAGCCGATTTTTGGTTTCTTGAGCGGCAATTTCCGAAATGATTTCTGGGTCTGAGTTGGTTTTGCCTTCTTCCTTCCCTAATTTTGTATTCTGACGCAATACAAACCAGAGTTTATACAGCGGATCCATTGTGAAATAAAAAACACAACAAATTAGCCTGTCATGCTTAGAATTCGAGAGGCAGCACGACCAACATGAGTTTTTGTGTTTTGGAAAAAGAAATGGAACCCTTTTGCAGAGGGGACCGATAATTAATTCCCCCAAATCAAGTTTGCCAGCGATTTTCAGGTGCATTGAATTAGTTTTCCAAAGCCAGTCAGCTGGGAGGGTGGATGAATCTGGAAACAGCCTGTTTCCTTGTGACTAAATCAAGCCAATATCAAAAAGGACTCTTCCGTTTCTTTGGCTTTTTTCACATTTTTCGTATTCATCATGGTTTGTCATGAATTTTCTGATGTGAGCTTTCATTTTGAGGCTGGAATATGGAGTTCAAGACACGGAAGGAATGGTCTTTTTCAATCAGGGCACAGCTGTTGGCTTGCTCCAATTCTGGCTTTCTGTCATTGTTTTGGGTGCCTCAGCCGACTTTTGGTTTCTTGAGCGGCAATTTCCTAAATGAATTCTGGGTCTGAGTTGGTTTTGCCTTCTTCCTTCCCAAATTTTGTATTCTGACACAATACAAACCAGAGTTTAGACAGCGGATCCATTATGAAATAAAAAACAGAACAAATTAGCGTGTCATGCTTAGAATTCGAGAGGCAGCACGACCACCATGAGTTTTTGTGTTTTGGAAAAAGAAATGGAACCCTTTTGCAGAGGGGACCGATAATGAATTCCCCCAAATCAAGTTTGCCAGCGATTTTCAGGTGCATTGAATTAGTTTTCCAAAGCCAGTCAGCTGGGAGGGGTGGATGAATCTGGAAACAGCCTGTTTCCTTGTGACTAAATCAAGCCAATATCAAAAAGGACTCTTCCGTTTCTTTGGCTTTTTTCACATTTTGCGTATTCATCATGGTTTGTCATGAATTTTCTGATGTGAGCTTTCATTTTGAGGCTGGAATATGGAGTTCAAGACACGGAAGGAATGGTCTTTTTCAATCAGGGCACAGCTGTTGGCTTGCTCCAATTCTGGCTTTCTGTCATTGTTTTGGGTGCCTCAGCCGACTTTTGGTTTCTTGAGCGGCAATTTCCTAAATGATTTCTGGGTCTGAGTTGGTTTTGCCTTCTTCCTTCCCAAATTTTGTATTCTGACACAATACAAACCAGAGTTTAGACAGCGGATCCATTATGAAATAAAAAACAGAACAAATTAGCGTGTCATGCTTAGAATTCGAGAGGCAGCACGACCACCATGAGTTTTTGTGTTTTGGAAAAAGAAATGGAACCCTTTTGCAGAGGGGACCGATAATGACTTCCCCCAAATCAAGTTTGTCAGCGATTTTCAGGTGCATTGAATTAGTTTTCCAAAGCCAGTCAGCTGGGAGGGGTGGATGAATCTGGAAACAGCCTGTTTCCTTGTGACTAAATCAAGCCAATATCAAAAAGGACTCTTCCGTTTCTTTGGCTTTTTTCACATTTTGCGTATTCATCATGGTTTGTCATGAATTTTCTGATGTGAGCTTTGATTTTGAGGCTGGAATATGGAGTTCAAGACACGGAAGGAATGGTCTTTTTCAATCAGGGCACAGCTGTTGGCTTGCTCCAATTCTGGCTTTCTGTCATTGTTTTGGGTGCCTCAGCCGATTTTTGGTTTCTTGAGCGGCAATTTCCGAAATGATTTCTGGGTCTGAGTTGGTTTTGCCTTCTTCCTTCCCAAATTTTGTATTCTGACGCAATACAAACCAGAGTTTATACAGCGGATCAATTGTGAAATAAAAAACACAACAAATTAGCGTGTCATGCTTAGAATTCGAGAGGCAGCACGACCACCATGAGTTTTTGTGTTTTGGAAAAAGAAATGGAACCCTTTTGCAGAGGGGACCGATAATGAATTCCCCCAAATCAAGTTTGCCAGCGATTTTCAGGTGCATTGAATTAGTTTTCCAAAGCCAGTCAGCTGGGAGGGGTGGATGAATCTGGAAACAGCCTGTTTCCTTGTGACTAAATCAAGCCAATATCAAAAAGGACTCTTCTGTTTCTTTGGCTGTTTTCACATTTTTCGTATTCATCATGGTTTGTCATGAATTTTCTGATGTGAGCTTTCATTTTGAGGCTGGAATATGGAGTTCAAGACACGGAAGGAATGGTCTTTTTCAATCAGGGCACAGCTGTTGGCTTGCTCCAATTCTGGCTTTCTGTCATTGTTTTGGGTGCCTCAGCCGACTTTTGGTTTCTTGAGCGGCAATTTCCTAAATGATTTCTGGGTCTGAGTTGGTTTTGCCTTCTTCCTTCCCAAATTTTGTATTCTGACGCAATACAAACAAGAGTTTATACAGCGGATCCATTATGAACGAAAAAACACAACAAATTAGCGTGTCATGCTTAGAATTCAAGAGGCAGCAAGACCAACATGAGTTTTTGTGTTTTGGAAAAAGAAATGGAACCCTTTTACAGAGGGGACCGATAATTAACCCCCCCAAATCAAGTTTGCCAGCGATTTTCAGGTGCATTGAATTAGTTTTCCAAAGCCAGTCAGCTGGGAGGGGTGGATGAATCTGGAAACAGCCTGTTTCCTTGGGACTAAATCAAGCCAATATCAAAAAGGACTCTTCCGTTTCTTTGGCTTTTTTCACATTTTTCGTATTCATCATGGTTTGTCATGAATTTTCTGATGTGAGCTTTCATTTTGAGGCTGGAATATGGAGTTCAAGACACGGAAGGAATGGTCTGTTTCAATCAGGGCACAGCTGTTGGCTTGCTCCAATTCTGGCTTTCTGTCATTGTTTTGGGTGCCTCAGCTGACTTTTGGTTTCTTGAGCAGCAATTTCCTAAATGATTTCTGGGTCTGAGTTGGTTTTGCCTTCTTCCTTCCCAAATTTTGTATTCTGACGCAATACAAACCAGAGTTTAGACAGCGGATACATTATGAAATAAAAAACAGAACAAATTAGCGTGTCATGCTTAGAATTGGAGAGGCAGCACGACCAACATGAGTTTTTGTGTTTTGGAAAAAGAAATGGAACCCTTTTGCAGAGGGGACCGATAATTAATTCCCCCAAATCAAGTTTGCCAGCGATTTTCAGGTGCATTGAATTAGTTTTCCAAAGCCAGTCAGCTGGGAGGGGTGGGTGAATCTGGAAACAGCCTGTTTCCGTGTGACTAAATCAAGCCAATATCAAAAAGGACTCTTGCGTTTCTTTGGCTTTTTTCACATTTTGCGTATTCATCATGGTTTGTCATGAATTTTCTGATGTGAGCTTTGATTTTGAGGCTGGAATATGGAGTTCAAGACACGGAAGGAATGGTCTTTTTCAATCAGGGCACAGCTGTTGGCTTTCTCCAATTCTGGCTTTCTGTCATTGTTTTGGGTGCCTCAGCTGACTTTTGGTTTCTTGAGCGGCAATTTCCTAAATGATTTCTGGGTCTGAGTTGGTTTTGCCTTCTTCCTTCCCAAATTTTGTATTCTGACGCAATACAAACCAGAGTTTAGACAGCGGATCCATTATGAAATAAAAAACACAACAAATTAGCGTGTCATGCTTAGAATTCGAGAGGCAGCACGACCACCATGAGTTTTTGTGTTTTGGAAAAAGAAATGGAACCCTTTTGCAGAGGGGACCGATAATTAATTCCCCCAAATCAAGTTTGCCAGCGATTTTCAGGTGCATTGAATTAGTTTTCCAAAGCCAGTCAGCTGGGAGGGGTGGGTGAATCTGGAAACAGCCTGTTTCCTTGGGACTAAATCAAGCCAATATCAAAAAGGACTCTTCCGTTTCTTTGGCTTTTTTCACATTTTGCGTATTCGTCATGGTTTGTCATGAATTTTCTGATGTGAGCTTTCATTTTGAGGCTGGAATATGGAGTTCAAGACACGGAAGGAATGGTCTTTTTCAATCAGGGCACAGCTGTTGGCTTGCTCCAATTCTGGGTTTCTGTCATTGTTTTTGGTGCCTCAGGCGACTTTTGGTTTCTTGAGCAGCAATTTCCTAAATGATTTCTGGGTCTGAGTTGGTTTTGCCTTCTTCCTTCCCAAATTTTGTATTCTGACGCAATACAAACCAGAGTTTAGACAGCGGATCCATTGTGAAATAAAAAACACAACAAATTAGCCTGTCATGCTTAGAATTCGAGAGGCAGCACGACCAACATGAGTTTTTGTGTTTTGGAAAAAGAAATGGAACCCTTTTGCAGAGGGGACCGATAATTAATTCCCCCAAATCAAGTTTGCCAGCGATTTTCAGGTGCATTGAATTAGTTTTCCAAAGCCAGTCAGCTGGGAGGGGTGGATGAATCTGGAAACAGCCTGTTTCCTTGTGACTAAATCAAGCCAATATCAAAAAGGACTCTTCCGTTTCTTTGGCTTTTTTCACATTTTGCGTATTCATCATGGTTTGTCATGAATTTTCTGATGTGAGCTTTCATTTTGAGGCTGGAATATGGAGTTCAAGACACGGAAGGAATGGTCTTTTTCAATCAGGGCACAGCTGTTGGCTTGCTCCAATTCTGGCTTTCTGTCATTGTTTTGGGTGCCTCAGCCGACTTTTGGTTTCTTGAGCGGCAATTTCCTAAATGATTTCTGGGTCTGAGTTGGTTTTGCCTTCTTCCTTCCCAAATTTTGTATTCTGACACAATACAAACCAGAGTTTAGACAGCGGATCCATTATGAAATAAAAAACAGAATAAATTAGCGTGTCATGCTTAGAATTCGAGAGGCAGCACGACCACCATGAGTTTTTGTGTTTTGGAAAAAGAAATGGAACCCTTTTGCAGAGGGGACCGATAATGAATTCCCCCAAATCAAGTTTGCCAGCGATTTTCAGGTGCATTGAATTAGTTTTCCAAAGCCAGTCAGCTGGGAGGGGTGGATGAATCTGGAAACAGCCTGTTTCCTTGGGACTAAATCAAGCCAATATCAAAAAGGACTCTTCCGTTTCTTTGGCTTTTTTCACATTTTGCGTATTCATCATGGTTTGTCATGAATTTTCTGATGTGAGCTTTCATTTTGAGGCTGGAATATGGAGTTCAAGACACGGAAGGAATGGTCTTTTTCAATCAGGGCACAGCTGTTGGCTTGCTCCAATTCTGGCTTTCTGTCATTGTTTTGGGTGCCTCAGCCGATTTTTGGTTTCTTGAGCGGCAATTTCCGAAATGATTTCTGGGTCTGAGTTGGTTTTGCCTTCTTCCTTCCCAAATTTTGTATTCTGACGCAATACAAACCAGAGTTTAGACAGCGGATCCATTATGAAATAAAAAACACAACAAATTAGCGTGTCATGCTTAGAATTGGAGAGGCAGCACGACCAACATGAGTTTTTGTGTTTTGGAAAAAGAAATGGAACCCTTTTGCAGAGGGGACCGATAGTTAACCCCCCCAAATCAAGTTTGCCAGCGATTTTCAGGTGCATTGAATTAGTTTTCCAAAGCCAGTCAGCTGGGAGGGGTGGATGAATCTGGAAACAGCCTGTTTCCTTGGGACTAAATCAAGCCAATATCAAAAAGGACTCTTCCGTTTCTTTGGCTTTTTTCACATTTTTCGTATTTATCATGGTTTGTCATGAATTTTCTGATGTGAGCTTTCATTTTGAGGCTGGAATATGGAGTTCAAGACACGGAAGGAATGGTCTGTTTCAATCAGGGCACAGCTGTTGGCTTGCTCCAATTCTGGCTTTCTGTCATTGTTTTGGGTGCCTCAGCCGATTTTTGGTTTCTTGAGCGGCAATTTCCGAAATGATTTCTGGGTCTGAGTTGGTTTTGCCTTCTTCCTTCCCAAATTTTGTATTCTGACGCAATACAAACCAGAGTTTATACAGCGGATCCATTGTGAAATAAAAAACACAACAAATTAGCGTGTCATGCTTAGAATTCGAGAGGCAGCACGACCAACATGAGTTTTTGTGTTTTGGAAAAAGAAATGGAACCCTTTTGCAGAGGGGACCGATAATTAATTCCCCCAAATCAAGTTTGCCAGCGATTTTCAGGTGCATTGAATTAGTTTTCCAAAGCCAGTCAGCTGGGAGGGGTGGATGAATCTGGAAACAGCCTGTTTCCTTGTGACTAAATCAAGCCAATATCAAAAAGGACTCTTCCGTTTCTTTGGCTTTTTTCACATTTTGCGTATTCATCATGGTTTGTCATGAATTTTCTGATGTGAGCTTTCATTTTGAGGCTGGAATATGGAGTTCAAGACACGGAAGGAATGGTCTTTTTCAATCAGGGCACAGCTGTTGGCTTGCTCCAATTCTGGCTTTCTGTCATTGTTGTGGGTGCCTCAGCCGATTTTTGGTTTCTTGAGCGGCAATTTCCGAAATGATTTCTGGGTCTGAGTTGGTTTTGCCTTCTTCCTTCCCAAATTTTGTATTCTGACGCAATACAAACCAGAGTTTAGACAGCGGATCCATTATGAAATAAAAAACACAACAAATTAGCCTGTCATGCTTAGAATTCGAGAGGCAGCACGACCAACATGAGTTTTTGTGTTTTGGAAAAAGAAATGGAACCCTTTTGCAGAGGGGACCGATAATGAATTCCCCCAAATCAAGTTTGCCAGCGATTTTCAGGTGCATTGAATTAGTTTTCCAAAGCCAGTCAGCTGGGAGGGGTGGATGAATCTGGAAACAGCCTGTTTCCTTGTGACGAAATCAAGCCAATATCACAAAGGACTCTTCCGTTTCTTTGGCTTTTTTCACATTTTTCGTATTCGTCATGGTTTGTCATGAATTTTCTGATGTGAGCTTTGATTTTGAGGCTGGAATATGGAGTTCAAGACACGGAAGGAATGGTCTTTTTCAATCAGGGCACAGCTGTTGGCTTGCTCCAATTCTGGCTTTCTGTCATTGTTTTGGGTGCCTCAGCCGACTTTTGGTTTCTTGAGCGGCAATTTCCTAAATGATTTCTGGGTCTGAGTTGGTTTTGCCTTCTTCCTTCCCAAATTTTGTATTCTGACGCAATACAAACCAGAGTTTAGACAGCGGATCCATTATGAAATAAAAAACACAACAAATTAGCGTGTCATGCTTAGAATTGGAGAGGCAGCACGACCAACATGAGTTTTTGTGTTTTGGAAAAAGAAATGGAACCCTTTTACAGAGGGGACCGATAATTAACCCCCCCAAATCAAGTTTGCCAGCGATTTTCAGGTGCATTGAATTAGTTTTCCAAAGCCAGTCAGCTGGGAGGGGTGGATGAATCTGGAAACAGCCTGTTTCCTTGGGACTAAATCAAGCCAATATCAAAAAGGACTCTTCCGTTTCTTTGGCTTTTTTCACATTTTGCGTATTCATCATGGTTTGTCATGAATTTTCTGATGTGAGCTTTCATTTTGAGGCTGGAATATGGAGTTCAAGACACGGAAGGAATGGTCTTTTTCAATCAGGGCACAGCTGTTGGCTTGCTCCAATTCTGGCTTTCTGTCATTGTTTTGGGTGCCTCAGCCGACTTTTGGTTTCTTGAGCGGCAATTTCCTAAATGATTTCTGGGTCTGAGTTGGTTTTGCCTTCTTCCTTCCCAAATTTTGTATTCTGATGCAATACAAACCAGAGTTTAGACAGCGGATCCATTATGAGATAAAAAACACAACAAATTAGCGTGTCATGCTTAGAATTCGAGAGGCAGCACGACCACCATGAGTTTTTGTGTTTTGGAAAAAGAAATGGAACCCTTTTGCAGAGGGGAACGATAATGAATTCCCCCAAATCAAGTTTGCCAGCGATTTTCAGGTGCATTGAATTAGTTTTCCAAAGCCAGTCAGCTGGGAGGGGTGGGTGAATCTGGAAACAGCCTGTTTCCTTGTGATTAAATCAAGCCAATATCAAAAAGGACTCTTCCGTTTCTTTGGCTGTTTTCACATTTTGCGTATTCGTCATGGTTTGTCATGAATTTTCTGATGTGAGCTTTCATTTTGAGGCTGGAATATGGAGTTCAAGACACGGAAGGAATGGTCTTTTTCAATCAGGGCACAGCTGTTGGCTTGCTCCAATTCAGGCTTTCTGTCATTGTTTTGGGTGCCTCAGCCGACTTTTGGTTTCTTGAGCAGCAATTTCCTAAATGATTTCTGGGTCTGAGTTGGTTTTGCCTTCTTCCTTCCCAAATTTTGTATTCTGACGCAATACAAACCAGAGTTTAGACAGCGGATACATTATGAAATAAAAAACACAACAAATTAGCCTGTCATGCTTAGAATTCGAGAGGCAGCACGACCAACATGAGTTTTTGTGTTTTGGAAAAAGAAATGGAACCCTTTTGCAGAGGGGACCGATAATTAATTCCCCCAAATCAAGTTTGCCAGCGATTTTCAGGTGCATTGAATTAGTTTTCCAAAGCCAGTCAGCTGGGAGGGGTGGGTGAATCTGGAAACAGCCTGTTTCCTTGTGATTAAATCAAGCCAATATCAAAAAGGACTCTTCCGTTTCTTTGGCTTTTTTCACATTTTGCGTATTCATCATGGTTTGTCATGAATTTTCTGATGTGAGCTTTCATTTTGAGGCTGGAATATGGAGTTCAAGACACGGAAGGAATGGTCTTTTTCAATCAGGGCACAGCTGTTGGCTTGCTCCAATTCTGGCTTTCTGTCATTGTTTTGGGTGCCTCAGCTGACTTTTGGTTTCTTGAGCGGCAATTTCCGAAATGATTTCTGGGTCTGAGTTGGTTTTGCCTTCTTCCTTCCCAAATTTTGTATTCTGACGCAATACAAACCAGAGTTTAGACAGCGGATCCATTATGAAATAAAAAACACAACAAATTAGCCTGTCATGCTTAGAATTCGAGAGGCAGCACGACCACCATGAGTTTTTGTGTTTTGGAAAAAGAAATGGAACCCTTTTGCAGAGGGGACCGATAATTAATTCCCCCAAATCAAGTTTGCCAGCGATTTTCAGGTGCATTGAATTAGTTTTCCAAAGCCAGTCAGCTGGGAGGGGTGGGTGAATCTGGAAACAGCCTGTTTCCTTGTGACTAAATCAAGCCAATATCAAAAAGGACTCTTCCGTTTCTTTGGCTTTTTTCACATTTTGCGTATTCATCATGGTTTGTCATGAATTTTCTGATGTGAGCTTTCCTTTTGAGGCTGGAATATGGAGTTCAAGACACGGAAGGAATGGTCTTTTTCAATCAGGACACAGCTGTTGGCTTGCTCCAATTCTGGCTTTCTGTCATTGTTTTGGGTGCCTCAGCCGACTTTTGGTTTCTTGAGCGGCAATTTCCGAAATGATTTCTGGGTCTGAGTTGGTTTTGCCTTCTTCCTTCCCAAATTTTGTATTCTGACGCAATACAAACCAGAGTTTAGACAGCGGATCCATTATGAAATAAAAAACACAACAAATTAGCCTGTCATGCTTAGAATTCGAGAGGCAGCACGACCAACATGAGTTTTTGTGTTTTGGAAAAAGAAATGGAACCCTTTTGCAGAGGGGACCGATAATTAATTCCCCCAAATCAAGTTTGCCAGCGATTTTCAGGTGCATTGAATTAGTTTTCCAAAGCCAGTCAGCTGGGAGGGGTGGATGAATCTGGAAACAGCCTGTTTCCTTGGGACTAAATCAAGCCAATATCAAAAAGGACTCTTCCGTTTCTTTGGCTTTTTTCACATTTTGCATATTCGTCATGGTTTGTCATGAATTTTCTGACGTCAGCTTTCATTTTGAGGCTGGAATTTGGAGTTCAAGACACGGAAGGAATGGTCTTTTTCAATCAGGGCACAGCTGTTGGCTTGCTCCAATTCTGGCTTTCTGTCATTGTTTTGGGTGCCTCAGCCGACTTTTGGTTTCTTGAGCGGCAATTTCCTAAATGATTTCTGGGTCTGAGTTGGTTTTGCCTTCTTCCTTCCCAAATTTTGTATTCTGACGCAATACAAACCAGAGTTTAGACAGCGGATCCATTATGAAATAAAAAACACAACAAATTAGCGTGTCATGCTTAGAATTCGAGAGGCAGCACGACCAACATGAGTTTTTGTGTTTTGCAAAAAGAAATGGAACCCTTTTGCAGAGGGGACCGATAATTAATTCCCCCAAATCGAGTTTGCCAGCGATTTTCAGGTGCATTGAATTAGTTTTCCAAAGGCAGTCAGCTGGGAGGGGTGGATGAATCTGGAAACAGCCTGTTTCCTTGTGACTAAATCAAGCCAATATCAAAAAGGACTCTTCCGTTTCTTTGGGTTTTTTCACATTTTGCGTATTCATCATGGTTTGTCATGAATTTTCTGATGTGAGCTTTCATTTTGAGGTTGGAATATGGAGTTCAAGACACGGAAGGAATGGTCTTTTTCAATCAGGGCACAGTTGTTGGCTTGCTCCAATTCTGGCTTTCTGTCATTGTTTTGGGTGCCTCAGCCGACTTTTGGTTTCTTGAGCGGCAATTTCCTAAATGATTTCTGGGTCTGAGTTGGTTTTGCCTTCTTCCTTCCCAAATTTTGTATTCTGACGCAATACAAACGGGAGTTTAGACAGCGGATCCATTATGAAATAAAAAACACAACAAATTAGCGTGTCATGCTTAGAATTCGAGAGGCAGCACGACCACCATGAGTTTTTGTGTTTTGGAAAAAGAAATGGAACCCTTTTGCAGAGGGGACCGATAATTAATTCCCCCAAATCAAGTTTGCCAGCGATTTTCAGGTGCATTGAATTAGTTTTCCAAAGCCAGTCAGCTGGGAGGGGTGGATGAATCTGGAAACAGCCTGTTTCCTTGTGACTAAATCAAGCCAATATCAAAAAGGACTCTTCCGTTTCTTTGGCTTTTTTCACATTTTGCGTATTCGTCATGGTTTGTCATGAATTTTCTGATGTGAGCTTTCATTTGGAGGCTGGAATATGGAGTTCAAGACACGGAAGGAATGGTCTTTTTCAATCAGGGCACAGCTGTTGGCTTGCTCCAATTCAGGCTTTCTGTCATTGTTTTGGGTGCCTCAGCCGACTTTTGGTTTCTTGAGCAGCAATTTCCTAAATGATTTCTGGGTCTGAGTTGGTTTTGCCTTCTTCCTTCCCAAATTTTGTATTCTGACACAATACAAACCAGAGTTTAGATAGCGGATCCATTATGAAATAAAAAACACAACAAATTAGCCTGTCATGCTTAGAATTCGAGAGGCAGCACGACCACCATGAGTTTTTGTGTTTTGGAAAAAGAAATGGAACCCTTTTGCAGAGGGGACCGATAATTAATTCCCCCAAATCAAGTTTGCCAGCGATTTTCAGGTGCATTGAATTAGTTTTCCAAAGCCAGTCAGCTGGGAGGGGTGGATGAATCTGGAAACAGCCTGTTTCCTTGTGACTAAATCAAGCCAATATCAAAAAGGACTCTTCCGTTTCTTTCGCTTTTTTCACATTTTGCGTATTCATCATGGTTTGTCATGAATTTTCTGATGTGAGCTTTCATTTTGAGCCTGGAATATGGGGTTCAAGACACGGAAGGAATGGTGTGTTTCAATCAGGGCACAGCTGTTGGCTTGCTCCAATTCTGGCTTTCTGTCATTGTTTTGGGTGCCTCAGCCGACTTTTGGTTTCTTGAGCGGCAATTTCCTAAATGATTTCTGGGTCTGAGTTGGTTTTGCCTTCTTCCTTCCCAAATTTTGTATTCTGATGCAATACAAACCAGAGTTTAGACAGCGGATCCATTATGAGATAAAAAACACAACAAATTAGCCTGTCATGCTTAGAATTCGAGAGGCAGCACGACCACCATGAGTTTTTGTGTTTTGGAAAAAGAAATGGAACCCTTTTGCAGAGGGGAACGATAATTAATTCCCCAAAATCAAGTTTGCCAGCGATTTTCAGGTGCACTGAATTAGTTTTCCAAAGCCAGTCAGCTGGGAGGGGTGGGTGAATCTGGAAACAGCCTGTTTCCTTGTGACTAAATCAAGCCAATATCAAAAAGGACTCTTCCGTTTCTTTGGCTTTTTTCACATTTTGCGTATTCATCATGGTTTGTCATGAATTTTCTGATGTGAGCTTTCATTTTGAGGCTGGAATATGGAGTTCAAGACACGGAAGGAATGGTCTTTTTCAATCAGGGCACAGCTGTTGGCTTGCTCCAATTCTGGCTTTCTGTCATTGTTTTGGGTGCCACAGCCGACTTTTGGTTTCTTGAGCAGCAATTTCCTAAATGATTTCTGGGTCTGAGTTGGTTTTGCCTTCTTCCTTCCCAAATTTTGTATTCTGATGCAATACAAACCAGAGTTTAGACAGCGGATCCATTATGAAATAAAAAACACAACAAATTAGCCTGTCATGCTTAGAATTCGAGAGGCAGCACGACCACCATGAGTTTTTGTGTTTTGGAAAAAGAAATGGAACCCTTTTGCAGAGGGGAACAATAATTAATTCCCCCAAATCAAGTTTGCCAGCGATTTTCAGGTGCATTGAATTAGCTTTCCGAAGCCAGTCAGCTGGGATAATGGGTGAATCTGGAAACAGCCTGTTTCCTTGGGACTAAATCAAGCCAATATCAAAAAGGACTCTTCCATTTCTTGGATTTTTTCACATTTTGCGTATTCATCATGGTTTGTCATGAATTTTCTGATGTGAGCTTTCATTTTGAGGCTGGAATATGGAGTTCAAGACACGGAAGGAATGGTCTTTTTCAATCAGGGCACAGCTGTTGGCTTGCTCCAATTCTGGCTTTCTGTCATTGTTTTGGGTGCCTCAGCCGAGTTTTGGTTTCTTGAGCGGCAATTTCTTAAATGATTTCTGGGTCTGAGTTGGTTTTGACTTCTTCCTTCCCAAATTTTGTATTCTGACGCAATACAAACCAGAGTTTAGACAGCGGATCCATTATGAAATAAAAAACACAACAAATTAGCTGTCATGCTTAGAATTCGAGAGGCTGCACGACCAACATGAGTTTTTGTGTTTTGGAAAAAGAAATGGAACCCTTTTGCAGAGGGGACCGATAATGAATTCCCCCAAATCAAGTTTGCCAGCGATTTTCATGTGCATTGAATTAGTTTTCCAAAGCCAGTCAGCTGGGTGGCGTGGATGAATATGGAAACAGCCTGTTTCCTTGTGACTAAATGAAGCCAATATCAAAAAGGACTCTTCCGTTTCTTTGGCTTTTTTCACATTTTGCCTATTCATCATGGTTTGTTATGAATTTTCTGATGTGAGCTTTCATTTTGAGGCTGGAATATGGAGTTCAAGACACGGAAGGAATGGTCTTTTTCAATCAGGGCACAGCTGTTGGCTTGCTCCAATTCTGGCTTTCTGTCATTGTTTTGGGTGCCTCAGCCGACTTTTGGTTTCTTGAGCGGCAATTTCCTAAATGATTTCTGGGTCTGAGTTGGTTTTGCCTTCTTCCTTCCCAAATTTTGTATTCTGATGCAATACTAACCAGAGTTTAGACAGCGGATCCATTGTGAAATAAAAAACACAACAAATTAGCGTGTCATGCTTAGAATTCGAGAGGCTGCACGACCACCATGAGTTTTTGTGTTTTGGAAAAAGAAATGGAACCCTTTTGCAGAGGGGAACGATAATTAATTCCCCCCAAATCAAGTTTGCCAGCGATTTTCAGGTGCATTGAAATAGTTTTCCAAAGCCAGTCAGCTGGGAGGGGTGGATGAATCTGGAAACAGCCTGTTTCCTTGTGACTAAATCAAGCCCAATATCAAAAAGGACTCTTCCGTTTCTTTGGCTTTTTTCACATTTTGCGTATTCATCATGGTTTGTCATGAATTTTCTGATGTGAGCTTTCATTTTGAGGCTGGAATATGGAGTTCAAGACACGGAAGGAATGGTTTTTTCAATCAGGGCACAGCTGTTGGCTTGCTCCAATTCTGGCTTTCTGTCATTGTTTTGGGTGCCTCAGCCGACTTTTGGTTTCTTGAGCGGCAATTTCCTAAATGATTTCTGGGTCTGAGTTGGTTTTGCCTTCTTCCTTCCCAAATTTTGTATTCTGACACAATACAAACCAGAGTTTAGACAGCGGATCCATTATGAAATAAAAAACACAACAAATTAGCGTGTCATGCTTAGAATTCGAGAGGCAGCACGACCAACATGAGTTTTGTGTTTTGGAAAAAGAAATGGAACCCTCTTGCAGAGGGGAACGATAATGAATTCCCCCAAATCAAGTTTGCCAGCGATTTTCAGGTGCATTGAATTAGTTTTCCAAAGCCATTCAGCTGGGAGGGGTGGATGAATCTGGAAACAGCCTGTTTCCTTGGGACTAAATCAAGCCAATATCAAAAAGGACTCTTCCGTTTCTTTCGCTTTTTTCACATTTTGCGTATTCATCATGGTTTGTCATGAATTTTCTGATGTGAGCTTTCATTTTGAGGCTGGAATATGGAGTTCAAGACACGGAAGGAATGGTCTTTTTCAATCAGGGCACAGCTGTTGGCTTGCTCCAATTCTGGCTTTCTGTCATTGTTTTGGGTGCCACAGCCGACTTTTGGTTTCTTGAGCAGCAATTTCCGAAATGATTTCTGGGTCTGAGTTGGTTTTGCCTTCTTCCTTCCCAAATTTTGTATTCTGACACAATACAAACCAGAGTTTAGACAGCGGATCCATTATGAAATAAAAAACACAACAAATTAGCCTGTCATGCTTAGAATTCGAGAGACAGCAGGACCAACATGAGTTTTTGTGTTTTGCAAAAAGAAATGGAACCCTTTTGCAGAGGGGACCGATAATGAATTCCCCCAAATCAAGTTTGCCAGCGATTTTCAGGTGCATTGAATTATTTTTCCAAAGCCAGTCAGCTGGGAGGGGTGGATGAATCTGGAAACAGCCTGTTTCCTTGGGACTAAATCAAGCCAATATCAAAAGGGACTCTTCCGTTTCTCTGGCTTCTTTCACATTTTTCGTATTTATCATGGATTTTCATGAATTTTCTGATGTGAGCTTTCATTTTGAGGCTGGAATATGGAGTTCAAGACTCGGAAGGAATGGTCTTTTTCAATCAGGGCACAGCTGTTGGCTTGCTCCAATTCTGGCTTTCTGTCATTGTTGTGGGTGCCTCAGCCGACTTTTGGTTTCTTTAGCGGCAATTTCCTAAATGATTTCTGGGTCTGAGTTGGTTTTGCCTTCTTCCTTCCCAAATTTTGTATTCTGACGCAATACAAACCAGAGTTTAGACAGTGCATCCATTATGAAATAAAAAGCACAACAAATTAGTGTGTCATGCTTAGAATTCGAGAGGCAGCATGACCCACATGAGTTTTTGTGTTTTGGAAAAAGAAATGGAACCCTTTTATGGAGGGGAACGATAATTAATTCCCCCAAATCAAGTTTGCCAGTGATTTTCAGGTGCATTGAATTAGTTTTCCAACGCCAGTCAGCTGGGAGGGGTGGGTGAATCTGGAAACAGCCTGTCTCCTTGTGACTAAATCAAGCCAATATCAAAAAGGACTCTTCCGTTTCTTTGTTTTTTTTTCATATTTTGCGTATTCATCATGGTTTGTCATGAATTTTCTGATGTGAGCTTTGATTTTGAGGCTGGAATATGGAGTTCAAGACACGGAAGGAATGGTCTTTTTCAATCAGGGCACAGCTGTTGGCTTGCTCCAATTCTGGCTTTCTGTCATTGTGTTGGGTGCCTCAGCCGACTTTTGGTTTCTTGAGCGGCAATTTCCTAAATGATTTCTGGGTCTGAGTTGGTTTTGCCTTCTTCCTTCCCAAATTTTGTATTCTGACGCAATACAAACCAGAGTTTAGACAGCGGATCCATTATGAAATAAAAAACACAAGAAATTAGCGTGTCATGCTTAGAATTCGAGAGGCAGCATGACCAACATGAGTTTTTGTGTTTTGGAAAAAGAAATGGAACCCTTTTGCAGAGGGGACCGATAATGAATTCCCCCAAATCAAGTTTGCCAGCGATTTTCAGGTGCATTGAATTAGTTTTCCAAAGCCAGTCAGCTGGGAGGGGTGGATGAATCTGGAAACAGCCTGTTTCCTTGTGACTAAATCAAGCCAATATCAAAAAGGACTCTTCCGTTTCTTTGGCTTTTTTCACATTTTTCGTATTTATCATGGCTTGTCATGAATTTTCTGATGTGAGCTTTCATTTTGAGGCTGGAATATGGAGTGCAAGACACGGAAGGAATGGTCTTTTTCAATCAGGGCACAGCTGTTGGCTTGCTCCAATTCTGGCTTTCTGTCATTGTTATGGGTGCCTCAGCCAACTTTTGGTTTCTTGAGCTGCAATTTCCTAAATGATTTCTGGGTCTGAGTTGGTTTTGCCTTCTTCCTTCCCAAATTTTGTATTCTGACGCAATACAAACCAGAGTTTAGACAGCGGATCCATTATGAAATAAAAAACACAACAAATTAGCGTGTCATGCTTAGAATTCGAGAGGCAGCACGACCAACATGAGTTTTTGTGTTTTGCAAAAAGAAATGGAACCCTTTTGCAGAGGGGACCGATAATTAATTCCCCCAAATCAAGTTTGCCAGTGATTTTCAGGTGCATTGAATTAGTTTTCCAAAGTCAGTCAGCTGGGAGGGGTGGATGAATCTGGAAACAGCCTGTTTCCTTGGGACTAAATCAAGCCAATATCAAAAAGGACTCTTCCGTTTCTTTGGCTTTTTTCACATTTTGCGTATTCATCATGGTTTGTCATGAATTTTCTGATGTGAGCTTTCATTTTGAGGCTGGAATATGGAGTTCAAGACACGGAAGGAATGGTCTTTTTCAATCAGGGCACAGCTGTTGGCTTGCTCCAATTCTGGCTTTCTGTCATTGTTTTGGGTGCCTCAGCCGACTTTTGGTTTCTTGAGCGGCAATTTCCTAAATGATTTCTGGGTCTGAGTTGGTTTTGCCTTCTTCCTTCCCAAATTTTGTATTCTGACGCAATACAAACCAGAGTTTAGACAGTGCATCCATTATGAAATAAAAAACACAACAAATTAGCGTGTCATGCTTAGAATTCGAGAGGCTGCACGACCACCATGAGTTTTTGTGTTTTGGAAAAAGAAATGGAACCCTTTTGCAGAGGGGAACGATAATTAATTCCCCCCAAATCAAGTTTGCCAGCGATTTTCAGGTGCATTGAAATAGTTTTCCAAAGCCAGTCAGCTGGGAGGGGTGGATGAATCTGGAAACAGCCTGTTTCCTTGTGACTAAATCAAGCCAATATCAAAAAGGACTCTTCCGTTTCTTTGGCTTTTTTCACATTTTGCGTATTCATCATGGTTTGTCATGAATTTTCTGATGTGAGCTTTCATTTTGAGGCTGGAATATGGAGTTCAAGACACGGAAGGAATGGTCTTTTTCAATCAGGGCACAGCTGTTGGCTTGCTCCAATTCTGGCTTTCTGTCATTGTTTTGGGTGCCACAGCCGACTTTTGGTTTCTTGAGCAGCAATTTCCTAAATGATTTCTGGGTCTGAGTTGGTTTTGCCTTCTTCCTTCCCAAATTTTGTATTCTGACACAATACAAACCAGAGTTTAGACAGCGGATCCATTATGAAATAAAAAACACAACAAATTAGCCTGTCATGCTTAGAATTCGAGAGACAGCAGGACCAACATGAGTTTTTGTGTTTTGCAAAAAGAAATGGAACCCTTTTGCAGAGGGGACCGATAATGAATTCCCCCAAATCAAGTTTGCCAGCGATTTTCAGGTGCATTGAATTATTTTTCCAAAGCCAGTCAGCTGGGAGGGGTGGATGAATCTGGAAACAGCCTGTTTCCTTGGGACTAAATCAAGCCAATATCAAAAGGGACTCTTCCGTTTCTCTGGCTTCTTTCACATTTTTCGTATTTATCATGGATTTTCATGAATTTTCTGATGTGAGCTTTCATTTTGAGGCTGGAATATGGATTTCAAGACTCGGAAGGAATGGTCTTTTTCAATCAGGGCACAGCTGTTGGCTTGCTCCAATTCTGGCTTTCTGTCATTGTTGTGGGTGCCTCAGCCGACTTTTGGTTTCTTTAGCGGCAATTTCCTAAATGATTTCTGGGTCTGAGTTGGTTTTGCCTTCTTCCTTCCCAAATTTTGTATTCTGACGCAATACAAACCAGAGTTTAGACAGTGCATCCATTATGAAATAAAAAGCACAACAAATTAGTGTGTCATGCTTAGAATTCGAGAGGCAGCATGACCCACATGAGTTTTTGTGTTTTGGAAAAAGAAATGGAACCCTTTTATGGAGGGGAACGATAATTAATTCCCCCAAATCAAGTTTGCCAGTGATTTTCAGGTGCATTGAATTAGTTTTCCAACGCCAGTCAGCTGGGAGGGGTGGGTGAATCTGGAAACAGCCTGTCTCCTTGTGACTAAATCAAGCCAATATCAAAAAGGACTCTTCCGTTTCTTTGTTTTTTTTTCATATTTTGCGTATTCATCATGGTTTGTCATGAATTTTCTGATGTGAGCTTTGATTTTGAGGCTGGAATATGGAGTTCAAGACACGGAAGGAATGGTCTTTTTCAATCAGGGCACAGCTGTTGGCTTGCTCCAATTCTGGCTTTCTGTCATTGTGTTGGGTGCCTCAGCCGACTTTTGGTTTCTTGAGCGGCAATTTCCTAAATGATTTCTGGGTCTGAGTTGGTTTTGCCTTCTTCCTTCCCAAATTTTGTATTCTGACGCAATACAAACCAGAGTTTAGACAGCGGATCCATTATGAAATAAAAAACACAACAAATTAGCGTGTCATGCTTAGAATTCGAGAGGCAGCATGACCAACATGAGTTTTTGTGTTTTGGAAAAAGAAATGGAACCCTTTTGCAGAGGGGACCGATAATGAATTCCCCCAAATCAAGTTTGCCAGCGATTTTCAGGTGCATTGAATTAGTTTTCCAAAGCCAGTCAGCTGGGAGGGGTGGATGAATCTGGAAACAGCCTGTTTCCTTGTGACTAAATCAAGCCAATATCAAAAAGGACTCTTCCGTTTCTTTGGCTTTTTTCACATTTTTCGTATTTATCATGGCTTGTCATGAATTTTCTGATGTGAGCTTTCATTTTGAGGCTGGAATATGGAGTGCAAGACACGGAAGGAATGGTCTTTTTCAATCAGGGCACAGCTGTTGGCTTGCTCCAATTCTGGCTTTCTGTCATTGTTATGGGTGCCTCAGCCAACTTTTGGTTTCTTGAGCTGCAATTTCCTAAATGATTTCTGGGTCTGAGTTGGTTTTGCCTTCTTCCTTCCCAAATTTTGTATTCTGACGCAATACAAACCAGAGTTTAGACAGCGGATCCATTATGAAATAAAAAACACAACAAATTAGCGTGTCATGCTTAGAATTCGAGAGGCAGCACGACCAACATGAGTTTTTGTGTTTTGCAAAAAGAAATGGAACCCTTTTGCAGAGGGGACCGATAATGAATTCCCCCAAATCAAGTTTGCCAGTGATTTTCAGGTGCATTGAATTAGTTTTCCAAAGTCAGTCAGCTGGGAGGGGTGGATGAATCTGGAAACAGCCTGTTTCCTTGGGACTAAATCAAGCCAATATCAAAAAGGACTCTTCCGTTTCTTTGGCTTTTTTCACATTTTGCGTATTCATCATGGTTTGTCATGAATTTTCTGATGTGAGCTTTCATTTTGAGGCTGGAATATGGAGTTCAAGACACGGAAGGAATGGTCTTTTTCAATCAGGGCACAGCTGTTGGCTTGCTCCAATTCTGGCTTTCTGTCATTGTTTTGGGTGCCTCAGCCGACTTTTGGTTTCTTGAGCGGCAATTTCCTAAATGATTTCTGGGTCTGAGTTGGTTTTGCCTTCTTCCTTCCCAAATTTTGTATTCTGACGCAATACAAACCAGAGTTTAGACAGTGCATCCATTATGAAATAAAAAGCACAACAAATTAGTGTGTCATGCTTAGAATTCGAGAGGCAGCATGACCCACATGAGTTTTTGTGTTTTGGAAAAAGAAATGGAACCCTTTTATGGAGGGGAACGATAATTAATTCCCCCAAATCAAGTTTGCCAGTGATTTTCAGGTGCATTGAATTAGTTTTCCAACGCCAGTCAGCTGGGAGGGGTGGGTGAATCTGGAAACAGCCTGTCTCCTTGGGACTAAATCAAGCCAATATCAAAAAGGACTCTTCCGTTTCTTTGTTTTTTTTTCATATTTTGCGTATTCATCATGGTTTGTCATGAATTTTCTGATGTGAGCTTTCATTTTGAGGCTGGAATATGGAGTTCAAGACACGGAAGGAATGGTCTTTTTCAATCAGGGCACAGCTGTTGGCTTGCTCCAATTCTGGCTTTCTGTCATTGTGTTGGGTGCCTCAGCCGACTTTTGGTTTCTTGAGCGGCAATTTCCTAAATGATTTCTGGGTCTGAGTAGGTTTTGCCTTCTTCCTTCCCAAATTTTGTATTCTGACGCAATACAAACCAGAGTTTAGAAACCAGTTCCATTATGAAATAAAAAACACAACAAATTAGCGTGTCATGCTTAGAATTCGAGAGGCAGCACGACCAACATGAGTTTTTGTGTTTTGCAAAAGGAAATGGAACCCTTTTGCAGAGGGGACCGATAATTAATTCCCCCAAATCAAGTTTGCCAGTGATTTTCAGGTGCATTGAATTAGTTTTCCAAAGTCAGTCAGCTGGGAGGGGTGGATGAATCTGGAAACAGCCTGTTTCCTTGGGACTAAATCAAGCCAATATCAAAAAGGACTCTTCCGTTTCTTTGGCTTTTTTCACATTTTGCGTATTCATCATGGTTTGTCATTAATTTTCTGATGTGAGCTTTCATTTTGAGGCTGGAATATGGAGTTCAAGACACGGAAGGAATGGTCTTTTTCAATCAGGGCACAGCTGTTGGCTTGCTCCAATTCTGGCTTTCTGTCATTGTTTTGGGTGCCTCAGCCGACTTTTGGTTTCTTGAGCGGCAATTTCCTAAATGATTTCTGGGTCTGAGTTGGTTTTGCCTTCTTCCTTCCCAAATGTTGTATTCTGACGCAATACAAACCAGAGTTTAGACAGCGGATCCATTATGAAATAAAAAAAAAAAAAAAACAACAAATTAGCGTGTCATGCTTAGAATTCGAGAGGCAGCACGACCAACATGAGTTTTTGTGTTTTGGAAAAAGAAATGGAACCCTTTTGCAGAGGGGACCGATAATGAATTCCCCCAAATCAAGTTTGCCAGCGATTTTCAGGTGCATTGAAGTAGTTTTCCAAAGCCAGTCAGCTGGGAGGGGTGGATGAATCTGGAAACAGCCTGTTTCCTTGGGACTAAATCAAGCCAATATCAAAAAGGACTCTTCCGTTTCTTTGGCTTTTTTCACATTTTGCGTATTCATCATGGTTTGTCATGAATTTTCTGATGTCAGCTTTCCTTTTGAGGCTGGAATATGGAGTTCAAGACACGGAAGGAATGGTCTTTTTCAATCAGGGCACAGCTGTTGGCTTGCTCCAATTCTGGCTTTCTGTTTGTTTTGGGTGCCTCAGCCGACTTTTGGTTTCTTGAGCGGCAATTTCCTAAATGATTTCTGGGTCTGAGTTGGTTTTGCCTTCTTCCTTCCCAAATTTTGTATTCTGACGCAATACAAACCAGAGTTTAGACTGCGGATCCATTCTGAAATAAAAAACACAACAAATTAGCGTGTCATGCTTAGAATTCGAGAGGCAGCACGACTAACATGAGTTTTTGTGTTTTGGAAAAAGAAATGGAACCCTCTTGCAGAGGGAAAAATAATGAATTCCCCAAATCAAGTTTGCCAGCGATTTTCAGGTGCATTGAATTAGTTTTCCAAAGCCAGTCAGCTGGGAGGGGTGGATGAATCTGGAAACAGCCTGTTTCCTTGGGACTAAATCAAGCCAATACCAAAAAGGACTCTTCCGTTTCTTTGGCTTTTTTCACATTTTCCGTATTCATCATGGTTTGTCATGAATTTTCTGATGTGAGCTTTCATTTTGAGGCTGGAATATGGAGTTCAAGACACGGAAGGAATGGTCTTTTTCAATCAGGGCACAGCTGTTGGCTTGCTCCAATTCTGGCTTTCTGTCATTGTTTTGGGTGCCTCAGCCAACTTTT
This sequence comes from Oryctolagus cuniculus, assembly GCF_051225735.1. Lineage (NCBI taxonomy): Eukaryota > Metazoa > Chordata > Mammalia > Lagomorpha > Leporidae > Oryctolagus > Oryctolagus cuniculus. Next base: position 87,701,080 of record NC_142875.1, read on the forward strand.
GGTTTCTTGAGCGGCAATTTCCTAAATGATTTCTGGGTCTGAGTTGGTTTTGCCTTCTTCCTTCCCAAATTTTGTATTCTGACGCAATACAAACCAGAGTTTAGACAGTGCATCCATTATGAAATAAAAAGCACAACAAATTAGCGTGTCATGCTTAGAATTCGAGAAGCAGCACGACCAACATGAGTTTTTGTGTTTTGGAAAAAGAAATGGAACCCTTTTATGGAGGGGAACGATAATTAATTCCCCCAAATCAAGTTTGCCAGTGATTTTCAGGTGCATTGAATTAGTTTTCCAACGCCAGTCAGCTGGGAGGGGTGGGTGAATCTGGAAACAGCCTGTCTCCTTGGGACTAAATCAAGCCAATATCAAAAAGGACTCTTCCGTTTCTTTGTTTTTTTTTCATATTTTGCGTATTCATCATGGTTTGTCATGAATTTTCTGATGTGAGCTTTCATTTTGAGGCTGGAATATGGAGTTCAAGACACGGAAGGAATGGTCTTTTTCAATCAGGGCACAGCTGTTGGCTTGCTCCAATTCTGGCTTTCTGTCATTGTGTTGGGTGCCTCAGCCGACTTTTGGTTTCTTGAGCGGCAATTTCCTAAATGATTTCTGGGTCTGAGTAGGTTTTGCCTTCTTCCTTCCCAAATTTTGTATTCTGACGCAATACAAACCAGAGTTTAGAAACCAGTTCCATTATGAAATAAAAAACACAACAAATTAGCGTGTCATGCTTAGAATTCGAGAGGCAGCACGACCAACATGAGTTTTTGTGTTTTGCAAAAGGAAATGGAACCCTTTTGCAGAGGGGACCGATAATTAATTCCCCCAAATCAAGTTTGCCAGTGATTTTCAGGTGCATTGAATTAGTTTTCCAAAGTCAGTCAGCTGGGAGGGGTGGATGAATCTGGAAACAGCCTGTTTCCTTGGGACTAAATCAAGCCAATATCAAAAAGGACTCTTCCGTTTCTTTGGCTTTTTTCACATTTTGCGTATTCATCATGGTTTGTCATTAATTTTCTGATGTGAGCTTTCATTTTGAGGCTGGAATATGGAGTTCAAGACACGGAAGGAATGGTCTTTTTCAATCAGGGCACAGCTGTTGGCTTGCTCCAATTCTGGCTTTCTGTCATTGTTTTGGGTGCCTCAGCCGACTTTTGGTTTCTTGAGCGGCAATTTCCTAAATGATTTCTGGGTCTGAGTTGGTTTTGCCTTCTTCCTTCCCAAATGTTGTATTCTGACGCAATACAAACCAGAGTTTAGACAGCGGATCCATTATGAAATAAAAAAAAAAAAAAAACAACAAATTAGCGTGTCATGCTTAGAATTCGAGAAGCAGCACGACCAACATGAGTTTTTGTGTTTTGGAAAAAGAAATGGAACCCTTTTGCAGAGGGGACCGATAATTAATTCCCCCAAATCAAGTTTGCCAGCGATTTTCAGGTGCGTTGAAGTAGTTTTCCAAAGCCAGTCAGCTGGGAGGGGTGGATGAATCTGGAAACAGCCTGTTTCCTTGGGACTAAATCAAGCCAATATCAAAAAGGACTCTTCCGTTTCTTTGGCTTTTTTCACATTTTGCGTATTCATCATGGTTTGTCATGAATTTTCTGATGTCAGCTTTCCTTTTGAGGCTGGAATATGGAGTTCAAGACACGGAAGGAATGGTCTTTTTCAATCAGGGCACAGCTGTTGGCTTGCTCCAATTCTGGCTTTCTGTTTGTTTTGGGTGCCTCAGCCGACTTTTGGTTTCTTGAGCGGCAATTTCCTAAATGATTTCTGGGTCTGAGTTGGTTTTGCCTTCTTCCTTCCCAAATTTTGTATTCTGACGCAATACAAACCAGAGTTTAGACTGCGGATCCATTCTGAAATAAAAAACACAACAAATTAGCGTGTCATGCTTAGAATTCGAGAGGCAGCACGACCAACATGAGTTTTTGTGTTTTGGAAAAAGAAATGGAACCCTCTTGCAGAGGGAAAAATAATGAATTCCCCAAATCAAGTTTGCCAGCGATTTTCAGGTGCATTGAATTAGTTTTCCAAAGCCAGTCAGCTGGGAGGGGTGGATGAATCTGGAAACAGCCTGTTTCCTTGGGACTAAATCAAGCCAATACCAAAAAGGACTCTTCCGTTTCTTTGGCTTTTTTCACATTTTCCGTATTCATCATGGTTTGTCATGAATTTTCTGATGTGAGCTTTCATTTTGAGGCTGGAATATGGAGTTCAAGACACGGAAGGAATGGTCTTTTTCAATCAGGGCACAGCTGTTGGCTTGCTCCAATTCTGGCTTTCTGTCATTGTTTTGGGTGCCTCAGCCAACTTTTGGTTTCTTGAGCGGCAATTTCCTAAATGATTTCTGGGTCTGAGTTGCTTTTGCCTTCTTCCTTCCCAAATTTTGTATTCTGACGCAATACAAACCAGAGTTTAGACAGCGGATCCATTGTGAAATAAAAAACACAACAAATTAGCGTGTCATGCTTAGAATTCGAGAAGCAGCACGACCAACATGAGTTTTTGTGTTTTGGAAAAAGAAATGGAACCCTTTTGCAGAGGGGACCGATAATGAATTCCCCCAAATCAAGTTTGCCAGCGATTTTCAGGTGCATTGAAGTAGTTTTCCAAAGCCAGTCAGCTGGGAGGGGTGGATGAATCTGGAAACAGCCTGTTTCCTTGGGACTAAATCAAGCCAATATCAAAAAGGACTCTTCCGTTTCTTTGGCTTTTTTCACATTTTGCGTATTCATCATGGTTTGTCATGAATTTTCTGAGGTGAGCTTTCATTTTGAGGCTGGAATATGGAGTTCAAGACACGGAAGGAATGGTCTTTTTCAATCAGGGCACAGCTGTTGGGTTGCTCCAATTCTGGCTTTCTGTCATTGTGTTGGGTGCCTCAGCCGACTTTTGGTTTCTTGAGCGGCAATTTCCTAAATGATTTCTGGGTCTGAGTTGGTTTTTCCTTCTTCCTTCCCAAATTTTGTATTCTGACGCAATACAAACCAGAGTTTAGACAGCGGATCCATTATGAAATAAAAAACACAACAAATTAGTGTGTCATGCTTAGAATTCGAGAGGCAGCACGACCAACATGAGTTTTTGTGTTTTGCTAAAAGGAATGGAACACTTTTACAGAGGGGAACGATAATTAATTCCCCCAAATCAAGTTTGCCAGTGATTTTCAGGTGCATTGAATTAGTTTTCCAAAGCCAGTCAGCTGGGAGGGGTGGGTGAATCTGGAAACAGCCTGTTTCCTTGTGACTAAATCAAGCCAATATCAAAAAGGACTCTACCATTTCTTTGTTTTTTTTTTTTCACATTTTTCATATTCATCATGGTTTGTCATGAATTTTCTGATGTGAGCTTTCATTTTGAGGCTGGAATATGGAGTTCAAGACACGGATGGAATGGTCTTTTTCAATCAGGGCACAGCTGTTGGCTTGCTCCAATTCTGGCTTTCTGTCATTGTTTTGGGTGCCTCAGCCGACTTTTGGTTTCTTGAGCGGCAATTTCCTAAATGATTTCTGGGTCTGAGTTGCTTTTGCCTTCTTCCTTCCCAAATTTTGTATTCTGACGCAATACAAACCAGAGTTTAGACAGCGGATCCATTATGAAATAAAAAAAAAAAAAAACAACAAATTAGCGTGTCATGCTTAGAATTCGAGAGACAGCACGACCAACATGAGTTTTTGTGTTTTGGGAAAAGAAATGGAACCCTTTTGCAGAGGGGAACGCTAATTAATTCCCCCAAATCAAGTTTGGAAGCAATTTTCAGGTGCATTGAATTAGTTTTCCAAAGCCAGTCAGCTGGGAGGGGTGGATGAATCTGGAAACAGCCTGTTTTCTTGTGACTAAATCAAGCCAATATCAAAAAGGACTCTTCCGTTTCTTTGGCTTTTTCACATTTTGCGTATTCATCATGGTTTGTCATGAATTTTCTGAGGTGAGCTTTCATTTTGAGGCTGGAATATGGAGTTCAAGACACGGAAGGAATGGTCTTTTTCAATCAGGGCACAGCTGTTGGCTTGCTCCAATTCTGGCTTTCTGTCATTGTGTTGGGTGCCTCAGCCGACTTTTGGTTTCTTGAGCGGCAATTTCCTAAATGATTTCTGGGTCTGAGTTGGTTTTGCCTTCTTCCTTCCCAAATTTTGTATTCTGACGCAATACAAACCAGAGTTTAGACAGCGGATCCATTATGAAATAAAAAACACAACAAATTAGTGTGTCATGCTTAGAATTCGAGAGGCAGCACGACCAACATGAGTTTTTGTGTTTTGGAAAAAGAAATGGAACCCTCTTGCAGAGGGGAATGATAATTAATTCCCCCAAATCAAGTTTGCCAGTGATTTTCAGGTGCATTGAATTAGTTTTCCAAAGCCAGTCAGCTGGGAGGGGTGGGTGAATCTGGAAACAGCCTGTTTCCTTGTGACTAAATCAAGCCAATATCAAAAAGGACTCTTCCATTTCTTTGTTTTTTTTTTCACATTTTTCATATTCATCATGGTTTGTCATGAATTTTCTGATGTGAGCTTTCATTTTGAGGCTGGAATATGGAGTTCAAGACACGGATGGAATGGTCTTTTTCAATCAGGGCACAGTTGTTGGCTTGCTCCAATTCTGGCTTTCTGTCATTGTTTTGGGTGCCTCAGCCGACTTTTGGTTTCTTGAGCGGCAATTTCCTAAATGATTTCTGGGTCTGAGTTGGTTTTGCCTTCTTCCTTCCCAAATTTTGTATTCTGACGCAATACAAACCAGAGTTTAGACAGCGGATCCATTATGAAATAAAAAACACAACAAATTAGCGTGTCATGCTTGGAATTTGAGAGGCAGCACGACCAACATGAGTTTTTGTGTTTTGCAAAAAGAAATGGAACCCTTTTGCAGAGCGGAACGATAATTAATTCCCCCAAATCAAGTTTCCCAGTGATTTTCAGGTGCATTGAATTAGTTTTCCAAAGCCAGTCAGCTGGGAGGGGTGGATGAATCTGGAAACAGCCTGTTCCCTTGGGACTAAATCAAGCCAATATCAAAAAGGACTCTTCCGTTTCTTTGGCTGTTTTCACATTGTTCGTATTTATCATGGTTTGTCATGAATTTTCTGATGTGAGCTTTCATTTTTAGGCTGGAATATGGAGTTCAAGACACGGAAGGAATGGTCTTTTTCAACCAGGGCACAGCTGTTGGCTTGCTCCAATTCTGGCTTTCAGTCATTGTTTTGGGTGCCTCAGCCGACTTTTGGTTTCTTGAGCGGCAATTTCCTAAATGATTTCTGGGTCTGAGTTGGTTTTGCCTTCTTCCTTCCCAAATTTTGTATTCTGACGCAATACAAACCAGAGTTTAGACAGCGGATCCATTATGAAATAAAAAACACAACAAATTAGCGTGTCATGCTTAGAATTCGAGAGGCAGCACGACCAACATGAGTTTTTGTGTTTTGGAAAAAGAAATGGAACCCTCTTGCAGAGGGGAATGATAATTAATTCCCCCAAATCAAGTTTGCCAGCGATTTTCAGGTGCATTGAATTAGTTTTCCAAAGCCAGTCAGCTGGGAGGGGTGGATGAATCTGGATACAGCCTGCTTTCTTGTGACTAAATCAAGCCAATATCGAAAAGGACTCTTCCGTTTCTTTGGCTTTTTTCACATTTTGCGTATTCATCATGGTTTGTCATGAATTTTCTGATGTGAGCTTTCATTTTGAGGCTGGAATATGGAGTTCAAGACACGGAAGGAATGGTCTTTTTCAATCAGGGCACAGCTGTTGGCTTGCTCCAATTCTGGCTTTCTGTCATTGTTTTGGGTGCCTCAGCCGACTTTTGGTTTCTTGAGCGGCAATTTCCTAAATGATTTCTGGGTCTGAGTTGGTTTTGCCTTCTTCCTTCCCAAATTTTGTATTCTGACGCAATACAAACCAGAGTTTAGACAGCGGATCCATTATGAAATAAAAAAAAAAAAACAACAACAAATTAGAGTGTCATGCTTAGAATTCGAGAGGCAGCACGACCAACATGAGTTTTTGTGTTTTGGGAAAAGAAATGGAACCCTTTTGCAGAGGGGAACGCTAATTAATTCCCCCAAATCAAGTTTGGAAGCAATTTTCAGGTGCATTGAATTAGTTTTCCAAAGCCAGTCAGCTGGGAGGGGTGGATGAATCTGGAAACAGCCTGTTTCCTTGTGACTAAATCAAGCCAATATCAAAAAGGACTCTTCCGTTTCTTTGGCTTTTTCACATTTTGCGTATTCATCATGGTTTGTCATGAATTTTCTGAGGTGAGCTTTCATTTTGAGGCTGGAATATGGAGTTCAAGATACGGAAGGAATGGTCTTTTTCAATCAGGGCACAGCTGTTGGGTTGCTCCAATTCAGGCTTTCTGTCATTGTTTTGGGTGCCTCAGCCGACTTTTGGTTTCTTGAGCGGCAATTTCCTAAATGATTTCTGGGTCTGAGTTGGTTTTGCCTTCTTCCTTCCCAAATTTTGTATTCTGACGCAATACAAACCAGAGTTTAGACAGCGGATCCATGATGAAATAAAAAACACAACAAATTAGCGTGTCATGCTTGGAATTCGAGAGGCAGCACGACCAACATGAGTTTTTGTGTTTTGCAAAAAGAAATGGAACCCTTTTGCAGAGGGGACCGATAATGAAATCCCCCAAATCAAGTTTGCCAGCGATTTTCAGGTGCATTGAATTAGTTTTCCAAAGCCAGTCAGCTGGGAGGGGTGGATGAATCTGGAAACAGCCTGTTTCCTTGTGACTAAATCAAGCCAATATCAAAAAGGACTCTTCAGTTTCTTTGGCTTTTTTCAGATTTTGCGTATTCATCATGGTTTGTCATGAATTTTCTGATGTGAGCTTTCATTTTGAGGCTGGAATATGGAGTTCAAGACACAGAAGGAAAGGTCTTTCTCAATCAGGGCACAGCTGTTGGGTTGCTCCAATTCTGGCTTTCTGTCATTGTTTTGGGTGCCTCAGCCGACTTTTGGTTTCTTGAGCGGCAATTTCCTAAATGATTTCTGGGTCTGAGTAGGTTTTGCCTTCTTCCTTCCCAAATTTTGTATTCTGACGCAATACAAACCAGAGTTTAGACAGCGGATCCATTATGAAATAAAAAACACAACAAATTAGCCTGTCATGCTTAGAATTCGAGAGGCAGCACGACCAACATGAGTTTTTGTGTTTTGGAAAAAGAAATGGAACCCTCTTGCAGAGGGGAACGATAATGAATTCCCGCAAATCAAGTTTGCCAGCGATTTTCAGGTGCATTGAATTAGTTTTCCAAAGCCAGTCAGCTGGGAGGGGTGGATGAATCTGGAAACAGCCTGTTTCCTTGTGACTAAATCAAGCCAATATCGAAAAGGACTCTTCCGTTTCTTTGGCTTTTTTCACATTTTGCGTATTCATCATGGTTTGTCATGAATTTTCTGATGTGAGCTTTCATTTTGAGGCTGGAATATGGAGTTCAAGACACGGAAGGAATGGTCTTTTTCAATCAGGGCACAGCTGTTGGCTTGCTCCAATTCTGGCTTTCTGTCATTGTTTTGGGTGCCTCAGCCGACTTTTGGTTTCTTGAGCGGCAATTTCCTAAATGATTTCTGGGTCTGAGTTGGTTTTTCCTTCTTCCTTCCCAAATTTTGTATTCTGACGCAATACAAACCAGAGTTTAGACACCAGATCCATTATGAAATAAAAAACACAACAAATTAGCCTGTCATGCTTAGAATTCGAGAGGCAGCATGACCAACATGAGTTTTTGTGTTTTGGAAAAAGAAATGGAACCCTTTTGCAGAGGGGACCGCTAATTAATTCCCCCAAATCAAGTTTGCCAGTGATTTTCAGGTGCATTGAATTAGTTTTCCAAAACCAGTCAGCTGGGAGGGGTGGCTGAATCTGGAAACAGCCTGTTTCCTTGTGACTAAATCAAGCCAATATCAAAAAGGACTCTTCCGTTTCTTTGGCTTTATTCACATTTTGCGTATTCACTATGGTTTGTCATGAATTTTCTGATGTGAGCTTTCATTTTGAGGCTGGAATATGGAGTTCAAGACACGAAAGGAATGGTCTTTTTCAATCAGGGCACAGCTGTTGGCTTGCTCCAATTCTGGCTTTCTGTCATTGTTTTGGGTGCCTCAGCCGACTTTTGGTTTCTTGAGCGGCAATTTCCTAAATGACTTCTGGGTCTGAGTTGGTTTTTCCTTCTTCCTTCCCAAATTTTGTATTCTGACGCAATACAAACCAGAGTTTAGACAGCGGATCCATTATGAAATAAAAAACACAACAAATTAGCGTGTCATGCTTAGAATTCGAGAGGCAGCACGACCAACATGAGTTTTTGTGTATTGGAAAAAAAATGGAATCCTTTTGCAGAGGGGACCGATGATGAATTCCCCCAAATCAAGTTTGCCAGCGATTTTCAGGTGCATTGAATTAGTTTTCCAAAGCCAGTCAGCTGGGAGGGGTGGATGAATCTGGAAACCGCCTGTTTCCTTGGGACTAAATCAAGCCAATATCAAAAAGGACTCTTCCGTTTCTTTGGCTGTTTTCACATTGTTCGTATTTATCATGGTTTGTCATGAATTTTCTGATGTGAGCTTTCATTTTGAGGCTGGAATATGGAGTTCAAGACACGGAAGGAATGGTCTTTTTCAATCAGGGCACAGCTGTTGGCTTGCTCCAATTCTGGCTTTCTGTCATTGTTTTGGGTGCCTCAGCCGACTTTTGGTTTCTTGAGCGGCAATTTCCTAAATGATTTCTGGGTCTGAGTAGGTTTTGCCTTCTTCCTTCCCAAATTTTGTATTCTGACGCAATACAAACCAGAGTTTAGACAGCGGATCCATTATGAAATAAAAAACACAACAAATTTGCCTGTCATGCTTAGAATTCGAGAGGCAGCACGACCAACATGAGTTTTTGTGTTTTGGAAAAAGAAATGGAACCCTCTTGCAGAGGGGAACGATAATTAATTCCCCCAAATCAAGTTTGCCAGCGATTTTCAGGTGCATTGAATTAGTTTTCCAAAGCCAGTCAGCTGGGAGGGGTGGATGAATCTGGATACAGCCTGTTTTTTTGTGACTAAATCAAGCCAATATCAAAAAGGACTCTTCCGTTTCTTTGGCTTTTTTCACAGTTTTCATATTTATCATGGTTTGTCATGAATTTTCTGATGTGAGCTTTCATTTTGAGGCTGGAATATGGAGTTCAAGACACAGAAGGAATGGTCTTTTTCAACCAGGGCACAGCTGTTGGCTTGCTCCAATTCTGGCTTTCAGTCATTGTTGTGGGTGCCTCAGCCGACTTTTGGTTTCTTGAGCGGCAATTTCCTAAATGATTTCTGGGTCTGAGTTGGTTTTGCCTTCTTCCTTCCCAAATTTTGTATTCTGACGCAATACAAACCAGAGTTTAGACACCAGATCCATTATGAAATAAAAAACACAACAAATTAGCGTGTCATGCTTAGAATTCGAGAGGCAGTATGACCAACATGAGTTTTTGTGTTTTGGAAAAAGAAATGGAACCCTTTTGCAGAGGGGACCGCTAATTAATTCCCCCAAATCAAGTTTGCCAGCGATTTTCAGGTGCATTGAATTAGTTTTCCAAAGCCAGTCAGCTGGGAGGGGTGGATGAATCTGGAAACAGCCTGTTTCCTTGTGACTAAATCAAGCCAATATTGAAAAGGACTCTTCCGTTTCTTTGGCTTTTTTCACATTTTGCGTATTCATCATGGTTTGTCATGAATTTTCTGATGTGAGCTTTCATTTTGAGGCTGGAATATGGAGTTCAAGACACGGAAGGAATGGTCTTTTTCAATCAGGGCAGAGCTGTTGGCTTGCTCCAATTCTGGCTTTCTGTCATTGTTGTGGGTGCCTCAGCCGACTTTTGGTTTCTTGAGCGGCAATTTCCTAAATGATTTCTGGGTCTGAGTTGGTTTTGCCTTCTTCCTTCCCAAATTTTGTATTCTGACGCAATACAAACCAGAGTTTAGACACCAGATCCATTATGAAATAAAAAACACAACAAATTAGCCTGTCATGCTTAGAATTCGAGAGGCAGCATGACCAACATGAGTTTTTGTGTTTTGGAAAAAGAAATGGAACCCTTTTGCAGAGGGGACCGATAATTAATTCCCCCAAATCAAGTTTGCCAATGATCTTCAGGTGCATTGAATTAGTTTTCCAAAACCAGTCAGCTGGGAGGGGTGGATGAATCTGGAAACAGCCTGTTTCCTTGTGACGAAATCAAGCCAATATCAAAAAGGACTCTTCCGTTTCTTTGGCTTTATTCACATTTTGCGTATTCACTATGGTTTGTCATGAATTTTCTGATGTGAGCTTTCATTTTGAGGCTGGAATATGGAGTTCAAGACACGGAAGGAATGGTCTTTTTCAATCAGGGCACAGCTGTTGTCTTGCTCCAATTCTGGCTTTCTGTCATTGTTTTGGGTGCCTCAGCCGACTTTTGGTTTCTTGAGCGGCAATTTCCTAAATGACTTCTGGGTCTGAGTTGGTTTTTCCTTCTTCCTTCCCAAATTTTGTATTCTGACGCAATACAAACCAGAGTTTAGACAGCGGATCCATTATGAAATAAAAAACACAACAAATTAGCGTGTCATGCTTAGAATTCGAGAGGCAGCATGACCAACATGAGTTTTTGTGTTTTGGAAAAAGAAATGGAATCCTTTTGCAGAGGGGACCGATGATGAATTCCCCCAAATCAAGTTTGCCAGCGATTTTCAGGTGCATTGAATTAGTTTTCCAAAGCCAGTCAGCTGGGAGGGGTGGATGAATCTGGAAACCGCCTGTTTCCTTGGGACTAAATCAAGCCAATATCAAAAAGGACTCTTCCGTTTCTTTGGCTGTTTTCACATTGTTCGTATTTATCATGGTTTGTCATGAATTTTCTGATGTGAGCTTTCATTTTGAGGCTGGAATATGGAGTTCAAGACACGGAAGGAATGGTCTTTTTCAATCAGGGCACAGCTGTTGGCTTGCTCCAATTCTGGCTTTCTGTCATTGTTTTGGGTGCCTCAGCCGACTTTTGGTTTCTTGAGCGGCAATTTCCTAAATGATTTCTGGGTCTGAGTAGGTTTTGCCTTCTTCCTTCCCAAATTTTGTATTCTGACGCAATACAAACCAGAGTTTAGACAGCGGATCCATTATGAAATAAAAAACACAACAAATTAGCGTGTCATGCTTAGAATTCGAGAGGCAGCACGACCAACATGAGTTTTTGTGTTTTGGAAAAAGAAATGGAACCCTTTTGCAGAGGGGAACGATAATTAATTCCCCCAAATCAAGTTTGCCAGCGATTTTCAGGTGCATTGAATTAGTTTTCCAAAGCCAGTCAGCTGGGAGGGGTGGATGAATCTGGATACAGCCTGTTTTCTTGTGACTAAATCAAGCCAATATCAAAAAGGACTCTTCCGTTTCTTTGGCTGTTTTCACATTGTTCGTATTTATCATGGTTTGTCATGAATTTTCTGATGTGAGCTTTCATTTTGAGGCTGGAATATGGAGTTCAAGACACAGAAGGAATGGTCTTTTTCAACCAGGGCACAGCTGTTGGCTTGCTCCAATTCTGGCTTTCAGTCATTGTTGTGGGTGCCTCAGCCGACTTTTGGTTTCTTGAGCGGCAATTTCCTAAATGATTTCTGGGTCTGAGTTGGTTTTGCCTTCTTCCTTCCCAAATTTTGTATTCTGACGCAATACAAACCAGAGTTTAGAAACCAGATCCATTATGAAATAAAAAACACAACAAATTAGCGTGTCATGCTTGGAATTCGAGAGGCAGCATGACCAACATGAGTTTTTGTGTTTTGCAAAAAGAAATGGAACCCTTTTGCAGAGCGGAACGATAATTAATTCCCCCAAATCAAGTTTCCCAGTGATTTTCAGGTGCATTGAATTAGTTTTCCAAAGCCAGTCAGCTGGGAGGTGTGGATGAATCTGGAAACAGCCTGTTTCCTTGGGACTAAATCAAGCCAATATCAAAAAGGACTCTTCCGTTTCTTTGGCTGTTTTCACATTGTTCGTATTTATCATGGTTTGTCATGAATTTTCTGATGTGAGCTTTCATTTTGAGGCTGGAATATGGAGTTCAAGACACGGAAGGAATGGTCTTTTTCAACCAGGGCACAGCTGTTGGCTTGCTCCAATTCTGGCTTTCAGTCATTGTTGTGGGTGCCTCAGCCGACTTTTGGTTTCTTGAGCGGCAATTTCCTAAATGATTTCTGGGTCTGAGTTGGTTTTGCCTTCTTCCTTCCCAAATTTTGTATTCTGACGCAATACAAACCAGAGTTTAGACAGCGGATCCATTATGAAATAAAAAACACAACAAATTAGCGTGTCATGCTTAGAATTCGAGAGGCAGCACGACCAACATGAGTTTTTGTGTTTTGGAAAAAGAAATGGAATCCTTTTGCAGAGGGGACCGATGATGAATTCCCCCAAATCAAGTTTGCCAGCGATTTTCAGGTGCATTGAATTAGTTTTCCAAAGCCAGTCAGCTGGGAGGGGTGGATGAATCTGGAAACAGCCTGTTTCCTTGGGACTAAATCAAGCCAATATCAAAAAGGACTCTTCCGTTTCTTTGGCTGTTTTCACATTGTTCGTATTTATCATGGTTTGTCATGAATTTTCTGATGTGAGCTTTCATTTTGAGGCTGGAATATGGAGTTCAAGACACGGAAGGAATGGTCTTTTTCAATCAGGGCACAGCTGTTGGCTTGCTCCAATTCTGGCTTTCTGTCATTGTTTTGGGTGCCTCAGCCGACTTTTGGTTTCTTGAGCGGCAATTTCCTAAATGATTTATGGGTCTGAGTAGGTTTTGCCTTCTTCCTTCCCAAATTTTGTATTCTGACGCAATACAAACCAGAGTTTAGACAGCGGATCCATGATGAAATACAAAACACAACAAATTAGCGTGTCATGCTTAGAATTCGAGAGGCAGCACGACCAACATGAGTTTTTGTGTTTTGGAAAAAGAAATGGAACCCTCTTGCAGAGGGGAACGATAATTAATTCCCCCAAATCAAGTTTGCCCCGATTTTCAGGTGCATTGAATTAGTTTTCCAAAGCCAGTCAGCTGGGAGGGGTGGATGAATCTGGATACAGCCTGTTTTCTTGTGACTAAATCAAGCCAATATCAAAAAGGACTCTTCCGTTTCTTTGGCTGTTTTCACATTGTTCGTATTTATCATGGTTTGTCATGAATTTTCTGATGTGAGCTTTCATTTTGAGGCTGGAATATGGAGTTCAAGACACAGAAGGAATGGTCTTTTTCAACCAGGGCACAGCTGTTGGCTTGCTCCAATTCTGGCTTTCAGTCATTGTTGTGGGTGCCTCAGCCGACTTTTGGTTTCTTGAGCGGCAATTTCCTAAATGATTTCTGGGTCTGAGTTGCTTTTGCCTTCTTCCTTCCCAAATTTTGTATTCTGACACAATACAAACCAGAGTTTAGACAGCGGATCCATTATGAAATAAAAAACACAACAAATTAGCGTGTCATGCTTAGAATTCGAGAGGCAGCACGACCAACATGAGTTTTTGTGTTTTGGAAAAAGAAATGGAATCCTTTTGCAGAGGGGACCGATGATGAATTCCCCCAAATCAAGTTTGCCAGCGATTTTCAGGTGCATTGAATTAGTTTTCCAAAGCCAGTCAGCTGGGAGGGGTGGAGGAATCTGGAAACAGCCTGTTTCCTTGGGACTAAATCAAGCCAATATCAAAAAGGACTCTTCCGTTTCTTTGGCTTTTTTCACATTGTTCGTATTTATCATGGTTTGTCATGAATTTTCTGATGTGAGCTTTCATTTTGAGGCTGGAATATGGAGTTCAAGACACGGAAGGAATGGTCTTTTTCAACCAGGGCACAGCTGTTGGCTTGCTCCAATTCTGGCTTTCAGTCATTGTTGTGGGTGCCTCAGCCGACTTTTGGTTTCTTGAGCGGCAATTTCCTAAATGATTTCTGGGTCTGAGTTGCTTTTGCCTTCTTCCTTCACAAATTTTGTATTCTGACGCAATACAAACCAGAGTTTAGACAGCGGATCCATTATGAAATAAAAAACACAACAAATTAGCGTGTCATGCTTAGAATTCGAGAGGCAGCACGACCAACATGAGTTTTTGTGTTTTGGAAAAAGAAATGGAATCCTTTTGCAGAGGGGACCGATGATGAATTCCCCCAAATCAAGTTTGCCAGCGATTTTCAGGAGCATTGAATTAGTTTTCCAAAGCCAGTCAGCTGGGAGGGGTGGATGAATCTGGAAACAGCCTGTTTCCTTGGGACTAAATCAAGCCAGTATCAAAAAGGACTCTTCCGTTTCTTTGGCTGTTTTCACATTGTTCGTATTTATCATGGTTTGTCATGAATTTTCTGATGTGAGCTTTCATTTTGAGGCTGGAATATGGAGTTCAAGACACGGAAGGAATGGTCTTTTTCAACCAGGGCACAGCTGTTGGCTTGCTCCAATTCTGGCTTTCTGTCATTGTTTTGGGTGCCTCAGCCGACTTTTGGTTTCTTGAGCGGCAATTTCCTAAATGATTTCTGGGTCTGAGTAGGTTTTGCCTTCTTCCTTCCCAAATTTTGTATTCTGACGCAATACAAACCAGAGTTTAGACAGCGGATCCATTATGAAATAAAAAACACAACAAATTAGCGTGTCATGCTTAGAATTCGAGAGGCAGCACGACCAACATGAGTTTTTGTGTTTTGGAAAAAGAAATGGAACCCTCTTGCAGAGGGGAACGATAATTAATTCCCCCAAATCAAGTTTGCCAGCGATTTTCAGGTGCATTGAATTAGTTTTCCAAAGCCAGTCAGCTGGGAGGGGTGGAGGAATCTGGATACAGCCTGTTTTCTTGTGACTAAATCAAGCCAATATCAAAAAGGACTCTTCCGTTTCTTTGGCTGTTTTCACATTGTTCGTATTTATCATGGTTTGTCATGAATTTTCTGATGTGAGCTTTCATTTTGAGGCTGGAATATGGAGTTCAAGACACAGAAGGAATGGTCTTTTTCAACCAGGGCACAGCTGTTGGCTTGCTCCAATTCTGGCTTTCAGTCATTGTTGTGGGTGTCTCAGCCGACTTTTGGTTTCTTGAGCGGCAATTTCCTAAATGATTTCTGGGTCTGAGTTGGTTTTGCCTTCTTCCTTCCCAAATTTTGTATTCTGACGCAATACAAACCAGAGTTTAGACAGCGGATCCATGATGAAATAAAAAACACAACAAATTAGCGTGTCATGCTTAGAATTCGAGAGGCAGCACGACCAACATGAGTTTTTGTATTTTGGAAAAAGAAATGGAATCCTTTTGCAGAGGGGACCGATGATGAATTCCCCCAAATCAAGTTTGCCAGCGATTTTCAGGTGCATTGAATTAGTTTTCCAAAGCCAGTCAGCTGGGAGGGGTGGAGGAATCTGGAAACAGCCTGTTTCCTTGGGACTAAATCAAGCCAATATCAAAAAGGACTCTTCCGTTTCTTTGGCTGTTTTCACATTGTTCGTATTTATCATGGTTTGTCATGAATTTTCTGATGTGAGCTTTCATTTTGAGGCTGGAATATGGAGTTCAAGACACAGAAGGAATGGTCTTTTTCAACCAGGGCACAGCTGTTGGCTTGCTCCAATTCTGGCTTTCAGTCATTGTTGTGGGTGCCTCAGCCGACTTTTGGTTTCTTGAGCGGCAATTTCCTAAATGATTTCTGGGTCTGAGTTGGTTTTGCCTTCTTCCTTCCCAAATTTTGTATTCTGACGCAATACAAACCAGAGTTTAGACAGCGGATCCATTATGAAATAAAAAACACAACAAATTAGCGTGTCATGCTTAGAATTCGAGAGGCAGCACGACCAACATGAGTTTTTGTATTTTGGAAAAAGAAATGGAATCCTTTTGCAGAGGGGACCGATGATGAATTCCCCCAAATCAAGTTTGCCAGCGATTTTCAGGTGCATTGAATTAGTTTTCCAAAGCCAGTCAGCTGGGAGGGGTGGATGAATCTGGAAACAGCCTGTTTCCTTGGGACTAAATCAAGCCAATATCAAAAAGGACTCTTCCGTTTCTTTGGCTGTTTTCACATTGTTCGTATTTATCATGGTTTGTCATGAATTTTCTGATGTGAGCTTTCATTTTGAGGCTGGAATATGGAGTTCAAGACACGGAAGGAATGGTCTTTTTCAACCAGGGCACAGCTGTTGGCTTGCTCCAATTCTGGCTTTCAGTCATTGTTGTGGGTGCCTCAGCCGACTTTTGGTTTCTTGAGCGGCAATTTCCTAAATGATTTCTGGGTCTGAGTTGCTTTTGCCTTCTTCCTTCCCAAATTTTGTATTCTGACGCAATACAAACCAGAGTTTAGACAGCGGATCCATTATGAAATAAAAAACACAACAAATTAGCGTGTCATGCTTAGAATTCGAGAGGCAGCACGACCAACATGAGTTTTTGTGTTTTGGAAAAAGAAATGGAATCCTTTTGCAGAGGGGACCGATGATGAATTCCCCCAAATCAAGTTTGCCAGCGATTTTCAGGTGCATTGAATTAGTTTTCCAAAGCCAGTCAGCTGGGAGGGGTGGATGAATCTGGAAACAGCCTGTTTCCTTGGGACTAAATCAAGCCAATATCAAAAAGGACTCTTCCGTTTCTTTGGCTGTTTTCACATTGTTCGTATTTATCATGGTTTGTCATGAATTTTCTGATGTGAGCTTTCATTTTGAGGCTGGAATATGGAGTTCAAGTCACGGAAGGAATGGTCTTTTTCAATCAGGGCACAGCTGTTGGCTTGCTCCAATTCTGGCTTTCTGTCATTGTTGTGGGTGCCTCAGCCGACTTTTGGTTTCTTGAGCGGCAATTTCCTAAATGATTTCTGGGTCTGAGTTGCTTTTGCCTTCTTCCTTCCCAAATTTTGTATTCTGACGCAATACAAACCAGAGTTTAGACAGCGGATCCATTATGAAATAAAAAACACAACAAATTAGCCTGTCATGCTTAGAATTCGAGAGGCAGCACGACCAACATGAGTTTTTGTGTTTTGGAAAAAGAAATGGAACCCTCTTGCAGAGGGGACCGATCATTAATTCCCCCAAATCAAGATTGCCAGCGATTTTCAGGTGCATTGAATTAGTTTTCCAAAGCCAGTCAGCTGGGAGGGGTGGATGAATCTGGAAACAGCCTGTTTCCTTGTGACTAAATCAAGCCAATATCAAAAAGGACTCTTCCATTTCTTTGGCTTTATTCACATTTTTCGTATTCATTATGGTTTGTCATGAATTTTCTGATGTGAGCTTTCATTTGGAGGCTGGAATATGGAGTTCAAGACACGGAAGGAATGGTCTTTTTCAATCAGGGCACAGCTGTTGGCTTGCTCCAATTCTGGCTTTCTGTCATTGTTTTGGGTGCCTCAGCCGACTTTTGGTTTCTTGAGCGGCAATTTCCTAAATGATTTCTGGGTCTGAGTTGCTTTTGCCTTCTTCCTTCCCAAATTTTGTATTCTGACGCAATACAAACCAGAGTTTAGACAGCGGATCCATTATGAAATAAAAAACACAACAACTTTGCGTGTCATGCTTAGAATTGTAGAGGCAGCACGACCACCATGAGTTTTTGTGTTTTGGAAAAAGAAATGGAACCCTCTTGCAGAGGGGACCGATAATTAATTCCCCCAAATCAAGTTTGCCCCGATTTTCAGGTGCATTGAATTAGTTTTCCAAAGCCAGTCAGCTGGGAGGGGTGGATGAATCTGGAAACAGCCTGTTTCCTTGGGACTAAATCAAGCCAATATCAAAAAGGACTCTTCCGTTTCTTTGGCTTTTTTCACATTTTGCGTATTCATCATGATTTGTCATGAATTTTCTGATGTGAGCTTTCATTTTGAGGCTGGAATATGGAGTTCAAGACACGGAAGGAATGGTCTTTTTCAGTCAGGGCACAGCTGTTGGCTTGCTCCAATTCTGGCTTTCTGTCATTGTTTTGGGTGCCTCAGCCGACTTTTGGTTTCTTGAGCGGCAATTTCCTAACTGATGTCTGGGTCTGAGTTGCTTTTGCCTTCTTCCTTCCCAAATTTTGTATTCTGACGCAATACAAACCAGAGTTTAGACAGCGGATCCATTATGAAATAAAAAACACAACAAATTAGCGTGTCATGCTTAGAATTCGAGAGGCAGCACGACCAACATGAGTTTTTGTGTTTTGGAAAAAGAAATGGAACCCTTTTGCAGAGGGGACCGATAATTAATTCCCCCAAATCAAGTTTGCCAGTGATTTTCAGGTGCATTGAATTAGTTTTCCAAAGCCAGTCAGCTGGGAGGGGTGGATGAATCTGGAAACAGCCTGTTTCCTTGTTACTAAATCAAGCCAATATCAAAAAGGACTCTTCCGTTTCTTTGGCTTTTTTCACCTTTTTCGTATTCATCACGATTTGTCATGAATTTTCTGATGTGAGCTTTCATTTTGAGGCTGGAATATGGAGTTCAAGACACGGAAGGAATGGTCTTTTTCAATCAGAGCACAGCTGTTGGCTTGCTCCAATTCTGGCTTTCTGTCATTGTTTTGGGTGCCTCAGCCGACTTTTGGTTTCTTGAGCGGCAATTTCCTAAATGATTTCTGGGTCTGAGTTGGTTTTGCCTTCTTCCTTCCCAAATTTTGTATTCTGACACAATACAAACCAGAGTTTAGACAGCGGATCCATTATGAAATAAAAAACACAAAAAATTAGCCTGTCATGCTTAGAATTCGAGAGGCAGCACGACCAACATGAGTTTTTGTGTTTTGGAAAAATAAATGGAACCCTCTTGCAGAGGGGACCGATAATTAATTCCCCCAAATCAAGTTTGCCCCGATTTTCAGGTGCATTGAATTAGTTTTCCAAAGCCAGTCAGCTGGGAGGGGTGGATGAATCTGGAAACAGCCTGTTTCCTTGGGACTAAATCAAGCCAATATCAAAAAGGACTCTTCCGTTTCTTTGGCTTTTTTCACATCTTTCGTATTCATCATGATTTGTCATGAATTTTCTGATGTGAGCTTTCATTTTGAGGCTGGAATATGGAGTTCAAGACACGGAAGGAATGGTCTTTTTCAGTCAGGGCACAGCTGTTGGCTTGCTCCAATTCTGGCTTTCTGTCATTGTTTTGGGTGCCTCAGCCGACTTTTGGTTTCTTGAGCGGCAATTTCCTAACTGATGTCTGGGTCTGAGTTGCTTTTGCCTTCTTCCTTCCCAAATTTTGTATTCTGACGCAATACAAACCAGAGTTTAGACAGCGGATCCATTATGAAATAAAAAACACAACAAATTAGCGTGTCATGCTTAGAATTCGAGAGGCAGCACGACCAACATGAGTTTTTGTGTTTTGGAAAAAGAAATGGAACCCTTTTGCAGAGGGGACCGATAAATAATTCCCCCAAATTAAGTTTGCCAGTGATTTTCAGGTGCATTGAATTAGTTTTCCAAAGCCAGTCAGCTGGGAGGGGTGGATGAATCTGGAAACAGCCTGTTTCCTTGGGACTAAATCAAGCCAATATCAAAAAGGACTCTTCGGTTTCTTTGGCTTTTTTCACCTTTTTCGTATTCATCACGATTTGTCATGAATTTTCTGATGTGAGCTTTCATTTTGAGGCTGGAATATGGAGTTCAAGACACGGAAGGAATGGTCTTTTTCAGTCAGGGCACAGCTGTTGGCTTGCTCCAATTCTGGCTTTCTGTCATTGTTTTGGGTGCCTCAGCCGACTTTTGGTTTCTTGAGCGGCAATTTCCTAACTGATGTCTGGGTCTGAGTTGCTTTTGCCTTCTTCCTTCCCAAATTTTGTATTCTGACACAATACAAACCAGAGTTTAGACAGCGGATCCATTATGAAATAAAAAACACAACAAATTAGCGTGTCATGCTTAGAATTCGAGAGGCAGCACGACCAACATGAGTTTTTGTGTTTTGGAAAAAGAAATGGAACCCTTTTGCAGAGGGGACCGATAATTAATTCCCCCAAATCAAGTTTGCCAGTGATTTTCAGGTGCATTGAATTAGTTTTCCAAAACCAGTCAGCTGGGAGGGGTGGATGAATCTGGAAACAGCCTGTTTCCTTGGGACTAAATCAAGCCAATATCAAAAAGGACTCTTCCGTTTCTTTGGCTTTTTTCACCTTTTTCGTATTCATCACGATTTGTCATGAATTTTCTGATGTGAGCTTTCATTTTGAGGCTGGAATATGGAGTTCAAGACACGGAAGGAATGGTCTTTTTCAATCAGGGCACAGCTGTTGGCTTGCTCCAATTCTGGCTTTCTGTCATTGTTTTGGGTGCCTCAGCCGACTTTTGGTTTCTTGAGCGGCAATTTCCTAAATGATTTCTGGGTCTGAGTTGCTTTTGCCTTCTTCCTTCCCAAATTTTGTATTCTGACGCAATACAAACCAGAGTTTAGACAGCGGATCCATTATGAAATAAAAAACA
Organism: Oryctolagus cuniculus; assembly: GCF_051225735.1. Taxonomy (NCBI): domain Eukaryota; kingdom Metazoa; phylum Chordata; class Mammalia; order Lagomorpha; family Leporidae; genus Oryctolagus; species Oryctolagus cuniculus. The sequence goes on from NC_142875.1 coordinate 87,721,498, forward strand.
CAACAAATTAGCCTGTCATGCTTAGAATTCGAGAGGCAGCACGACCAACATGAGTTTTTGTGTTTTGGAAAAATAAATGGAACCCTCTTGCAGAGGGGAACGATAATGAATTCCCCCAAATCAAGTTTGCCAGTGATTTTCAGGTGCATTGAATTAGTTTTCCAAAGCCAGTCAGCTGGGAGGGGTGGATGAATCTGGAAACAGCCTGTTTCCTTGGGACTAAATCAAGCCAATATCAAAAAGGACTCTTCCGTTTCTTTGGCTTTTTTCACATTTTGCGTATTCATCATGATTTGCCATGAATTTTCTGATGTGAGCTTTCATTTGCAGGCTGGAATATGGAGTTCAAGACACGGAAGGAATGGTCTTTTTCAATCAGGGCACAGCTGTTGGCTTGCTCCAATTCTGGCTTTCTGTCATTGTTTTGGGTGCCTCAGCCGACTTTTGGTTTCTTGAGCGGCAATTTCCTAACTGATGTCTGGGTCTGAGTTGCTTTTGCCTTCTTCCTTCCCAAATTTTGTATTCTGACGCAATACAAACCAGAGTTTAGACAGCGGATCCATTATGAAATAAAAAACACAACACATTAGCGTGTCATGCTTAGAATTCGAGAGGCAGCACGACCAACATGAGTTTTTGTGTTTTGGAAAAAGAAATGGAACCCTCTTGCAGAGGGGACCGATAATGAATTCCCCCAATCAAGTTTGCCAGTGATTTTCAGGTGCATTGAATTAGTTTTCCAAAGCCAGTCAGCTGGGAGGAGTGGATGAATCTGGAAACAGCCTGTTTCCTTGGGACTAAATCAAGCCAATATCAAAAAGGACTCTTCCGTTTCTTTGGCTTTTTTCACATTTTGCGTATTCATCATGGTTTGTCATGAATTTTCTGATGTGAGCTTTCATTTTGAGGCTGGAATATGGAGTTCAAGACACGGAAGTAATGGTCTATTTCAATCAGGGCACAGCTGTTGGCTTGCTCCAATTCTGGCTTTCTGTCATGGTTTTGGGTGCCTCAGCCGACTTTTGGTTTCTTGAGCGGCAATTTCCTAAATGATTTCTGGGTCTGAGTTGGTTTTGCCTTCTTCCTTCCCAAATTTTGTATTCTGACGCAATGCAAACCAGAGTTTAGACAGCGGATCCATGATGAAATAAAAAACACAACAAATTAGCCTTTCATGCTTAGAATTCGAGAGGCAGCACGACCAACATGAGTTTTTGTGTTTTGCAAAAAGAAATGGAACCCTTTTGCAGAGGGGAACGATAATTAATTCCCCCAAATCAAGTTTGCCAGCGATTTTCAGGTGCATTGAATTAGTTTTCCAAAGCCAGTCAGCTGGGAGGGGTGGGTGAATCTGGAAACAGCCTGTTTCCTTGTGACTAAATCAAGCCAATATCAAAAAGGACTCTTCCGTTTCTTTGGCTGTTTTCACGTTTTTCGTATTCATCATGGTTTGTCATGAATTTTCTGATGTGAGCTTTCATTTGGAGGCTGGAATATGGAGTTCAAGACACGGAAGGAATGGTCTTTTTCAATCAGGGCACAGCTGTTGGCTTGCTCCAATTCTGGCTTTCTGTCATTGTTTTGGGTGCCTCAGCCGACTTTTGGTTTCTTGAGTGGCAATTTCCTAAATGATTTCTGGGTCTGAGTTGGTTTTGCCTTCTTCTTTCCCAAATTTTGTATTCTGACGCAATACAAACCAGAGTTTAGACACCGGATCCATTATGAAATAAAAGACACAACAAATTAGCCTGTCATGCTTAGAATTCGAGAGGCAGCACGACCAACATGAGTTTTTGTGTTTTGGAAAAAGAAATGGAACCCTTTTGCAGAGGGGAACGATAATGAATTCCCCCAAATCAAATTTGCCAGTGATTTTCAGGTGCATTGAATTAGTTTTCCAAAGCCAGTCAGCGGGCAGGGGTGGGTGAATCTGGAAACAGCCTGTTTCCTTGGGACTAAATCAAGCCAATATCAAAAAGGACTCTTCTGTTTCTTTGGCTTTTTTCACATTTTGCGTATGTATCATGGTTTGTCATGAATTTTCTGATGTGAGCTTTCATTTTGAGGCTGGAATATGGAGTTCAAGACACGGAAGGAATGGTCTTTTTCAATCAGGGCACAGCTGTTGGCTTGCTCCAATTCTGGCTTTCTGTCATTGTTTTGGGTGCCTCAGCCGACTTTTGGTTTCTTGAGTGGCAATTTCCTAAATGATTTCTGGGTCTGAGTTGTTTTTGCCTTCTTACTTCCCAAATTTTGTATTCTGACGCAATACAAACCAGAGTTTAGACAGCAGATCCATTATGAAATAAAAAACACAACAAATTTGCGTGTCATGCTTAGAATTCGAGAGGCAGCACGACCAACATGAGTTTTTGTGTTTTGGAAAAAGAAATGGAATCTTTTTGCAGAGGGGACCGATAATTAATTCCCCCAAATCAAGTTTGCCAGCGATTTTCAGGTGCATTGAATGAGGTTTCCAAAGCCAGTCAGCTGGGAGGGCTGGATGAATCTGGAAACAGCCTGTTTCCTTGTGACTAAATCAAGCCAATATCAAAAAGGACTCTTCCGTTTCTTTGGCTTTTTTCACATTTTTCGTATTCATCATGGTTTGTCATGAATTTTCTGATGTGAGCTTTCATTTTGAGGCTGGAATATGGAGTTCAAGACACGGAAGGAATGGTCTTTTTCAATCAGGGCACAGCTGTTGGCTTGCTCCAATTCTGGCTTTCTGTCATTGTTTTGGGTGCCTCAGCCGACTTTTGGTTTCTTGAGCGGCAATTTCCTAAATGATTTCTGGGTCTGAGTTGGTTTTGCCTTCTTCTTTCCCAAATTTTGTATTCTGACGCAATACAAACCAGAGTTTAGACACCGGATCCATTATGAAATAAAAAACACAACAAATTAGCCTGTCATGCTTAGAATTCGAGAGGCAGCACGACCAACATGAGTTTTTGTGTTTTGGAAAAAGAAATGGAACCCTTTTGCAGAGGGGAACGATAATGAATTCCCCCAAATCAAGTTTGCCAGTGATTTTCAGGTGCATTGAATTAGTTTTCCAAAGCCAGTCAGCTGGGAGGGGTGGGTGAATCTGGAAACAGCCTGTTTCCTTGTGACTAAATCAAGCCAATATCAAAAAGGACTCTTCCGTTTCTTTGGCTTTTTTCACATTTTGCGTATTCATCATGGTTTGTCATGAATTTTTTGATGTGAGCTTTCATTTTGAGGCTGGAATATGGAGTTCAAGACACGGAAGGAATGGTCTTTTTCAATCAGGGCACTGCTGTTGGCTTGCTCCAATTCTGGCTTTCTGTCATTGTTTTGGGTGCCTCAGCCGACTTTTGGTTTCTTGAGCGGCAATTTCCTAAATGATTTCTGGGTCTAAGTTGGTTTTGTCTTCTTCCTACCCAAATGTTGTATTCTGACGCAATACAAACCAGAGTTTAGACAGCAGATCCATTAGGAAATAAAAAACACAACAAATTAGCGTGTCATGCTTAGAATTCGAGAGGCAGCACGACCAACATGAGTTTTTGTGTTTTGCAAAAAGAAATGGAACCCTTTTGCAGAGGGGAACGATAATTAATTCCCCCAAATCAAGTTTGCCAGCGATTTTCAGGTGCACTGAATGAGTTTTCCAAAGCCAGTCAGCTGGGAGGGCTGGATGAATCTGGAAACAGCCTGTTTCCTTGGGACTAAATCAAGCCAATATCAAAAAGGACTCTTCCGTTTCTTTGGCGTTTTTCACATTTTTCGTATTTATCATGGTTTGTCATGAATTTTCTGATGTGAGCTTTCATTTTGAGGCTGGAATATGGAGTTCAAGACACGGAAGGAATGGTCTTTTTCAATCAGGGCACAGCTGTTGGCTTGCTCCAATTCTGGCTTTCTGTCATTGTTTTGGGTGCCTCAGCCGACTTTTTTTTTCTTGAGTGGCAATTTCCTAAATGATTTCTGGGTCTGAGTTGGTTTTGCCTTCTTCCTTCCCAAATTTTGTATTCTGATGCAATACAAACCAGAGTTTAGACACCAGATCCATTATGAAATAAAAAACACAACAAATTAGCCTGTCATGCTTAGAATTCGAAAGGCAGCAGGACCAACATGAGTTTTTGTGTTTTGGAAAAAGAAATGGAACCCTTTTGCAGAGGGGACCGATAATTAATTCCCCCAAATCAAGTTTGCCAGCGATTTTCAGGTGCATTGAATTAGTTTTCCAAAGCCAGTCAGCTGGGAGGGGTGGATGAATCTGGAAACAGCCTGTTTCCTTGGGACTAAATCAAGCCAATATCCAAAAGGACTCTTCCGTTTCTTTGGCTTTTTTCACATTTTGCGTATTCATCATGGTTTGTCATGAATTTTCTGATGTGAGCTTTCCTTTTGAGGCTGGAATATGGAGTTCAAGACACGGAAGGAATGGTCTTTTTCAATCAGGGCACAGCTGTTGGCTTGCTCCAATTCTGGCTTTCTGTCATTGTTGTGGGTGCCTCAGCCGACTTTTGGTTTCTTGAGCGGCAATTTCCTAAATGATTTCTGGGTCTGAGTTGGTTTTGCCTTCTTCCTTCCCAAATGTTGTATTCTGACGCAATACAAACTAGAGTTTAGACAGCAGATCCATTATGAAATAAAAAACACAACAAATTAGCGTGTCATGCTTAGAATTTGAGAGGCAGCACGACCAACATGAGTTTTTGTGTTTTGGAAAAAGAAATGGAACCCTTTTGCAGAGGGGAATGATAATTCATTCCCCCAAATCAAGTTTGCCAGTGATTTTCAGGTGCATTGAATGAGTTTTCCAAAGCCAGTCAGCTGGGAGGGCTGGATGAATCTGGAAACAGCCTGTTTCCTTGTGACTAAATCAAGCCAATATCAAAAAGGACTCTTCCGTTTCTTTGGCTTTTTTCACATTTTGCGTATTCATCATGGTTTGTCATGAATTTTCTGATGTGAGCTTTCATTTTGAGGCTGGAATATGGAGTTCAAGACACGGAAGGAATGGTCTTTTTCAATCAGGGCACAGCTGTTGGCTTGCTCCAATTCTGGCTTTCTGTCATTGTTTTGGGTGCCTCAGCCGACTTTTGGTTTCTTGAGTGGCAATTTCCTAAATGATTTCTGGGTCTGAGTTGGTTTTGCCTTCTTCCTTCCCAAATTTTGTATTCTGACGCAATACAAACCAGAGTTTAGACAGCGGATCCATTATGAAATAAAAAACACAACAAATTAGCGTGTCATGCTTAGAATTCTAGAGGCAGCACGACCAACATGAGTTTTTGTGTTTTGGAAAAAGAAATGGAACCCTTTTGCAGAGGGGACCGATAATTCATTCCCCCAAATCAAGTTTGCCAGCGATTTTCAGGTGCATTGAATTAGTTTTCCAAAGCCAGTCAGCGGGGAGGGGTGGATGAATCTGGAAACAGCCTGTTTCCTTGGGACTAAATCAAGCCAATATCAAAAAGGACTCTTCAGTTTCTTTGGCTTTTTTCACATTTTTCGTATTTATCATGGTTTGTCATGAATTTTCTGATGTGAGCTTTCATTTTGAGGCTGGAATATGGAGTTCAAGACACAGAAGGAATGGTCTTTATCAATCAGGGCAGAGCTGTTGGCTTGCTCCAATTCTGGCTTTCTGTCATTGTTTTGGGTGCCTCAGCCGACTTTTGGTTTCTTGAGCGGCAATTTCCTAAATGATTTCTGGGTCTGAGTTGGTTTTGCCTTCTTCCTTCCCAAATTTTGTATTCTGATGCAATACAAACCAGAGTTTAGACACCAGATCCATTATGAAATAAAAAACACAACAAATTAGCCTGTCATGCTTAGAATTCGAAAGGCAGCAGGACCAACATGAGTTTTTGTGTTTTGGAAAAAGAAATGGAACCCTTTTGCAGAGGGGACCGATAATTAATTCCCCCAAATCAAGTTTGCCAGCGATTTTCAGGTGCATTGAATTAGTTTTCCAAAGCCAGTCAGCTGGGAGGGGTGGATGAATCTGGAAACAGCCTGTTTCCTTGGGACTAAATCAAGCCAATATCCAAAAGGACTCTTCCGTTTCTTTGGCTTTTTTCACATTTTTCGTATTCATCATGGTTTGTCATGAATTTTCTGATGTGAGCTTTCCTTTTGAGGCTGGAATATGGAGTTCAAGACACGGAAGGAATGGTCTTTTTCAATCAGGGCACAGCTGTTGGCTTGCTCCAATTCTGGCTTTCTGTCATTGTTTTGGGTGCCTCAGCCGAATTTGATTTCTTGAGTCAATTTCCTAAATGATTTCTGGGTCTGAGTTGGTTTTGCCTTCTTCCTTCCCAAATTTTGTATTCTGATGCAATACAAACCAGAGTTTAGACAGCGGATCCATTATGAAATAAAAAACACAACAAATTAGCGTGTCATGCTTAGAATTCGAGAGGCAGCACGACCAACATTAGTTTTTGTGTTTTGCAAAAAGAAATGGAACCCTTTTGCAGAGGGGACCGATAATTAATTCCCCCAAATCAAGTTTGCCAGCGATTTTCAGGTGCATTGAATGAGTTTTCCAAAGCCAGTCAGCTGGGAGGGGTGGATGAATCTGGAAACAGCCTGTTTCCTTGGGACTAAATCAAGCCAATATCAAAAAGGACTCTTCCGTTTCTTTGGCTTTTTTCACATTTTTCGTATTTATCATGGTTTGTCATGAATTTTCTGATGTGAGCTTTCATTTTGAGGCTGGAATATGGAGTTCAAGACACGGAAGGAATGGTCTTTTTCAATCAGGGCACAGCTGTTGGCTTGCTCCAATTCTGGCTTTCTGTCATTGTTGTGGGTGCCTCAGCCGACTTTTGGTTTCTTGAGCGGCAATTTCCTAAATGATTTCTGGGTCTGAGTTGGTTTTGCCTTCTTCCTTCCCAAATGTTGTATTCTGACGCAATACAAACCAGAGTTTAGACAGCGGATCCATTATGAAATAAAAAACACAACAAATTAGCGTGTCATGCTTAGAATTCGAGAGGCAGCACGACCAACATGAGTTTTTGTGTTTTGGAAAAAGAAATGGAACCCTTTTGCAGAGGGGAATGATAATTCATTCCCCCAAATCAAGTTTGCCAGTGATTTTCAGGTGCATTGAATGAGTTTTCCAAAGCCAGTCAGCTGGGAGGGGTGGATGAATCTGGAAACAGCCTGTTTCCTTGTGACTAAATCAAGCCAATATCAAAAAGGACTCTTCCGTTTCTTTGGCTTTTTTCACATTTTTCGTATTTATCATGGTTTGTCATGAATTTTCTGATGTGAGCTTTCATTTTGAGGCTGGAATATGGAGTTCAAGACACGGAAGGAATGGTCTTTTTCAATCAGGGCACAGCTGTTGGCTTGCTCCAATTCTGGCTTTCTGTCATTGTTTTGGGTGCCTCAGCCGACTTTCGGTTTCTTGAGTGGCAATTTCCTAAATGATTTCTGGGTCTGAGTTGGTTTTGCCTTCTTCCTTCCCAAATTTTGTATTCTGACGCAATACAAACCAGAGTTTAGACAGCGGATCCATTATGAAATAAAAAACACAACAAATTAGCGTGTCATGCTTAGAATTTGAGAGGCAGCACGACCAACATGAGTTTTTGTGTTTTGGAAAAAGAAATGGAACCCTTTTGCAGAGGGGACCGATAATTCATTCCCCCAAATCAAGTTTGCCAGTGATTTTCAGGTGCATTGAATTAGTTTTCCAAAGCCAGTCAGCTGGGAGGGGTGGATGAATCTGGAAACAGCCTGTTTCCTTGGGACTAAATCAAGCCAATATCAAAAAGGACTCTTCCGTTTCTTTGGCTTTTTTCACATTTTTCGTATTTATCATGGTTTGTCATGAATTTTCTGATGTGAGCTTTCATTTTGAGGCTGGAATATGGAGTTCAAGACACGGAAGGAATGGTCTTTTTCAATCAGGGCACAGCTGTTGGCTTGCTCCAATTCTGGCTTTCTGTCATTGTTTTGGGTGCCTCAGCCGACTTTTGGTTTCTTGAGCGGCAATTTCCTAAATGATTTCTGGGTCTGAGTTGGTTTTGCCTTCTTCCTTCCCAAATTTTGTATTCTGATGCAATACAAACCAGAGTTTAGACACCAGATCCATTATGAAATAAAAAACACAACAAATTAGCCTGTCATGCTTAGAATTCGAAAGGCAGCAGGACCAACATGAGTTTTTGTGTTTTGGAAAAAGAAATGGAACCCTTTTGCAGAGGGGACCGATAATTAATTCCCCCAAATCAAGTTTGCCAGCGATTTTCAGGTGCATTGAATTAGTTTTCCAAAGCCAGTCAGCTGGGAGGGGTGGATGAATCTGGAAACAGCCTGTTTCCTTGGGACTAAATCAAGCCAATATCAAAAAGGACTCTTCCGTTTCTTTGGCTTTTTTCACATTTTTCGTATTTATCATGGTTTGTCATGAATTTTCTGATGTGAGCTTTCCTTTTGAGGCTGGAATATGGAGTTCAAGACACGGAAGGAATGGTCTTTTTCAATCAGGGCACAGCTGTTGGCTTGCTCCAATTCTGGCTTTCTGTCATTGTTTTGGGTGCCTCAGCCGAATTTGGTTTCTTGAGTCAATTTCCTAAATGATTTCTGGGTCTGAGTTGGTTTTGCCTTCTTCCTTCCCAAATTTTGTATTCTGACGCAATACAAACCAGAGTTTAGACAGCGGATCCATTATGAAATAAAAAACACAACAAATTAGCGTGTCATGCTTAGAATTCGAGAGGCAGCACGACCAACATGAGTTTTTGTGTTTTGGAAAAAGAAATGGAACCTTTTTGCAGAGGGGACCGATAATTAATTCCCACAAATCAAGTTTGCCAGCGATTTTCAGGTGCATTGAATTAGTTTTCCAAAGCCAGTCAGCTGGGAGTTGTGGGTGAATCTGGAAACAGCCTGTTTCCTTGTGACTAAATCAAGCCAATATCAAAAAGGACTCTTCCGTTTCTTTGGCTTTTTTCACATTTTGCGTATTCATCATGGTTTGTCATGAATTTTCTGATGTGAGCTTTCCTTTTGAGGCTGGAATATGGAGTTCAAGACACGGAAGGAATGGTCTGTTTCAATCAGGGCACAGCTGTTGGCTTGCTCCAATTCTGGCTTTCTGTCATTGTTTTGGGTGCCTCAGCCGAATTTGGTTTCTTGAGTCAATTTCCTAAATGATTTCTGGGTCTGAGTTGGTTTTGCCTTCTTCCTTCCCAAATTTTGTATTCTGATGCAATACAAACCAGAGTTTAGACAGCGGATCCATTATGAAATAAAAAACACAACAAATTAGCGTGTCATGCTTAGAATTCGAGAGGCAGCACGACCAACATTAGTTTTTGTGTTTTGCAAAAAGAAATGGAACCCTTTTGCAGAGGGGACCGATAATTAATTCCCCCAAATCAAGTTTGCCAGCGATTTTCAGGTGCATTGAATGAGTTTTCAAAAGCCAGTCAGCTGGGAGGGCTGGATGAATCTGGAAACAGCCTGTTTCCTTGTGACTAAATCAAGCCAATATCAAAAAGGACTCTTCCGTTTCTTTGGCTTTTTTCACATTTTTCGTATTTATCATGGTTTGTCATGAATTTTCTGATGTGAGCTTTCATTTTGAGGCTGGAATATGGAGTTCAAGACACGGAAGGAATGGTCTTTTTCAATCAGGGCAGAGCTGTTGGCTTGCTCCAATTCTGGCTTTCTGTCATTGTTGTGGGTGCCTCAGCCGACTTTTGGTTTCTTGAGCGGCAATTTCCTAAATGATTTCTGGGTCTGAGTTGGTTTTGCCTTCTTCCTTCCCAAATGTTGTATTCTGACGCAATACAAACCAGAGTTTAGACAGCGGATCCATTATGAAATAAAAAACACAACAAATTAGCGTGTCATGCTTAGAATTCGAGAGGCAGCACGACCAACATGAGTTTTTGTGTTTTGGAAAAAGAAATGGAACCCTTTTGCAGAGGGGAATGATAATTCATTCCCCCAAATCAAGTTTGCCAGTGATTTTCAGGTGCATTGAATGAGTTTTCCAAAGCCAGTCAGCTGGGAGGGGTGGATGAATCTGGAAACAGCCTGTTTCCTTGTGACTAAATCAAGCCAATATCAAAAAGGACTCTTCCGTTTCTTTGGCTTTTTTCACATTTTTCGTATTTATCATGGTTTGTCATGAATTTTCTGATGTGAGCTTTCATTTTGAGGCTGGAATATGGAGTTCAAGACACGGAAGGAATGGTCTTTTTCAATCAGGGCAGAGCTGTTGGCTTGCTCCAATTCTGGCTTTCTGTCATTGTTTTGGGTGCTTCAGCCGACTTTTGGTTTCTTGAGTGGCAATTTCCTAAATGATTTCTGGGTCTGAGTTGGTTTTGCCTTCTTCCTTCCCAAATTTTGTATTCTGACGCAATACAAACCAGAGTTTAGACAGCGGATCCATTATGAAATAAAAAACACAACAAATTAGCGTGTCATGCTTAGAATTTGAGAGGCAGCACGACCAACATGAGTTTTTGTGTTTTGGAAAAAGAAATGGAACCCTTTTGCAGAGGGGAATGATAATTCATTCCCCCAAATCAAGTTTGCCAGTGATTTTCAGGTGCATTGAATTAGTTTTCCAAAGCCAGTCAGCTGGGAGGGGTGGATGAATCTGGAAACAGCCTGTTTCCTTGGGACTAAATCAAGCCAATATCAAAAAGGACTCTTCCGTTTCTTTGGCTTTTTTCACATTTTTCGTATTTATCATGGTTTGTCATGAATTTTCTGATGTGAGCTTTCCTTTTGAGGCTGGAATATGGAGTTCAAGACACGGAAGGAATGGTCTTTTTCAATCAGGGCACAGCTGTTGGCTTGCTCCAATTCTGGCTTTCTGTCATTGTTGTGGGTGCCTCAGCCGACTTTTGGTTTCTTGAGCGGCAATTTCCTAAATGATTTCTGGGTCTGAGTTGGTTTTGCCTTCTTCCTTCCCAAATTTTGTATTCTGACACAATACAAACCAGAGTTTAGACACCAGATCCATTATGAAATAAAAAACACAACAAATTAGCCTGTCATGCTTAGAATTCGAAAGGCAGCAGGACCAACATGAGTTTTTGTGTTTTGGAAAAAGAAATGGAACCCTTTTGCAGAGGGGACCGATAATGAATTCCCCCAAATCAAGTTTGCCAGCGATTTTCAGGTGCATTGAATTAGTTTTCCAAAGCCAGTCAGCTGGGAGGGGTGGATGAATCTGGAAACAGCCTGTTTCCTTGTGACTAAATCAAGCCAATATCAAAAAGGACTCTTCCGTTTCTTTGGCTTTTTTCACATTTTTCGTATTCATCATGGTTTGTCATGAATTTTCTGATGTGAGCTTTCATTTTGAGGCTGGAATATGGAGTTCAAGACACGGAAGGAATGGTCTTTTTCAATCAGGGCAGAGCTGTTGGCTTGCTCCAATTCTGGCTTTCTGTCATTGTTTTGGGTGCCTCAGCCGAATTTGGTTTCTTGAGTCAATTTCCTAAATGATTTCTGGGTCTGAGTTGGTTTTGCCTTCTTCCTTCCCAAATTTTGTATTCTGACGCAATACAAACCAGAGTTTAGACAGCGGATCCATTATGAAATAAAAAACACAACAAATTAGCGTGTCATGCTTAGAATTCGAGAGGCAGCACGACCAACATGAGTTTTTGTGTTTTGGAAAAAGAAATGGAACCTTTTTGCAGAGGGGACCGATAATTAATTCCCACAAATCAAGTTTGCCAGCGATTTTCAGGTGCATTGAATTAGTTTTCCAAAGCCAGTCAGCTGGGAGTTGTGGGTGAATCTGGAAACAGCCTGTTTCCTTGTGACTAAATCAAGCCAATATCAAAAAGGACTCTTCCGTTTCTTTGGCTTTTTTCACATTTTGCGTATTCATCATGGTTTGTCATGAATTTTCTGATGTGAGCTTTCCTTTTGAGGCTGGAATATGGAGTTCAAGACACGGAAGGAATGGTCTGTTTCAATCAGGGCACAGCTGTTGGCTTGCTCCAATTCTGGCTTTCTGTCATTGTTTTGGGTGCCTCAGCCGAATTTGGTTTCTTGAGTCAATTTCCTAAATGATTTCTGGGTCTGAGTTGGTTTTGCCTTCTTCCTTCCCAAATTTTGTATTCTGATGCAATACAAACCAGAGTTTAGACAGCGGATCCATTATGAAATAAAAAACACAACAAATTAGCGTGTCATGCTTAGAATTCGAGAGGCAGCACGACCAACATTAGTTTTTGTGTTTTGCAAAAAGAAATGGAACCCTTTTGCAGAGGGGACCGATAATTAATTCCCCCAAATCAAGTTTGCCAGCGATTTTCAGGTGCATTGAATGAGTTTTCAAAAGCCAGTCAGCTGGGAGGGCTGGATGAATCTGGAAACAGCCTGTTTCCTTGTGACTAAATCAAGCCAATATCAAAAAGGACTCTTCCGTTTCTTTGGCTTTTTTCACATTTTTCGTATTTATCATGGTTTGTCATGAATTTTCTGATGTGAGCTTTCATTTTGAGGCTGGAATATGGAGTTCAAGACACGGAAGGAATGGTCTTTTTCAATCAGGGCAGAGCTGTTGGCTTGCTCCAATTCTGGCTTTCTGTCATTGTTGTGGGTGCCTCAGCCGACTTTTGGTTTCTTGAGCGGCAATTTCCTAAATGATTTCTGGGTCTGAGTTGGTTTTGCCTTCTTCCTTCCCAAATGTTGTATTCTGACGCAATACAAACCAGAGTTTAGACAGCGGATCCATTATGAAATAAAAAACACAACAAATTAGCGTGTCATGCTTAGAATTCGAGAGGCAGCACGACCAACATGAGTTTTTGTGTTTTGGAAAAAGAAATGGAACCCTTTTGCAGAGGGGAATGATAATTCATTCCCCCAAATCAAGTTTGCCAGTGATTTTCAGGTGCATTGAATGAGTTTTCCAAAGCCAGTCAGCTGGGAGGGGTGGATGAATCTGGAAACAGCCTGTTTCCTTGTGACTAAATCAAGCCAATATCAAAAAGGACTCTTCCGTTTCTTTGGCTTTTTTCACATTTTTCGTATTTATCATGGTTTGTCATGAATTTTCTGATGTGAGCTTTCATTTTGAGGCTGGAATATGGAGTTCAAGACACGGAAGGAATGGTCTTTTTCAATCAGGGCAGAGCTGTTGGCTTGCTCCAATTCTGGCTTTCTGTCATTGTTTTGGGTGCTTCAGCCGACTTTTGGTTTCTTGAGTGGCAATTTCCTAAATGATTTCTGGGTCTGAGTTGGTTTTGCCTTCTTCCTTCCCAAATTTTGTATTCTGACGCAATACAAACCAGAGTTTAGACAGCGGATCCATTATGAAATAAAAAACACAACAAATTAGCGTGTCATGCTTAGAATTTGAGAGGCAGCACGACCAACATGAGTTTTTGTGTTTTGGAAAAAGAAATGGAACCCTTTTGCAGAGGGGAATGATAATTCATTCCCCCAAATCAAGTTTGCCAGTGATTTTCAGGTGCATTGAATTAGTTTTCCAAAGCCAGTCAGCTGGGAGGGGTGGATGAATCTGGAAACAGCCTGTTTCCTTGGGACTAAATCAAGCCAATATCAAAAAGGACTCTTCCGTTTCTTTGGCTTTTTTCACATTTTTCGTATTTATCATGGTTTGTCATGAATTTTCTGATGTGAGCTTTCCTTTTGAGGCTGGAATATGGAGTTCAAGACACGGAAGGAATGGTCTTTTTCAATCAGGGCACAGCTGTTGGCTTGCTCCAATTCTGGCTTTCTGTCATTGTTGTGGGTGCCTCAGCCGACTTTTGGTTTCTTGAGCGGCAATTTCCTAAATGATTTCTGGGTCTGAGTTGGTATTGCCTTCTTCCTTCCCAAATTTTGTATTCTGATGCAATACAAACCAGAGTTTAGACACCAGATCCATTATGAAATAAAAAACACAACAAATTAGCCTGTCATGCTTAGAATTCGAAAGGCAGCAGGACCAACATGAGTTTTTGTGTTTTGGAAAAAGAAATGGAACCCTTTTGCAGAGCGGACCGATAATGAATTCCCCCAAATCAAGTTTGCCAGCGATTTTCAGGTGCATTGAATTAGTTTTCCAAAGCCAGTCAGCTGGGAGGGGTGGATGAATCTGGAAACAGCCTGTTTCCTTGTGACTAAATCAAGCCAATATCAAAAAGGACTCTTCCGTTTCTTTGGCTTTTTTCACATTTTTCGTATTCATCATGGTTTGTCATGAATTTTCTGATGTGAGCTTTCATTTTGAGGCTGGAATATGGAGTTCAAGACACGGAAGGAATGGTCTTTTTCAATCAGGGCAGAGCTGTTGGCTTGCTCCAATTCTGGCTTTCTGTCATTGTTGTGGGTGCCTCAGCCGAATTTGGTTTCTTGAGTCAATTTCCTAAATGATTTCTGGGTCTGAGTTGGTTTTGCCTTCTTCCTTCCCAAATTTTGTATTCTGACGCAATACAAACCAGAGTTTAGACAGCGGATCCATTATGAAATAAAAAACACAACAAATTAGCGTGTCATGCTTAGAATTCGAGAGGCAGCACGACCAACATGAGTTTTTGTGTTTTGGAAAAAGAAATGGAACCCTTTTGCAGAGGGGAATGATAATTCATTCCCCCAAATCAAGTTTGCCAGTGATTTTCAGGTGCATTGAATGAGTTTTCCAAAGCCAGTCAGCTGGGAAGGGTGGATGAATCTGGAAACAGCCTGTTTCCTTGTGACTAAATCAAGCCAATATCAAAAAGGACTCTTCCGTTTCTTTGGCTTTTTTCACATTTTTCGTATTTATCATGGTTTGTCATGAATTTTCTGATGTGAGCTTTCATTTTGAGGCTGGAATATGGAGTTCAAGACACGGAAGGAATGGTCTTTTTCAATCAGGGCACAGCTGTTGGCTTGCTCCAATTCTGGCTTTCTGTCATTGTTTTGGGTGCCTCAGCCGACTTTTGGTTTCTTGAGTGGCAATTTCCTAAATGATTTCTGGGTCTGAGTTGGTTTTGCCTTCTTCCTTCCCAAATTTTGTATTCTGACACAATACATACCAGAGTTTAGACACCAGATCCATTATGAAATTAAAACACAACAAAGTAGCGTGTCATGCTTAGAATTCTAGAGGCAGCACGACCAACATGAGTTTTTGTGTTTTGGAAAAAGAAATGGAACCCTTTTGCAGAGGGGACCGATAATTCATTCCCCCAAATCAAGTTTGCCAGCGATTTTCAGGTGCATTGAATTAGTTTTCCAAAGCCAGTCAGCGGGGAGGGGTGGATGAATCTGGAAACAGCCTGTTTCCTTGGGACTAAATCAAGCCAATATCAAAAAGGACTCTTCCGTTTCTTTGGCTTTTTTCACATTTTTCGTATTTATCATGGTTTGTCATGAATTTTCTGATGTGAGCTTTCCTTTTGAGGCTGGAATATGGAGTTCAAGACACGGAAGGAATGGTCTTTTTCAATCAGGGCACAGCTGTTGGCTTGCTCCAATTCTGGCTTTCTGTCATTGTTGTGGGTGCCTCAGCCGACTTTTGGTTTCTTGAGCGGCAATTTCCTAAATGATTTCTGGGTCTGAGTTGGTATTGCCTTCTTCCTTCCCAAATTTTGTATTCTGATGCAATACAAACCAGAGTTTAGACACCAGATCCATTATGAAATAAAAAACACAACAAATTAGCCTGTCATGCTTAGAATTCGAAAGGCAGCAGGACCAACATGAGTTTTTGTGTTTTGGAAAAAGAAATGGAACCCTTTTGCAGAGCGGACCGATAATGAATTCCCCCAAATCAAGTTTGCCAGCGATTTTCAGGTGCATTGAATTAGTTTTCCAAAGCCAGTCAGCTGGGAGGGGTGGATGAATCTGGAAACAGCCTGTTTCCTTGTGACTAAATCAAGCCAATATCAAAAAGGACTCTTCCGTTTCTTTGGCTTTTTTCACATTTTTCGTATTTATCATGGTTTGTCATGAATTTTCTGATGTGAGCTTTCATTTTGAGGCTGGAATATGGAGTTCAAGACACGGAAGGAATGGTCTTTTTCAATCAGGGCAGAGCTGTTGGCTTGCTCCAATTCTGGCTTTCTGTCATTGTTTTGGGTGCTTCAGCCGACTTTTGGTTTCTTGAGTGGCAATTTCCTAAATGATTTCTGGGTCTGAGTTGGTTTTGCCTTCTTCCTTCCCAAATTTTGTATTCTGACGCAATACAAACCAGAGTTTAGACAGCGGATCCATTATGAAATAAAAAACACAACAAATTAGCGTGTCATGCTTAGAATTTGAGAGGCAGCACGACCAACATGAGTTTTTGTGTTTTGGAAAAAGAAATGGAACCCTTTTGCAGAGGGGAATGATAATTCATTCCCCCAAATCAAGTTTGCCAGTGATTTTCAGGTGCATTGAATTAGTTTTCCAAAGCCAGTCAGCTGGGAGGGGTGGATGAATCTGGAAACAGCCTGTTTCCTTGGGACTAAATCAAGCCAATATCAAAAAGGACTCTTCCGTTTCTTTGGCTTTTTTCACATTTTTCGTATTTATCATGGTTTGTCATGAATTTTCTGATGTGAGCTTTCCTTTTGAGGCTGGAATATGGAGTTCAAGACACGGAAGGAATGGTCTTTTTCAATCAGGGCACAGCTGTTGGCTTGCTCCAATTCTGGCTTTCTGTCATTGTTGTGGGTGCCTCAGCCGACTTTTGGTTTCTTGAGCGGCAATTTCCTAAATGATTTCTGGGTCTGAGTTGGTATTGCCTTCTTCCTTCCCAAATTTTGTATTCTGATGCAATACAAACCAGAGTTTAGACACCAGATCCATTATGAAATAAAAAACACAACAAATTAGCCTGTCATGCTTAGAATTCGAAAGGCAGCAGGACCAACATGAGTTTTTGTGTTTTGGAAAAAGAAATGGAACCCTTTTGCAGAGCGGACCGATAATGAATTCCCCCAAATCAAGTTTGCCAGCGATTTTCAGGTGCATTGAATTAGTTTTCCAAAGCCAGTCAGCTGGGAGGGGTGGATGAATCTGGAAACAGCCTGTTTCCTTGTGACTAAATCAAGCCAATATCAAAAAGGACTCTTCCGTTTCTTTGGCTTTTTTCACATTTTTCGTATTTATCATGGTTTGTCATGAATTTTCTGATGTGAGCTTTCATTTTGAGGCTGGAATATGGAGTTCAAGACACGGAAGGAATGGTCTTTTTCAATCAGGGCAGAGCTGTTGGCTTGCTCCAATTCTGGCTTTCTGTCATTGTTGTGGGTGCCTCAGCCGAATTTGGTTTCTTGAGTCAATTTCCTAAATGATTTCTGGGTCTGAGTTGGTTTTGCCTTCTTCCTTCCCAAATTTTGTATTCTGACGCAATACAAACCAGAGTTTAGACAGCGGATCCATTATGAAATAAAAAACACAACAAATTAGCGTGTCATGCTTAGAATTCGAGAGGCAGCACGACCAACATGAGTTTTTGTGTTTTGGAAAAAGAAATGGAACCTTTTTGCAGAGGGGACCGATAATTAATTCCCACAAATCAAGTTTGCCAGCGATTTTCAGGTGCATTGAATGAGTTCTCCAAAGCCAGTCAGCTGGGAGTTGTGGGTGAATCTGGAAACAGCCTGTTTCCTTGTGACTAAATCAAGCCAATATCAAAAAGGACTCTTCAGTTTCTTTGGCTTTTTTCACATTTTTCGTATTTATCATGGTTTGTCATGAATTTTCTGATGTGAGCTTTCATTTTGAGGCTGGAATATGGAGTTCAAGACACGGAAGGAATGGTCTTTTTCAATCAGGGCACAGCTGTTGGCTTGCTCCAATTCTGGCTTTCTGTCATTGTTTTGGGTGCCTCAGCCGACTTTTGGTTTCTTGAGTGGCAATTTCCTAAATGATTTCTGGGTCTGAGTTGGTTTTGCCTTCTTCCTTCCCAAATGTTGTATTCTGACGCAATACAAACCAGAGTTTAGACAGCGGATCCATTATGAAATAAAAAACACAACAAATTTGCGTGTCATGCTTAGAGTTCGAGAGGCAGCACGACCAACATGAGTTTTTGTGTTTTGGAAAAAGAAATGGAACCCTTTTGCAGAGGGGACCGATAATTCATTCCCCCAAATCAAGTTTGCCAGCGATTTTCAGGTGCATTGAATGAGTTTTCCAAAGCCAGTCAGCGGGGAGGGCTGGATGAATCTGGAAACAGCCTGTTTCCTTGTGACTAAATCAAGCCAATATCAAAAAGGACTCTTCCGTTTCTTTGGCTTTTTTCACATTTTTCGTATTTATCATGGTTTGTCATGAATTTTCTGATGTGAGCTTTCATTTTGAGGCTGGAATATGGAGTTCAAGACACGGAAGGAATGGTCTTTTTCAATCAGGGCACAGCTGTTGGCTTGCTCCAATTCTGGCTTTCTGTCATTGTTGTGGGTGCCTCAGCCGACTTTTGGTTTCTTGAGCGGCAATTTCCTAAATGATTTCTGGGTCTGAGTTGGTTTTGCCTTCTTCCTTCCCAAATGTTGTATTCTGACGCAATACAAACCAGAGTTTAGACAGCAGATCCATTATGAAATAAAAAACACAACAAATTAGCGTGTCATGCTTAGAATTCGAGAGGCAGCACGACCAACATGAGTTTTTGTGTTTTGGAAAAAGAAATGGAACCCTTTTGCAGAGGGGAATGATAATTCATTCCCCCAAATCAAGTTTGCCAGTGATTTTCAGGTGCATTGAATGAGTTTTCCAAAGCCAGTCAGCTGGGAAGGGTGGATGAATCTGGAAACAGCCTGTTTCCTTGTGACTAAATCAAGCCAATATCAAAAAGGACTCTTCCGTTTCTTTGGCTTTTTTCACATTTTTCGTATTTATCATGGTTTGTCATGAATTTTCTGATGTGAGCTTTCATTTTGAGGCTGGAATATGGAGTTCAAGACACGGAAGGAATGGTCTTTTTCAATCAGGGCACAGCTGTTGGCTTGCTCCAATTCTGGCTTTCTGTCATTGTTTTGGGTGCCTCAGCCGACTTTTGGTTTCTTGAGTGGCAATTTCCTAAATGATTTCTGGGTCTGAGTTGGTTTTGCCTTCTTCCTTCCCAAATTTTGTATTCTGACACAATACATACCAGAGTTTAGACACCAGATCCATTATGAAATTAAAACACAACAAAGTAGCGTGTCATGCTTAGAATTCTAGAGGCAGCACGACCAACATGAGTTTTTGTGTTTTGGAAAAAGAAATGGAACCCTTTTGCAGAGGGGACCGATAATTCATTCCCCCAAATCAAGTTTGCCAGCGATTTTCAGGTGCATTGAATTAGTTTTCCAAAGCCAGTCAGCGGGGAGGGGTGGATGAATCTGGAAACAGCCTGTTTCCTTGGGACTAAATCAAGCCAATATCAAAAAGGACTCTTCAGTTTCTTTGGCTTTTTTCACATTTTTCGTATTTATCATGGTTTGTCATGAATTTTCTGATGTGAGCTTTCATTTTGAGGCTGGAATATGGAGTTCAAGACACAGAAGGAATGGTCTTTATCAATCAGGGCAGAGCTGTTGGCTTGCTCCAATTCTGGCTTTCTGTCATTGTTTTGGGTGCCTCAGCCGACTTTTGGTTTCTTGAGCGGCAATTTCCTAAATGATTTCTGGGTCTGAGTTGGTTTTGCCTTCTTCCTTCCCAAATTTTGTATTCTGATGCAATACAAACCAGAGTTTAGACACCAGATCCATTATGAAATAAAAAACACAACAAATTAGCCTGTCATGCTTAGAATTCGAAAGGCAGCAGGACCAACATGAGTTTTTGTGTTTTGGAAAAAGAAATGGAACCCTTTTGCAGAGGGGACCGATAACTAATTCCCCCAAATCAAGTTTGCCAGCGATTTTCAGGTGCATTGAATTAGTTTTCCAAAGTCAGTCAGCTGGGAGGGGTGGATGAATCTGGAAACAGCCTGTTTCCTTGGGACTAAATCAAGCCAATATCAAAAAGGACTCTTCCGTTTCTTTGGCTTTTTTCACATTTTGCGTATTCATCATGGTTTGTCATGAATTTTCTGATGTGAGCTTTCCTTTTGAGGCTGGAATATGGAGTTCAAGACACGGAAGGAATGGTCTTTTTCAATCAGGGCACAGCTGTTGGCTTGCTCCAATTCTGGCTTTCTGTCATTGTTTTGGGTGCCTCAGCCGAATTTGGTTTCTTGAGTCAATTTCCTAAATGATTTCTGGGTCTGAGTTGGTTTTGCCTTCTTCCTTCCCAAATTTTGTATTCTGATGCAATACAAACCAGAGTTTAGACAGCGGATCCATTATGAAATAAAAAACACAACAAATTAGCGTGTCATGCTTAGAATTCGAGAGGCAGCACGACCAACATTAGTTTTTGTGTTTTGCAAAAAGAAATGGAACCCTTTTGCAGAGGGGACCGATAATTAATTCCCCCAAATCAAGTTTGCCAGCGATTTTCAGGTGCATTGAATGAGTTTTCAAAAGCCAGTCAGCTGGGAGGGCTGGATGAATCTGGAAACAGCCTGTTTCCTTGTGACTAAATCAAGCCAATATCAAAAAGGACTCTTCCGTTTCTTTGGCTTTTTTCACATTTTTCGTATTTATCATGGTTTGTCATGAATTTTCTGATGTGAGCTTTCATTTTGAGGCTGGAATATGGAGTTCAAGACACGGAAGGAATGGTCTTTTTCAATCAGGGCACAGCTGTTGGCTTGCTCCAATTCTGGCTTTCTGTCATTGTTGTGGGTGCCTCAGCCGACTTTTGGTTTCTTGAGCGGCAATTTCCTAAATGATTTCTGGGTCTGAGTTGGTTTTGCCTTCTTCCTTCCCAAATGTTGTATTCTGACGCAATACAAACCAGAGTTTAGACAGCGGATCCATTATGAAATAAAAAACACAACAAATTAGCGTGTCATGCTTAGAATTCGAGAGGCAGCACGACCACCATGAGTTTTTGTGTTTTGGAAAAAGAAATGGAACCCTTTTGCAGAGGGGAATGATAATTCATTCCCCCAAATCAAGTTTGCCAGTGATTTTCAGGTGCATTGAATGAGTTTTCCAAAGCCAGTCAGCTGGGAGGGGTGGATGAATCTGGAAACAGCCTGTTTCCTTGTGACTAAATCAAGCCAATATCAAAAAGGACTCTTCCGTTTCTTTGGCTTTTTTCACATTTTTCGTATTCATCATGGTTTGTCATGAATTTTCTGATGTGAGCTTTCATTTTGAGGCTGGAATATGGAGTTCAAGACACGGAAGGAATGGTCTTTTTCAATCAGGGCACAGCTGTTGGCTTGCTCCAATTCTGGCTTTCTGTCATTGTTTTGGGTGCCTCAGCCGACTTTTGGTTTCTTGAGTGGCAATTTCCTAAATGATTTCTGGGTCTGAGTTGGTTTTGCCTTCTTCCTTCCCAAATGTTGTATTCTGACGCAATACAAACCAGAGTTTAGACAGCGGATCCATTATGAAATAAAAAACACAACAAATTTGCGTGTCATGCTTAGAGTTCGAGAGGCAGCACGACCAACATGAGTTTTTGTGTTTTGGAAAAAGAAATGGAACCCTTTGGCAGAGGGGAACGATAATGAATTCCCCCAAATCAAGTTTGCCAGCGATTTTCAGGTGCATTGAATGAGTTTTCCAAAGCCAGTCAGCTGGGAGGGGTGGATGAATCTGGAAACAGCCTGTTTCCTTGGGACTAAATCAAGCCACTATCAAAAAGGACTCTTCAGTTTCTTTGGCTTTTTTCACATTTTTCGTATTTATCATGGTTTGTCATGAATTTTCTGATGTGAGCTTTCATTTTGAGGCTGGAATATGGAGTTCAAGACACGGAAGGAATGGTCTTTTTCAATCAGGGCACAGCTGTTGGCTTGCTCCAATTCTGGCTTTCTGTCATTGTTTTGGGTGCCTCAGCCGACTTTTGGTTTCTTGAGCGGCAATTTCCTAAATGATTTCTGGGTCTGAGTTGGTTTTGCCTTCTTCCTTCCCAAATTTTGTATTCTGATGCAATACAAACCAGAGTTTAGACACCAGATCCATTATGAAATAAAAAACACAACAAATTAGCCTGTCATGCTTAGAATTCGAAAGGCAGCAGGACCAACATGAGTTTTTGTGTTTTGGAAAAAGAAATGGAACCCTTTTGCAGAGGGGACCGATAATTAATTCCCCCAAATCAAGTTTGCCAGCGATTTTCAGGTGCATTGAATTAGTTTTCCAAAGCCAGTCAGCTAGGAGGGGTGGATGAATCTGGAAACAGCCTGTTTCCTTGTGACTAAATCAAGCCAATATCAAAAAGGACTCTTCCGTTTCTTTGGCTTTTTTCACATTTTTCGTATTCATCATGGTTTGTCATGAATTTTCTGATGTGAGCTTTCATTTGGAGGCTGGAATATGGAGTTCAAGACACGGAAGGAATGGTCTTTTTCAATCAGGGCAGAGCTGTTGGCTTGCTCCAATTCTGGCTTTCTGTCATTGTTTTGGGTGCCTCAGCCGAATTTGGTTTCTTGAGTCAATTTCCTAAATGATTTCTGGGTCTGAGTTGGTTTTGCCTTCTTCCTTCCCAAATTTTGTATTCTGACGCAATACAAACCAGAGTTTAGACAGCGGATCCATTATGAAATAAAAAACACAACAAATTAGCGTGTCATGCTTAGAATTCGAGAGGCAGCACGACCAACATGAGTTTTTGTGTTTTGGAAAAAGAAATGGAACCTTTTTGCAGAGGGGACCGATAATTAATTCCCACAAATCAAGTTTGCCAGCGATTTTCAGGTGCATTGAATGAGTTGTCCAAAGCCAGTCAGCTGGGAGTTGTGGGTGAATCTGGAAACAGCCTGTTTCCTTGTGACTAAATCAAGCCAATATCAAAAAGGACTCTTCCGTTTCTTTGGCTTTTTTCACATTTTGCGTATTCATCATGGTTTGTCATGAATTTTCTGATGTGAGCTTTCATTTTGAGGCTGGAATATGGAGTTCAAGACACGGAAGGAATGGTCTTTTTCAATCAGGGCACAGCTGTTGGCTTGCTCCAATTCTGGCTTTCTGTCATTGTTTTGGGTGCCTCAGCCGACTTTTGGTTTCTTGAGTGGCAATTTCCTAAATGATTTCTGGGTCTGAGTTGGTTTTGCCTTCTTCCTTCCCAAATGTTGTATTCTGACGCAATACAAACCAGAGTTTAGACAGCGGATCCATTATGAAATAAAAAACACAACAAATTTGCGTGTCATGCTTAGAGTTCGAGAGGCAGCACGACCAATATGAGTTTTTGTGTTTTGGAAAAAGAAATGGAACCCTTTGGCAGAGGGGAACGATAATGAATTCCCCCAAATCAAGTTTGCCAGCGATTTTCAGGTGCATTGAATGAGTTTTCCAAAGCCAGTCAGCTGGGAGGGGTGGATGAATCTGGAAACAGCCTGTTTCCTTGTGACTAAATCAAGCCAATATCAAAAAGGACTCTTCCGTTTCTTTGGCTTTTTTCACATTTTTCGTATTTATCATGGTTTGTCATGAATTTTCTGATGTGAGCTTTCATTTTGAGGCTGGAATATGGAGTTCAAGACACGGAAGGAATGGTGTTTTTCAATCAGGGCACAGCTGTTGGCTTGCTCCAATTCTGGCTTTCTGTCATTGTTTTGGGTGCCTCAGCCGACTTTTGGTTTCTTGAGCGGCAATTTCCTAAATGATTTCTGGGTCTGAGTTGGTTTTGCCTTCTTCCTTCCCAAATTTTGTATTCTGATGCAATACAAACCAGAGTTTAGACACCAGATCCATTATGAAATAAAAAACACAACAAATTAGCCTGTCATGCTTAGAATTCGAAAGGCAGCAGGACCAACATGAGTTTTTGTGTTTTGGAAAAAGAAATGGAACCCTTTTGCAGAGGGGACCGATAATTCATTCCCCCAAATCAAGTTTGCCAGCGATTTTCAGGTGCATTGAATGAGGTTTCCAAAGCCAGTCAGCTGGGAGGGCTGGATGAATCTGGAAACAGCCTGTTTCCTTGGGACTAAATCAAGCCAATATCAAAAAGGACTCTTCCGTTTCTTTGGCTTTTTTCACATTTTGCGTATTCATCATGGTTTGTCATGAATTTTCTGATGTGAGCTTTCCTTTTGAGGCTGGAATATGGAGTTCAAGACACGGAAGGAATGGTCTTTTTCAATCAGGGCACAGCTGTTGGCTTGCTCCAATTCTGGCTTTCTGTCATTGTTTTGGGTGCCTCAGCCGAATTTGGTTTCTTGAGTCAATTTCCTAAATGATTTCTGGGTCTGAGTTGGTTTTGCCTTCTTCCTTCCCAAATTTTGTATTCTGATGCAATACAAACCAGAGTTTAGACAGCGGATCCATTATGAAATAAAAAACACAACAAATTAGCGTGTCATGCTTAGAATTCGAGAGGCAGCACGACCAACATTAGTTTTTGTGTTTTGCAAAAAGAAATGGAACCCTTTTGCAGAGGGGACCGATAATTAATTCCCCCAAATCAAGTTTGCCAGCGATTTTCAGGTGCATTGAATGAGTTTTCAAAAGCCAGTCAGCTGGGAGGGCTGGATGAATCTGGAAACAGCCTGTTTCCTTGTGACTAAATCAAGCCAATATCAAAAAGGACTCTTCCGTTTCTTTGGCTTTTTTCACATTTTTCGTATTTATCATGGTTTGTCATGAATTTTCTGATGTGAGCTTTCATTTTGAGGCTGGAATATGGAGTTCAAGACACGGAAGGAATGGTCTTTTTCAATCAGGGCACAGCTGTTGGCTTGCTCCAATTCTGGCTTTCTGTCATTGTTGTGGGTGCCTCAGCCGACTTTTGGTTTCTTGAGCGGCAATTTCCTAAATGATTTCTGGGTCTGAGTTGGTTTTGCCTTCTTCCTTCCCAAATGTTGTATTCTGACGCAATACAAACCAGAGTTTAGACAGCGGATCCATTATGAAATAAAAAACACAACAAATTTGCGTGTCATGCTTAGAATTCGAGAGGCAGCACGACCACCATGAGTTTTTGTGTTTTGGAAAAAGAAATGGAACCCTTTTGCAGAGGGGAATGATAATTCATTCCCCCAAATCAAGTTTGCCAGTGATTTTCAGGTGCATTGAATGAGTTTTCCAAAGCCAGTCAGCTGGGAGGGGTGGATGAATCTGGAAACAGCCTGTTTCCTTGTGACTAAATCAAGCCAATATCAAAAAGGATTCTTCCGTTTCTTTGGCTTTTTTCACATTTTTCGTATTCATCATGGTTTGTCATGAATTTTCTGATGTGAGCTTTCATTTTGAGGCTGGAATATGGAGTTCAAGACACGGAAGGAATGGTCTTTTTCAATCAGGGCACAGCTGTTGGCTTGCTCCAATTCTGGCTTTCTGTCATTGTTTTGGGTGCCTCAGCCGACTTTTGGTTTCTTGAGTGGCAATTTCCTAAATGATTTCTGGGTCTGAGTTGGTTTTGCCTTCTTCCTTCCCAAATGTTGTATTCTGACGCAATACAAACCAGAGTTTAGACAGCGGATCCATTATGAAATAAAAAACACAACAAATTTGCGTGTCATGCTTAGAGTTCGAGAGGCAGCACGACCAACATGAGTTTTTGTGTTTTGGAAAAAGAAATGGAACCCTTTGGCAGAGGGGACCGATAATTAATTCCCACAAATCAAGTTTGCCAGCGATTTTCAGGTGCATTGAATGAGTTGTCCAAAGCCAGTCAGCTGGGAGTTGTGGGTGAATCTGGAAACAGCCTGTTTCCTTGTGACTAAATCAAGCCAATATCAAAAAGGACTCTTCCGTTTCTTTGGCTTTTTTCACATTTTGCGTATTCATCATGGTTTGTCATGAATTTTCTGATGTGAGCTTTCATTTTGAGGCTGGAATATGGAGTTCAAGACACGGAAGGAATGGTCTTTCTCAATCAGGGCACAGCTGTTGGCTTGCTCCAATTCTGGCTTTCTGTCATTGTTTTGGGTGCCTCAGCCGACTTTTGGTTTCTTGAGTGGCAATTTCCTAAATGATTTCTGGGTCTGAGTTGGTTTTGCCTTCTTCCTTCCCAAATGTTGTATTCTGACGCAATACAAACCAGAGTTTAGACAGCGGATCCATTATGAAATAAAAAACACAACAAATTTGCGTGTCATGCTTAGAGTTCGAGAGGCAGCACGACCAACATGAGTTTTTGTGTTTTGGAAAAAGAAATGGAACCCTTTGGCAGAGGGGAACGATAATGAATTCCCCCAAATCAAGTTTGCCAGCGATTTTCAGGTGCATTGAATGAGTTTTCCAAAGCCAGTCAGCTGGGAGGGGTGGATGAATCTGGAAACAGCCTGTTTCCTTGTGACTAAATCAAGCCAATATCAAAAAGGACTCTTCCGTTTCTTTGGCTTTTTTCACATTTTTCGTATTTATCATGGTTTGTCATGAATTTTCTGATGTGAGCTTTCATTTTGAGGCTGGAATATGGAGTTCAAGACACGGAAGGAATGGTGTTTTTCAATCAGGGCACAGCTGTTGGCTTGCTCCAATTCTGGCTTTCTGTCATTGTTTTGGGTGCCTCAGCCGACTTTTGGTTTCTTGAGTGGCAATTTCCTAAATGATTTCTGGGTCTGAGTTGGTTTTGCCTTCTTCCTTCCCAAATTTTGTATTCTGATGCAATACAAACCAGAGTTTAGACAGTGGATCCATTATGAAAAAAAAAAACACAACAAATTAGCGTGTTAAGCTTAGAGTTCGAGAGGCAGCACGACCAACATGAGTTTTTGTGTTTTGGAAAAAGAAATGGAACCCTTTTGCAGAGGGGACCGATAATTCATTCCCCCAAATCAAGTTTGCCAGCGATTTTCAGGTGCATTGAATGAGTTTTCCAAAGCCAGTCAGCTGGGAGGGCTGGATGAATCTGGAAACAGCCTGTTTCCTTGTGACTAAATCAAGCCAATATCAAAAAGGACTCTTCCGTTTCTTTGGCTTTTTTCACATTTTGCGTATTCATCGTGTTTTGTCATGAATTTTCTGATGTGAGCTTTCATTTTGAGGCTGGAATATGGAGTTCAAGACACGGAAGGAATGGTCTTTTTCAATCAGGGCACAGCTGTTGGCTTGCTCCAATTCTGGCTTTCTGTCATTGTTTTGGGTGCCTCAGCCGACTTTTGGTTTCTTGAGCGGCAATTTCCTAAATGATTTCTGGGTCTGAGTTGGTTTTGCCTTCTTCCTTCCCAAATTTTGTATTCTGACGCAATACAAACCAGAGTTTAGACAGTGGATCGATTATGAAATAAAAAACACAACATATTAGCCTGTCATGCTTAGAATTCGAGAGGCAGCACGACCAACATGAGTTTTTGTGTTTTGGAAAAAGAAATGGAACCCTTTTGCAGAGGGGACCGATAATGAATTCCCCCAAATCAAGTTTGCCAGCGATTTTCAGGTGCATTGAATTAGTTTTCAAAAGCCAGTCAGCGGGGAGGGGTGGATGAATTTGGAAACAGCCTGTTTCCTTGTGACTAAATCAAGCCAATATCTAAAAGGACTCTTCCGTTTCTTTAGCTTTTTTCACATTTTTCGTATTCATCATGGTTTGTCATGGATTTTCTGATGTGAGCTTTCATTTTGAGGCTGGAATATGGAGTTCAAGACACGGAAGGAATGGTCTTTTTCAGTCAGGGCACAGCTGTTGGCTTGCTCCAATTCTGGCTTTCTGTCATTGTTTTGGGTGCCTGAGCCGACTTTTCGTTTCTTGAGCGTCAATTTCCTAAATGATTTCTGGGTCTGAGTTGGTTTTGCCTTCTTCCTTCCCAAATGTTGTATTCTGACGCAATACAAACCAGAGTTTAGACAGCGGATCCATGATGAAATAAAAAACACAACAAATTAGCGTGTCATGCTTAGAATTCTAGAGGCAGCACGACCAACATGAGTTTTTGTGTTTTGGAAAAAGAAATGGAACCCTTTTGCAGAGGGGACCGATAATTAATTCCCCCAAATCAAGTTTGCCAGTGATTTTCAGGTGCATTGAATTAGTTTTCCAAAGCCAGTCAGCTGGGAGGGGTGGGTGAATCTGGAAACAGCCTGTTTCCTTGTGACTAAATCAAGCCAATATCAAAAAGGACTCTTCCGTTTCTTTGGCTTTTTTCACATTTTTCGTATTCATCATGGTTTGTCATGAATTTTCTGATGTGAGCTTTCATTTTGAGGCTGGAATATGGAGTTCAAGACACGGAAGTGATGGTCTTTTTCAATCAGAGCACAGCTGTTGGCTTGCTCCAATTCTGGCTTTCTGTCATTGTTTTGGGTGCCTCAGCCGACTTTTGGTTTCTTGAGCGGCAATTTCCTAAATGATTTCTGGGTCTGAGTTGGTTTTGCCTTCTTCCTTCCAAAATGTTGTATTCTGACGCAATACAAACCAGAGTTTAGACAGCGGATCCATTATGAAATAAAAAAACACAACAAATTAGCGTGTCATGCTTAGAATTCGAGAGGCAGCACGACCAACATGAGTTTTTGTGTTTTGCAAAAAGAAATGGAACCCTTTTGCAGAGGGGACCGATAATTCATTCCCCCAAATCACGTTTGCCAGCGACTTTCAGGTGCATTGAATCAGTTTTCCAAAACCAGTCAGCTGGGAGTGGTGGATGAATCTGGAAACAGCCTGTTTCCTTGTGACTAAATCAAGCCAATATCACAAAGGACTCGCCAATTTCTTAGGCTTTTTTCACATTTTTGTATTTATCATGGTTTGTCATGAAGTTTCTGATGTGAGCTTTCATTTTGAGGCTGGAATATGGAGTTCAAGACACGGAAGGAATGGTCTTTTTCAATCAGGGCACAGCTGTTGGCTTGCTCCAATTCTGGCTTTCTGTCATTGTTTTGGGTGCCTCAGCTGACTTTTGGTTTCTTGAGCGGCAATTTCTTAAATGATTTCTGGGTCTGAGTTGGTTTTGCCTTCTTCCTTCCCAAATTTTGTATTCTGACGCAAAACAAACCAGTGTTTAGACACCAGATCCATTATGAAATAAAAAAAAACACAACAAATTAGCGTGTCATGCTTAGAATTCGAGAGGCAGCAGGACCAACATGAGTTTTTGTGTTTTGGAAAAAGAAATGGAACCCTTTTGCAGAGGGGACCGATAATTAATTCCCCCAAATCAAGTTTGCCAGCGATTTTCAGGTGCATTGAATTAGTTTTCCAAAGCCAGTCAGCTGGGAGGGGTGGATGAATCTGGAAACAGCCTGTTTCCTTGGGACTAAATCAAGCCAATATCAAAAAGGACTCTTCCGTTTCTTTGGCTTTTTTCACATTTTGCGTATTCATCATGGTTTGTCATGAATTTTCTGATGTGAGCTTTCATTTGGAGGCTGGAATATGGAGTTCAAGACACGGAAGGAATGGTCTTTTTCAATCAGGGCAGAGCTGTTGGCTTGCTCCAATTCTGGCTTTCTGTCATTGTTTTGGGTGCCTCAGCCGAATTTGGTTTCTTGAGTCAATTTCCTAAATGATTTCTGGGTCTGAGTTGGTTTTGCCTTCTTCCTTCCCAAATTTTGTATTCTGACGCAATACAAACCAGAGTTTAGACAGCGGATCCATTATGAAATAAAAAACACAACAAATTAGCGTGTCATGCTTAGAATTCGAGAGGCAGCACGACCAACATGAGTTTTTGTGTTTTGGAAAAAGAAATGGAACCTTTTTGCAGAGGGGACCGATAATTAATTCCCACAAATCAAGTTTGCCAGCGATTTTCAGGTGCATTGAATGAGTTGTCCAAAGCCAGTCAGCTGGGAGTTGTGGGTGAATCTGGAAACAGCCTGTTTCCTTGTGACTAAATCAAGCCAATATCAAAAAGGACTCTTCCGTTTCTTTGGCTTTTTTCACATTTTGCGTATTCCTCATGGTTTGTCATGAATTTTCTGATGTGAGCTTTCATTTGGAGGCTGGAATATGGAGTTCAAGACACGGAAGGAATGGTCTTTTTCAATCAGGGCACAGCTGTTGGCTTGCTCCAATTCTGGCTTTCTGTCATTGTTTTGGGTGCCTCAGCCGACTTTTGGTTTCTTGAGTGGCAATTTCCTAAATGATTTCTGGGTCTGAGTTGGTTTTGCCTTCTTCCTTCCCAAATGTTGTATTCTGACGCAATACAAACCAGAGTTTAGACAGCGGATCCATTATGAAATAAAAAACACAACAAATTTGCGTGTCATGCTTAGAGTTCGAGAGGCAGCACGACCAACATGAGTTTTTGTGTTTTGGAAAAAGAAATGGAACCCTTTGGCAGAGGGGACCGGTAATGAATTCCCCCAAATCAAGTTTGCCAGCGATTTTCAGGTGCATTGAATGAGTTTTCCAAAGCCAGTCAGCTGGGAGGGGTGGATGAATCTGGAAACAGCCTGTTTCCTTGTGACTAAATCAAGCCAATATCAAAAAGGACTCTTCCGTTTCTTTGGCTTTTTTCACATTTTTCGTATTTATCATGGTTTGTCATGAATTTTCTGATGTGAGCTTTCATTTTGAGGCTGGAATATGGAGTTCAAGACACGGAAGGAATGGTGTTTTTCAATCAGGGCACAGCTGTTGGCTTGCTCCAATTCTGGCTTTCTGTCATTGTTTTGGGTGCCTCAGCCGACTTTTTTTTTCTTGAGTGGCAATTTCCTAAATGATTTCTGGGTCTGAGTTGGTTTTGCCTTCTTCCTTCCCAAATTTTGTATTCTGATGCAATACAAACCAGAGTTTAGACAGTGGATCCATTATGAAAAAAAAAAACACAACAAATTAGCGTGTTAAGCTTAGAGTTCGAGAGGCAGCACGACCACCATGAGTTTTTGTGTTTTGGAAAAAGAAATGGAACCCTTTTGCAGAGGGGACCGATAATTCATTCCCCCAAATCAAGTTTGCCAGCGATTTTCAGGTGCATTGAATGAGTTTTCCAAAGCCAGTCAGCTGGGAGGGCTGGATGAATCTGGAAACAGCCTGTTTCCTTGTGACTAAATCAAGCCAATATCAAAAAGGACTCTTCCGTTTCTTTGGCTTTTTTCACATTTTGCGTATTCATCGTGTTTTGTCATGAATTTTCTGATGTGAGCTTTCATTTTGAGGCTGGAATATGGAGTTCAATACACGGAAGGAATGGTCTTTTTCAATCAGGGCACAGCTGTTGGCTTGCTCCAATTCTGGCTTTCTGTCATTGTTTTGGGTGCCTCAGCCGACTTTTGGTTTCTTGAGCGGCAATTTCCTAAATGATTTCTGGGTCTGAGTTGGTTTTGCCTTCTTCCTTCCCAAATTTTGTATTCTGACGCAATACAAACCAGAGTTTAGACAGTGGATCGATTATGAAATAAAAAACACAACATATTAGCGTGTCATGCTTAGAATTCGAGAGGCAGCACGACC
The DNA here is from genome assembly GCF_051225735.1 of Oryctolagus cuniculus. Classification (NCBI taxonomy): domain Eukaryota; kingdom Metazoa; phylum Chordata; class Mammalia; order Lagomorpha; family Leporidae; genus Oryctolagus; species Oryctolagus cuniculus. The sequence goes on from NC_142875.1 coordinate 87,752,779, forward strand.
AACATGAGTTTTTGTGTTTTGGAAAAAGAAATGGAACCCTTTTGCAGAGGGGACCGATAATGAATTCCCCCAAATCAAGTTTGCCAGCGATTTTCAGGTGCATTGAATTAGTTTTCAAAAGCCAGTCAGCGGGGAGGGGTGGATGAATTTGGAAACAGCCTGTTTCCTTGTGACTAAATCAAGCCAATATCTAAAAGGACTCTTCCGTTTCTTTAGCTTTTTTCACATTTTTCGTATTCATCATGGTTTGTCATGGATTTTCTGATGTGAGCTTTCATTTTGAGGCTGGAATATGGAGTTCAAGACACGGAAGGAATGGTCTTTTTCAGTCAGGGCACAGCTGTTGGCTTGCTCCAATTCTGGCTTTCTGTCATTGTTTTGGGTGCCTGAGCCGACTTTTCGTTTCTTGAGCGTCAATTTCCTAAATGATCTGGGTCTGAGTTGGTTTTGCCTTCTTCCTTCCCAAATGTTGTATTCTGACGCAATACAAACCAGAGTTTAGACAGCGGATCCATGATGAAATAAAAAACACAACAAATTAGCGTGTCATGCTTAGAATTCTAGAGGCAGCACGACCAACATGAGTTTTTGTGTTTTGGAAAAAGAAATGGAACCCTTTTGCAGAGGGGACCGATAATTAATTCCCCCAAATCAAGTTTGCCAGTGATTTTCAGGTGCATTGAATTAGTTTTCCAAAGCCAGTCAGCTGGGAGGGGTGGGTGAATCTGGAAACAGCCTGTTTCCTTGTGACTAAATCAAGCCAATATCAAAAAGGACTCTTCCGTTTCTTTGGCTTTTTTCACATTTTTCGTATTTATCATGGTTTGTCATGAATTTTCTGATGTGAGCTTTCATTTTGAGGCTGGAATATGGAGTTCAAGACACGGAAGTGATGGTCTTTTTCAATCAGAGCACAGCTGTTGGCTTGCTCCAATTCTGGCTTTCTGTCATTGTTTTGGGTGCCTCAGCCGACTTTTGGTTTCTTGAGCGGCAATTTCCTAAATGATTTCTGGGTCTGAGTTGGTTTTGCCTTCTTCCTTCCAAAATGTTGTATTCTGACGCAATACAAACCAGAGTTTAGACAGCGGATCCATTATGAAATAAAAAAACACAACAAATTAGCGTGTCATGCTTAGAATTCGAGAGGCAGCACGACCAACATGAGTTTTTGTGTTTTGGAAAAAGAAATGGAACCCTTTTGCAGAGGGGACCGATAATTCATTCCCCCAAATCACGTTTGCCAGCGACTTTCAGGTGCATTGAATCAGTTTTCCAAAACCAGTCAGCTGGGAGTGGTGGATGAATCTGGAAACAGCCTGTTTCCTTGTGACTAAATCAAGCCAATATCACAAAGGACTCGCCAATTTCTTAGGCTTTTTTCACATTTTTGTATTTATCATGGTTTGTCATGAAGTTTCTGATGTGAGCTTTCATTTTGAGGCTGGAATATGGAGTTCAAGACACGGAAGGAATGGTCTTTTTCAATCAGGGCACAGCTGTTGGCTTGCTCCAATTCTGGCTTTCTGTCATTGTTTTGGGTGCCTCAGCTGACTTTTGGTTTCTTGAGCGGCAATTTCTTAAATGATTTCTGGGTCTGAGTTGGTTTTGCCTTCTTCCTTCCCAAATTTTGTATTCTGACGCAAAACAAACCAGTGTTTAGACACCAGATCCATTATGAAATAAAAAAAAACACAACAAATTAGCGTGTCATGCTTAGAATTCGAGAGGCAGCACGACAAACATGAGTTTTTGTGTTTTGGAAAAAGAAATGGAACCCTTTTGCAGAGGAGAACGGTAATTAATTCCCCCAAATCAAGTTTGCCAGCGATTTTCAGGTGCATTGAATGAGTTTTCCAAAGCCAGTCAGCTGGGAGGGGTGGAGGAATCTGGAAACAGCCTGTTTCCTTGTGACTAAATCAAGCCAATATCAAAAAGGACTCTTCCGTTTCTTTGGCTTTTTTCACATTTTTCGTATTCATCATGCTTTGTCATGAATTTTCTGATGTGAGCTTTCCTTTTGAGGCTGGAATATGGAGTTCAAGACACGGAAGGAATGGTCTTTTTCAATCAGGGCACAGCTGTTGGCTTGCTCCAATTCTGGCTTTCTGTCATTGTTTTGGGTGCCTCAGCCGACTTTTGGTTTCTTGAGCGGCAATTTCCTAAATGATTTCTGGGTCTGAGTTGGCTTTGCCTTCTTCCTTCCCAAATTTTGTATTCTGACGCAATACAAACCAGAGTTTAGACAGCGGATCCATTATGAAATAAAAAACACAACAAATTAGCCTGTCATGCTTAGAATTCGAGAGGCAGCACAACCAACATGAGTTTTTGTGTTTTGGAAAAAGAAATGGAACCCTCTTGCAGAGGGGACCGATAATTAATTCCCCCAAATCAAGTTTGCCAGCGATTTTCAGGTGCATTGAATTAGTTTTCCAAAGCCAGTCAGCTGGGAGGGGTGGATGAATCTGGAAACAGCCTGTTTCCTTGTGACTAAATGAAGCAATATCAAAAAGGACTCTTCCGTTTCTTTGGCCTTTTTCACATTTTTCGTATTTATCAAGGTTTGCCATGAATTTTCTGATGTGAGCTTTGATTTTGAGGCTGGAATATGGAGTTCAACACACGGAAGGAATGGTCTTTTTCTTTCTTTTTTTTTATCTTTTATTTAATGAATATAAATTTCCAAAGTATGACTCATGGGTTACAATGGCTTTCCCCCCCATACCTTTCCTCCCACCCACAACCCTCCCCTTTCCCACTCCCTTTCCCCTTCCATTCACATCAAGATTCATTTTTGATTATCTTAATATACAGAAGATCAGCTTAGTTTACCTTAAATAAGGATTTCAACAGTTTGTTCCTACACAGAAACATAAAGTGAAAAATAATAGATGATTTTTTTTAAATGATGATGAAATCAGATCAGACCTATTGTCATGTTTAATCCCAGTGAGATTCAAGTTGGGAATTGATAATTTCTTTTTTTTTTCTTTTTTTTTTTTTTTACAGAAGATCAGTTTAGTGTACATTAAGTAAAGATTTCAATCATTTGCACCCCCATAGAAACACAAAGTGAAATATACTGTTTGAGTACTCGTTATAGCATTAAGTCTCAATGTACAGCACATTAAGGACAGAGATCCTACATGAGGAGTAAGTGCACAGTGACTCCTGTTGTTGACTTTACTAATTGACTCTCCTGTTTATGGCATCAGTACTCTCCCTATGCACCAGTCATGAGTTTCCAAGGCTATGGAAGCCCCTTGAGTTCTCCGACTCTTATCTTGTTTAGACAAGGTCATAGTCAAAGTGGAGGTTCTCTCCTCCCTTCAGAGAAAGGCACCTCCCTCTTTGAAGACCTGTTCTTTCCACTGGGATCTCACTCACAGAGATCTTTTTGCCAGAGTGTCTTGGCTTTCCATGCCTGAAATACTCTCATGGGCTTTTCAGCCAGATCCGAGTGCCTTTAGGGCTGATTCTGAGGCCAGAGTGCTATTTAGGACATCCGCCATTCTATGAGTCTGCTGAGTATCTCACTTCCCATGTTGGATCACTCTCCCCTTTATTTATTCTATCGGTTAGTGTTAGCAGATACTAGACTTGTTTATGTGCTCCCTTTGACTCTTAGTCCTTTCATTATGATCAATTGTGAACTGAAATTGATCACTTGGAGTAGTGAGATGGCATTGGCACATGCCACCTTGATGGGATTGAATTGGAATCCCCTGGTATGTTTCCAACTCTACCAATTGGGGCAAGTCAGCCCGAGCATGCCCCAAATTATACATCTCTTCCCTCTCTTATTCCCACTTTTATGTTTAACAGGGATCACATTTCAGTTAATTTTCAACACTTAAGAATAACTGTGTGATAATTACAGAATTAAACCAGTCATATTAAGTAGAACAGACAAAAAAAATACTATGAGGGATAATGTATTAAGTTGTCCATTACCAGTCAGGGCTATGCTGATCAAGTCACCATTTCTCATAGTGTCCATTTCACTTCAGGAGGTTTCCTTTTTGGTGTTCAGTCAGTTGTCACTGATCAGGGAGAACATATGGTATTTGTCCCTTTGGGACTGGCTTACTTCACTCAGCATGATGTGTTCCAGATTCCTCCATTTTGTTGCAAATGACTGGATTTCATTGTTTCTTACTGCAGTATAGTATTCTAAAGAATACATATCACATAATTTCTATATCCAGTCTACCGTTGATGGGAATTTAGGTTGGTTCAAGGTATTGGCTATTGTGAATTGTGCTGCAATAAACATTAGGGTGCAGACCGCTTTTTTCTTTATCAATTTAAACTCTTCCGTTTCTTTGGCTTTTTTCACATTTTTTTGTAGTTATCATGGTTTGTCATGAATTTTCTGATGTGAGCTTTCATTTTGAGGCTGGAATATGGAGTTCAAGACACGGAAGGAATGGTCTTTTTCAATCAGGGCACAGCTGTTGGCTTGCTCCAATTCTGGCTTTCTGTCATTGTGTTGGGTGCCTCAGCCGACTTTTGGTTTCTTGAGCGGCAATTTCCTAAATGATTTCTGGGTCTGAGTTGGTTTTGCCTTCTTCCTTCCCAAATTTTGTATTCTGACACAATACAAACCAGAGTTTAGACAGCGGATACATTATGAAATAAAAAACAAACAAATTAGCGTGTCATGCTTAGAATTCGAGAGGCAGCACGACCCACATGAGTGTTTGTGTTTTGGAAAAAGAAATGGAACCCTTTTGCAGAGGGGACCGGTAATGAATTCCCCCAAATCAAGTTTGCCAGTGATTTTCAGGTGCACTGAATTAGTTTTCCAAAGCCAGTCAGCTGGGAGGGGTGGATGAATCTGGAAACAGCCTGTTTCCTTGTGACTAAATCAAGCCATTATCAAAAAGGACTCTTCCGTTTCTTTGGCTTTTTCCACATTTTTCGTATTTATCATGGTTTGTCATGAATTTTCTGATGTGAGCTTTCATTTTGAGGCTGGAATATGGAGTTCAAGACACGGAAGGAATGGTCTTTTCAATCAGGGCACAGCTGTTGGCTTGCTCCAATTCTGGCTTTCTGTCATTGTTTTGGGTGCCTCAGCCGACTTTTGGTTTCTTGAGCGGCAATTTCCTAAATGATTTCTGGGTCTAAGTTGGTTTTGCCTTCTTCCTTCCCAAATTTTGTATTCTGACGCAATAAAAACCACAGTTTAGACAGCGGATGCATTACGAAAGAAAAAACACAACAAATTAGCCTGTCATGCTTAGAATTCGAGAGGCAGCACGACCAACATGAGTTTTTGTGTTCTGGAAAAAGAAATGGAACCCTTTTGCAGAGGGGACCGATAATGAATTCCCCCAAATCAAGTTTGCCAGCGATTTTCAGGTGCATTGAATTAGTTCTCCAAAGCCAGTCAGCTGGGAGGGGTGGATGAATCTGGAAACAGCCTGTTTCCTTGTGACTAAATCAAGCCAATATCAAAAAGGACTCTTCCGTTTCTTTGGCTTTTTTCACATTTTTCTTATTTATCATGGTTTGTCATGAATTTTCTGATGTGAGCTTTCATTTTGAGGCTGAAATATGGAGTTCAAGACACGGAAGGAATGGTCGTTTTCAATCAGGGCACAGCTGTTGGCTTGCTCCAATTCTGGATTTCTGTCATTGTTTTGGAAGTCTCAACGGACCTTTGGTTTCTTGAGCGGCAATTTCCGAAATGATTTCTGGGTCTGAGTTGGTTTTGCCTTCTTCCTTCCCAAATTTTGTATTCTGACGCAATACAAACCAGAGTTTAGACAGCGGATCCATTATGAAATAAAAAACACAACAAATTAGCGTGTCATGCTTAGAATTCTAGAGGCAGCACGACCAACATGAGTTCTAGTGTTTTGGAAAAAAAAATGGAACTCTTTTGCAGAGGGGACCGATGATGAATTCCCCCAAATCAAGTTTGCCAGCGATTTTCAGGTGCATTGAATTAGTTTTCCAAAGCCAGTCAGCGGGGAGGGGTGGATGAATCTGGAAACAGCCTGTTTCCTTGGGACTAAATCAAGCCAATATCCAAAAGGACTCTTCAGTTTCTTTGGCTTTTTTCACATTTTGCGTATTTATCATGGTTTGTCCTGAATTTTCTGATGTGAGCTTTCATTTTGAGGCTGGAATATGGAGTTCAAGACACGGAAGGAATGGTCTTTTTCAATCAGGGCACAGCTGTTGGCTTGCTCCAATTCTGGCTTTCTGTCATTGTTTTGGGTGCCTCAGCCGACTTTTGGTTTCTTGAGCGGCAATTTCCTAAATGATTTCTGGGTCTGAGTTGGTTTTGCCTTCTTCCTTCCCAAATTTTGTATTCTGATGCAATACAAACCAGAGTTTAGACAGCGGATCCATTATGAAATAAAAAACACAACAAAGTAGCCTGTCATGCTTAGAATTCGAGAGGCAGCACGACCAACATGAGTTTTTGAGTTTTGGAAAAAGAAATGGAACCCTTTTGCAGAGGAGAACGGTAATTAATTCCCCCAAATCAAGTTTGCCAGCGATTTTCAGGTGCATTGAATTAGTTTTCCAAAGCCAGTCAGCTGGGAGGGGTGGATGAATCTGGAAACAGCCTGTTTCCTTGTGACTAAATCAAGCCAATATCAAAAAGGACTCCTCAGTTTCTTTGGCTTTTTTCACATTTTTCGTATTCGTCATGGTTTGTCATGAATTTTCTGATGTGAGCTTTCATTTTGAGGCTGGAATATGGAGTTCAAGACACGGAAGGAATGGTCTTTTCAAACAGGGCACAGCTGTTGGCTTGCTCCAATTCTGGCTTTCTGTCATTGTTTTGGGTGCCTCAGCCGACTTCTGGTTTCTTGAGCGGCAATTTCCGAAATGATTTCTGGGTCTGAGTTGGTTTTGCCTTCTTCCTTCCCAAATTTTGTATTCTGACGCAATACAAACCAGAGTTTAGACACCGGATCCATTATGAAATAAGAAACACAACAAATTAGCGTGTCATGCTTAGAATTCGAGAGGCAGCACGACCAACATGAGTTTTTGTGTTTTGGAAAAAGAAATGGAACCCTTTTGCAGAGGGGACCGGTAATGAATTCCCCCAAATCAAGTTTGCCAGCGATTTTCAGGTGCATTGAATTAGTTTTCCAAAGCCAGTCAGCTGGGAGGGGTGGATGAATCTGGAAACAGCCTGTTTCCTTGTGACTAAATCAAGCCAATATCGAAAAGGACTCTTCCGTTTCTTTGGCTTTTTTCACATTTTTCGTATTTATCATGGTTTGTCATGAATTTTCTGATGTGAGCTTTCCTTTTGGGGCTGGAATATGGAGTTCAAGACACGGAAGGAATGGTCTTTTTCAATCAGGGCACAGCTGTTGGCTTGCTCCAATTCTGGCTTTCTGTCATTGTTTTGGGTGCCTCAGCTGACTTTTGGTTTCTTGAGTGGCAATTTCTTAAATGATTTCTGGGTCTGAGTTGGTTTTGCCTTCTTCCTTCCCAAATTTTGTATTCTGACGCAAAACAAACCAGAGTTTAGACACCAGATCCATTATGAAATAAAAAACACAACAAATTAGCGTGTCATGCTTAGAATTCTAGAGGCAGCACGACCAACATGAGTTCTTGTGTTTTGGAAAAAGAAATGGAACTCTTTTGCAGAGGGGAACGATCATTAATTCCCCCAAATCAAGTTTGCCAGCGATTTTCAGGTGCATCGAATTAGTTTTCCAAAGCCAGTCAGCGGGGAGGGGTGGATGAATCTGGAAACAGCCTGTTTCCTTGGGACTAAATCAAGCCAATATCCAAAAGGACTCTTCAGTTTCTTTGGCTTTTTTCACATTTTGCGTATTTATCATGGTTTGTCCTGAATTTTCTGATGTGAGCTTTCATTTTGAGGCTGGAATATGGAGTTCAAGACACGGAAGGAATGGTCTTTTTCAATCAGGGCACAGCTGTTGGCTTGCTCCAATTCTGGCTTTCTGTCATTGTTTTGGGTGCCTCAGCCGACTTTTGGTTTCTTGAGCGGCAATTTCCTAAATGATTTCTGGGTCTGAGTTGGTTTTGCCTTCTTCCTTCCCAAATTTTGTATTCTGATGCAATACAAACCAGAGTTTAGACAGCGGATCCATTATGAAATAAAAAACACAACAAAGTAGCCTGTCATGCTTAGAATTCGAGAGGCAGCACGACCAACATGAGTTTTTGAGTTTTGGAAAAAGAAATGGAACCCTTTTGCAGAGGAGAACGGTAATTAATTCCCCCAAATCAAGTTTGCCAGCGATTTTCAGGTGCATTGAATTAGTTTTCCAAAGCCAGTCAGCTGGGAGGGGTGGATGAATCTGGAAACAGCCTGTTTCCTTGGGACTAAATCAAGCCAATATCAAAAAGGACTCCTCAGTTTCTTTGGCTTTTTTCACATTTTTCGTATTTATCATGGTTTGTCATGAATTTTCTGATGTGAGCTTTCATTTTGAGGCTGGAATATGGAGTTCAAGACACGGAAGGAATGGTCTTTTCAAACAGGGCACAGCTGTTGGCTTGCTCCAATTCTGGCTTTCTGTCATTGTTTTGGGTGCCTCAGCCGACTTTTGTTTTCTTGAGCGGCAATTTCCTAAATGATTTCTGGGTCTGAGTTGGTTTTGCCTTCTTCCTTCCCAAATTTTGTATTCTGACGCAATACAAACCAGAGTTTAGACACCGGATCCATTATGAAATAAGAAACACAACAAATTAGCGTGTCATGCTTAGAATTCGAGAGGCAGCACGACCAACATGAGTTTTTGTGTTTTGGAAAAAGAAATGGAACCCTTTTGAGAGGGGACCGGTAATGAATTCCCCCAAATCAAGTTTGCCAGCGATTTTCAGGTGCATTGAATTAGTTTTCCAAACCCAGTCAGCTGGGAGGGGTGGATGAATCTGGAAACAGCCTGTTTCCTTGTGACTAAATCAAGCCAATATCAAAAAGGACTCTTCCGTTTCTTTGGCTTTTTTCACATTTTTCGTATTCATCATGGTTTGTCATGAATTTTCTGATGTGAGCTTTCCTTTTGAGGCTGGAATATGGAGTTCAAGACACGGAAGGAATGGTCTTTTTCAATCAGGGCACAGCTGTTGGCTTGCTCCAATTCTGGCTTTCTGTCATTGTTTTGGGTGCCTCAGCTGACTTTTGGTTTCTTGAGCGGCAATTTCTTAAATGATTTCTGGGTCTGAGTTGGTTTTGCCTTCTTCCTTCCCAAATTTTGTATTCTGACGCAAAACAAACCAGAGTTTAGACACCAGATCCATTATGAAATAAAAAACACAACAAATTAGCGTGTCATGCTTAGAATTCTAGAGGCAGCACGACCAACATGAGTTCTTGTGTTTTGGAAAAAGAAATGGAACTCTTTTGCAGAGGGGAACGATCATTAATTCCCCCAAATCAAGTTTGCCAGCGATTTTCAGGTGCATTGAATTAGTTTTCCAAAGCCAGTCAGCGGGGAGGGGTGGAAGAATCTGGAAACAGCCTGTTTCCTTGGGACTAAATCAAGCCAATATCGAAAAGGACTCTTCCGTTTCTTTGGCTTTTTTCACATTTTTCGTATTCATCATGGTTTGTCCTGAATTTTCTGATGTGAGCTTTCATTTTGAGGCTGGAATATGGAGTTCAAGACACGGAAGGAATGGTCTTTTTCAATCAGGGCACAGCTGTTGGCTTGCTCCAATTCTGGCTTTCTGTCATTGTTTTGGGTGCCTCAGCCGACTTTTGGTTTCTTGAGCGGCAATTTCCTAAATGATTTCTGGGTCTGAGTTGGTTTTGCCTTCTTCCTTCCCAAATTTTGTATTCTGACGCAATACAAACCAGAGTTTAGAAACCAGATCCATTATGAAATAAAAAACACAACAAATTAAGCGTGTCATGCTTTGAATTCGAGAGGCAGCACGACCAACATGAGTTTTTGTGTTTTGGAAAAAGAAATGGAACCCTTTTGCAGAGGGGACCGATAATGAATTCCCCCAAATCAAGTTTGCCAGCGATTTTCAGGTGTATTGAATTAGTTTTCCAAAGCCAGTCAGCTGGGAGGGGTGGGTGAATCTGGAAACAGCCTGTTTCCTTGGGACTAAATCAGGCCAATATCAAAAAGGACTCTTCCATTTCTTTGGCTTTTTTCACATTTTTCGTATTCATCATGGTTTGTCATGAATTTTCTGATGTGAGCTTTCATTCTGAGGCTGGAATATGGAGTTCAAGACACGGAAGGAATGGTCTTTTTCAATCAGGGCACAGCTGTTGGCTTGCTCCAATTCTGGCTTTCTCTCATTGTTTTGGGTGCCTCAGCCGACTTTTGGTTTCTTGAGCGGCAATTTCTTAAATGATTTCTGGGTCTGAGTTGGTTTTGCCTTCTTCCTTCCAAAATGTTGTATTCTGACGCAATACAAACCAGAGTATAGAAACCGGATCCATTATGAAATGAAAGCACAACAAATTAGCGTGTCATGCTTAGAATTCGAAAGGCAGCACGACCAACATGAGTTTTTCTGTTTTGCAAAAAGAAATGGAACCCTTTTGCAGAGGGGAACGATAATTAATTCCCCCAAATCACGTTTGCCAGCGATTTTCAGGTGCATTGAATTAGTTTTCCAAAGCCAGTCAGCTGGGAGGGGTGGATGAATCTGGAAACAGCCTGTTTCCTTGTGACTAAATCAAGCCAATATCAAAAAGGACTCTTCCGTTTCTTTGGCTTTTTGCACATTTTTCGTATTTATCATGGCTTGCCATGGATTTTCTGATGTGAGCTTTCATTTTGAGGCTGGAATATGGAGTTCAAGACACGGAAGGAATGGTCTTTTTCAATCAGGGCACAGCTGTTGGCTTGCTCCAATTCTGGCTTTCTCTCATTGTTTTGGGTGCCTCAGCTGACTTTTGGTTTCTTGAGCGGCAATTTCCGAAATGATTTCTGGGTCTGAGTTGGTTTTGCCTTCTTCCTTCCCAAATTTTGTATTCTGACGCAATACAACCAAGAGTTTAGATAGCGGATCCATTATGAAATAAAAAACACAACAAATTAGCCTTTCATGCTTAGAATTCGAGAGGCAGCACGAACAACATGAGTTTTTGTGTTTTGGAAAAAGAAATGGAACCCTTTTGCAGAGGGGTCTTGTAATGAATTCCCCCAAATCAAGTTTGCCAGCGATTTTCAGGTGCATTGAATTAGTTTTCCAAAGCCAGTCAGCTGGGAGGGGTGGTTGAATCTGGAAACAGCCTGTTTCCTTGTGACTAAATCAAGCCAATATCGAAAAGGACTCTTCCGTTTCTTTGGCTTTTTTCACATTTTGCGTATTCATCATGGTTTGTCATGAATTTTCTGATGTGAGCTTTCATTTTGAGGCTGGAATATGGAGTTCAAGACACGGAAGGAATGGTCTTTTTCAATCAGGGCACAGCTGTTGGCTTGCTCCAATTCTGGCTTTCTGTCATTGTTTTGGGTGCCTTAGCCGACTTTTGGTTTCTTGAGCGGCAATTTCCTAAATGATTTCTGGGTCTGAGTTGGTTTTGCCTTCTTCCTTCCCAAATTTTGTATTCTGACGCAATATAAACAAGAGTTTAGAAATCAGATCCATTATGAAATAAAAAAACACAACAAATTAGCCTGTCATGCTTAGAATTCGAGAGGCAGCATGACCAACATGAGTTTTTTTGTTTTCGAAAAAAAATGGAACCCGTTTGCAGAGGGGAACGGTAATTCATTCCCCCAAATCAAGTTTGCCAGCGATGTTCAGGTGCATTGAATTAGTTTTCCAAAGCCAGTCAGCTGGGAGGGGTGGATGAATCTAGAAACAGCCTGTTTCCTTGTGACTAAATCAAGCCAATATCAAAAAGGACTCTTCCGTTTCTTTGGCTTTTCTCACATTTTTTGTATTTATCATAGTTTGTCATGAATTTTCTGATGTGAGCTTTCATTTTGAGGCTGGAATATGGAGTTCAAGACACGGAAGGAATGGTCTTTTTCAATCAGGGCACAGCTGTTGGCTTGCTCCAATTCTGGCTTTCTGTCATTGTTTTGGGTGCCTCAGCCGACTTTTGGTTTCTTGAGCGGCTATTTCCTAAATGATTTCTGGGTCTGAGTTGGTTTTGCCTTCTTTCTTCCCAAATTTTGTATTCTGACGCAATACAAACAAGAGTTTAGACAGCGCATCCATTATGAAATAAAAAACACAACAAATTAGCCTGTCATGCTTAGAATTCGAGAGGCAGCACGACCAACATAAGTTTTTTTTGTTTTGGAAAAATAAATGGAACCCTCTTGCAGTGGGGACCGATCATTAATTCCCCCAAATCAAGTTTGCCAGCGATTTTCAGGTGCATTGAATTAGTTTTCCAAAGCCAGTCAGCTGGGAGGGGTGGATGAATCTGGAAACAGCCTGTTTCCTTGTGACTAAATCAAGCCAATATCAAAAAGGACTCTTCCGTTTCTTTGGCTTTTTTCACATTTTTCGTATTCATCATGGTTTGTCATGAATTTTCTGATGTGAGCTTTCATTTTGAGGCTGGAATATGGAGTTCAAGACACGGAAGGAATGGTCTTTTTCAATCAGGGCACAGCTGTTGGCTTGCTCCAATTCTGGCTTTCTCTCATTGTTTTGGGTGCCTCAGCCGACTTTTGGTTTCTTGAGCGGCAATTTCCTAAATGATTTCTGGGTCTGAGTTGGTTTTGCCTTCTTCCTTCCCAAATTTTGTAATCTGACGCAATACAAACCAGAGTTTAGAAACCAGATCCATTATGAAATAAAAAAAAAACAACAAATTAGCGTGTCATGCTGAGCATTCGAGAGGCAGCACGACCAACATGAGTTTTTGTGTTTTGGAAAAAGAAATGGAACCCTTTTGCAGAGGGGACCGATAATGAATTCCCCCAAATCAAGTTTGCCAGCGATTTTCAGGTGCATCGAATTAGTTTTCCAAAGCCAGTCAGCTGGGAGGGGTGGATGAATCTGGAAACAGCCTGTTTCCGTGTGACTAAATCAAACCAATATCAAACAGGACTCTTCTGTTTCTTTGGCTTTTTTCACATTTTTCGTATTTATCATGGCTTGCCATGGATTTTCTGATGTGAGCTTTCATTTTGAGGCTGGAATATGGAGTTCAAGACACGGAAGGAATGGTCTTTTTCAATCAGGGCACAGCTGTTGGCTTGCTCCAATTCTGGCTTTCTGTCATTGTTTTGGGTGCCTCAGCCGACTTTTGGTTTCTTGAGCGGCAATTTCCTAAATGATTTCTGGGTCTGAGTTGGTTTTGCCTTCTTCCTTCCCAAATTTTGTATTCTGACGCAATACAAACCAGAGTTTAGAAACCAGATCCATTATGAAATAAAAAACACAACAAATTAGCCTGTCATGCTTAGAATTCGAGAGGCAGCACGACCAACATGAGTTTTTGTGTTTTGCAAAAAGAAATGGAACCCTTTTGCAGAGGGGACCGATAATTAATTCCCCCAAATCAAGTTTGCCAGCGATTTTCAGGTGCATTGAATTAGTTTTCCAAGCCAGTCAGCTGGGAGGGGTGGATGAATCTGGAAACAGCCTGTTTCCTTGTGACTACATGAAGCCAATATCAAAAAGGACTCTTCCGTTTCTTTGGCTTTTTTCACATTTTTCGTATTTATCATGGCTTGCCATGGATTTTCTGATGTGAGCTTTCATTTTGAGGCTGGAATATGGAGTTCAAGACACGGAAGGAATGGTCTTTTTCAATCAGGGCACAGCTGTTGGCTTGCTCCAATTCTGGCTTTCTCTCATTGTTTTGGGTGCCTCAGCCGACTTTTGGTTTCTTGAGCGGCAATTTCCTAAATGATTTCTGGGTCTGAGTTGGTTTTGCGTTCTTCCTTCCCAAATTTTGTATTCTGACGCAATACAACCAAGAGTTTAGATAGCGGATCCATCATGAAATAAAAAACACAATGAATTAGGCTGTCATGCTTAGAATTCGAGAGGCAGCATGACCAACATGAGTTTTTGTGTTTTGGAAAAAGAAATGGAACCCTCTTGCAGAGGGGAACGATAATTAATTCCCCCAAATCAAGTTTGCCAGCGATTTTCAGGTGCATTGAATTAGTTTTCCAAAGCCAGTCAGCTGGGAGGGGTGGATGAATCTGGAAACAGCCTGTTTCCTTGTGACTAAATCAAGCCAATATCGAAAAGGACTCTTCAGTTTCTTTGGCTTTTTTCACATTTTTCGTATTTATCATGGCTTGCCATGGATTTTCTGATGTGAGCTTTCATTTTGAGGCTGGAATATGGAGTTCAAGACACGGAAGGAATGGTCTTTTTCAATCAGGGCACAGCTGTTGGCTTGCTCCAATTCTGGCTTTCTGTCATTGTTTTGGGTGCCTCAGCCGACTTTTGGTTTCTTGAGCGGCAATTTCCTAAATGATTTCTGGGTCTGAGTTGGTTTTGCCTTCTTCCTTCCCAAATTTTGTATTCTGACGCAATACAAACCATAGTATAGAAACCGGATCCATTATGAAATAAAAAACACAACAAATTAGCCTGTCATGCTTAGAATTCGAGAGGCAGCATGACCAACATGAGTTTTTGTGTTTTGGAAAAAGAAATGGAACCCTTTTGCAGAGGGTAACAAAAATTAATTCCCCCAAATCAAGTTTGCCAGCGATTTTCTGGTGCATTGAATTAGTTTTCCAAGCCAGTCAGCTGGGAGGGGTGGATGAATCTGGAAACAGCCTGTTTCCTTGTGACTACATCAAGCCAATATCAAAAAGGACTCTTCCGTTTCTTTGGCTTTTTTCACATTTTTCCTATTTATCATGGTTTGTCATGAATTTTCTGATGTGAGCTTTCATTTTGAGGCTGGAATATGGAGTTCAAGACACGGAAGGAATGGTCTGTTTCAATCAGGGCACAGCTGTTGGCTTGCTCCAATTCTGGCTTTCTGTCATTGTTTTGGGTGCCTCAGCCGACTTTTGGTTTCTTGAGCGGCAATTTCCTAAATGATTTCTGGGTCTGAGTTGGTTTTGCCTTCTTCCTTCCCAAATTTTGTATTCTGACGCAATACAAACCAGAGTTTAGACAGCGGATCCCTTATGAAAGAAAAAACACAACAAATTAGCGTGTCATGCTTAGAATTCGAGAGGCAGCACGACCAACATGAGTTTTTGTGTTTTGGAAAAAGAAATGGAACCCTTTTGCAGAGGGTAACAAAAATTAATTCCCCCAATCAAGTTTGCCAGCGATTTTCAGGTGCATTGAATTAGTTTTCCAAAGCCAGTCAGCTGGGAGGGGTGGATGAATCTGGAAACAGCCTGTTTCCGTGTGACTAAATCAAGCCAATATCGAAAAGGACTCTTCTGTTTCTTTGGCTTTTTTCACATTTTTCGTATTTATCATGGCTTGCCATGGATTTTCTGATGTGAGCTTTCATTTTGAGGCTGGAATATGGAGTTCAAGACACGGAAGGAATGGTCTTTTTCAATCAGGGCACAGCTGTTGGCTTGCTCCAATTCTGGCTTTCTGTCATTGTTTTGGGTGCCTCAGCCGACTTTTGGTTTCTTGAGCGGCAATTTCCTAAATGATTTCTGGGTCTGAGTTGGTTTTGCCTTCTTCCTTCCCAAATTTTGTATTCTGACGCAATACAAACCAGAGTTTAGAAACCAGATCCATTATGAAATAAAAAACACAACAAATTAGCCTGTCATGCTTAGAATTCGAGAGGCAGCACGACCAACATGAGTTTTTGTGTTTTGCAAAAAGAAATGGAACCCTTTTGCAGAGGGGACCGATAATTAATTCCCCCAAATCAAGTTTGCCAGCGATTTTCAGGTGCATTGAATTAGTTTTCCAAGCCAGTCAGCTGGGAGGGGTGGATGAATCTGGAAACAGCCTGTTTCCTTGTGACTACATGAAGCCAATATCAAAAAGGACTCTTCCGTTTCTTTGGCTTTTTTCACATTTTTCGTATTTATCATGGCTTGCCATGGATTTTCTGATGTGAGCTTTCATTTTGAGGCTGGAATATGGAGTTCAAGACACGGAAGGAATGGTCTTTTTCAATCAGGGCACAGCTGTTGGCTTGCTCCAATTCTGGCTTTCTCTCATTGTTTTGGGTGCCTCAGCCGACTTTTGGTTTCTTGAGCGGCAATTTCCTAAATGATTTCTGGGTCTGAGTTGGTTTTGCGTTCTTCCTTCCCAAATTTTGTATTCTGACGCAATACAACCAAGAGTTTAGATAGCGGATCCATCATGAAATAAAAAACACAATGAATTAGGCTGTCATGCTTAGAATTCGAGAGGCAGCATGACCAACATGAGTTTTTGTGTTTTGGAAAAAGAAATGGAACCCTCTTGCAGAGGGGACCGATAATGAATTCCCCCAAATCAAGTTTGCCAGCGATTTTCAGGTGCATTGAATTAGTTTTCCAAAGCCAGTCAGCTGGGAGGGGTGGATGAATCTGGAAACAGCCTGTTTCCTTGTGACTAAATCAAGCCAATATCGAAAAGGACTCTTCAGTTTCTTTGGCTTTTTTCACATTTTTCGTATTTATCATGGCTTGCCATGGATTTTCTGATGTGAGCTTTCATTTTGAGGCTGGAATATGGAGTTCAAGACACGGAAGGAATGGTCTTTTTCAATCAGGGCACAGCTGTTGGCTTGCTCCAATTCTGGCTTTCTGTCATTGTTTTGGGTGCCTCAGCCGACTTTTGGTTTCTTGAGCGGCAATTTCCTAAATGATTTCTGGGTCTGAGTTGGTTTTGCCTTCTTCCTTCCCAAATTTTGTATTCTGACGCAATACAAACCATAGTATAGAAACCGGATCCATTATGAAATAAAAAACACAACAAATTAGCCTGTCATGCTTAGAATTCGAGAGGCAGCATGACCAACATGAGTTTTTGTGTTTTGGAAAAAGAAATGGAACCCTTTTGCAGAGGGTAACAAAAATTAATTCCCCCAAATCAAGTTTGCCAGCGATTTTCTGGTGCATTGAATTAGTTTTCCAAGCCAGTCAGCTGGGAGGGGTGGATGAATCTGGAAACAGCCTGTTTCCTTGTGACTACATCAAGCCAATATCAAAAAGGACTCTTCCGTTTCTTTGGCTTTTTTCACATTTTTCGTATTTATCATGGTTTGTCATGAATTTTCTGATGTGAGCTTTCATTTTGAGGCTGGAATATGGAGTTCAAGACACGGAAGGAATGGTCTGTTTCAATCAGGGCACAGCTGTTGGCTTGCTCCAATTCTGGCTTTCTGTCATTGTTTTGGGTGCCTCAGCCGACTTTTGGTTTCTTGAGCGGCAATTTCCTAAATGATTTCTGGGTCTGAGTTGGTTTTGCCTTCTTCCTTCCCAAATTTTGTATTCTGACGCAATACAAACCAGAGTTTAGACAGCGGATCCATTATGAAATACAAAACACAACAAATTAGCGTGTCATGCTTAGAATTCGAGAGGCAGCACGACCAACATGAGTTTTTGTGTTTTGGAAAAAGAAATGGAACCCTTTTGCAGAGGGTAACAAAAATTAATTCCCCCAATCAAGTTTGCCAGCGATTTTCAGGTGCATCGAATTAGTTTTCCAAAGCCAGTCAGCTGGGAGGGGTGGATGAATCTGGAAACAGCCTGTTTCCGTGTGACTAAATCAAGCCAATATCGAAAAGGACTCTTCTGTTTCTTTGGCTTTTTTCACATTTTTCGTATTTATCATGGCTTGCCATGGATTTTCTTATGTGAGCTTTCATTTTGAGGCTGGAATATGGAGTTCAAGACACGGAAGGAATGGTCTTTTTCAATCAGGGCACAGCTGTTGGCTTGCTCTAATTCTGGCTTTCTGTCATTGTTTTGGGTGCCTCAGCCGACTTTTGGTTTCTTGAGCGGCAATTTCCTAAATGATTTCTGGGTCTGAGTTGGTTTTGCCTTCTTCCTTCCCAAATTTTGTATTCTGACGCAATACAAACCAGAGTTTAGACAGCGGATCCATTATGAAAGAAAAAACACAACAAATTAGCGTGTCATGCTTAGAATTCGAGAGGCAGCACGACCAACATGAGTTTTTGTGTTTTGCAAAAAGAAATGGAACCCTTTTGCAGAGGGTAACGAAAATTAATTCCCCCAAATCAAGTTTGCCAGTGGTTTTCAGGTGCATTGAATGAGTTTTCCAAAGCCAGTCAGCTGGGAGGGGTGGATGAATCTGGAAACAGCCTGTTTCCTTGTGACTAAATCAAGCCAATATCAAAAAGGACTCTTCCGTTTCTTTGGCTTTTTGCACATTTTTCGTATTTATCATGGTTTGTCATGGATTTTCTGATGTGAGCTTTCATTTTGAGGCTGGAATATGGAGTTCAAGACACGGAAGGAATGGTCTTTTTCAATCAGGGCACAGCTGTTGGCTTGCTCCAATTCTGGCTTTCTGTCATTGTTTTGGGTGCCTCAGCCGACTTTTGGTTTCTTGAGCGGCAATTTCCTAAATGATTTCTGGGTCTGAGTTGGTTTTGCCTTCTTCCTTCCCAAATTTTGTATTCTGACGCAATACAAACCATAGTATAGAAACCGGATCCATTATGAAATAAAAAACACAACAAATTAGCCTGTCATGCCTAGAATTCGAGAGGCAGCACGACCAACATGAGTTTTTGAGTTTTGGAAAAAGAAATGGAACCCTTTTGCAGAGGGGACCGATAATGAATTCCCCCAAATCAAGTTTGCCAGCGATTTTCAGGTGCATTGAATTAGTTTTCCAAACCCAGTCAGCTGGGAGGGGTGGATGAATCTGGAAACAGCCTGTTTCCTTGTGACTACATCAAGCCAATATCAAAAAGGACTCTTCCGTTTCTTTGGCTTTTTTCACATTTTTCGTATTTATCATGGCTTGCCATGGATTTTCTCATGTGAGCTTTCATTTTGAGGCTGGAATATGGAGTTCAAGACACGGAAGGAATGGTCTTTTTCAATCAGGGCACAGCTGTTGGCTTGCTCCAATTCTGGCTTTCTGTCATTGTTTTGGGTGCCTCAGCCGACTTTTGGTTTCTTGAGCGGCAATTTCCTAAATGATTTCTGGGTCTGAGTTGGTTTTGCCTTCTTCCTTCCCAAATTTTGTATTCTGACGCAATACAAACCATAGTATAGAAACCGGATCCATTATGAAATAAAAAACACAACAAATTAGCCTGTCATGCTTAGAATTCGAGAGGCAGCATGACCAACATGAGTTTTTGTGTTTTGGAAAAAGAAATGGAACCCTTTTGCAGAGGGTAACAAAAATTAATTCCCCCAAATCAAGTTTGCCAGCGATTTTCAGGTGCATTGAATTAGTTTTCCAAGCCAGTCAGCTGGGAGGGGTGGATGAATCTGGAAACAGCCTGTTTCCTTGTGACTACATCAAGCCAATATCAAAAAGGACTCTTCCGTTTCTTTGGCTTTTTTCACATTTTTCGTATTTATCATGGTTTGTCATGAATTTTCTGATGTGAGCTTTCATTTTGAGGCTGGAATATGGAGTTCAAGACACGGAAGGAATGGTCTGTTTCAATCAGGGCACAGCTGTTGGCTTGCTCCAATTCTGGCTTTCTGTCATTGTTTTGGGTGCCTCAGCCGACTTTTGGTTTCTTGAGCGGCAATTTCCTAAATGATTTCTGGGTCTGAGTTGGTTTTGCCTTCTTCCTTCCCAAATTTTGTATTCTGACGCAATACAAACCAGAGTTTAGACAGCGGATCCATTATGAAATACAAAACACAACAAATTAGCGTGTCATGCTTAGAATTCGAGAGGCAGCACGACCAACATGAGTTTTTGTGTTTTGGAAAAAGAAATGGAACCCTTTTGCAGAGGGTAACAAAAATTAATTCCCCCAATCAAGTTTGCCAGCGATTTTCAGGTGCATCGAATTAGTTTTCCAAAGCCAGTCAGCTGGGAGGGGTGGATGAATCTGGAAACAGCCTGTTTCCGTGTGACTAAATCAAGCCAATATCGAAAAGGACTCTTCTGTTTCTTTGGCTTTTTTCACATTTTTCGTATTTATCATGGCTTGCCATGGATTTTCTGATGTGAGCTTTCATTTTGAGGCTGGAATATGGAGTTCAAGACACGGAAGGAATGGTCTTTTTCAATCAGGGCACAGCTGTTGGCTTGCTCCAATTCTGGCTTTCTGTCATTGTTTTGGGTGCCTCAGCCGACTTTTGGTTTCTTGAGCGGCAATTTCCTAAATGATTTCTGGGTCTGAGTTGGTTTTGCCTTCTTCCTTCCCAAATTTAGTATTCTGACGCAATACAAACCAGAGTTTAGACAGCGGATCCATTATGAAAGAAAAAACACAACAAATTAGCGTGTCATGCTTAGAATTCGAGAGGCAGCACGACCACCATGAGTTTTTGTGTTTTGCAAAAAGAAATGGAACCCTTTTGCAGAGGGGACCGATAATGAATTCCCCCAAATCAAGTTTGCCAGCGATTTTCAGGTGCATTGAATTAGTTTTCCAAAGCCAGTCAGCTGGGAGGGGTGGGTGAATCTGGAAACAGCCTGTTTCCTTGTGACTAAATCAAGCCAATATCAAAAAGGACTCTTGCGTTTCTTTGGCTTTTTTCACATTTTGCGTATTCATCATGGTTTGTCATGAATTTTCTGATGTGAGCTTTGATTTTGAGGCTGGAATATGGAGTTCAAGACACGGAAGGAATGGTCTTTTTCAATCAGGGCACAGCTGTTGGCTTGCTCCAATTCTGGCTTTCTGTCATTGTTTTGGGTGCCTCAGCCGATTTTTGGTTTCTTGAGCGGCAATTTCCTAAATGATTTCTGGGTCTGAGTTGGTTTTGCCTTCTTCCTTCCCAAATTTTGTATTCTGACGCAATACAAACCAGAGTTTAGACAGCGGATCCATTGTGAAATAAAAAACACAACAAATTAGCGTGTCATGCTTAGAATTCGAGAGGCAGCACGACCAACATGAGTTTTTGTGTTTTGGAAAAAGAAATGGAACCCTTTTGCAGAGGGGACCGATAATGAATTCCCCCAAATCAAGTTTGCCAGCGATTTTCAGGTGCATTGAATTAGTTTTCCAAAGCCAGTCAGCTGGGAGGGGTGGATGAATCTGGAAACAGCCTGTTTCCTTGTGACTAAATCAAGCCAATATCAAAAAGGACTCTTGCGTTTCTTTGGCTTTTTTCACATTTTGCGTATTCATCATGGTTTGTCATGAATTTTCTGATGTGAGCTTTCATTTTGAGGCTGGAATATGGAGTTCAAGACACGGAAGGAATGGTCTTTTTCAATCAGGGCACAGCTGTTGGCTTGCTCCAATTCTGGCTTTCTGTCATTGTTTTGGGTGCCTCAGCCGACTTTTGGTTTCTTGAGCGGCAATTTCCTAAATGATTTCTGGGTCTGAGTTGGTTTTGCCTTCTTCCTTCCCAAATTTTGTATTCTGACACAATACAAACCAGAGTTTAGACAGCGGATCCATTATGAAATAAAAAACAGAACAAATTAGCGTGTCATGCTTAGAATTCGAGAGGCAGCACGACCAACATGAGTTTTTGTGTTTTGGAAAAAGAAATGGAACCCTTTTGCAGAGGGGACCGATAATGAATTCCCCCAAATCAAGTTTGCCAGCGATTTTCAGGTGCATTGAATTAGTTTTCCAAAGCCAGTCAGCTGGGAGGGGTGGATGAATCTGGAAACAGCCTGTTTCCTTGGGACTAAATCAAGCCAATATCAAAAAGGACTCTTCCGTTTCTTTGGCTTTTTTCACATTTTTCGTATTCATCATGGTTTCTCATGAATTTTCTGATGTGAGCTTTCATTTTGAGGCTGGAATATGGAGTTCAAGACATGGAAGGAATGGTCTGTTTCAATCAGGGCACAGCTGTTGGCTTGCTCCAATTCTGGCTTTCTGTCATTGTTGTGGGTGCCTCAGCCGACTTTTGGTTTCTTGAGCGGCAATTTCCTAAATGATTTCTGGGTCTGAGTTGGTTTTGCCTTCTTCCTTCCCAAATTTTGTATTCTGACGCAATACAAACCAGAGTTTAGACAGCGGATCCCTTATGAAAGAAAAAACACAACAAATTAGCGTGTCATGCTTAGAATTCGAGAGGCAGCACGACCAACATGAGTTTTTGTGTTTTGGAAAAAGAAATGGAACCCTTTTGCAGAGGGGACCGATAATGAATTCCCCCAAATCAAGTTTGCCAGCGATTTTCAGGTGCATTGAATTAGTTTTCCAAAGCCAGTCAGCTGGGAGGGGTGGATGAATCTGGAAACAGCCTGTTTCCTTGGGACTAAATCAAGCCAATATCAAAAAGGACTCTTCCGTTTCTTTGGCTTTTTTCACATTTTGCGTATTCATCATGGTTTGTCATGAATTTTCTGATGTGAGCTTTCATTTTGAGGCTGGAATATGGAGTTCAAGACACGGAAGGAATGGTCTTTTTCAATCAGGGCACAGCTGTTGGCTTGCTCCAATTCTGGCTTTCTGTCATTGTTTTGGGTGCCTCAGCCGACTTTTGGTTTCTTGAGCGGCAATTTCCTAAATGATTTCTGGGTCTGAGTTGGTTTTGCCTTCTTCCTTCCCAAATTTTGTATTCTGACACAATACAAACCAGAGTTTAGACAGCGGATCCATTATGAAATAAAAAACAGAACAAATTAGCGTGTCATGCTTAGAATTCGAGAGGCAGCACGACCAACATGAGTTTTTGTGTTTTGGAAAAAGAAATGGAACCCTTTTGCAGAGGGGACCGATAATGAATTCCCCCAAATCAAGTTTGCCAGCGATTTTCAGGTGCATTGAATTAGTTTTCCAAAGCCAGTCAGCTGGGAGGGGTGGATGAATCTGGAAACAGCCTGTTTCCTTGGGACTAAATCAAGCCAATATCAAAAAGGACTCTTCCGTTTCTTTGGCTTTTTTCACATTTTTCGTATTCATCATGGTTTCTCATGAATTTTCTGATGTGAGCTTTCATTTTGAGGCTGGAATATGGAGTTCAAGACATGGAAGGAATGGTCTGTTTCAATCAGGGCACAGCTGTTGGCTTGCTCCAATTCTGGCTTTCTGTCATTGTTTTGGGTGCCTCAGCCGACTTTTGGTTTCTTGAGCGGCAATTTCCGAAATGATTTCTGGGTCTGAGTTGGTTTTGCCTTCTTCCTTCCCAAATTTTGTATTCTGACGCAATACAAACCAGAGTTTAGACAGCGGATCTATTGTGAAATAAAAAACAGAACAAATTAGCGTGTCATGCTTAGAATTCGAGAGGCAGCACGACCAACATGAGTTTTTGTGTTTTGGAAAAAGAAATGGAACCCTTTTGCAGAGGGGACCGATAATGAATTCCCCCAAATCAAGTTTGCCAGCGATTTTCAGGTGCATTGAATTAGTTTTCCAAAGCCAGTCAGCTGGGAGGGGTGGATGAATCTGGAAACAGCCTGTTTCCTTGGGACTAAATCAAGCCAATATCAAAAAGGACTCTTCCGTTTCTTTGGCTTTTTTCACATTTTTGGTATTCATCATGGTTTGTCATGAATTTTCTGATGTGAGCTTTCATTTTGAGGCTGGAATATGGAGTTCAAGACACGGAAGGAATG
Organism: Oryctolagus cuniculus; assembly: GCF_051225735.1. Lineage (NCBI taxonomy): Eukaryota > Metazoa > Chordata > Mammalia > Lagomorpha > Leporidae > Oryctolagus > Oryctolagus cuniculus. The sequence goes on from NC_142875.1 coordinate 87,776,308, forward strand.
GTCTGTTTCAATCAGGGCACAGCTGTTGGCTTGCTCCAATTCTGGCTTTCTGTCATTGTTGTGGGTGCCTCAGCCGACTTTTGGTTTCTTGAGCGGCAATTTCCGAAATGAATTCTGGGTCTGAGTTGGTTTTGCCTTCTTCCTTCCCAAATTTTGTATTCTGACGCAATACAAACCAGAGTTTAGACAGCGGATCCCTTATGAAAGAAAAAACACAACAAATTAGCGTGTCATGCTTAGAATTCGAGAGGCAGCACGACCAACATGAGTTTTTGTGTTTTGGAAAAAGAAATGGAGCCCTTTTGCAGAGGGGACCGATAATGACTTCCCCCAAATCAAGTTTGTCAGCGATTTTCAGGTGCATTGAATTAGTTTTCCAAAGCCAGTCAGCTGGGAGGGGTGGATGAATCTGGAAACAGCCTGTTTCCTTGTGACTAAATCAAGCCAATATCAAAAAGGACTCTTCCGTTTCTTTGGCTTTTTTCACATTTTGCGTATTCATCATGGTTTGTCATGAATTTTCTGATGTGAGCTTTCATTTTGAGGCTGGAATATGGAGTTCAAGACACGGAAGGAATGGTCTTTTTCAATCAGGGCACAGCTGTTGGCTTGCTCCAATTCTGGCTTTCTGTCATTGTTTTGGGTGCCTCAGCCGACTTTTGGTTTCTTGAGCGGCAATTTCCTAAATGATTTCTGGGTCTGAGTTGGTTTTGCCTTCTTCCTTCCCAAATTTTGTATTCTGACGCAATACAAACCAGAGTTTAGACAGCGGATCCATTATGAAATAAAAAACACAACAAATTAGCGTGTCATGCTTAGAATTCGAGAGGCAGCACGACCACCATGAGTTTTTGTGTTTTGGAAAAAGAAATGGAACCCTTTTGCAGAGGGGACCGATAATGAATTCCCCCAAATCAAGTTTGCCAGCGATTTTCAGGTGCATTGAATTAGTTTTCCAAAGCCAGTCAGCTGGGAGGGGTGGATGAATCTGGAAATAGCCTGTTTCCTTGGGACTTACTCAAGCCAATATCAAAAAGGACTCTTCCGTTTCTTTGGCTTTTTTCACATTTTTCGTATTTATCATGGTTTGCCATGAATTTTCTGATGTGAGCTTTCATTTTGAGGCTGGAATATGGAGTTCAAGACACGGAAGGAATGGTCTTTTTCAATCAGGGCACAGCTGTTGGCTTGCTCCAATTCTGGCTTTCTGTCATTGTTTTGGGTGCCTCAGCCGACTTTTGGTTTCTTGAGCGGCAATTTCCGAAATGATTTCTGGGTCTGAGTTGGTTTTGCCTTCTTCCTTCCCAAATTTTGTATTCTGACGCAATACAAACCAGAGTTTAGACAGCGGATCCATTATGAAATAAAAAACACAACAAATTAGTGTGTCATGCTTAGAATTCGAGAGGCAGCACGACCACCATGAGTTTTTGTGTTTTGGAAAAAGAAATGGAACCCTTTTGCAGAGGGGACCGATAATGAATTCCCCCAAATCAAGTTTGCCAGCGATTTTCAGGTGCATTGAATTAGTTTTCCAAAGCCAGTCAGCTGGGAGGTGTGGGTGAATCTGGAAACAGCCTGTTTCCTTGTGACTAAATCAAGCCAATATCAAAAAGGACTCTTGCGTTTCTTTGGCTTTTTTCACATTTTGCGTATTCATCATGGTTTGTCATGAATTTTCTGATGTGAGCTTTGATTTTGAGGCTGGAATATGGAGTTCAAGACACGGAAGGGATGGTCTTTTTCAATCAGGGCACAGCTGTTGGCTTGCTCCAATTCTGGCTTTCTGTCATTGTTTTGGGTGCCTCAGCCGATTTTTGGTTTCTTGAGCGGCAATTTCCGAAATGGTTTCTGGGTCTGAGTTGGTTTTGCCTTCTTCCTTCCCAAATTTTGTATTCTGACGCAATACAAACCAGAGTTTATACAGCGGATCCATTGTGAAATAAAAAACACAACAAATTAGCCTGTCATGCTTAGAATTCGAGAGGCAGCACGACCAACATGAGTTTTTGTGTTTTGGAAAAAGAAATGGAACCCTTTTGCAGAGGGGACCGATAATGAATTCCCCCAAATCAAGTTTGCCAGCGATTTTCAGGTGCATTGAATTAGTTTTCCAAAGCCAGTCAGCTGGGAGGGGTGGATGAATCTGGAAACAGCCTGTTTCCTTGTGACTAAATCAAGCCAATATCAAAAAGGACTCTTGCGTTTCTTTGGCTTTTTTCACATTTTGCGTATTCATCATGGTTTGTCATGAATTTTCTGATGTGAGCTTTGATTTTGAGGCTGGAATATGGAGTTCAAGACACGGAAGGAATGGTCTTTTTCAATCAGGGCACAGCTGTTGGCTTGCTCCAATTCTGGCTTTCTGTCATTGTTTTGGGTGCCTCAGCCGACTTTTGGTTTCTTGAGCGGCAATTTCCTAAATGATTTCTGGGTCTGAGTTGGTTTTGCCTTCTTCCTTCCCAAATTTTGTATTCTGACACAATACAAACCAGAGTTTAGACAGCGGATCCATTATGAAATAAAAAACAGAACAAATTAGGGTGTCATGCTTAGAATTCGAGAGGCAGCACGACCACCATGAGTTTTTGTGTTTTGGAAAAAGAAATGGAACCCTTTTGCAGAGGGGACCGATAATGAATTCCCCCAAATCAAGTTTGCCAGCGATTTTCAGGTGCATTGAATTAGTTTTCCAAAGCCAGTCAGCTGGGAGGGGTGGATGAATCTGGAAACAGCCTGTTTCCTTGTGACTAAATCAAGCCAATATCAAAAAGGACTCTTGCGTTTCTTTGGCTTTTTTCACATTTTTCGTATTCATCATGGTTTGTCATGAATTTTCTGATGTGAGCTTTGATTTTGAGGCTGGAATATGGAGTTCAAGACACGGAAGGAATGGTCTTTTTCAATCAGGGCACAGCTGTTGGCTTGCTCCAATTCTGGCTTTCTGTCATTGTTTTGGGTGCCTCAGCCGATTTTTGGTTTCTTGAGCGGCAATTTCCTAAATGATTTCTGGGTCTGAGTAGGTTTTGCCTTCTTCCTTCCCAAATTTTGTATTCTGACGCAATACAAACCAGAGTTTAGACAGCGGATCCATTGTGAAATAAAAAACACAACAAATTAGCCTGTCATGCTTAGAATTCGAGAGGCAGCACGACCAACATGAGTTTTTGTGTTTTGGAAAAAGAAATGGAACCCTTTTGCAGAGGGGACCGATAATGAATTCCCCCAAATCAAGTTTGCCAGCGATTTTCAGGTGCATTGAATTAGTTTTCCAAAGCCAGTCAGCTGGGAGGGGTGGATGAATCTGGAAACAGCCTGTTTCCTTGGGACTAAATCAAGCCAATATCAAAAAGGACTCTTCCATTTCTTTGGCTTTTTTCACATTTTTCGTATTCATCATGGTTTGTCATGAATTTTCTGATGTGAGCTTTCATTTTGAGGCTGGAATATGGAGTTCAAGACACGGAAGGAATGGTCTTTTTCAATCAGGGCACAGCTGTTGGCTTGCTCCAATTCTGGCTTTCTGTCATTGTTTTGGGTGCCTCAGCCGACTTTTGGTTTCTTGAGCGGCAATTTCCTAAATGATTTCTGGGTCTGAGTTGGTTTTGCCTTCTTCCTTCCCAAATTTTGTATTCTGACACAATACAAACCAGAGTTTAGACAGCGGATCCATTATGAAATAAAAAACACAACAAATTAGCGTGTCATGCTTAGAATTCGAGAGGCAGCACGACCAACATGAGTTTTTGTGTTTTGGAAAAAGAAATGGAACCCTTTTGCAGAGGGGACCGATAATGAATTCCCCCAAATCAAGTTTGCCAGCGATTTTCAGGTGCATTGAATTAGTTTTCCAAAGCCAGTCAGCTGGGAGGGGTGGATGAATCTGGAAACAGCCTGTTTCCTTGGGACTAAATCAAGCCAATATCAAAAAGGACTCTTCCGTTTCTTTGGCTTTTTTCACATTTTTCGTATTCATCATGGTTTCTCATGAATTTTCTGATGTGAGCTTTCATTTTGAGGCTGGAATATGGAGTTCAAGACATGGAAGGAATGGTCTGTTTCAATCAGGGCACAGCTGTTGGCTTGCTCCAATTCTGGCTTTCTGTCATTGTTTTGGGTGCCTCAGCCGACTTTTGGTTTCTTGAGCGGCAATTTCCTAAATGAATTCTGGGTCTGAGTTGGTTTTGCCTTCTTCCTTCCCAAATTTTGTATTCTGACGCAATACAAACCAGAGTTTAGACAGCGGATCTATTGTGAAATAAAAAACAGAACAAATTAGCGTGTCATGCTTAGAATTCGAGAGGCAGCACGACCAACATGAGTTTTTGTGTTTTGGAAAAAGAAATGGAACCCTTTTGCAGAGGGGACCGATAATGAATTCCCCCAAATCAAGTTTGCCAGCGATTTTCAGGTGCATTGAATTAGTTTTCCAAAGCCAGTCAGCTGGGAGGGGTGGATGAATCTGGAAACAGCCTGTTTCCTTGGGACTAAATCAAGCCAATATCAAAAAGGACTCTTCCGTTTCTTTGGCTTTTTTCACATTTTGCGTATTCATCATGGTTTGTCATGAATTTTCTGATGTGAGCTTTCATTTTGAGGCTGGAATATGGAGTTCAAGACACGGAAGGAATGGTCTGTTTCAATCAGGGCACAGCTGTTGGCTTGCTCCAATTCTGGCTTTCTGTCATTGTTGTGGGTGCCTCAGCCGACTTTTGGTTTCTTGAGCGGCAATTTCCTAAATGATTTCTGGGTCTGAGTTGGTTTTGCCTTCTTCCTTCCCAAATTTTGTATTCTGACGCAATACAAACCAGAGTTTAGACAGCGGATCCCTTATGAAAGAAAAAACACAACAAATTAGCGTGTCATGCTTAGAATTCGAGAGGCAGCACGACCAACATGAGTTTTTGTGTTTTGGAAAAAGAAATGGAACCCTTTTGCAGAGGGGACCGATAATGACTTCCCCCAAATCAAGTTTGTCAGCGATTTTCAGGTGCATTGAATTAGTTTTCCAAAGCCAGTCAGCTGGGAGGGGTGGATGAATCTGGAAACAGCCTGTTTCCTTGGGACTAAATCAAGCCAATATCAAAAAGGACTCTTCCGTTTCTTTGGCTTTTTTCACATTTTGCGTATTCATCATGGTTTGTCATGAATTTTCTGATGTGAGCTTTGATTTTGAGGCTGGAATATGGAGTTCAAGACACGGAAGGGATGGTCTTTTTCAATCAGGGCACAGCTGTTGGCTTGCTCCAATTCTGGCTTTCTGTCATTGTTTTGGGTGCCTCAGCCGATTTTTGGTTTCTTGAGCGGCAATTTCCGAAATGGTTTCTGGGTCTGAGTTGGTTTTGCCTTCTTCCTTCCCAAATTTTGTATTCTGACGCAATACAAACCAGAGTTTATACAGCGGATCCATTGTGAAATAAAAAACACAACAAATTAGCCTGTCATGCTTAGAATTCGAGAGGCAGCACGACCAACATGAGTTTTTGTGTTTTGGAAAAAGAAATGGAACCCTTTTGCAGAGGGGACCGATAATGAATTCCCCCAAATCAAGTTTGCCAGCGATTTTCAGGTGCATTGAATTAGTTTTCCAAAGCCAGTCAGCTGGGAGGGGTGGATGAATCTGGAAACAGCCTGTTTCCTTGTGACTAAATCAAGCCAATATCAAAAAGGACTCTTCCGTTTCTTTGGCTTTTTTCACATTTTGCGTATTCATCATGGTTTGTCATGAATTTTCTGATGTGAGCTTTCATTTGGAGGCTGGAATATGGAGTTCAAGACACGGAAGGAATGGTCTTTTTCAATCAGGGCACAGCTGTTGGCTTGCTCCAATTCTGGCTTTCTGTCATTGTTTTGGGTGCCTCAGCCGACTTTTGGTTTCTTGAGCGGCAATTTCCTAAATGATTTCTGGGTCTGAGTTGGTTTTGCCTTCTTCCTTCCCAAATTTTGTATTCTGACACAATACAAACCAGAGTTTAGACAGCGGATCCATTATGAAATAAAAAACAGAACAAATTAGGGTGTCATGCTTAGAATTCGAGAGGCAGCACGACCACCATGAGTTTTTGTGTTTTGGAAAAAGAAATGGAACCCTTTTGCAGAGGGGACCGATAATGAATTCCCCCAAATCAAGTTTGCCAGCGATTTTCAGGTGCATTGAATTAGTTTTCCAAAGCCAGTCAGCTGGGAGGGCTGGGTGAATCTGGAAACAGCCTGTTTCCTTGTGACTAAATCAAGCCAATATCAAAAAGGACTCTTGCGTTTCTTTGGCTTTTTTCACATTTTGCGTATTCATCATGGTTTGTCATGAATTTTCTGATGTGAGCTTTGATTTTGAGGCTGGAATATGGAGTTCAAGACACGGAAGGAATGGTCTTTTTCAATCAGGGCACAGCTGTTGGCTTGCTCCAATTCTGGCTTTCTGTCATTGTTTTGGGTGCCTCAGCCGATTTTTGGTTTCTTGAGCGGCAATTTCCTAAATGATTTCTGGGTCTGAGTAGGTTTTGCCTTCTTCCTTCCCAAATTTTGTATTCTGACGCAATACAAACCAGAGTTTAGACAGCGGATCCATTGTGAAATAAAAAACACAACAAATTAGCCTGTCATGCTTAGAATTCGAGAGGCAGCACGACCAACATGAGTTTTTGTGTTTTGGAAAAAGAAATGGAACCCTTTTGCAGAGGGGACCGATAATGAATTCCCCCAAATCAAGTTTGCCAGCGATTTTCAGGTGCATTGAATTAGTTTTCCAAAGCCAGTCAGCTGGGAGGGGTGGATGAATCTGGAAACAGCCTGTTTCCTTGTGACTAAATCAAGCCAATATCAAAAAGGACTCTTCCATTTCTTTGGCTTTTTTCACATTTTTCGTATTCATCATGGTTTGTCATGAATTTTCTGATGTGAGCTTTCATTTTGAGGCTGGAATATGGAGTTCAAGACACGGAAGGAATGGTCTTTTTCAATCAGGGCACAGCTGTTGGCTTGCTCCAATTCTGGCTTTCTGTCATTGTTTTGGGTGCCTCAGCCGACTTTTGGTTTCTTGAGCGGCAATTTCCTAAATGATTTCTGGGTCTGAGTTGGTTTTGCCTTCTTCCTTCCCAAATTTTGTATTCTGACACAATACAAACCAGAGTTTAGACAGCGGATCCATTATGAAATAAAAAACAGAACAAATTAGCGTGTCATGCTTAGAATTCGAGAGGCAGCCCGACCAACATGAGTTTTTGTGTTTTGGAAAAAGAAATGGAACCCTTTTGCAGAGGGGACCGATAATGAATTCCCCCAAATCAAGTTTGCCAGCGATTTTCAGGTGCATTGAATTAGTTTTCCAAAGCCAGTCAGCTGGGAGGGGTGGGTGAATCTGGAAACAGCCTGTTTCCTTGTGACTAAATCAAGCCAATATCAAAAAGGACTCTTGCGTTTCTTTGGCTTTATTCACATTTTGCGTATTCATCATGGTTTGTCATGAATTTTCTGATGTGAGCTTTGATTTTGAGGCTGGAATATGGAGTTCAAGACACGGAAGGAATGGTCTTTTTCAATCAGGGCACAGCTGTTGGCTTGCTCCAATTCTGGCTTTCTGTCATTGTTTTGGGTGCCTCAGCCGATTTTTGGTTTCTTGAGCGGCAATTTCCTAAATGATTTCTGGGTCTGAGTTGGTTTTGCCTTCTTCCTTCCCAAATTTTGTATTCTGACGCAATACAAACCAGAGTTTAGACAGCGGATCCATTGTGAAATAAAAAACACAACAAATTAGCGTGTCATGCTTAGAATTCGAGAGGCAGCACGACCAACATGAGTTTTTGTGTTTTGGAAAAAGAAATGGAACCCTTTTGCAGAGGGGACCGATAATGAATTCCCCCAAATCAAGTTTGCCAGCGATTTTCAGGTGCATTGAATTAGTTTTCCAAAGCCAGTCAGCTGGGAGGGGTGGATGAATCTGGAAACAGCCTGTTTCCTTGTGACTAAATCAAGCCAATATCAAAAAGGACTCTTGCGTTTCTTTGGCTTTTTTCACATTTTGCCTATTCATCATGGTTTGTCATGAATTTTCTGATGTGAGCTTTCATTTTGAGGCTGGAATATGGAGTTCAAGACACGGAAGGAATGGTCTTTTTCAATCAGGGCACAGCTGTTGGCTTGCTCCAATTCTGGCTTTCTGTCATTGTTTTGGGTGCCTCAGCCGACTTTTGGTTTCTTGAGCGGCAATTTCCTAAATGATTTCTGGGTCTGAGTTGGTTTTGCCTTCTTCCTTCCCAAATTTTGTATTCTGACACAATACAAACCAGAGTTTAGACAGCGGATCCATTATGAAATAAAAAACAGAACAAATTAGCGTGTCATGCTTAGAATTCGAGAGGCAGCACGACCAACATGAGTTTTTGTGTTTTGGAAAAAGAAATGGAACCCTTTTGCAGAGGGGACCGATAATGAATTCCCCCAAATCAAGTTTGCCAGCGATTTTCAGGTGCATTGAATTAGTTTTCCAAACCCAGTCAGCTGGGAGGGGTGGATGAATCTGGAAACAGCCTGTTTCCTTGGGACTAAATCAAGCCAATATCAAAAAGGACTCTTCCGTTTCTTTGGCTTTTTTCACATTTTTCGTATTCATCATGGTTTCTCATGAATTTTCTGATGTGAGCTTTCATTTTGAGGCTGGAATATGGAGTTCAAGACATGGAAGGAATGGTCTGTTTCAATCAGGGCACAGCTGTTGGCTTGCTCCAATTCTGGCTTTCTGTCATTGTTTTGGGTGCCTCAGCCGACTTTTGGTTTCTTGAGCGGCAATTTCCGAAATGATTTCTGGGTCTGAGTTGGTTTTGCCTTCTTCCTTCCCAAATTTTGTATTCTGACGCAATACAAACCAGAGTTTAGACAGCGGATCTATTGTGAAATAAAAAACAGAACAAATTAGCGTGTCATGCTTAGAATTCGAGAGGCAGCACGACCAACATGAGTTTTTGTGTTTTGGAAAAAGAAATGGAACCCTTTTGCAGAGGGGACCGATAATGAATTCCCCCAAATCAAGTTTGCCAGCGATTTTCAGGTGCATTGAATTAGTTTTCCAAAGCCAGTCAGCTGGGAGGGGTGGATGAATCTGGAAACAGCCTGTTTCCTTGGGACTAAATCAAGCCAATATCAAAAAGGACTCTTCCGTTTCTTTGGCTTTTTTCACATTTTTGGTATTCATCATGGTTTGTCATGAATTTTCTGATGTGAGCTTTCATTTTGAGGCTGGAATATGGAGTTCAAGACACGGAAGGAATGGTCTGTTTCAATCAGGGCACAGCTGTTGGCTTGCTCCAATTCTGGCTTTCTGTCATTGTTGTGGGTGCCTCAGCCGACTTTTGGTTTCTTGAGCGGCAATTTCCTAAATGATTTCTGGGTCTGAGTTGGTTTTGCCTTCTTCCTTCCCAAATGTTGTATTCTGACGCAATACAAACCAGAGTTTAGACAGCGGATCCCTTATGAAAGAAAAAACACAACAAATTAGCGTGTCATGCTTAGAATTCGAGAGGCAGCACGACCAACATGAGTTTTTGTGTTTTGGAAAAAGAAATGGAACCCTTTTGCAGAGGGGACCGATAATGACTTCCCCCAAATCAAGTTTGTCAGCGATATTTTCAGGTGCATTGAATTAGTTTTCCAAAGCCAGTCAGCTGGGAGGGGTGGATGAATCTGGACACAGCCTGTTTCCTTGGGACTAAATCAAGCCAATATCAAAAAGGACTCTTCCGTTTCTTTGGCTTTTTTCACATTTTTCGTATTCATCATGGTTTCTCATGAATTTTCTGATGTGAGCTTTCATTTTGAGGCTGGAATATGGAGTTCAAGACATGGAAGGAATGGTCTGTTTCAATCAGGGCACAGCTGTTGGCTTGCTCCAATTCTGGCTTTCTGTCATTGTTTTGGGTGCCTCAGCCGACTTTTGGTTTCTTGAGCGGCAATTTCCGAAATGATTTCTGGGTCTGAGTTGCTTTTGCCTTCTTCCTTCCCAAATTTTGTATTCTGACGCAATACAAACCAGAGTTTAGACAGCGGATCTATTGTGAAATAAAAAACAGAACAAATTAGCGTGTCATGCTTAGAATTCGAGAGGCAGCACGACCAACATGAGTTTTTGTGTTTTGGAAAAAGAAATGGAACCCTTTTGCAGAGGGGACCGATAATGAATTCCCCCAAATCAAGTTTGCCAGCGATTTTCAGGTGCATTGAATTAGTTTTCCAAAGCCAGTCAGCTGGGAGGGGTGGATGAATCTGGAAACAGCCTGTTTCCTTGGGACTAAATCAAGCCAATATCAAAAAGGACTCTTGCGTTTCTTTGGCTTTTTTCACATTTTTGGTATTCATCATGGTTTGTCATGAATTTTCTGATGTGAGCTTTCATTTTGAGGCTGGAATATGGAGTTCAAGACACGGAAGGAATGGTCTGTTTCAATCAGGGCACAGCTGTTGGCTTGCTCCAATTCTGGCTTTCTGTCATTGTTGTGGGTGCCTCAGCCGACTTTTGGTTTCTTGAGCGGCAATTTCCTAAATGATTTCTGGGTCTGAGTTGGTTTTGCCTTCTTCCTTCCCAAATTTTGTATTCTGACGCAATACAAACCAGAGTTTAGACAGCGGATCCCTTATGAAAGAAAAAACACAACAAATTAGCGTGTCATGCTTAGAATTCGAGAGGCAGCACGACCAACATGAGTTTTTGTGTTTTGGAAAAAGAAATGGAACCCTTTTGCAGAGGGGACCGATAATGACTTCCCCCAAATCAAGTTTGTCAGCGATTTTCAGGTGCATTGAATTAGTTTTCCAAAGCCAGTCAGCTGGGAGGGGTGGATGAATCTGGAAACAGCCTGTCTCCGTGTGACTAAATCAAGCCAATATCAAAAAGGACTCTTCCGTTTCTTTGGCTTTTTTCACATTTTGCGTATTCATCATGGTTTCTCATGAATTTTCTGATGTGAGCTTTCATTTTGAGGCTGGAATATGGAGTTCAAGACACGGAAGGAATGGTCTTTTTCAATCAGGGCACAGCTGTTGGCTTGCTCCAATTCTGGCTTTCTGTCATTGTTTTGGGTGCCTCAGCCGACTTTTGGTTTCTTGAGCGGCAATTTCCTAAATGATTTCTGGGTCTGAGTTGGTTTTGCCTTCTTCCTTCCCAAATTTTGTATTCTGACGCAATACAAACCAGAGTTTAGACAGCGGATCCATTATGAAATAAAAAACACAACAAATTAGCGTGTCATGCTTAGAATTCGAGAGGCAGCACGACCAACATGAGTTTTTGTGTTTTGGAAAAAGAAATGGAACCCTTTTGCAGAGGGGACCGATAATGAATTCCCCCAAATCAAGTTTGCCAGCGATTTTCAGGTGCATTGAATTAGTTTTCCAAAGCCAGTCAGCGGGGAGGGGTGGGTGAATCTGGAAACAGCCTGTTTCCTTGGGACGAAATCAAGCCAATATCAAAAAGGACTCTTCCGTTTCTTTGGCTTTTTTCACATTTTTTGTATTGGTCATGGTTTGTCATGAATTTTCTGATGTGAGCTTTCATTTTGAGGCTGGAATATGGAGTTCAAGACACGGAAGGAATGGTCTTTTTCAATCAGGGCACAGCTGTTGGCTTGCTCCAATTCTGGCTTTCTGTCATTGTTTTGGGTGCCTCAGCCGACTTTTGGTTTCTTGAGCGGCAATTTCCGAAATGATTTCTGGGTCTGAGTTGGTTTCGCCTTCTTCCTTCCCAAATTTTGTACTCTGACGCAATACAAACCAGAGTTTAGACAGCGGATCCATTATGAAATAAAAAACAGAACAAATTAGCCTGTCATGCTTAGAATTCGAGAGGCAGCACGACCAACATGAGTTTTTGTGTTTTGGAAAAAGAAATGGAACCCTTTTGCAGAGGGGACCGATAATTAATTCCCCCAAATGAAGTTTGCCAGCGATTTTCAGGTGCATTGAATTATTTTTCCAAAGCCAGTCAGCTGGGAGGGGTGGATGAATCTGGAAACAGCCTGTTTCCTTGGGACTAAATCAAGCCAATATCAAAAAGGACTCTTCCGTTTCTTTGGCTTTTTTAACATTTTGCGTATTCATCATGGTTTGTCATGAATTTTCTGATGTGAGCTTTCATTGTGAGGCTGGAATATGGAGTTCAAGACACGGAAGGAATGGTCTTTTCAATCAGGGCACAGCTGTTGGCTTGCTCCAATTCTGGCTTTCTGTCATTGTTTTGGGTGCCTCAGCCGACTTTTGGTTTCTTGAGCGGCAATTTCCGAAATGATTTCTGGGTCTGAGTTGGTTTTGCCTTCTTCCTTCCCAAATTATGTATTCTGATGCAATACAAACCAGAGTTTAGACAGCGGATCTATTGTGAAATAAAAAACAGAACAAATTAGCGTGTCATGCTTAGAATTCGAGAGGCAGCACGACCAACATGAGTTTTTGTGTTTTGGAAAAAGAAATGGAACCCTTTTGCAGAGGGGACCGATAATGACTTCCCCCAAATCAAGTTTGCCAGCGATTTTCAGGTGCATTGAATTAGTTTTCCAAAGCCAGTCAGCTGGGAGGGGTGGATGAATCTGGAAACAGCCTGTTTCCGTGTGACTAAATCAAGCCAATATCAAAAAGGACTCTTGCGTTTCTTTGGCTTTTTTCACATTTTGCGTATTCGTCATGGTTTGTCATGAATTTTCTGATGTGAGCTTTCCTTTTGAGGCTGGAATATGGAGTTCAAGACACGGAAGGAATGGTCTGTTTCAATCAGGGCACAGCTGTTGGCTTGCTCCAATTCTGGCTTTCTGTCATTGTTTTGGGTGCCTCAGCCGACTTTTGGTTTCTTGAGCGGCAATTTCCTAAATGATTTCTGGGTCTGAGTTGGTTTTGCCTTCTTCCTTCCCAAATTTTGTATTCTGACGCAATACAAACCAGAGTTTAGACAGCGGATCCATTATGAAATAAAAAACACAACAAATTAGCGTGTCATGCTTAGAATTCGAGAGGCAGCACGACCAACATGAGTTTTTGTGTTTTGGAAAAAGAAATGGAACCCTTTTGCAGAGGGGACCGATAATGAATTCCCCCAAATCAAGTTTGCCAGCGATTTTCAGGTGCATTGAATTAGTTTTCCAAAGCCAGTCAGCGGGGAGGGGTGGGTGAATCTGGAAACAGCCTGTTTCCTTGGGACGAAATCAAGCCAATATCAAAAAGGACTCTTCCGTTTCTTTGGCTTTTTTCACATTTTTCGTATTCGTCATGGTTTGTCATGAATTTTCTGATGTGAGCTTTCATTTTGAGGCTGGAATATGGAGTTCAAGACACGGAAGGAATGGTCTTTTTCAATCAGGGCACAGCTGTTGGCTTGCTCCAATTCTGGCTTTCTGTCATTGTTTTGGGTGCCTCAGCCGACTTTTGGTTTCTTGAGCGGCAATTTCCTAAATGATTTCTGGGTCTGAGTTGGTTTCGCCTTCTTCCTTCCCAAATTTTGTACTCTGACGCAATACAAACCAGAGTTTAGACAGCGGATCCATTATGAAATAAAAAACAGAACAAATTAGCCTGTCATGCTTAGAATTCGAGAGGCAGCACGACCAACATGAGTTTTTGTGTTTTGGAAAAAGAAATGGAACCCTTTTGCAGAGGGGACCGATAATTAATTCCCCCAAATGAAGTTTGCCAGCGATTTTCAGGTGCATTGAATTAGTTTTCCAAAGCCAGTCAGCTGGGAGGGGTGGATGAATCTGGAAACAGCCTGTTTCCTTGGGACTAAATCAAGCCAATATCAAAAAGGACTCTTCCGTTTCTTTGGCTTTTTTAACATTTTGCGTATTCATCATGGTTTGTCATGAATTTTCTGATGTGAGCTTTCATTGTGAGGCTGGAATATGGAGTTCAAGACACGGAAGGAATGGTCTTTTTCAATCAGGGCACAGCTGTTGGCTTGCTCCAATTCTGGCTTTCTGTCATTGTGTTGGGTGCCTCAGCCGACTTTTGGTTTCTTGAGCGGCAATTTCCTAAATGATTTCTGGGTCTGAGTTGGTTTTGCCTTCTTCCTTCCCAAATTTTGTATTCTGACGCAATACAAACCAGAGTTTATACAGCGGATGCATTGTGAAATAAAAAACACAACAAATTAGCCTGTCATGCTTAGAATTCGAGAGGCAGCACGACCAACATGAGTTTTTGTGTTTTGGAAAAAGAAATGGAACCCTTTTGCAGAGGGGACCGATAATTAATTCCCCCAAATCAAGTTTGCCAGCGATTTTCAGGTGCATTGAATTAGTTTTCCAAAGCCAGTCAGCTGGGAGGGGTGGATGAATCTGGAAACAGCCTGTTTCCTTGTGACTAAATCAAGCCAATATCAAAAAGGACTCTTCCGTTTCTTTGGCTTTTTTCACATTTTTCGTATTCATCATGGTTTGTCATGAATTTTCTGATGTGAGCTTTCATTTGGAGGCTGGAATATGGAGTTCAAGACACGGAAGGAATGGTCTTTTTCAATTAGGGCACAGCTGTTGGCTTGCTCCAATTCTGGCTTTCTGTCATTGTTTTGGGTGCCTCAGCCGACTTTTGGTTTCTTGAGCGGCAATTTCCTAAATGATTTCTGGGTCTGAGTTGGTTTTGCCTTCTTCCTTCCCAAATTTTGTATTCTGACACAATACAAACCAGAGTTTAGACAGCGGATCCATTATGAAATAAAAAACAGAACAAATTAGCGTGTCATGCTTAGAATTCGAGAGGCAGCACGACCACCATGAGTTTTTGTGTTTTGGAAAAAGAAATGGAACCCTTTTGCAGAGGGGACCGATAATGAATTTCCCCAAATCAAGTTTGCCAGCGATTTTCAGGTGCATTGAATTAGTTTTCCAAAGCCAGTCAGCCGGGAGGGGTGGATGAATCTGGAAACAGCCTGTTTCCTTGTGACTAAATCAAGCCAATATCAAAAAGGACTCTTCCGTTTCTTTGGGTTTTTTCACATTTTGCGTATTCATCATGGTTTGTCATGAATTTTCTGATGTGAGCTTTGATTTTGAGGCTGGAATATGGAGTTCAAGACACGGAAGGAATGGTCTTTTTCAATCAGGGCACAGCTGTTGGCTTGCTCCAATTCTGGCTTTCTGTCATTGTTTTGGGTGCCTCAGCCGACTTTTGGTTTCTTGAGCGGCAATTTCCGAAATGATTTCTGGGTCTGAGTTGGTTTTGCCTTCTTCCTTCCCAAATTTTGTATTCTGACGCAATACAAACCAGAGTTTAGACACCGGATCCATTATGAAATAAAAAACACAACAAATTAGCCTGTCATGCTTAGAATTCGAGAGGCAGCACGACCAACATGAGTTTTCGTGTTTTGGAAAAAGAAATGGAACCCTTTTGCAGAAGGGACCGATAATTCATTCCCCCAAATCAAGTTTGCCAGCGATTTTCAGGTGCAATGAATTAGTTTTCCAAAGCCAGTCAGCTGGGAGGGGTGGATGAATCTGGAAACAGCCTGTTTCCTTGTGACTAAATCAAGCCAATATCAAAAAGGACTCTTCCGTTTCTTTGGCTTTTTTCACATTTTTCGTATTTATCATGGTTTGCCATGAATTTTCTGATGTGAGCTTTCATTTTGAGGCTGGAATATGGAGTTCAAGACACGGAAGGAATGGTCTTTTTCAATCAGGGTAGAGCTGTTGGCTTGCTCCAATTCTGGCTTTCTGTCATTGTTTTGGGTGCCTCAGCCGACTTTTGGTTTCTTGAGCGGCAATTTCCTAAATGATTTCTGGGTCTGAGTTGGTTTTGCCTTCTTCCTTCTCAGATTTTGTATTCTGACGCAATACAAACCAGAGTTTAGACAGCGGATCCATTATGAAATAAAAAACACAACAAATTAGCCTGTCATGATTAGAATTCGAGAGGCAGCACGACCAACATGAGTTTTTGTGTTTTGGAAAAAGAAATGGAACCCTCTTGCAGAGGGGACCGATAATTAATTCCCCCAATCAAGTTTGCCAGCGATTTTCAGGTGCATTGAATTAGTTTTCCAAAGCCAGTCAGCTGGGTGGGGTGGATGTATCTGGAAACAGCCTGTTTCCTTGGGACTAAATCAAGCCAATATCAAAAAGGACTCTTCCGTTTCTTTGGCTTTTTTCACATTTTTCGTATTTATCATGGTTTGTCATGAATTTTCTGATGTGAGCTTTCATTTTGAGGCTGGAATATGGAGTTCAAGACACGGAAGGATGGTCTTTTTCAATCAGGGCACAGCTGTTGGCTTGCTTCAATTCTGGCTTTCTGTCATTGTTTTGGGTGCCTCAGCTGACTTTTGGTTTCTTGAGTGGCAATTTCCTAAATGATTTCTGGGTCTGAGTTGGTTTTGCCTTCTTCCTTCCCAAATTTTGTATTCTGACGCAATACAAACCAGAGTTTAGACAGCGGATCCATTATGAAATAAAAAACACAACAAATTAGCGTGTCATGCTTAGAATTCGAGAGGCAGCACGACCACCATGAGTTTTTGTGTTTTGGAAAAAGAAATGGAACCCTTTTGCAGAGGGGACCGATAATGAATTCCCCCAAATCAAGTTTGCCAGCGATTTTCAGGTGCATTGAATTAGTTTTCCAAAGCCAGTCAGCTGGGAGGGGTGGATGAATCTGGAAACAGCCTGTTTCCTTGTGACTAAATCAAGCCAATATCAAAAAGGACTCTTCCGTTTCTTTGGGTTTTTTCACATTTTGCGTATTCATCATGGTTTGTCATGAATTTTCTGATGTGAGCTTTCATTTTGAGGTTGGAATATGGAGTTCAAGACACGGAAGGAATGGTCTTTTTCAATCAGGGCACAGTTGTTGGCTTGCTCCAATTCTGGCTTTCTGTCATTGTTTTGGGTGCCTCAGCCGACTTTTGGTTTCTTGAGCGGCAATTTCCTAAATGATTTCTGGGTCTGAGTTGGTTTTGCCTTCTTCCTTCCCAAATTTTGTATTCTGACGCAATACAAACGGGAGTTTAGACAGCGATCCATTATGAAATAAAAAACACAACAAATTAGCGTGTCATGCTTAGAATTCGAGAGGCAGCACGACCAACATGAGTTTTTGTGTTTTGGAAAAAGAAATGGAACCCGTTTGCAGAGGGGACCGATAATTAATTCCCCCAAATCAAGTTTGCCAGCGATTTTCAGGTGCATTGAATTAGTTTTCGAAAGCCAGTCAGCTGGGAGGGGTGGATGAATCTGGAAACAGCCTGTTTCCTTGTGACTAAATCAAGCCAATATCAAAAAGGACTCTTCCGTTTCTTTGGCTTTTTTCACATTTTGCGTATTCGTCATGGTTTGTCATGAATTTTCTGATGTGAGCTTTCATTTTGAGGCTGGAATATGGAGTTCAAGACACGGAAGCAATGGTCTTTTTCAATCAGGGCACAGCTGTTGGCTTGCTCCAATTCTGGCTTTCTGTCATTGTTTTGGGTGCCTCAGCCGACTTTTGGTTTCTTGAGCAGCAATTTCCTAAAAAATTTCTGGGTCTGAGTTGGTTTTGCCTTCTTCCTTCCCAAATTTTGTATTCTGACACAATACAAACCAGAGTTTAGATAGCGGATCCATTATGAAATAAAAAACACAACAAATTAGCGTGTCATGCTTAGAATTCGAGAGGCAGCACGACCAACATGAGTTTTTGTGTTTTGGAAAAAGAAATGGAACCCTTTTGCAGAGGGGACCGATAATTAATTCCCCCAAATCAAGTTTGCCAGCGATTTTCAGGTGCATTGAATTAGTTTTCCAAAGCCAGTCAGCTGGGAGGGGTGGATGAATCTGGAAACAGCCTGTTTCCTTGTGACTAAATCAAGCCAATATCGAAAAGGACTCTTCCGTTTCTTTGGCTTTTTTCCCATTTTTCGTATTCATCATGGTTTGTCATGAATTTTCTGATGTGAGCTTTCATTTTGAGGCTGGAATAGGGAGTTCAAGACACGGAAGGAATGGTCTTTTTCAATCAGGGCACAGCTGTTGGCTTGCTCCAATTCTGGCTTTCTGTCATTGTTTTGGGTGCCTCAGCCGACTTTTGGTTTCTTGAGCGGCAATTTCCGAAATGAATTCTGGGGCTGAGTTGGTTTTGCCTTCCTCCTTCCCAAATTTTGTATTCTGACGCAATACAAACCAGAGTTTAGACAGCGGATCCATTATGAAATAAAAAACACAACAAATTAGCCTGTCATGCTTAGAATTCGAGAGGCAGCACGACCAACATGAGTTTTTGTGTTTTGGAAAAAGAAATGGAACCCTTTTGCAGAGGGGAACGATAATGAATTCCCCCAAATCAAGTTTGCCAGCGATTTTCAGGTGCATTGAATTAGTTCTCCAAATCCAGTCAGCTGGGAGGGGTGGATGAATCTGGAAACAGCCTGTTTCCTTGTGACTAAATCAAGCCAATATCAAAAAGGACACCTCCGTTTCTTTGGCTGTTTTCACATTTTTCGTATTCATCATGGTTTGTCATGAATTTTCTGATGTGAGCTTTCCTTTTGAGGCTGGAATATGGAGTTCAAGACACGGAAGGAATGGTCTTTTTCAATCAGGGCACAGCTGTTGGCTTGCTCCAATTCTGGCTTTCTGTCATTGTTTTGGGTGCCTCAGCCGACTTTTGGTTTCTTGAGCGGCAATTTCCGAAATGATTTCTGGGTCTGAGTTGGTTTTGCCTTCTTCCTTCCCAAATGTTGTATTCTGACGCAATACAAACCAGAGTTTAGACAGCGGATCCATTATGAAATAAAAAACACAACAAATTAGCGTGTCATGCTTAGAATTCGAGAGGCAGCATGAACACCATGAGATTTGTGTTTTGGAAAAAGAAATGGAACCCTTTTGCAGAGGGGACCGATAATTAATTCCCCCAATCAAGTTTGCCAGCGATTTTCAGGTGCATTGAATTAGTTTTCCAAAGCCAGTCAGCTGGGAGGGGTGGATGAATCTGTAAACAGCCTGTTTCCTTGGGACTAAATCAAGCCAATATCAAAAAGGACTCTTCCGTTTCTTTGGCTTTTTTCACATTTTTCGTATTCATCATGGTTTGTCATGAATTTTCTGATGTGAGCTTACCTTTTGAGGCTGGAATATGGAGTTCAAGACACGGAAGGAATGGTCTTTTTCAATCAGGGCACAGCTGTTGGCTTGCTCCAATTCTGGCTTTCTGTCATTGTTTTGGGTGCCTCAGCCGACTTTTGGTTTCTTGAGCGGCAATTTCCTAAATGAATTCTGGGTCTGAGTTCGTTTTGCCTTCCTCCTTCCCAAATTTAGTATTCTGACGCAATAGAAACCAGAGTTTAGACAGCGGATCCATTATGAAATAAAAAACACAACAAATTAGCCTGTCATGCTTAGAATTCGAGAGACAGCACGACCACCATGAGTTTTTGTGTTTTGGAAAAAGAAATGGAACCCTTTTGCAGAGGGGAACGATAACTAATTCCCCCAAATCAAGTTTGCCAGCGATTTTCAGGTGCATTGAATTAGTTTTCCAAAGCCAGTCAGCTGGGAGGGGTGGATGAATCTGGAAACAGCCTGTTTCCTTGTGACTAAATCAAGCCAATATCAAAAAGGACTCCTCCGTTTCTTTGGCTTTTTTCACATTTTTCATATTCATCATGGTTTGTCATGAATTTTCTGATGTGAGCTTTCCTTTTGAGGCTGGAATATGGAGTTCAAGACACGGAAGGAATGGTCTTTTTCAATCAGGGCACAGTTGTTGGCTTGCTCCAATTCTGGCTTTCTGTCATTGTTTTGGGTGCCTCAGCCGACTTTCGGTTTCTTGAGCGGCAATTTCCTAAATGATTTCTGGGTCTGAGTTGGTTTTGCCTTCTTCCTTCCCAAATTTTGTATTCTGACGCAATACAAACCATAGTATAGAAACCGGATCCATTATGAAATAAAAAACACAACAAATTAGCGTGTCATGCTTAGAATTCCAGAGGCAGCACGACCACCAAGAGTTTTTGTGTTTTGGGAAAAGAAATTTAACCCTCTTGCAGAGGGATCGATAATTAATTCCCCCAAATCAAGTTTGCCAGCGATTTTCAGGTGCATTGAATTAGTTTTCCAAAGCCAGTCAGCGGGCAGGGGTGGGTGAATCTGGAAACAGCCTGTTTCCTTGTGACTAAATCAAGCCAATATCGAAAAGGACTCTTCCGTTTCTTTGGCTTTTTTCCCATTTTTCGTATTCATCATGGTTTGTCATGAATTTTCTGATGTGAGCTTTCATTTTGAGGCTGGAATAGGGAGTTCAAGACACGGAAGGAATGGTCTTTTTCCATCAGGGCACAGCTGTTGGCTTGCTCCAATTCTGGCTTTCTGTCATTGTTTTGGGTGCCTCAGCCGACTTTTGGTTTCTTGAGCGGCAATTTCCTAAATGAATTCTGGGGCTGAGTTGGTTTTGCCTTCCTCCTTCCCAAATTTTGTATTCTGACGCAATACAAACCAGAGTTTAGACAGCGGATCCATTATGAAATAAAAAACACAACAAATTAGCCTGTCATGCTTAGAATTCGAGAGGCAGCACGACCACCATGAGTTTTTGTGTTTTGCAAAAAGAAATGGAACCCTTTTGCAGAGGGGACCGATAATGAATTCCCCCAAATCAAGTTTGCCAGCGATTTTCAGGTGCATTGAATTAGTTCTCCAAAGCCAGTGAGCTGGGAGGGGTGGATGAATCTGGAAACAGCCTGTTTCCTTGTGACTAAATCAAGAAATATCAAAAAGGACACCTCCATTTCTTTGGCTGTTTTCACATTTTTCGTATTCATCATGGTTTGTCATGAATTTTCTGATGTGAGCTTTCCTTTTGAGGCTGGAATATGGAGTTCAAGACACGGAAGGAATGGTCTTTTCAATCAGGGCACAGCTGTTGGCTTGCTCCAATTCTGGCTTTCTGTCATTGTTTTGGGTGCCTCAGCCGACTTTTGGTTTCTTGAGCGGCAATTTCCGAAATGATTTCTGGGTCTGAGTTGGTTTTGCCTTCTTCCTTCCCAAATGTTGTATTCTGACGCAATACAAACCAGAGTTTAGACAGCGGATCCATTATGAAATAAAAAACACAACAAATTAGCGTGTCATGCTTAGAATTCGAGAGGCAGCATGAACACCATGAGATTTGTGTTTTGGAAAAAGAAATGGAACCCTTTTGCAGAGGGGACCGATAATTAATTCCCCCAATCAAGTTTGCCAGCGATTTTCAGGTGCATTGAATTAGTTTTCCAAAGCCAGTCAGCTGGGAGGGGTGGATGAATCTGTAAACAGCCTGTTTCCTTGGGACTAAATCAAGCCAATATCAAAAAGGACTCTTCCGTTTCTTTGGCTTTTTTCACATTTTTCGTATTCATCATGGTTTGTCATGAATTTTCTGATGTGAGCTTACCTTTTGAGGCTGGAATATGGAGTTCAAGACACGGAAGGAATGGTCTTTTTCAATCAGGGCACAGCTGTTGGCTTGCTCCAATTCTGGCTTTCTGTCATTGTTTTGGGTGCCTCAGCCGACTTTTGGTTTCTTGAGCGGCAATTTCCTAAATGAATTCTGGGTCTGAGTTCGTTTTGCCTTCCTCCTTCCCAAATTTAGTATTCTGACGCAATAGAAACCAGAGTTTAGACAGCGGATCCATTATGAAATAAAAAACACAACAAATTAGCCTGTCATGCTTAGAATTCGAGAGACAGCACGACCACCATGAGTTTTTGTGTTTTGGAAAAAGAAATGGAACCCTTTTGCAGAGGGGAACGATAACTAATTCCCCCAAATCAAGTTTGCCAGCGATTTTCAGGTGCATTGAATTAGTTTTCCAAAGCCAGTCAGCTGGGAGGGGTGGATGAATCTGGAAACAGCCTGTTTCCTTGTGACTAAATCAAGCCAATATCAAAAAGGACTCCTCCGTTTCTTTGGCTTTTTTCACATTTTTCATATTCATCATGGTTTGTCATGAATTTTCTGATGTGAGCTTTCCTTTTGAGGCTGGAATATGGAGTTCAAGACACGGAAGGAATGGTCTTTTTCAATCAGGGCACAGTTGTTGGCTTGCTCCAATTCTGGCTTTCTGTCATTGTTTTGGGTGCCTCAGCCGACTTTCGGTTTCTTGAGCGGCAATTTCCTAAATGATTTCTGGGTCTGAGTTGGTTTTGCCTTCTTCCTTCCCAAATTTTGTATTCTGACGCAATACAAACCATAGTATAGAAACCGGATCCATTATGAAATAAAAAACACAACAAATTAGCGTGTCATGCTTAGAATTCCAGAGGCAGCACGACCACCAAGAGTTTTTGTGTTTTGGGAAAAGAAATTTAACCCTCTTGCAGAGGGATCGATAATTAATTCCCCCAAATCAAGTTTGCCAGCGATTTTCAGGTGCATTGAATTAGTTTTCCAAAGCCAGTCAGCGGGCAGGGGTGGGTGAATCTGGAAACAGCCTGTTTCCTTGTGACTAAATCAAGCCAATATCGAAAAGGACTCTTCCGTTTCTTTGGCTTTTTTCCCATTTTTCGTATTCATCATGGTTTGTCATGAATTTTCTGATGTGAGCTTTCATTTTGAGGCTGGAATATGGAGTTCAAGACACGGAAGGAATGGTCTTTTTCAATCAGGGCACAGCTGTTGGCTTGCTCCAATTCTGGCTTTCTGTCATTGTTTTGGGTGCCTCAGCCGACTTTTGGTTTCTTGAGCGGCAATTTCCTAAATGAATTCTGGGGCTGAGTTGGTTTTGCCTTCCTCCTTCCCAAATTTTGTATTCTGACGCAATACAAACCAGAGTTTAGACAGCGGATCCATTATGAAATAAAAAACACAACAAATTAGCCTGTCATGCTTAGAATTCGAGAGGCAGCACGACCACCATGAGTTTTTGTGTTTTGCAAAAAGAAATGGAACCCTTTTGCAGAGGGGACCGATAATGAATTCCCCCAAATCAAGTTTGCCAGCGATTTTCAGGTGCATTGAATTAGTTCTCCAAAGCCAGTGAGCTGGGAGGGGTGGATGAATCTGGAAACAGCCTGTTTCCTTGTGACTAAATCAAGAAATATCAAAAAGGACACCTCCATTTCTTTGGCTGTTTTCACATTTTTCGTATTCATCATGGTTTGTCATGAATTTTCTGATGTGAGCTTTCCTTTTGAGGCTGGAATATGGAGTTCAAGACACGGAAGGAATGGTCTTTTCAATCAGGGCACAGCTGTTGGCTTGCTCCAATTCTGGCTTTCTGTCATTGTTTTGGGTGCCTCAGCCGACTTTTGGTTTCTTGAGCGGCAATTTCCTAAATGAATTCTGGGGCTGAGTTGGTTTTGCCTTCCTCCTTCCCAAATTTTGTATTCTGACGCAATACAAACCAGAGTTTAGACAGCGGATCCATTATGAAATAAAAAACACAACAAATTAGCCTGTCATGCTTAGAATTCGAGAGGCAGCACGACCACCATGAGTTTTTGTGTTTTGCAAAAAGAAATGGAACCCTTTTGCAGAGGGGACCGATAATGAATTCCCCCAAATCAAGTTTGCCAGCGATTTTCAGGTGCATTGAATTAGTTCTCCAAAGCCAGTGAGCTGGGAGGGGTGGATGAATCTGGAAACAGCCTGTTTCCTTGTGACTAAATCAAGAAATATCAAAAAGGACACCTCCATTTCTTTGGCTGTTTTCACATTTTTCGTATTCATCATGGTTTGTCATGAATTTTCTGATGTGAGCTTTCCTTTTGAGGCTGGAATATGGAGTTCAAGACACGGAAGGAATGGTCTTTTCAATCAGGGCACAGCTGTTGGCTTGCTCCAATTCTGGCTTTCTGTCATTGTTTTGGGTGCCTCAGCCGACTTTTGGTTTCTTGAGCGGCAATTTCCGAAATGATTTCTGGGTCTGAGTTGGTTTTGCCTTCTTCCTTCCCAAATGTTGTATTCTGACGCAATACAAACCAGAGTTTAGACAGCGGATCCATTATGAAATAAAAAACACAACAAATTAGCGTGTCATGCTTAGAATTCGAGAGGCAGCATGAACACCATGAGATTTGTGTTTTGGAAAAAGAAATGGAACCCTTTTGCAGAGGGGACCGATAATTAATTCCCCCAATCAAGTTTGCCAGCGATTTTCAGGTGCATTGAATTAGTTTTCCAAAGCCAGTCAGCTGGGAGGGGTGGATGAATCTGTAAACAGCCTGTTTCCTTGGGACTAAATCAAGCCAATATCAAAAAGGACTCTTCCGTTTCTTTGGCTTTTTTCACATTTTTCGTATTCATCATGGTTTGTCATGAATTTTCTGATGTGAGCTTACCTTTTGAGGCTGGAATATGGAGTTCAAGACACGGAAGGAATGGTCTTTTTCAATCAGGGCACAGCTGTTGGCTTGCTCCAATTCTGGCTTTCTGTCATTGTTTTGGGTGCCTCAGCCGACTTTTGGTTTCTTTAGCGGCAATTTCCTAAATGAATTCTGGGTCTGAGTTCGTTTTGCCTTCCTCCTTCCCAAATTTAGTATTCTGACGCAATAGAAACCAGAGTTTAGACAGCGGATCCATTATGAAATAAAAAACACAACAAATTAGCCTGTCATGCTTAGAATTCGAGAGACAGCACGACCACCATGAGTTTTTGTGTTTTGGAAAAAGAAATGGAACCCTTTTGCAGAGGGGAACGATAACTAATTCCCCCAAATCAAGTTTGCCAGCGATTTTCAGGTGCATTGAATTAGTTTTCCAAAGCCAGTCAGCTGGGAGGGGTGGATGAATCTGGAAACAGCCTGTTTCCTTGTGACTAAATCAAGCCAATATCAAAAAGGACTCCTCCGTTTCTTTGGCTTTTTTCACATTTTTCATATTCATCATGGTTTGTCATGAATTTTCTGATGTGAGCTTTCCTTTTGAGGCTGGAATATGGAGTTCAAGACACGGAAGGAATGGTCTTTTTCAATCAGGGCACAGTTGTTGGCTTGCTCCAATTCTGGCTTTCTGTCATTGTTTTGGGTGCCTCAGCCGACTTTCGGTTTCTTGAGCGGCAATTTCCTAAATGATTTCTGGGTCTGAGTTGGTTTTGCCTTCTTCCTTCCCAAATTTTGTATTCTGACGCAATACAAACCATAGTATAGAAACCGGATCCATTATGAAATAAAAAACACAACAAATTAGCGTGTCATGCTTAGAATTCCAGAGGCAGCACGACCACCAAGAGTTTTTGTGTTTTGGGAAAAGAAATTTAACCCTCTTGCAGAGGGATCGATAATTAATTCCCCCA
The DNA here is from genome assembly GCF_051225735.1 of Oryctolagus cuniculus. Taxonomy (NCBI): domain Eukaryota; kingdom Metazoa; phylum Chordata; class Mammalia; order Lagomorpha; family Leporidae; genus Oryctolagus; species Oryctolagus cuniculus. The sequence goes on from NC_142875.1 coordinate 87,801,521, forward strand.
AATCAAGTTTGCCAGCGATTTTCAGGTGCATTGAATTAGTTTTCCAAAGCCAGTCAGCGGGCAGGGGTGGGTGAATCTGGAAACAGCCTGTTTCCTTGTGACTAAATCAAGCCAATATCGAAAAGGACTCTTCCGTTTCTTTGGCTTTTTTCCCATTTTTCGTATTCATCATGGTTTGTCATGAATTTTCTGATGTGAGCTTTCATTTTGAGGCTGGAATATGGAGTTCAAGACACGGAAGGAATGGTCTGTTTCAATCAGGGCACAGCTGTTGGCTTGCTCCAATTCTGGCTTTCTGTCATTGTTGTGGGTGCCTCAGCCGACTTTTGGTTTCTTGAGCGGCAATTTCCTAAATGAATTCTGGGGCTGAGTTGGTTTTGCCTTCCTCCTTCCCAAATTTTGTATTCTGACGCAATACAAACCAGAGTTTAGACAGCGGATCCATTATGAAATAAAAAACACAACAAATTAGCCTGTCATGCTTAGAATTCGAGAGGCAGCACGACCACCATGAGTTTTTGTGTTTTGCAAAAAGAAATGGAACCCTTTTGCAGAGGGGACCGATAATGAATTCCCCCAAATCAAGTTTGCCAGCGATTTTCAGGTGCATTGAATTAGTTCTCCAAAGCCAGTGAGCTGGGAGGGGTGGATGAATCTGGAAACAGCCTGTTTCCTTGTGACTAAATCAAGAAATATCAAAAAGGACACCTCCATTTCTTTGGCTGTTTTCACATTTTTCGTATTCATCATGGTTTGTCATGAATTTTCTGATGTGAGCTTTCCTTTTGAGGCTGGAATATGGAGTTCAAGACACGGAAGGAATGGTCTTTTCAATCAGGGCACAGCTGTTGGCTTGCTCCAATTCTGGCTTTCTGTCATTGTTTTGGGTGCCTCAGCCGACTTTTGGCTTCTTGAGCGGCAATTTCCTAAATGATTTCTGGGTCTGAGTTGGTTTTGCCTTCTTCCTTCCCAAATTTTGTATTCTGACACAATACATACCAGAGTTTAGACACCGGATCCATTATGAAATTAAAACACAACAAAGTAGCGTGTCATGCTTAGAATTCGAGAGGCAGCACGACCAACATGAGTTTTTGTGTTTTGGAAAAAGAAATGGAACCCTTTTGCAGAGGGGACCGATAATTCATTCCCCCAAATCAAGTTTGCCAGCGATTTTCAGGTGCATTGAATTAGTTTTCCAAAGCCAGTCAGCTGGGAGGGGTGGGTGAATCTGGAAACAGCCTGTTTCCTTGTGACTAAATCAAGCCAATATCAAAAAGGACTCTTCCGTTTCTTTGGCTTTTTTCACATTGTTCGTATTTATCATGGTTTGTCATGAATTTTCTGATGTGAGCTTTCATTTTGAGGCTGGAATATGGAGTTCAAGACACGGAAGGAATGGTCTTTTTCAATCAGGGCACAGCTGTTGGCTTGCTCCAATTCTGGCTTTCTGTCATTGTTTTGGGTGCCTCAGCCGACTTTTGGTTTCTTGAGCGGCAATTTCCTAAATGAATTCTGGGTCTGAGTTGGTTTTGCCTTCTTCCTTCCCAAATTTTGTATTCTGACGCAATACAAACCAGAGTTTAGACAGCGGATCCATTATGAAATAAAAAACACAACAAATTAGCGTGTCATGCTTAGAATTCGAGAGGCAGCACGACCAACATGAGTTTTTGTGTTTTGGAAAAAGAAATGGAACCCTTTTGCAGAGGGGACTGATAATGAATTCCTCCAAATCAAGTTTGCCAGCGATTTTCAGGTGCATTGAATTAGTTTTCCAAAGCCAGTCAGCTGGGAGGGGTGGATGAATCTGGAAACAGCCTGTTTCCTTGTGACTACATCAAGCCAATGTCAAAAAGGACTCTTCCGTTTCTTTGGCTTTTTTCACATTTTTCGTATTCATCATGGTTTGTCATGAATTTTCTGATGTGAGCTTTCCTTTTGAGGCTGGAATATGGAGTTCAAGACACGGAAGGAATGGTCGTTTTCAATCAGGGCACAGCTGTTGGCTTGCTCCAATTCTGGCTTTCTGTCATTGTTTTGGGTGCCTCAGCCGACTTTCGGTTTCTTGAGCGGCAATTTCCTAAATGATTTCTGGGTCTGAGATGGTTTTGCCTTCTTCCTTCAAATTTTTTATTCTGACACAATACATACAGAGTTTAGACAGCAGATCCATTATGAAATAAAAAACACAACAAATTAGCGTGTCATGCTTAGAATTCGAGAGGCAGCACGACCACCATGAGTTTTTGTGTTTTGGAAAAAGAAATGGAAACCTTTTTCAGAGGGGACCAATAATGAATTCCCCCAAATCAAATTTGCCAGCGATTTTCAGGTGCATTGAATTAGTTTTCCAAAGCCAGTCAGCTGGGAGGGATGGATGAATCTGGAAACAGCCTGTTTCCTTGTGACTAAATCAAGCCAATATCAAAAAGGACTCTTCCGTTTCTTTGGCTTTTTTCACATTGTTCGTATTTATCATGGTTTGTCATGAATTTTCTGATGTGAGCTTTCATTTTGAGGCTGGAATATGGAGTTAAAGACACATAAGGAATGGTCTTTTTCAATCAGGGCACAGCTGTTGGCTTGCTCCAATTCTGACTTTCTGTCATTGTTTTGGGTGCCTCAGCCGACTTTTGGTTTCTTGAGCGGCAATTTCCTAAATGATTTCTGGGTCTGAGTTGGTTTTGCCTTCTTCCTTCCCAAATTTTGTATTCTGACGCAATACAAACCAGAGTTTAGACAGTGGATCCATTATGAAATAAAAAACACAACAAATTAGCGTGTCATGCTTAGAATTCGAGAGGCAGCACGACCAACATGAGTTTTTGTGTTTTGGAAAAAGAAATGGAACCCTTTTGCAGAGGGGACCGATAATTAATTCCCCCAAATCAAGTTTGCCAGCGATTTTCAGGTGCATTGAATTAGTTTTCCAAAGCCAGTCAGCTGGGAGGGGTGGGTGAATCTGGAAACAGCCTGTTTCCTTGTGACTAAATCAAGCCAATATCAAAAAGGACTCTTCCGTTTCTTGTCTTTTTTCACATTTTGCGTATTCATCATGGTTTGTCATAAATTTTCTGATGTGAGCTTTCATTTGGAGGCTGGAATATGGAGTTCAAGACACGGAAGGAATGGTCTTTTTCAATCAGGGCACAGCTGTTGGCTTGCTCCAATTCTGGCTTTCTGTCATTGTTTTGGGTGCCTCAGCCGACTTTTGGTTTCTTGAGCGGCAATTTCCTAAATGATTTCTGGGTCTGAGTTGGTTTTGCCTTCTTCCTTCCCAAATTTTGTATTCTGACGCAATACAAACCAGAGTTTAGAAACCAGATCCATTATGAAATAAAAAAAACAACAAATTAGCGTGTCATGCTTAGATTTCGAGAGGCAGCACGACCAACATGAGTTTTTGTGTTTTGGAAAAAGAAATGGAACCCTTTTGCAGAGGAGAACGCTAATCAATTCCCCCAAATCAAGTTTGCCAGCGATTTTCAGGTGCATTGAATTAGTTTTCCAAAGCCAGTCAGCTGGGAGGGGTGGATGAATCTGGAAACAGCCTGTTTCCTTGTGACTAAATCAAGCCAATATCAAAAAGGACTCTTCCGTTTCTTTGGCTTTTTTCACCTTTTTCGTATTTATCATGGTTTGTCATGAATTTTCTGATGTGAGCTTTCATTTTGAGGCTGGAATATGGAGTTCAAGACACGGAAGGAATGGTCTTTTCAATCAGGGCACAGCTGTTGGCTTGCTCCAATTCTGGCTTTCTGTCATTGTTTTGGGTGCCTCAGCCGACTTTTGGCTTCTTGAGCGGCAATTTCCTAAATGATTTCTGGGTCTGAGTTGGTTTTGCCTTCTTCCTTCCCAAATTTTGTATTCTGACACAATACATACCAGAGTTTAGACACCAGATCCATTATGAAATTAAAACACAACAAAGTAGCGTGTCATGCTTAGAATTCGAGAGGCAGCACGACCACCATGAGTTTTTGTGTTTTGGAAAAAGAAATGGAACCCTTTTGCAGAGGGGACCGATAATTCATTCCCCCAAATCAAGTTTGCCAGCGATTTTCAGGTGCATTGAATTAGTTTTCCAAAGCCAGTCAGCTGGGAGGGGTGGGTGAATCTGGAAACAGCCTGTTTCCTTGTGACTAAATCAAGCCAATATCAAAAAGGACTCTTCCGTTTCTTTGGCTTTTTTCACATTGTTCGTATTTATCATGGTTTGTCATGAATTTTCTGATGTGAGCTTTCATTTTGAGGCTGGAATATGGAGTTCAAGACACATAAGGAATGGTCTTTTTCAATCAGGGCACAGCTGTTGGCTTGCTCCAATTCTGGCTTTCTGTCATTGTTTTGGGTGCCTCAGCCGACTTTTGGTTTCTTGAGCGGCAATTTCCTAAATGAATTCTGGGTCTGAGTTGGTTTTGCCTTCTTCCTTCCCAAATTTTGTATTCTGACGCAATACAAACCAGAGTTTAGACAGCGGATCCATTATGAAATAAAAAACACAACAAATTAGCGTGTCATGCTTAGAATTCGAGAGGCAGCACGACCAACATGAGTTTTTGTGTTTTGGAAAAAGAAATGGAACCCTTTTGCAGAGGGGACCGATAATGAATTCCCCCAAATCAAGTTTGCCAGTGATTTTCAGGTGCATTGAATTAGTTTTCCAAAGCCAGTCAGCTGGGAGGGGTGGATGAATCTGGAAACAGCCTGTTTCCTTGTGACTAAATCAAGCCAATATCCAAAAGGACTCTTCCGTTTCTTTGGCTTTTTTCACATTTTTCGTATTCATCATGGTTTGTCATGAATTTTCTGATGTGAGCTTTCATTTTGAGGCTGGAATATGGAGTTCAAGACACGGAAGGAATGGTCTTTTTCAATCAGGGCACAGCTGTTGGCTTGCTCCAATTCTGGCTTTCTGTCATTGTTTTGGGTGCCTCAGCCGACTTTTGGTTTCTTGAGCGGCAATTTCCTAAATGATTTCTGGGTCTGAGTTGGCTTTGCCTTCTTCCTTCCCAAATTTTTTATTCTGACACAATACATACAGAGTTTAGACACCAGATCCATTATGAAATTGAAAATACAACAAATTAGCGTGTCATGCTTAGAATTCGAGAGGCAGCACGACCACCATGAGTTTTTGTGTTTTGGAAAAAGAAATGGAAACCTTTTTCAGAGGGGACCAATAATGAATTCCCCCAAATCAAATTTGCCAGCGATATTCAGGTGCATTGAATTAGTTTTCCAAAGCCAGTCAGCTGGGAGGGATGGATGAATCTGGAAACAGCCTGTTTCCTTGTGACTAAATCAAGCCAATATCAAAAAGGACTCTTCCGTTTCTTTGGCTTTTTTCACCTTTTTCGTATTTATCATGGTTTGTCATGAATTTTCTGATGTGAGCTTTCATTTTGAGGCTGGAATATGGAGTTCAAGACACATAAGGAATGGTCTTTTTCAATCAGGGCACAGCTGTTGGCTTGCTCCAATTCTGGCTTTCTGTCATTGTTTTGGGTGCCTCAGCCGACTTTTGGTTTCTTGAGCGGCAATTTCCTAAATGAATTCTGGGTCTGAGTTGGTTTTGCCTTCTTCCTTCCCAAATTTTGTATTCTGACGCAATACAAACCAGAGTTTAGACAGCGGATCCATTATGAAATAAAAAACACAACAAATTAGCGTGTCATGCTTAGAATTCGAGAGGCAGCACGACCAACATGAGTTTTTGTGTTTTGGAAAAAGAAATGGAACCCTTTTGCAGAGGGGACCGATAATGAATTCCCCCAAATCAAGTTTGCCAGTGATTTTCAGGTGCATTGAATTAGTTTTCCAAAGCCAGTCAGCTGGGAGGGGTGGATGAATCTGGAAACAGCCTGTTTCCTTGTGACTAAATCAAGCCAATATCCAAAAGGACTCTTCCGTTTCTTTGGCTTTTTTCACATTTTTCGTATTCATCATGGTTTGTCATGAATTTTCTGATGTGAGCTTTCATTTTGAGGCTGGAATATGGAGTTCAAGACACGGAAGGAATGGTCTTTTTCAATCAGGGCACAGCTGTTGGCTTGCTCCAATTCTGGCTTTCTGTCATTGTTTTGGGTGCCTCAGCCGACTTTTGGTTTCTTGAGCGGCAATTTCCTAAATGATTTCTGGGTCTGAGTTGGCTTTGCCTTCTTCCTTCCCAAATTTTTTATTCTGACACAATACATACAGAGTTTAGACACCAGATCCATTATGAAATTGAAAATACAACAAATTAGCGTGTCATGCTTAGAATTCGAGAGGCAGCACGACCACCATGAGTTTTTGTGTTTTGGAAAAAGAAATGGAAACCTTTTTCAGAGGGGACCAATAATGAATTCCCCCAAATCAAATTTGCCAGCGATATTCAGGTGCATTGAATTAGTTTTCCAAAGCCAGTCAGCTGGGAGGGATGGATGAATCTGGAAACAGCCTGTTTCCTTGTGACTAAATCAAGCCAATATCAAAAAGGACTCTTCCGTTTCTTTGGCTTTTTTCACCTTTTTCGTATTTATCATGGTTTGTCATGAATTTTCTGATGTGAGCTTTCATTTTGAGGCTGGAATATGGAGTTCAAGACACATAAGGAATGGTCTTTTTCAATCAGGGCACAGCTGTTGGCTTGCTCCAATTCTGGCTTTCTGTCATTGTTTTGGGTGCCTCAGCCGACTTTTGGTTTCTTGAGCGGCAATTTCCTAAATGATTTCTGGGTCTGAGTTGGTTTTGCCTTCTTCCTTCCCAAATTTTGTATTCTGACGCAATACAAACCAGAGTTTAGACAGTGGATCCATTATGAAATAAAAAACACAACAAATTAGCGTGTCATGCTTAGAATTCGAGAGGCAGCACGACCAACATGAGTTTTTGTGTTTTGGAAAAAGAAATGGAACCCTTTTGCAGAGGGGACCGATAATTCATTCCCCCAAATCAAGTTTGCCAGCGATTTTCAGGTGCATTGAATTAGTTTTCCAAAGCCAGTCAGCTGGGAGGGGTGGGTGAATCTGGAAACAGCCTGTTTCCTTGTGACTAAATCAAGCCAATATCAAAAAGGACTCTTCCGTTTCTTTGGCTTTTTTCACATTTTTCGTATTCATCATGGTTTGTCATGAATTTTCTGATGTGAGCTTTCCTTTTGAGGCTGGAATATGGAGTTCAAGACACGGAAGGAATGGTCGTTTTCAATCAGGGCACAGCTGTTGGCTTGCTCCAATTCTGGCTTTCTGTCATTGTTTTGGGTGCCTCAGCCGACTTTTGGTTTCTTGAGCGGCAATTTCCTAAATGATTTCTGGGTCTGAGTTGGTTTTGCCTTCTTCCTTCCCAAATTTTGTATTCTGACGCAATACAAACCAGAGTTTAGACAGCGGATCCATTATGAAATAAAAAACACAACAAATTAGCGTGTCATGCTTAGAATTCGAGAGGCAGCATGAACACCATGAGATTTGTGTTTTGGAAAAAGAAATGGAACCCTTTTGCAGAGGGGACCGATAATGAATTCCCCCAATCAAGTTTGCCAGCGATTTTCAGGTGCATTGGATTAGTTTTCCAAAGCCAGTCAGCTGGGAGGGGTGGATGAATCTGGAAACAGCCTGTTTCCTTGTGACTAAATCAAGCCAATATCAAAAAGGACTCTTCCGTTTCTTTGGCTTTTTTCACATTTTGCGTATTCCTCATGGTTTGTCATGAATTTTCTGATGTGAGCTTTCATTTTGAGGATGGAATAGGGAGTTCAAGACACGGAAGGAATGGTCTTTTTCAATCAGGGCACAGCTGTTGGCTTGCTCCAATTCTGGCTTTCTGTCATTGTTTTGGGTGCCTCAGCCGACTTTTGGTTTCTTGAGCGGCAATTTCCTAAATGATTTCTGGGTCTGAGTTGGTTTTGCCTTCTTCCTTCCCAAATGTTGTATTCTGACGCAATACAAACCAGAGTTTAGACAGCGGATCCATTATGAAATAAAAAACACAACAAATTAGCGTGTCATGCTTAGAATTCGAGAGGCAGCATGAACACCATGAGATTTGTGTTTTGGAAAAAGAAATGGAACCCTTTTGCAGAGGGGACCGATAATTAATTCCCCCAATCAAGTTTGCCAGCGATTTTCAGGTGCATTGAATTAGTTTTCCAAAGCCAGTCAGCTGGGAGGGGTGGATGAATCTGGAAACAGCCTGTTTCCTTGGGACTAAATCAAGCCAATATCAAAAAGGACTCTTCCGTTTCTTTGGCTTTTTTCACATTTTTCGTATTTATCATGGTTTGTCATGAATTTTCTGATGTGAGCTTTCATTTTGAGGCTGGAATAGGGAGTTCAAGACACGGAAGGAATGGTCTTTTTCAATCAGGGCACAGCAGTTGGCTTGCTCCAATTCTGGCTTTCTGTCATTGTTTTGGGTGCCTCAGCCGACTTTTGGTTTCTTGAGCGGCAATTTCCTAAATGATTTCTGGGTCTGAGTTGGCTTTGCCTTCTTCCTTCCCAAATTTTGTATTCTGACGCAATACAAACAAGAGTTTAGACAGCGGATCCATTATGAAATAAAAAACACAACAAATTAGCGTGTCATGCTTAGAATTCGAGAGGCAGCACGACCAACATGAGTTTTTGTGTTTTGGAAAAAGAAATGGAACCCTCTTGCAGAGGGGACCGATAATGAATTCCCCAAAATCAAGTTTGCCAGCGATTTTCAGGTGCATTGAATTAGTTTTCCAAAGCCAGTCAGCTGGGCAGGGTGGGTGAATCTGGAAACAGCCTGTTTCCTTGGGACTAAATCAAGCCAATATCAAAAAGGACTCTTCCGTTTCTTTGGCTTTTTTCACATTTTTCGTATTCATCATGGTTTGTCATGAATTTTCTGATGTGAGCTTTCCTTTTGAGGCTGGAATATGGAGTTCAAGACACGGAAGGAATGGTCGTTTTCAATCAGGGCACAGCTGTTGGCTTGCTCCAATTCTGGCTTTCTGTCATTGTTTTGGGTGCCTCAGCCGACTTTTGGTTTCTTGAGCGGCAATTTCCTAAATGATTTCTGGGTCTGAGTTGGCTTTGCCTTCTTCCTTCCCAAATTTTGTATTCTGACGCAATACAAACAAGAGTTTAGACAGCGGATCCATTATGAAATAAAAAACACAACAAATTAGCGTGTCATGCTTAGAATTCGAGAGGCAGCACGACCAACATGAGTTTTTGTGTTTTGGAAAAAGAAATGGAACCCTTTTGCAGAGGGGACCGATAATGAATTCCCCCAAATCAAGTTTGCCAGCGATTTTCAGGTGCATTGAATTAGTTTTCCAAAGCCAGTCAGCTGGGAGGGGTGGATGAATCTGGAAACAGCCTGTTTCCTTGTGACTAAATCAAGCCAATGTCAAAAAGGACTCTTCCGTTTCTTTGGCTTTTTTCACATTTTTCGTATTCATCATGGTTTGTCATGAATTTTCTGATGTGAGCTTTCCTTTTGAAGCTGGAATATGGAGTTCAAGACACGGAAGGAATGGTCATTTTCAATCAGGGCACAGCTGTTGGCTTGCTCCAATTCTGGCTTTCTGTCATTGTTTTGGGTGCCTCAGCCGACTTTCGGTTTCTTGAGCGGCAATTTCCTAAATGATTTCTGGGTCTGAGATGGTTTTGCCTTCTTCCTTCAAATTTTTTATTCTGACACAATACATACAGAGTTTAGACACCAGATCCATTATGAAATAAAAAACACAACAAATTAGCGTGTCATGCTTAGAATTCGAGAGGCAGCACGACCACCATGAGTTTTTGTGTTTTGGAAAAAGAAATGGAAACCTTTTTCAGAGGGGACCAATAATGAATTCCCCCAAATCAAATTTGCCAGCGATTTTCAGGTGCATTGAATTAGTTTTCCAAAGCCAGTCAGCTGGGAGGGATGGATGAATCTGGAAACAGCCTGTTTCCTTGTGACTAAATCAAGCCAATATCAAAAAGGACTCTTCCGTTTCTTTGGCTTTTTTCACATTGTTCGTATTTATCATGGTTTGTCATGAATTTTCTGATGTGAGCTTTCATTTTGAGGCTGGAATATGGAGTTCAAGACACGGAAGGAATGGTCTTTTTCAATCAGGGCACAGCTGTTGGCTTGCTCCAATTCTGACTTTCTGTCATTGTTTTGGGTGCCTCAGCCGACTTTTGGTTTCTTGAGCGGCAATTTCCTAAATGATTTCTGGGTCTGAGTTGGTTTTGCCTTCTTCCTTCCCAAATTTTGTATTCTGACGCAATACAAACCAGAGTTTAGACAGTGGATCCATTATGAAATAAAAAACACAACAAATTAGCGTGTCATGCTTAGAATTCGAGAGGCAGCACGACCAACATGAGTTTTTGTGTTTTGGAAAAAGAAATGGAACCCTTTTGCAGAGGGGACCGATAATTAATTCCCCCAAATCAAGTTTGCCAGCGATTTTCAGGTGCATTGAATTAGTTTTCCAAAGCCAGTCAGCTGGGAGGGGTGGGTGAATCTGGAAACAGCCTGTTTCCTTGTGACTAAATCAAGCCAATATCAAAAAGGACTCTTCCGTTTCTTGTCTTTTTTCACATTTTTCGTATTCATCATGGTTTGTCATAAATTTTCTGATGTGAGCTTTCATTTGGAGGCTGGAATATGGAGTTCAAGACACGGAAGGAATGGTCTTTTTCAATCAGGGCACAGCTGTTGGCTTGCTCCAATTCTGGCTTTCTGTCATTGTTTTGGGTGCCTCAGCCGACTTTTGGTTTCTTGAGCGGCAATTTCCTAAATGATTTCTGGGTCTGAGTTGGTTTTGCCTTCTTCCTTCCCAAATTTTGTATTCTGACGCAATACAAACCAGAGTTTAGAAACCAGATCCATTATGAAATAAAAAAAACAACAAATTAGCGTGTCATGCTTAGATTTCGAGAGGCAGCACGACCAACATGAGTTTTTGTGTTTTGGAAAAAGAAATGGAACCCTTTTGCAGAGGAGAACGCTAATCAATTCCCCCAAATCAAGTTTGCCAGCGATTTTCAGGTGCATTGAATTAGTTTTCCAAAGCCAGTCAGCTGGGAGGGGTGGATGAATCTGGAAACAGCCTGTTTCCTTGTGACTAAATCAAGCCAATATCAAAAAGGACTCTTCCGTTTCTTTGGCTTTTTTCACCTTTTTCGTATTTATCATGGTTTGTCATGAATTTTCTGATGTGAGCTTTCATTTTGAGGCTGGAATATGGAGTTCAAGACACGGAAGGAATGGTCTTTTCAATCAGGGCACAGCTGTTGGCTTGCTCCAATTCTGGCTTTCTGTCATTGTTTTGGGTGCCTCAGCCGACTTTTGGCTTCTTGAGCGGCAATTTCCTAAATGATTTCTGGGTCTGAGTTGGTTTTGCCTTCTTCCTTCCCAAATTTTGTATTCTGACACAATACATACCAGAGTTTAGACACCAGATCCATTATGAAATTAAAACACAACAAAGTAGCGTGTCATGCTTAGAATTCGAGAGGCAGCACGACCACCATGAGTTTTTGTGTTTTGGAAAAAGAAATGGAACCCTTTTGCAGAGGGGACCGATAATTCATTCCCCCAAATCAAGTTTGCCAGCGATTTTCAGGTGCATTGAATTAGTTTTCCAAAGCCAGTCAGCTGGGAGGGGTGGGTGAATCTGGAAACAGCCTGTTTCCTTGTGACTAAATCAAGCCAATATCAAAAAGGACTCTTCCGTTTCTTTGGCTTTTTTCACATTGTTCGTATTTATCATGGTTTGTCATGAATTTTCTGATGTGAGCTTTCATTTTGAGGCTGGAATATGGAGTTCAAGACACATAAGGAATGGTCTTTTTCAATCAGGGCACAGCTGTTGGCTTGCTCCAATTCTGGCTTTCTGTCATTGTTTTGGGTGCCTCAGCCGACTTTTGGTTTCTTGAGCGGCAATTTCCTAAATGAATTCTGGGTCTGAGTTGGTTTTGCCTTCTTCCTTCCCAAATTTTGTATTCTGACGCAATACAAACCAGAGTTTAGACAGCGGATCCATTATGAAAGAAAAAACACAACAAATTAGCGTGTCATGCTTAGAATTCGAGAGGCAGCACGACCAACATGAGTTTTTGTGTTTTGGAAAAAGAAATGGAACCCTTTTGCAGAGGGGAACGATAATGAATTCCCCCAAATCAAGTTTGCCAGCGATTTTCAGGTGCATTGAATTAGTTTTCCAAAGCCAGTCAGCTGGGAGGGGTGGATGAATCTGGAAACAGCCTGTTTCTTGTGACTACATCAAGCCAATGTCAAAAAGGACTCTTCCGTTTCTTTGGCTTTTTTCACATTTTTCGTATTCATCATGGTTTGTCATGAATTTTCTGATGTGAGCTTTCATTTTGAGGCTGGAATATGGAGTTCAAGACACGGAAGGAATGGTCGTTTTCAATCAGGGCACAGCTGTTGGCTTGCTCCAATTCTGGCTTTCTGTCATTGTTTTGGGTGCCTCAGCCGACTTTCGGTTTCTTGAGTGGCAATTTCCTAAATGATTTCTGGGTCTGAGATGGTTTTGCCTTCTTCCTTCCCAAATTTTTTATTCTGACACAATACATACAGAGTTTAGACACCAGATCCATTATGAAATTGAAAATACAACAAATTAGCGTGTCATGCTTAGAATTCGAGAGGCAGCACGACCACCATGAGTTTTTGTGTTTTGGAAAAAGAAATGGAAACCTTTTTCAGAGGGGACCAATAATGAATTCCCCCAAATCAAATTTGCCAGCGATATTCAGGTGCATTGAATTAGTTTTCCAAAGCCAGTCAGCTGGGAGGGATGGATGAATCTGGAAACAGCCTGTTTCCTTGTGACTAAATCAAGCCAATATCAAAAAGGACTCTTCCGTTTCTTTGGCTTTTTTCACCTTTTTCGTATTTAACATGGTTTGTCATGAATTTTCTGATGTGAGCTTTCATTTTGAGGCTGGAATATGGAGTTCAAGACACATAAGGAATGGTCTTTTTCAATCAGGGCACAGCTGTTGGCTTGCTCCAATTCTGGCTTTCTGTCATTGTTTTGGGTGCCTCAGCCGACTTTTGGTTTCTTGAGCGGCAATTTCCTAAATGATTTCTGGGTCTGAGTTGGTTTTGCCTTCTTCCTTCCCAAATTTTGTATTCTGACGCAATACAAACCAGAGTTTAGAAACCAGATCCATTATGAAATAAAAAAAACAACAAATTAGCGTGTCATGCTTAGATTTCGAGAGGCAGCACGACCAACATGAGTTTTTGTGTTTTGGAAAAAGAAATGGAACCCTTTTGCAGAGGAGAACGATAATTAATTCCCCCCAAATCAAGTTTGCCAGCGATTTTCAGGTGCATTGAAATAGTTTTCCAAAGCCAGTCAGCTGGGAGGGGTGGATGAATCTGGAAACAGCCTGTTTCCTTGTGACTAAATCAAGCCAATATCAAAAAGGACTCTTCCGTTTCTTTGGCTTTTTTCACCTTTTTCGTATTTATCATGGTTTGTCATGAATTTTCTGATGTGAGCTTTCATTTTGAGGCTGGAATATGGAGTTCAAGACACGGAAGGAATGGTCTTTTCAATCAGGGCACAGCTGTTGGCTTGCTCCAATTCTGGCTTTCTGTCATTGTTTTGGGTGCCTCAGCCGACTTTTGGCTTCTTGAGCGGCAATTTACTAAATGATTTCTGGGTCTGAGTTGGTTTTGCCTTCTTCCTTCCCAAATTTTGTATTCTGACACAATACATACCAGAGTTTAGACACCAGATCCATTATGAAATTAAAACACAACAAAGTAGCGTGTCATGCTTAGAATTCGAGAGGCAGCACGACCACCATGAGTTTTTGTGTTTTGGAAAAAGAAATGGAACCCTTTTGCAGAGGGGACCGATAATTCATTCCCCCAAATCAAGTTTGCCAGCGATTTTCAGGTGCATTGAATTAGTTTTCCAAAGCCAGTCAGCTGGGAGGGGTGGGTGAATCTGGAAACAGCCTGTTTCCTTGTGACTAAATCAAGCCAATATCAAAAAGGACTCTTCCGTTTCTTTGGCTTTTTTCACATTGTTCGTATTTATCATGGTTTGTCATGAATTTTCTGATGTGAGCTTTCATTTTGAGGCTGGAATATGGAGTTCAAGACACATAAGGAATGGTCTTTTTCAATCAGGGCACAGCTGTTGGCTTGCTCCAATTCTGGCTTTCTGTCATTGTTTTGGGTGCCTCAGCCGACTTTTGGTTTCTTGAGCGGCAATTTCCTAAATGAATTCTGGGTCTGAGTTGGTTTTGCCTTCTTCCTTCCCAAATTTTGTATTCTGACGCAATACAAACCAGAGTTTAGACAGCGGATCCATTATGAAATAAAAAACACAACAAATTAGCGTGTCATGCTTAGAATTCGAGAGGCAGCACGACCAACATGAGTTTTTGTGTTTTGGAAAAAGAAATGGAACCCTTTTGCAGAGGGGAACGATAATGAATTCCCCCAAATCAAGTTTGCCAGCGATTTTCAGGTGCATTGAATTAGTTTTCCAAAGCCAGTCAGCTGGGAGGGGTGGATGAATCTGGAAACAGCCTGTTTCCTTGTGACTACATCAAGCCAATGTCAAAAAGGACTCTTCCGTTTCTTTGGCTTTTTTCACATTTTTCGTATTCATCATGGTTTGTCATGAATTTTCTGATGTGAGCTTTCATTTTGAGGCTGGAATATGGAGTTCAAGACACGGAAGGAATGGTCGTTTTCAATCAGGGCACAGCTGTTGGCTTGCTCCAATTCTGGCTTTCTGTCATTGTTTTGGGTGCCTCAGCCGACTTTCGGTTTCTTGAGTGGCAATTTCCTAAATGATTTCTGGGTCTGAGATGGTTTTGCCTTCTTCCTTCCCAAATTTTTTATTCTGACACAATACATACAGAGTTTAGACACCAGATCCATTATGAAATTGAAAATACAACAAATTAGCGTGTCATGCTTAGAATTCGAGAGGCAGCACGACCACCATGAGTTTTTGTGTTTTGGAAAAAGAAATGGAAACCTTTTTCAGAGGGGACCAATAATGAATTCCCCCAAATCAAGTTTGCCAGCGATATTCAGGTGCATTGAATTAGTTTTCCAAAGCCAGTCAGCTGGGAGGGATGGATGAATCTGGAAACAGCCTGTTTCCTTGTGACTAAATCAAGCCAATATCAAAAAGGACTCTTCCGTTTCTTTGGCTTTTTTCACCTTTTTCGTATTTAACATGGTTTGTCATGAATTTTCTGATGTGAGCTTTCATTTTGAGGCTGGAATATGGAGTTCAAGACACATAAGGAATGGTCTTTTTCAATCAGGGCACAGCTGTTGGCTTGCTCCAATTCTGGCTTTCTGTCATTGTTTTGGGTGCCTCAGCCGACTTTTGGTTTCTTGAGCGGCAATTTCCTAAATGATTTCTGGGTCTGAGTTGGTTTTGCCTTCTTCCTTCCCAAATTTTGTATTCTGACGCAATACAAACCAGAGTTTAGACAGTGGATCCATTATGAAATAAAAAACACAACAAATTAGCGTGTCATGCTTAGAATTCGAGAGGCAGCACGACCAACATGAGTTTTTGTGTTTTGGAAAAAGAAATGGAACCCTTTTGCAGAGGGGACCGATAATTCATTCCCCCAAATCAAGTTTGCCAGCGATTTTCAGGTGCATTGAATTAGTTTTCCAAAGCCAGTCAGCTGGGAGGGGTGGGTGAATCTGGAAACAGCCTGTTTCCTTGTGACTAAATCAAGCCAATATCAAAAAGGACTCTTCCGTTTCTTTGGCTTTTTTCACATTTTTCGTATTCATCATGGTTTGTCATGAATTTTCTGATGTGAGCTTTCCTTTTGAGGCTGGAATATGGAGTTCAAGACACGGAAGGAATGGTCTTTTTCAATCAGGGCACAGCTGTTGGCTTGCTCCAATTCTGGCTTTCTGTCATTGTTTTGGGTGCCTCAGCCGACTTTTGGTTTCTTGAGCGGCAATTTCCTAAATGATTTCTGGGTCTGAGTTGGTTTTGCCTTCTTCCTTCCCAAATGTTGTATTCTGACGCAATACAAACCAGAGTTTAGACAGCGGATCCATTATGAAATAAAAAACACAACAAATTAGCGTGTCATGCTTAGAATTCGAGAGGCAGCATGAACACCATGAGATTTGTGTTTTGGAAAAAGAAATGGAACCCTTTTGCAGAGGGGACCGATAATGAATTCCCCCAATCAAGTTTGCCAGCGATTTTCAGGTGCATTGAATTAGTTTTCCAAAGCCAGTCAGCTGGGAGGGGTGGATGAATCTGGAAACAGCCTGTTTCCTTGTGACTAAATCAAGCCAATATCAAAAAGGACTCTTCCATTTCTTTGGCTTTTTTCACATTTTGCGTATTCATCATGGTTTGTCATGAATTTTCTGATGTCAGCTTTCCTTTTGAGGCTGGAATAGGGAGTTCAAGACACGGAAGGAATGGTCTTTTTCAATCAGGGCACAGCTGTTGGCTTGCTCCAATTCTGGCTTTCTGTCATTGTTTTGGGTGCCTCAGCCGACTTTTGGTTTCTTGAGCGGCAATTTCCTAAATGATTTCTGGGTCTGAGTTGGTTTTGCCTTCTTCCTTCCCAAATTTTGTATTCTGACGCAATACAAACCAGAGTTTAGACAGCGGATCCATTATGAAATAAAAAACACAACAAATTAGCGTGTCATGCTTAGAATTCGAGAGGCAGCATGAACACCATGAGATTTGTGTTTTGGAAAAAGAAATGGAACCCTTTTGCAGAGGGGACCGATAATGAATTCCCCCAATCAAGTTTGCCAGCGATTTTCAGGTGCATTGAATTAGTTTTCCAAAGCCAGTCAGCTGGGAGGGGTGGATGAATCTGGAAACAGCCTGTTTCCTTGGGACTAAATCAAGCCAATATCAAAAAGGACTCTTCCGTTTCTTTGGCTTTTTTCACATTTTGCGTATTCATCATGGTTTGTCATGAATTTTCTGATGTGAGCTTTCATTTTGAGGCTGGAATAGGGAGTTCAAGACACGGAAGGAATGGTCTTTTTCAATCAGGGCACAGCTGTTGGCTTGCTCCAATTCTGGCTTTCTGTCATTGTTTTGGGTGCCTCAGCCGACTTTTGGTTTCTTGAGCGGCAATTTCCTAAATGATTTCTGGGTCTGAGTTGGTTTTGCCTTCTTCCTTCCCAAATTTTGTATTCTGACGCAATACAAACCAGAGTTTAGACAGCGGATCCATTATGAAATAAAAAACACAACAAATTAGCGTGTCATGCTTAGAATTCGAGAGGCAGCATGAACACCATGAGATTTGTGTTTTGGAAAAAGAAATGGAACCCTTTTGCAGAGGGGACCGATAATTAATTCCCCCAATCAAGTTTGCCAGCGATTTTCAGGTGCATTGAATTAGTTTTCCAAAGCCAGTCAGCTGGGAGGGGTGGATGAATCTGGAAACAGCCTGTTTCCTTGGGACTAAATCAAGCCAATATCAAAAAGGACTCTTCCGTTTCTTTGGCTTTTTTCACATTTTTCGTATTTATCATGGTTTGTCATGCATTTTCGGATGTGAGCTTTCATTTTGAGGCTGGAATATGGAGTTCAAGACACGGAAGGAATGGTCTTTTTCAATCAGGGCACAGCTGTTGGCTTGCTCCAATTCTGGCTTTCTGTCATTGTTTTGGGTGCCTCAGCCGACTTTTGGTTTCTTGAGCGGCAATTTCCTAAATGATTTCTGGGTCTGAGTTGGCTTTGCCTTCTTCCTTCCCAAATTTTGTATACTGACGCAATACAAACAAGAGTTTAGACAGCGGATCCATGATGAAATAAAAAACACAACAAATTAGCGTGTCATGCTTAGAATTCGAGAGGCAGCACGACCAACATGAGTTTTTGTGTTTTGGAAAAAGAAATGGAACCCTCTTGCAGAGGGGACCGATAATGAATTCCCCAAAATCAAGTTTGCCAGCGATTTTCAGGTGCATTGAATTAGTTTTCCAAAGCCAGTCAGCTGGGCAGGGTGGGTGAATCTGGAAACAGCCTGTTTCCTTGGGACTAAATCAAGCCAATATCAAAAAGGACTCTTCCGTTTCTTTGGCTTTTTTCACATTTTTCGTATTCATCATGGTTTGTCATGAATTTTCTGATGTGAGCTTTCCTTTTGAGGCTGGAATATGGAGTTCAAGACACGGAAGGAATGGTCTTTTTCAATCAGGGCACAGCTGTTGGCTTGCTCCAATTCTGGCTTTCTGTCATTGTTTTGGGTGCCTCAGCCGACTTTTGGTTTCTTGAGCGGCAATTTCCTAAATGATTTCTGGGTCTGAGTTGGTTTTGCCTTCTTCCTTCCCAAATTTTGTATTCTGACGCAATACAAACCAGAGTTTAGACAGCGGATCCATTATGAAATAAAAAACACAACAAATTAGCGTGTCATGCTTAGAATTCGAGAGGCAGCATGAACACCATGAGATTTGTGTTTTGGAAAAAGAAATGGAACCCTTTTGCAGAGGGGACCGATAATGAATTCCCCCAATCAAGTTTGCCAGCGATTTTCAGGTGCATTGAATTAGTTTTCCAAAGCCAGTCAGCTGGGAGGGTTGGATGAATCTGGAAACAGCCTGTTTCCTTGGGACTAAATCAAGCCAACATCAAAAAGGACTCTTCCGTTTCTTTGGCTTTTTTCACATTTTGCGTATTCATCATGGTTTGTCATGAATATTCTGATGTGAGCTTTCATTTTGAGGCTGGAATATGGAGTTCAAGACACGGGAGGAATGGTCTTTTTCAATCAGGGCGCAGCTGTTGGCTTGCTCCAATTCTGGCTTTCTGTCATTGTTTTGGGTGCCTCAGCCGACTTTTGGTTTCTTGAGCAGCAATTTCCTAAATGAATTCTGGGTCTGAGTTGGTTTTGCCTTCTTCCTTCCCAAATTTTGTATTCTGACGCAATACAAACAAGAGTTTAGACAGCGGATCCATTATGACATAAAAAACACAACAAATTAGCCTGTCATGCTTAGAATTCGAGAGGCAGCACGACCAACATGAGTTTTTGTGTTTTGGAAAAAGAAATGGAGCCCTTTTGCAGAGGGGAACGATAATTAATTCCCCCAAATCAAGTTTGCCAGCGATTTTCAGGTGCATTGAATTAGTTTTCCAAAGCCAGTCAGCTGGGAGGGGTGGATGAATCTGGAAACAGCCTGTTTCCTTGTGACTAAATCAAGCCAATACCAAAAAGGACTCTTCCGTTTCTTTGGCTTTTTTCACATTTTGCGTATTCATCATGGTTTGTCATGAATTTTCGGATGTGAGCTTTCATTTTGAGGCTGGAATATGGAGTTCAAGACACGGAAGGAATGGTCTTTTTCAATCAGGGCACAGCTGTTGGCTTGCTCCAATTCTGGCTTTCTGTCATTGTTTTGGGTGCCTCAGCCGACTTTTGGTTTCTTGAGCGGCAATTTCCTAAATGACTTCTGGGTCTGAGTTGGTTTTGCCTTCTTCCTTCCCAAATTTTGTATTCTGACGCAATACAAACCAGAGTTTGGACATCGGATCCATTATGACATAAAAAACACAACAAATTAGCGTGTCATGCTTAGAATTCGAGAGGCAGCACGACCACCATGAGTTTTTGTGTTTTGGAAAAAGAAATGGAGCCCTTTTGCAGAGGGGAACGATAATTAATTCCCCCAAATCAAGTTTGCCAGCGATTTTCAGGTGCATTGAATTAGTTTTCCAAAGCCAGTCAGCTGGGAGGGGTGGATGAATCTGAAAACAGCCTGTTTGCTTGGGACTAAATCAAGCCAATATCAAAAAGGACTCTTCCGTTTCTTTGGCTTTTTTCACATTTTTCGTATTCATCATGGTTTGTCATGAATTTTCTGATGTGAGCTTTCATTTTGAGGATGGAATAGGGAGTTCAAGACACGGAAGGAATGGTCTTTTTCAATCAGGGCACAGCTGTTGGCTTGCTCCAATTCTGGCTTTCTGTCATTGTTTTGGGTGCCTCAGCCGACTTTTGGTTTCTTGAGCGGCAATTTCCGAAATGATTTCTGGGTCTGAGTTGGTTTTGCCTTCTTCCTTCCCAAATTTTGTATTCTGACGCAATACAAACAAGAGTTTAGACAGCGGATCCATTATGACATAAAAAACACAACAAATTAGCGTGTCATGCTTAGAATTCGAGAGGCAGAACGACCAACATGAGTTTTTGTGTTTTGGAAAAAGAAATGGAACCCTCTTGCAGAGGGGACCGATAATGAATTCCCCAAAATCAAGTTTGCCAGGGATTTTCAGGTGCATTGAATTAGTTTTCCAAAGCCAGTCAGCTGGGAGGGGTGGGTGAATCTGGAAACAGCCTGTTTCCTTGGGACTAAATCAAGCCAATATCAAAAAGGACTCTTCCGTTTCTTTGGCTTTTTTCACATTTTTCGTATTCATCATGGTTTGTCATGAATTTTCTGATGTGAGCTTTCCTTTTGAGGCTGGAATATGGAGTTCAAGACACGGAAGGAATGGTCTTTTTCAATCAGGGCACAGCTGTTGGCTTGCTCCAATTCTGGCTTTCTGTCATTGTTTTGGGTGCCTCAGCCGACTTTTGGTTTCTTGAGCGGCAATTTCCTAAATGATTTCTGGGTCTGAGTTGGTTTTGCCTTCTTCCTTCCCAAATTTTGTATTCTGACGCAATACAAACCAGAGTTTAGACAGCGGATCCATTATGAAATAAAAAACACAACAAATTAGCCTGTCATGCTTAGAATTCGAGAGACAGCATGAACACCATGAGATTTGTGTTTTGGAAAAAGAAATGGAACCCTTTTGCAGAGGGGACCGATAATGAATTCCCCCAATCAAGTTTGCCAGCGATTTTCAGGTGCATTGAATTAGTTTTCCAAAGCCAGTCAGCTGGGAGGGGTGGATGAATCTGGAAACAGCCTGTTTCCTTGGGACTAAATCAAGCCAATATCAAAAAGGACTCTTCCGTTTCTTTGGCTTTTTTCACATTTTTCGTATTCATCATGGTTTGTCATGAATTTTCGGATGTGAGCTTTCCTTTTGAGGCTGGAATATGGAGTTCAAGACACGGAAGGAATGGTCTTTTTCAATCAGGGCACAGCTGTTGGCTTGCTCCAATTCTGGCTTTCTGTCATTGTTGTGGGAGCCTCAGCCGACTTTTGGTTTCTTGAGCGGCAATTTCCTAAATGATTTCTGGGTCTGAGTTGGCTTTGCCTTCTTCCTTCCCAAATTTTGTATTCTGACGCAATACAAACAAGAGTTTAGACAGCGGATCCATTATGAAATAAAAAACACAACAAATTAGCGTGTCATGCTTAGAATTCGAGAGGCAGAACGACCAACATGAGTTTTTGTGTTTTGGAAAAAGAAATGGAACCCTCTTGCAGAGGGGACCGATAATGAATTCCCCAAAATCAAGTTTGCCAGGGATTTTCAGGTGCATTGAATTAGTTTTCCAAAGCCAGTCAGCTGGGAGGGGTGGGTGAATCTGGAAACAGCCTGTTTCCTTGGGACTAAATCAAGCCAATATCAAAAAGGACTCTTCCGTTTCTTTGGCTTTTTTCACATTTTTCGTATTCATCATGGTTTGTCATGAATTTTCTGATGTGAGCTTTCCTTTTGAGGCTGGAATATGGAGTTCAAGACACGGAAGGAATGGTCTTTTTCAATCAGGGCACAGCTGTTGGCTTGCTCCAATTCTGGCTTTCTGTCATTGTTTTGGGTGCCTCAGCCGACTTTTGGTTTCTTGAGCGGCAATTTCCTAAATGATTTCTGGGTCTGAGTTGGTTTTGCCTTCTTCCTTCCCAAATTTTGTATTCTGACGCAATACAAACCAGAGTTTAGACAGCGGATCCATTATGAAATAAAAAACACAACAAATTAGCCTGTCATGCTTAGAATTCGAGAGGCAGCACGACCAACATGAGTTTTTGTGTTTTGGAAAAAGAAATGGAGCCCTTTTGCAGAGGGCAACGATAATTAATTCCCCCAAATCAAGTTTGCCAGCGATTTTCAGGTGCATTGAATTAGTTTTCCAAAGCCAGTCAGCTGGGAGGGGTGGATGAATCTGGAAACAGCCTGTTTCCTTGTGACTAAATCAAGCCAATATCAAAAAGGACTCTTCCGTTTCTTTGGCTTTTTTCACATTTTGCGTATTCCTCATGGTTTGTCATGAATTTTCTGATGTGAGCTTTCATTTTGAGGCTGGAATATGGAGTTCAAGACACGGAAGGAATGGTCTTTTTCAATCAGGGCACAGCTGTTGGCTTGCTCCAATTCTGGCTTTCTGTCATTGTTTTGGGTGCCTCAGCCGACTTTTGGTTTCTTGAGCGGCAATTTCCTAAATGATTTCTGGGTCTGAGTAGGTTTTGCCTTCTTCCTTCCCAAATTTTGTATTCTGACGCAATACAAACCAGAGTTTAGACAGCGGATCCATGATGAAATAAAAAACACAACAAATTAGCGTGTCATGCTTAGAATTCGAGAGGCAGCACGACCAACATGAGTTTTTGTGTTTTGGAAAAAGAAATGGAACCCTTTTGCAGAGGGGACCGATAATGAATTCCCCCAAATCAAGTTTGCCAGCGATTTTCAGGTGCATTGAATTAGTTTTCCAAAGCCAGTCAGCTGGGAGGGGTGGATGAATCTGGAATCAGACTGTTTCCTTGGGACTAAATCAAGCCAATATCAAAAAGGACTCTTCCGTTTCTTTGGCTTTTTTCACATTTTTCGTATTTATCATGGTTTGTCATGAATTTTCTGATGTGAGCTTTCATTTTGAGGCTGGAATAGGGAGTTCAAGACACGGAAGGAATGGTCTTTTTCAATCAGGGCACAGCTGTTGGCTTGCTCCAATTCTGGCTTTCTGTCATTGTTTTGGGTGCCTCAGCTGACTTTTGGTTTCTTGAGCGGCAATTTCCTAAATGATTTCTGGGTCTGAGTTGGCTTTGCCTTCTTCCTTCCCAAATTTTGTATTCTGACGCAATACAAACAAGAGTTTAGACAGCGGATCCATTATGAAATAAAAAACACAACAAATTAGCGTGTCATGCTTAGAATTCGAGAGGCAGCACGACCAACATGAGTTTTTGTGTTTTGGAAAAAGAAATGGAACCCTCTTGCAGAGGGGACCGATAATGAATTCCCCAAAATCATGTTTGCCAGGGATTTTCAGGTGCATTGAATTAGTTTTCCAAAGCCAGTCAGCTGGGAGGGGTGGGTGAATCTGGAAACAGCCTGTTTCCTTGGGACTAAATCAAGCCAATATCAAAAAGGACTCTTCCGTTTCTTTGGCTTTTTTCACATTTTTCGTATTCATCATGGTTTGTCATGAATTTTCTGATGTGAGCTTTCCTTTTGAGGCTGGAATATGGAGTTCAAGACACGGAAGGAATGGTCTTTTTCAATCAGGGCACAGTTGTTGGCTTGCTCCAATTCTGGCTTTCTGTCATTGTTTTGGGTGCCTCAGCCGACTTTTGGTTTCTTGGGCGGCAATTTCCTAAATGATTTCTGGGTCTGAGTAGGTTTTGCCTTCTTCCTTCCCAAATTTTGTATTCTGACGCAATACAAACCAGAGTTTAGACAGCGGATCCATTATGAAATAAAAAACACAACAAATTAGCGTGTCATGCTTAGAATTCGAGAGGCAGCATGAACACCATGAGATTTGTGTTTTGGAAAAAGAAATGGAACCCTTTTGCAGAGGGGACCGATAATTAATTCCCCCAAATCAAGTTTGCCAGCGATTTTCAGGTGCATTGAATTAGTTTTCCAAAGCCAGTCAGCTGGGAGGGGTGGATGAATCTGGAAACAGCCTGTTTCCTTGGGACTAAATCAAGCCAATATCAAAAAGGACTCTTCCGTTTCTTTGGCTTTTTTCACATTTTTCGTATTCCTCATGGTTTGTCATGAATTTTCTGATGTGAGCTTTCATTTTGAGGCTGGAATATGGAGTTCAAGACACGGAAGGAATGGTCTTTTTCAATCAGGGCACAGCTGTTGGCTTGCTCCAATTCTGGCTTTCTGTCATTGTTTTGGGTGCCTCAGCCGACTTTTGGTTTCTTGAGCGGCAATTTCCTAAATGAATTCTGGGTCTGAGTTGGTTTTGCCTTCTTCCTTCCCAAATTTTGTATTCTGACGCAATACAAACCAGAGTTTAGACAGCGGATCCATTATGACATAAAAAACACAACAAATTAGCCTGTCATGCTTAGAATTCGAGAGGCAGCACGACCAACATGAGTTTTTGTGTTTTGGAAAAAGAAATGGAGCCCTTTTGCAGAGGGGACCGATAATTAATTCCCCCAAATCAAGTTTGCCAGCGATTTTCAGGTGCATTGAATTAGTTTTCCAAAGCCAGTCAGCTGGGAGGGGTGGATGAATCTGGAAACAGCCTGTTTCCTTGTGACTAAATCAAGCCAATATCAAAAAGGACTCTTCCGTTTCTTTGGCTTTTTTCACATTTTGCGTATTCATCATGGTTTGTCATGAATTTTCGGATGTGAGCTTTCATTTTGAGGCTGGAATATGGAGTTCAAGACACGGAAGGAATGGTCTTTTTCAATCAGGGCACAGCTGTTGGCTTGCTCCAATTCTGGCTTTCTGTCATTGTTTTGGGTGCCTCAGCCGACTTTTGGTTTCTTGAGCGGCAATTTCCTAAATGATTTCTGGGTCTGAGTAGGTTTTGCCTTCTTCCTTCCCAAATTTTGTATTCTGACGCAATACAAACCAGAGTTTAGACACCAGATCCATTATGAAATAAAAAACACAACAAATTAGCCTGTCATGCTTAGAATTCGAGAGGCAGCACGACCAACATGAGTTTTTGTGTTTTGCAAAAAGAAATGGAACCCTTTTGCAGAGGGGAACGATAATGAATTCCCCCAAATCAAGTTTGCCAGCGATTTTCAGGTGCATTGAATTAGTTTTCCAAAGCCAGTCAGCTGGGAGGGGTGGATGAATCTGGAATCAGACTGTTTCCTTGGGACTAAATCAAGCCAATATCAAAAAGGACTCTTCCGTTTCTTTGGCTTTTTTCACATTTTTCGTATTTATCATGGTTTGTCATGAATTTTCGGATGTGAGCTTTCATTTTGAGGCTGGAATAGGGAGTTCAAGACACGGAAGGAATGGTCTTTTTCAATCAGGGCACAGCTGTTGGCTTGCTCCAATTCTGGCTTTCTGTCATTGTTTTGGGTGCCTCAGCCGACTTTTGGTTTCTTGAGCGGCAATTTCCTAAATGATTTCTGGGTCTGAGTTGGTTTTGCCTTCTTCCTTCCCAAATTTTGTATTCTGACGCAATACAAACCAGAGTTTAGACAGCGGATCCATTATGAAATAAAAAACACAACAAATTAGCCTGTCATGCTTAGAATTCGAGAGGCAGCATGAACACCATGAGATTTGTGTTTTGGAAAAAGAAATGGAACCCTTTTGTAGAGGGGACCGATAATGAATTCCCCCAATCAAGTTTGCCAGCGATTTTCAGGTGCATTGAATTAGTTTTCCAAAGCCAGTCAGCTGGGAGGGGTGGATGAATCTGGAAACAGCCTGTTTCCTTGGGACTAAATCAAGCCAATATCAAAAAGGACTCTTCCGTTTCTTTGGCTTTTTTCACATTTTTCGTATTCATCATGGTTTGTCATGAATTTTCTGATGTGAGCTTTCATTTTGAGGCTGGAATATGGAGTTCAAGACACGGGAGGAATGGTCTTTTTCAATCAGGGCGCAGCTGTTGGCTTGCTCCAATTCTGGCTTTCTGTCATTGTTTTGGGTGCCTCAGCCGACTTTTGGTTTCTTGAGCGGCAATTTCCGAAATGAATTCTGGGTCTGAGTTGGTTTTGCCTTCTTCCTTCCCAAATTTTGTATTCTGACGCAATACAAACAAGAGTTTAGACAGCGGATCCATTATGACATAAAAAACACAACAAATTAGCCTGTCATGCTTAGAATTCGAGAGGCAGCACGACCAACATGAGTTTTTGTGTTTTGGAAAAAGAAATGGAGCCCTTTTGCAGAGGGCAACGATAATTAATTCCCCCAAATCAAGTTTGCCAGCGATTTTCAGGTGCATTGAATTAGTTTTCCAAAGCCAGTCAGCTGGGAGGGGTGGATGAATCTGGAAACAGCCTGTTTCCTTGTGACTAAATCAAGCCAATATCAAAAAGGACTCTTCCGTTTCTTTGGCTTTTTTCACATTTTGCGTATTCCTCATGGTTTGTCATGAATTTTCTGATGTGAGCTTTCATTTTGAGGCTGGAATATGGAGTTCAAGACACGGAAGGAATGGTCTTTTTCAATCAGGGCACAGCTGTTGGCTTGCTCCAATTCTGGCTTTCTGTCATTGTTTTGGGTGCCTCAGCCGACTTTTGGTTTCTTGAGCGGCAATTTCCTAAATGATTTCTGGGTCTGAGTAGGTTTTGCCTTCTTCCTTCCCAAATTTTGTATTCTGACGCAATACAAACCAGAGTTTAGACAGCGGATCCATGATGAAATAAAAAACACAACAAATTAGCGTGTCATGCTTAGAATTCGAGAGGCAGCACGACCAACATGAGTTTTTGTGTTTTGCAAAAAGAAATGGAACCCTTTTGCAGAGGGGACCGATAATGAATTCCCCCAAATCAAGTTTGCCAGCGATTTTCAGGTGCATTGAATTAGTTTTCCAAAGCCAGTCAGCTGGGAGGGGTGGATGAATCTGGAATCAGACTGTTTCCTTGGGACTAAATCAAGCCAATATCAAAAAGGACTCTTCCGTTTCTTTGGCTTTTTTCACATTTTTCGTATTTATCATGGTTTGTCATGAATTTTCTGATGTGAGCTTTCATTTTGAGGCTGGAATAGGGAGTTCAAGACACGGAAGGAATGGTCTTTTTCAATCAGGGCACAGCTGTTGGCTTGCTCCAATTCTGGCTTTCTGTCATTGTTTTGGGTGCCTCAGCTGACTTTTGGTTTCTTGAGCGGCAATTTCCTAAATGATTTCTGGGTCTGAGTTGGCTTTGCCTTCTTCCTTCCCAAATTTTGTATTCTGACGCAATACAAACAAGAGTTTAGACAGCGGATCCATTATGAAATAAAAAACACAACAAATTAGCGTGTCATGCTTAGAATTCGAGAGGCAGCACGACCAACATGAGTTTTTGTGTTTTGGAAAAAGAAATGGAACCCTCTTGCAGAGGGGACCGATAATGAATTCCCCAAAATCATGTTTGCCAGGGATTTTCAGGTGCATTGAATTAGTTTTCCAAAGCCAGTCAGCTGGGAGGGGTGGGTGAATCTGGAAACAGCCTGTTTCCTTGGGACTAAATCAAGCCAATATCAAAAAGGACTCTTCCGTTTCTTTGGCTTTTTTCACATTTTTCGTATTCATCATGGTTTGTCATGAATTTTCTGATGTGAGCTTTCCTTTTGAGGCTGGAATATGGAGTTCAAGACACGGAAGGAATGGTCTTTTTCAATCAGGGCACAGTTGTTGGCTTGCTCCAATTCTGGCTTTCTGTCATTGTTTTGGGTGCCTCAGCCGACTTTTGGTTTCTTGGGCGGCAATTTCCTAAATGATTTCTGGGTCTGAGTAGGTTTTGCCTTCTTCCTTCCCAAATTTTGTATTCTGACGCAATACAAACCAGAGTTTAGACAGCGGATCCATTATGAAATAAAAAACACAACAAATTAGCGTGTCATGCTTAGAATTCGAGAGGCAGCATGAACACCATGAGATTTGTGTTTTGGAAAAAGAAATGGAACCCTTTTGCAGAGGGGACCGATAATTAATTCCCCCAAATCAAGTTTGCCAGCGATTTTCAGGTGCATTGAATTAGTTTTCCAAAGCCAGTCAGCTGGGAGGGGTGGATGAATCTGGAAACAGCCTGTTTCCTTGGGACTAAATCAAGCCAATATCAAAAAGGACTCTTCCGTTTCTTTGGCTTTTTTCACATTTTTCGTATTCCTCATGGTTTGTCATGAATTTTCTGATGTGAGCTTTCATTTTGAGGCTGGAATATGGAGTTCAAGACACGGAAGGAATGGTCTTTTTCAATCAGGGCACAGCTGTTGGCTTGCTCCAATTCTGGCTTTCTGTCATTGTTTTGGGTGCCTCAGCCGACTTTTGGTTTCTTGAGCGGCAATTTCCTAAATGAATTCTGGGTCTGAGTTGGTTTTGCCTTCTTCCTTCCCAAATTTTGTATTCTGATGCAATACAAACCAGAGTTTAGACAGCGGATCCATTATGACATAAAAAACACAACAAATTAGCCTGTCATGCTTAGAATTCGAGAGGCAGCACGACCAACATGAGTTTTTGTGTTTTGGAAAAAGAAATGGAGCCCTTTTGCAGAGGGGACCGATAATTAATTCCCCCAAATCAAGTTTGCCAGCGATTTTCAGGTGCATTGAATTAGTTTTCCAAAGCCAGTCAGCTGGGAGGGGTGGATGAATCTGGAAACAGCCTGTTTCCTTGTGACTAAATCAAGCCAATATCAAAAAGGACTCTTCCGTTTCTTTGGCTTTTTTCACATTTTGCGTATTCATCATGGTTTGTCATGAATTTTCGGATGTGAGCTTTCATTTTGAGGCTGGAATATGGAGTTCAAGACACGGAAGGAATGGTCTTTTTCAATCAGGGCACAGCTGTTGGCTTGCTCCAATTCTGGCTTTCTGTCATTGTTTTGGGTGCCTCAGCCGACTTTTGGTTTCTTGAGCGGCAATTTCCTAAATGATTTCTGGGTCTGAGTAGGTTTTGCCTTCTTCCTTCCCAAATTTTGTATTCTGACGCAATACAAACCAGAGTTTAGACAGCGGATCCATTATGAAATAAAAAACACAACAAATTAGCGTGTCATGCTTAGAATTCGAGAGGCAGCACGACCAACATGAGTTTTTGTGTTTTGCAAAAAGAAATGGAACCCTTTTGCAGAGGGGAACGATAATGAATTCCCCCAAATCAAGTTTGCCAGCGATTTTCAGGTGCATTGAATTAGTTTTCCAAAGCCAGTCAGCTGGGAGGGGTGGATGAATCTGGAATCAGACTGTTTCCTTGGGACTAAATCAAGCCAATATCAAAAAGGACTCTTCCGTTTCTTTGGCTTTTTTCACATTTTTCGTATTTATCATGGTTTGTCATGAATTTTCGGATGTGAGCTTTCATTTTGAGGCTGGAATAGGGAGTTCAAGACACGGAAGGAATGGTCTTTTTCAATCAGGGCACAGCTGTTGGCTTGCTCCAATTCTGGCTTTCTGTCATTGTTTTGGGTGCCTCAGCCGACTTTTGGTTTCTTGAGCGGCAATTTCCTAAATGATTTCTGGGTCCGAGTTGGCTTTGCCTTCTTCCTTCCCAAATTTTGTATTCTGACGCAATACAAACAAGAGTTTAGACAGCGGATCCATTATGAAATAAAAAACACAACAAATTAGCGTGTCATGCTTAGAATTCGAGAGGCAGCACGACCAACATGAGTTTTTGTGTTTTGGAAAAAGAAATGGAACCCTCTTGCAGAGGGGACCGATAATGAATTCCCCAAAATCATGTTTGCCAGGGATTTTCAGGTGCATTGAATTAGTTTTCCAAAGCCAGTCAGCTGGGAGGGGTGGGTGAATCTGGAAACAGCCTGTTTCCTTGGGACTAAATCAAGCCAATATCAAAAAGGACTCTTCCGTTTCTTTGGCTTTTTTCACATTTTTCGTATTCATCATGGTTTGTCATGAATTTTCTGATGTGAGCTTTCCTTTTGAGGCTGGAATATGGAGTTCAAGACACGGAAGGAATGGTCTTTTTCAATCAGGGCACAGTTGTTGGCTTGCTCCAATTCTGGCTTTCTGTCATTGTTTTGGGTGCCTCAGCCGACTTTTGGTTTCTTGGGCGGCAATTTCCTAAATGATTTCTGGGTCTGAGTTGGTTTTGCCTTCTTCCTTCCCAAATTTTGTATTCTGACGCAATACAAACCAGAGTTTAGACAGCGGATCCATTATGAAATAAAAAACACAACAGATTAGCGTGTCATGCTTAGAATTCGAGAGGCAGCATCAACACCATGAGATTTGTGTTTTGGAAAAAGAAATGGAACCCTTTTGCAGAGGGGACCGATAATTAATTCCCCCAAATCAAGTTTGCCAGCGATTTTCAGGTGCATTGAATTAGTTTTCCAAAGCCAGTCAGCTGGGAGGGGTGGATGAATCTGGAAACAGCCTGTTTCCT
The DNA here is from genome assembly GCF_051225735.1 of Oryctolagus cuniculus. Lineage (NCBI taxonomy): Eukaryota > Metazoa > Chordata > Mammalia > Lagomorpha > Leporidae > Oryctolagus > Oryctolagus cuniculus. Next base: position 87,831,685 of record NC_142875.1, read on the forward strand.
TGGGACTAAATCAAGCCAATATCAAAAAGGACTCTTCCGTTTCTTTGGCTTTTTTCACATTTTTCGTATTCCTCATGGTTTGTCATGAATTTTCTGATGTGAGCTTTCATTTTGAGGCTGGAATATGGAGTTCAAGACACGGAAGGAATGGTCTTTTTCAATCAGGGCACAGCTGTTGGCTTGCTCCAATTCTGGCTTTCTGTCATTGTTTTGGGTGCCTCAGCCGACTTTTGGTTTCTTGAGCGGCAATTTCCTAAATGAATTCTGGGTCTGAGTTGGTTTTGCCTTCTTCCTTCCCAAATTTTGTATTCTGACGCAATACAAACAAGAGTTTAGACAGCGGATCCATTATGACATAAAAAACACAACAAATTAGCCTGTCATGCTTAGAATTCGAGAGGCAGCACGACCAACATGAGTTTTTGTGTTTTGGAAAAAGAAATGGAGCCCTTTTGCAGAGGGGACCGATAATTAATTCCCCCAAATCAAGTTTGCCAGCGATTTTCAGGTGCATTGAATTAGTTTTCCAAAGCCAGTCAGCTGGGAGGGGTGGATGAATCTGGAAACAGCCTGTTTCCTTGTGACTAAATCAAGCCAATATCAAAAAGGACTCTTCCGTTTCTTTGGCTTTTTTCACATTTTTCGTATTCATCATGGTTTGTCATGAATTTTCTGATGTGAGCTTTCATTTTGAGGCTGGAATATGGAGTTCAAGACACGGAAGGAATGGTCTTTTTCAATCAGGGCACAGCTGTTGGCTTGCTCCAATTCTGGCTTTCTGTCATTGTTTTGGGTGCCTCAGCCGACTTTTGGTTTCTTGAGCGGCAATTTCCTAAATGATTTCTGGGTCTGAGTAGGTTTTGCCTTCTTCCTTCCCAAATTTTGTATTCTGACGCAATACAAACCAGAGTTTAGACACCAGATCCATTATGAAATAAAAAACACAACAAATTAGCCTGTCATGCTTAGAATTCGAGAGGCAGCACGACCAACATGAGTTTTTGTGTTTTGCAAAAAGAAATGGAACCCTTTTGCAGAGGGGAACGATAATGAATTCCCCCAAATCAAGTTTGCCAGCGATTTTCAGGTGCATTGAATTAGTTTTCCAAAGCCAGTCAGCTGGGAGGGGTGGATGAATCTGGAATCAGACTGTTTCCTTGGGACTAAATCAAGCCAATATCAAAAAGGACTCTTCCGTTTCTTTGGCTTTTTTCACATTTTTCGTATTTATCATGGTTTGTCATGAATTTTCGGATGTGAGCTTTCATTTTGAGGCTGGAATAGGGAGTTCAAGACACGGAAGGAATGGTCTTTTTCAATCAGGGCACAGCTGTTGGCTTGCTCCAATTCTGGCTTTCTGTCATTGTTTTGGGTGCCTCAGCCGACTTTTGGTTTCTTGAGCGGCAATTTCCTAAATGATTTCTGGGTCCGAGTTGGTTTTGCCTTCTTCCTTCCCAAATTTTGTATTCTGACGCAATACAAACCAGAGTTTATACAGCGGATCCATTATGAAATAAAAAACACAACAAATTAGCCTGTCATGCTTAGAATTCGAGAGGCAGCACGACCAACATGAGTTTTTGTGTTTTGCAAAAAGAAATGGAACCCTCTTGCAGAGGGGACTGATAATGAATTCCCCAAAATCAAGTTTGCCCGCGATTTTCAGGTGCATTGAATTAGTTTTCCAAAGCCAGTCAGCTGGGAGGGGTGGGTGAATCTGGAAACAGCCTGTTTCCTTGGGACTAAATCAAGCCAATATCAAAAAGGACTCTTCCGTTTCTTTGGCTTTTTTCACATTTTTCGTATTTATCATGGTTTGTCATGAATTTTCTGATGTGAGCTCTCATTTTGAGGCTGGAATAGGGAGTTGAAGACACGGAAGGAATGGTCTTTTTCAATCAGGGCACAGCTGTTGGCTTGCTCCAATTCTGGCTTTCTGTCATTGTTTTGGGTGCCTCAGCCGACTTTTGGTTTCTTGAGCGGCAATTTCCTAAATGATTTCTGGGTCTGAGTTGGTTTTGCCTTCTTCCTTCCCAAATTTTGTATTCTGACGCAATACAAACCAGAGTTTAGACACCAGATCCATTATGACATAAAAAACACAACAAATTAGCGTGTCATGCTTAGAATTCGAGAGGCAGCACGACCAACATGAGTTTTTGTGTTTTGCAAAAAGAAATGGAACCCTTTTGCAGAGGGGACCGATAATGACTTCCCCCAAATCAAGTTTGCCAGCGATTTTCAGGTGCATTGAATTAGTTTTCGAAAGCCAGTCAGCTGGGAGGGGTGGATGAATCTGGAATCAGCCTGTTTCCTTGGGACTAAATCAAGCCAATATCAAAAAGGACTCTTCCGTTTCTTTGGCTTTTTTCACATTTTTCGTATTTATCATGGTTTGTCATGAATTTTCGGATGTGAGCTTTCCTTTTGAGGCTGGAATATGGAGTTCAAGACACGGAAGGAATGGTCTTTTTCAATCAGGGCACAGCTGTTGGCTTGCTCCAATTCTGGCTTTCTGTCATTGTTTTGGGTGCCTCAGCCGACTTTTGGTTTCTTGAGCGGCAATTTCCTAAATGATTTCTGGGTCTGAGTTGGTTTTGCCTTCTTCCTTCCCAAATTTTGTATTCTGACGCAATACAAACCAGAGTTTAGACACCAGATCCATTATGAAATAAAAAACACAACAAATTAGCCTGTCATGCTTAGAATTCGAGAGGCAGCACGACCAACATGAGTTTTTGTGTTTTGCAAAAAGAAATGGAACCCTCTTGCAGAGGGGAACGATAATGAATTCCCCCAAATCAAGTTTGCCCGCGATTTTCAGGTGCATTGAATTAGTTTTCCAAAGCCAGTCAGCTGGGAGGGGTGGATGAATCTGGAATCAGCCTGTTTCCTTGTGACTAAATCAAGCCAATATCAAAAAGGACTCTTCCGTTTCTTTGGCTTTTTTCACATTTTTCGTATTCCTCATGGTTTGTCATGAATTTTCTGATGTGAGCTTTCATTTTGAGGCTGGAATAGGGAGTTCAAGACACGGAAGGAATGGTCTTTTTCAATCAGGGCACAGCTGTTGGCTTGCTCCAATTCTGGCTTTCTGTCATTGTTTTGGGTGCCTCAGCCGACTTTTGGTTTCTTGAGCGGCAATTTCCTAAATGATTTCTGGGTCTGAGTTGGCTTTGCCTTCTTCCTTCCCAAATTTTGTATTCTGACGCAATACAAACAAGAGTTTAGACAGCGGATCCATTATGAAATAAAAAACACAACAAATTAGCGTGTCATGCTTAGAATTCGAGAGGCAGCACGACCACCATGAGTTTTTGTGTTTTGGAAAAAGAAATGGAACCCTCTTGCAGAGGGGACCGATAATGAATTCCCCAAAATCAAGTTTGCCAGGGATTTTCAGGTGCATTGAATTAGTTTTCCAAAGCCAGTCAGCTGGGAGGGGTGGGTGAATCTGGAAACAGCCTGTTTCCTTGGGACTAAATCAAGCCAATATCAAAAAGGACTCTTCCCTTTCTTTGGCTTTTTTCACATTTTGCGTATTCATCATGGTTTGTCATGAATTTTCTGATGTGAGCTTTCATTTTGAGGCTGGAATATGGAGTTCAAGACACGGAAGGAATGGTCTTTTTCAATCAGGGCACAGCTGTTGGCTTGCTCCAATTCTGGCTTTCTGTCATTGTTTTGGGTGCCTCAGCCGACTTTTGGTTTCTTGAGCGGCAATTTCCGAAATGATTTCTGGGTCTGAGTTGGTTTTGCCTTCTTCCTTCCCAAATTTTGTATTCTGACGCAATACAAACCAGAGTTTAGACAGCGGATCCATTATGACATAAAAAACACAACAAATTAGCCTGTCATGCTTAGAATTCGAGAGGCAGAAGACCACCATGAGTTTTTGTGTTTTGGAAAAAGAAATGGAGCCCTTTTGCAGAGGGGAACGATAATTAATTCCCCCAAATCAAGTTTGCCAGCGATTTTCAGGTGCATTGAATTAGTTTTCCAAAGCCAGTCAGCTGGGAGGGGTGGGTGAATCTGGAAACAGCCTGTTTCCTTGTGACTAAATCAAGCCAATATCAAAAAGGACTCTTCCGTTTCTTTGGCTTTTTTCACATTTTTCGTATTCATCATGGTTTGTCATGAATTTTCTGATGTGAGCTTTCCTTTTGAGGCTGGAATATGGAGTTCAAGACACGGAAGGAATGGTCTTTTTCAATCAGGGCACAGCTGTTGGCTTGCTCCAATTCTGGCTTTCTGTCATTGTTTTGGGTGCCTCAGCCGACTTTTGGTTTCTTGAGCGGCAATTTCCGAAATGATTTCTGGGTCTGAGTTGGTTTTGCCTTCTTCCTTCCCAAATTTTGTATTCTGACGCAATACAAACCAGAGTTTAGACAGCGGATCCATTATGACATAAAAAACACAACAAATTAGCCTGTCATGCTTAGAATTCGAGAGGCAGCACGACCAACATGAGTTTTTGTGTTTTGCAAAAAGAAATGGAACCCTTTTGCAGAGGGGACCGATAATTAATTCCCCCAAATCAAGTTTGCCAGCGATTTTCAGGTGCATTGAATTAGTTTTCCAAAGCCAGTCAGCTGGGAGGGGTGGATGAATCTGGAAACAGCCTGTTTCCTTGTGACTAAATCAAGCCAATATCCAAAAGGACTCTTCCGTTTCTTTGGCTTTTTTCACATTTTTCGTATTCATCATGGTTTGTCATGAATTTTCTGATGTGAGCTTTCATTTTGAGGCTGGAATATGGAGTTCAAGACACGGAAGGAATGGTCTTTTTCAATCAGGGCACAGCTGTTGGCTTGCTCCAATTCTGGCTTTCTGTCATTGTTTTGGGTGCCTCAGCCGACTTTTGGTTTCTTGAGCGGCAATTTCCGAAATGATTTCTGGGTCTGAGTTGGTTTTGCCTTCTTCCTTCCCAAATTTTGTATTCTGACGCAATACAAACCAGAGTTTAGACAGCGGATCCATTATGACATAAAAAACACAACAAATTAGCCTGTCATGCTTAGAATTCGAGAGGCAGCACGACCAACATGAGTTTTTGTGTTTTGCAAAAAGAAATGGAACCCTTTTGCAGAGGGGACCGATAATTAATTCCCCCAAATCAAGTTTGCCAGCGATTTTCAGGTGCATTGAATTAGTTTTCCAAAGCCAGTCAGCTGGGAGGGGTGGATGAATCTGGAAACAGCCTGTTTCCTTGTGACTAAATCAAGCCAATATCCAAAAGGACTCTTCCGTTTCTTTGGCTTTTTTCACATTTTTCGTATTCATCATGGTTTGTCATGAATTTTCTGATGTGAGCTTTCATTTTGAGGCTGGAATATGGAGTTCAAGACACGGAAGGAATGGTCTTTTTCAATCAGGGCACAGCTGTTGGCTTGCTCCAATTCTGGCTTTCTGTCATTGTTTTGGGTGCCTCAGCCGACTTTTGGTTTCTTGAGCGGCAATTTCCGAAATGATTTCTGGGTCTGAGTTGGTTTTGCCTTCTTCCTTCCCAAATTTTGTATTCTGACGCAATACAAACCAGAGTTTAGACAGCGGATCCATTATGACATAAAAAACACAACAAATTAGCCTGTCATGCTTAGAATTCGAGAGGCAGAAGACCACCATGAGTTTTTGTGTTTTGGAAAAAGAAATGGAGCCCTTTTGCAGAGGGGAACGATAATTAATTCCCCCAAATCAAGTTTGCCAGCGATTTTCAGGTGCATTGAATTAGTTTTCCAAAGCCAGTCAGCTGGGAGGGGTGGGTGAATCTGGAAACAGCCTGTTTCCTTGTGACTAAATCAAGCCAATATCAAAAAGGACTCTTCCGTTTCTTTGGCTTTTTTCACATTTTTCGTATTCATCATGGTTTGTCATGAATTTTCTGATGTGAGCTTTCCTTTTGAGGCTGGAATATGGAGTTCAAGACACGGAAGGAATGGTCTTTTTCAATCAGGGCACAGCTGTTGGCTTGCTCCAATTCTGGCTTTCTGTCATTGTTTTGGGTGCCTCAGCCGACTTTTGGTTTCTTGAGCGGCAATTTCCGAAATGATTTCTGGGTCTGAGTTGGTTTTGCCTTCTTCCTTCCCAAATTTTGTATTCTGACGCAATACAAACCAGAGTTTAGACAGCGGATCCATTATGACATAAAAAACACAACAAATTAGCCTGTCATGCTTAGAATTCGAGAGGCAGCACGACCAACATGAGTTTTTGTGTTTTGCAAAAAGAAATGGAACCCTTTTGCAGAGGGGACCGATAATTAATTCCCCCAAATCAAGTTTGCCAGCGATTTTCAGGTGCATTGAATTAGTTTTCCAAAGCCAGTCAGCTGGGAGGGGTGGATGAATCTGGAAACAGCCTGTTTCCTTGTGACTAAATCAAGCCAATATCCAAAAGGACTCTTCCGTTTCTTTGGCTTTTTTCACATTTTTCGTATTCATCATGGTTTGTCATGAATTTTCTGATGTGAGCTTTCATTTTGAGGCTGGAATATGGAGTTCAAGACACGGAAGGAATGGTCTTTTTCAATCAGGGCACAGCTGTTGGCTTGCTCCAATTCTGGCTTTCTGTCATTGTTTTGGGTGCCTCAGCCGACTTTTGGTTTCTTGAGCGGCAATTTCCGAAATGATTTCTGGGTCTGAGTTGGTTTTGCCTTCTTCCTTCCCAAATTTTGTATTCTGACGCAATACAAACCAGAGTTTAGACAGCGGATCCATTATGACATAAAAAACACAACAAATTAGCCTGTCATGCTTAGAATTCGAGAGGCAGCACGACCAACATGAGTTTTTGTGTTTTGCAAAAAGAAATGGAACCCTTTTGCAGAGGGGACCGATAATTAATTCCCCCAAATCAAGTTTGCCAGCGATTTTCAGGTGCATTGAATTAGTTTTCCAAAGCCAGTCAGCTGGGAGGGGTGGATGAATCTGGAAACAGCCTGTTTCCTTGTGACTAAATCAAGCCAATATCCAAAAGGACTCTTCCGTTTCTTTGGCTTTTTTCACATTTTTCGTATTCATCATGGTTTGTCATGAATTTTCTGATGTGAGCTTTCATTTTGAGGCTGGAATAGGGAGTTCAAGACACGGAAGGAATGGTCTTTTTCAATCAGGGCATAGCTGTTGGCTTGCTCCAATTCTGGCTTTCTGTCATTGTTTTGGGTGCCTCAGCCGACTTTTGGTTTCTTGAGCGGCAATTTCCTAAATGATTTCTGGGTCTGAGTTGGCTTTGCCTTCTTCCTTCCCAAATTTTGTATTCTGACACAATACAAACAAGAGTTTAGACAGCGGATCCATTATGAAATAAAAAACACAACAAATTAGTGTGTCATGCTTAGAATTCGAGAGGCAGCACGACCAACATGAGTTTTTGTGTTTTGGAAAAAGAAATGGAACCCTCTTGCAGAGGGGACCGATAATGAATTCCCCAAAATCAAGTTTGCCAGGGATTTTCAGGTGCATTGAATTAGTTTTCCAAAGCCAGTCAGCTGGGAGGGGTGGGTGAATCTGGAAACAGCCTGTTTCCTTGGGACTAAATCAAGCCAATATCAAAAAGGACTCTTCCCTTTCTTTGGCTTTTTTCACATTTTGCGTATTCATCATGGTTTGTCATGAATTTTCTGATGTGATCTTTCATTTTGAGGCTGGAATATGGAGTTCAAGACACGGAAGGAATGGTCTTTTTCAATCAGGGCACAGCTGTTGGCTTGCTCCAATTCTGGCTTTCTGTCATTGTTTTGGGTGCCTCAGCCGACTTTTGGTTTCTTGAGCGGCAATTTCCGAAATGATTTCTGGGTCTGAGTTGGTTTTGCCTTCTTCCTTCCCAAATTTTGTATTCTGACGCAATACAAACCAGAGTTTAGACAGCGGATCCATTATGACATAAAAAACACAACAAATTAGCCTGTCATGCTTAGAATTCGAGAGGCAGAAGACCACCATGAGTTTTTGTGTTTTGGAAAAAGAAATGGAGCCCTTTTGCAGAGGGGAACGATAATTAATTCCCCCAAATCAAGTTTGCCAGCGATTTTCAGGTGCATTGAATTAGTTTTCCAAAGCCAGTCAGCTGGGAGGGGTGGGTGAATCTGGAAACAGCCTGTTTCCTTGTGACTAAATCAAGCCAATATCAAAAAGGACTCTTCCGTTTCTTTGGCTTTTTTCACATTTTTCGTATTCATCATGGTTTGTCATGAATTTTCTGATGTGAGCTTTCCTTTTGAGGCTGGAATATGGAGTTCAAGACACGGAAGGAATGGTCTTTTTCAATCAGGGCACAGCTGTTGGCTTGCTCCAATTCTGGCTTTCTGTCATTGTTTTGGGTGCCTCAGCCGACTTTTGGTTTCTTGAGCGGCAATTTCCGAAATGATTTCTGGGTCTGAGTTGGTTTTGCCTTCTTCCTTCCCAAATTTTGTATTCTGACGCAATACAAACCAGAGTTTAGACAGCGGATCCATTATGACATAAAAAACACAACAAATTAGCCTGTCATGCTTAGAATTCGAGAGGCAGCACGACCAACATGAGTTTTTGTGTTTTGCAAAAAGAAATGGAACCCTTTTGCAGAGGGGACCGATAATTAATTCCCCCAAATCAAGTTTGCCAGCGATTTTCAGGTGCATTGAATTAGTTTTCCAAAGCCAGTCAGCTGGGAGGGGTGGATGAATCTGGAAACAGCCTGTTTCCTTGTGACTAAATCAAGCCAATATCCAAAAGGACTCTTCCGTTTCTTTGGCTTTTTTCACATTTTTCGTATTCATCATGGTTTGTCATGAATTTTCTGATGTGAGCTTTCATTTTGAGGCTGGAATAGGGAGTTCAAGACACGGAAGGAATGGTCTTTTTCAATCAGGGCATAGCTGTTGGCTTGCTCCAATTCTGGCTTTCTGTCATTGTTTTGGGTGCCTCAGCCGACTTTTGGTTTCTTGAGCGGCAATTTCCTAAATGATTTCTGGGTCTGAGTTGGCTTTGCCTTCTTCCTTCCCAAATTTTGTATTCTGACACAATACAAACAAGAGTTTAGACAGCGGATCCATTATGAAATAAAAAACACAACAAATTAGTGTGTCATGCTTAGAATTCGAGAGGCAGCACGACCAACATGAGTTTTTGTGTTTTGGAAAAAGAAATGGAACCCTCTTGCAGAGGAGACCGATAATGAATTCCCCAAAATCAAGTTTGCCAGGGATTTTCAGGTGCATTGAATTAGTTTTCCAAAGCCAGTCAGCTGGGAGGGGTGGGTGAATCTGGAAACAGCCTGTTTCCTTGGGACTAAATCAAGCCAATATCAAAAAGGACTCTTCCCTTTCTTTGGCTTTTTTCACATTTTTCGTATTCATCATGGTTTGTCATGAATTTTCTGATGTGAGCTTTCCTTTTGAGGCTGGAATATGGAGTTCAAGACACGGAAGGAATGGTCTTTTTCAATCAGGGCACAGCTGTTGGCTTGCTCCAATTCTGGCTTTCTGTCATTGTTTTGGGTGCCTCAGCCGACTTTTGGTTTCTTGAGCGGCAATTTCCTAAATGATTTCTGGGTCTGAGTTGGTTTTGCCTTCTTCCTTCCCAAATTTTGTATTCTGACGCAATACAAACAAGAGTTTAGACAGCGGATCCATTATGAAATAAAAAACACAACAAATTAGCGTGTCATGCTTAGAATTCGAGAGGCAGCACGACCAACATGAGTTTTTGTGTTTTGGAAAAAGAAATGGAACCCTCTTGCAGAGGGGACCGATAATGAATTCCCCAAAATCAAGTTTGCCAGCGATTTTCAGGTGCATTGAATTAGTTTTCCAAAGCCAGTCAGCTGGGAGGGGTGGGTGAATCTGGAAACAGCCTGTTTCCTTGGGACTAAATCAAGCCAATATCCAAAAGGACTCTTCCGTTTCTTTGGCTTTTTTCACATTTTTCGTATTCATCATGGTTTGTCATGAATTTTCTGATGTGAGCTCTCATTTTGAGGCTGGAATAGGGAGTTCAAGACACGGAAGGAATGGTCTTTTTCAATCAGGGCACAGCTGTTGGCTTGCTCCAATTCTGGCTTTCTGTCATTGTTTTGGGTGCCTCAGCCGACTTTTTTTTTCTTGAGTGGCAATTTCCTAAATGATTTCTGGGTCTGAGTTGGTTTTGCCTTCTTCCTTCCCAAATTTTGTATTCTGACGCAATACAAACCAGAGTTTAGACAGCGGATCCATTATGAAATAAAAAACACAAGAAATTAGCGTGTCATGCTTAGAATTCGAGAGGCAGCACGACCACCATGAGTTTTTGTGTTTTGGAAAAAGAAATGGAACCCTTTTGCAGAGGGGACCGATAATTAATTCCCCCAAATCAAGTTTGCCAGCGATTTTCAGGTGCATTGAATTAGTTTTCCAAAGCCAGTCAGCTGGGAGGGGTGGATGAATCTGGAAACAGCCTGTTTCCTTGTGACTAAATCAAGCCAATATCCAAAAGGACTCTTCCGTTTCTTTGGCTTTTTTCACATTTTTCGTATTCATCATGGTTTGTCATGAATTTTCTGATGTGAGCTTTCCTTTTGAGGCTGGAATATGGAGTTCAAGACACGGAAGGAATGGTCTTTTTCAATCAGGGCACAGCTGTTGGCTTGCTCCAATTCTGGCTTTCTGTCATTGTTTTGGGTGCCTCAGCCGACTTTTGGTTTCTTGAGCGGCAATTTCCTAAATGAATTCTGGGTCTGAGTTGGCTTTGCCTTCTTCCTTCCCAAATTTTGTATTCTGACGCAATACAAACAAGAGTTTAGACAGCGGATCCATTATGAAATAAAAAACACAACAAATTAGCGTGTCATGCTTAGAATTCGAGAGGCAGCACGACCAACATGAGTTTTTGTGTTTTGGAAAAAGAAATGGAACCCTCTTGCAGAGGGGACCGATAATGAATTCCCCCAAATCAAGTTTGCCAGCGATTTTCAGGTGCATTGAATTAGTTTTCCAAAGCCAGTCAGCTGGGAGGGGTGTATGAATCTGGAAACAGCCTGTTTCCTTGTGACTAAATCAAGCCAATATCAAAAAGGACTCCTCCGTTTCTTTGGCTTTTTTCACATTTTTCGTATTCATCATGGTTTGTCATGAATTTTCTGATGTGAGCTTTCCTTTTGAGGCTGGAATATGGAGTTCAAGACACGGAAGGAATGGTCTTTTTCAATCAGGGCACAGCTGTTGGCTTGCTCCAATTCTGGCTTTCTGTCATTGTTTTGGGTGCCTCAGCCGACTTTTGGTTTCTTGAGCGGCAATTTCCGAAATGATTTCTGGGTTTGAGTTGGTTTTGCCTTCTCCCTTCCCAAATTTTGTATTCTGACGCAATACAAACCAGAGTTTAGACAGCGGATCCATTATGACATAAAAAACACAACAAATTAGCGTGTCATGCTTAGAATTCGAGAGGCAGCATGACCACCATGAGATTTGTGTTTTGGAAAAAGAAATGGAACCCTTTTGCAGAGGGGACCGATAATGAATTCCCCCAAATCAAGTTTGCCAGCGATTTTCAGGTGCATTGAATTAGTTCTCCAAAGCCAGTCAGCTGGGAGGGGTGGATGAATCTGGAAACAGCCTGTTTCCTTGTGACTAAATCAAGCCAATATCAAAAAGGACTCTTCCGTTTCTTTGGCTTTTTTCACATTTTTCGTATTCATCATGGTTTGTCATGAATTTTCTGATGTGAGCTTTCCTTTTGAGGCTGGAATATGGAGTTCAAGACACGGAAGGAATGGTCTTTTTCAATCAGGGCACAGCTGTTGGCTTGCTCCAATTCTGGCTTTCTGTCATTGTTTTGGGTGCCTCAGCCGACTTTTGGTTTCTTGAGCGGCAATTTCCTAAATGATTTCTGGGTCTGAGTTGGTTTTGCCTTCTTCCTTCCCAAATTTTGTATTCTGACGCAATACAAACCAGAGTTTAGACAGCGGATCCATTATGAAATAAAAAACACAACAAATTAGCGTGTCATGCTTAGAATTCGAGAGGCAGCACGACCAACATGAGTTTTTGTGTTTTGGAAAAAGAAATGGAACCCTTTTGCAGAGGGGACCGATAATTAATTCCCCCAAATCAAGTTTGCGAGCGATTTTCAGGTGCATTGAATTAGTTTTCCAAAGCCAGTCAGCTGGGAGGGGTGGATGAATCTGGAAACAGCCTGTTTCCTTGTGACTAAATCAAGCCAATATCCAAAAGGACACCTCCGTTTCTTTGGCTGTTTTCACATTTTTCGTATTCATCATGGTTTGTCATGAATTTTCTGATGTGAGCTTTCCTTTTGAGGCTGGAATATGGAGTTCAAGACACGGAAGGAATGGTCTTTTTCAATCAGGGCACAGCTGTTGGCTTGCTCCAATTCTGGCTTTCTGTCATTGTTTTGGGTGCCTCAGCCGACTTTTGGTTTCTTGAGCGGCAATTTCCTAAATGATTTCTGGGTCTGAGTTGGCTTTGCCTTCTTCCTTCCCAAATTTTGTATTCTGACGCAATACAAACAAGAGTTTAGACAGCGGATCCATTATGAAATAAAAAAACACAACAAATTAGCGTGTCATGCTTAGAATTCGAGAGGCAGCACGACCAACATGAGTTTTTGTGTTTTGGAAAAAGAAATGGAACCCTCTTGCAGAGGGGACCGATAATGAATTCCCCCAAATCAAGTTTGCCAGCGATTTTCAGGTGCATTGAATTAGTTTTCCAAAGCCAGTCAGCTGGGAGGGGTGGATGAATCTGGAAACAGCCTGTTTCCTTGTGACTAAATCAAGCCAATATCCAAAAGGACTCTTCCGTTTCTTTGGCTTTTTTCACATTTTTCGTATTCATCATGGTTTGTCATGAATTTTCTGATGTGAGCTTTCCTTTTGAGGCTGGAATATGGAGTTCAAGACACGGAAGGAATGGTCTTTTTCAATCAGGGCACAGCTGTTGGCTTGCTCCAATTCTGGCTTTCTGTCATTGTTTTGGGTGCCTCAGCCGACTTTTGGTTTCTTGAGCGGCAATTTCCTAAATGAATTCTGGGTCTGAGTTGGTTTTGCCTTCCTCCTTCCCAAATTTTGTATTCTGACGCAATACAAACCAGAGTTTAGACAGCGGATCCATTATGAAATAAAAAACACAACAAATTAGCGTGTCATGCTTAGAATTCGAGAGGCAGCACGACCAACATGAGTTTTTGTGTTTTGGAAAAAGAAATGGAACGCTTCTGCAGATGGGAACGATAACTAATTCCCCCAAATCAAGTTTGCCAGCGATTTTCAGGTGCATTGAATTAGTTTTCCAAAGCCAGTCAGCTGGGAGGGGTGTATGAATCTGGAAACAGCCTGTTTCCTTGTGACTAAATCAAGCCAATATCAAAAAGGACTCCTCCGTTTCTTTGGCTTTTTTCACATTTTTCGTATTCATCATGGTTTGTCATGAATTTTCTGATGTGAGCTTTCCTTTTGAGGCTGGAATATGGAGTTCAAGACACGGAAGGAATGGACTTTTTCAATCAGGGCACAGCTGTTGGCTTGCTCCAATTCTGGCTTTCTGTCATTGTTTTGGGTGCCTCAGCCGACTTTTGGTTTCTTGAGCGGCAATTTCCGAAATGATTTCTGGGTCTGAGTTGGTTTTGCCTTCTCCCTTCCCAAATTTTGTATTCTGACGCAATACAAACCAGAGTTTAAACAGCGGATCCATTATGACATAAAAAACACAACAAATTAGCGTGTCATGCTTAGAATTCGAGAGGCAGCATGAACACCATGAGATTTGTGTTTTGGAAAAAGAAATGGAACCCTTTTGCAGAGGGGACCGATAATGAATTCCCCCAATCAAGTTTGCCCGCGATTTTCAGGTGCATTGAATTAGTTTTCCAAAGCCAGTCAGCTGGGAGGGGTGGGTGAATCTGGAAACAGCCTGTTTCCTTGTGACTAAATCAAGCCAATATCAAAAAGGACTCTTCCGTTTCTTTGGCTTTTTTCACATTTTTCGTATTCATCATGGTTTGTCATGAATTTTCTGATGTGAGCTTTCCTTTTGAGGCTGGAATATGGAGTTCAAGACACGGAAGGAATGGTCTTTTTCAATCAGGGCACAGCTGTTGGCTTGCTCCAATTCTGGCTTTCTGTCATTGTTTTGGGTGCCTCAGCCGACTTTTGGTTTCTTGAGCGGCAATTTCCGAAATGATTTCTGGGTCTGAGTTGGTTTTGCCTTCTTCCTTCCCAAATTTTGTATTCTGACGCAATACAAACCAGAGTTTAGACAGCAGATCCATTATGAAATAAAAGCACAACAAATTAGCGTGTCATGCTTAGAATTCGAAAGGCAGCACGACCAACATGAGTTTTTGTGTTTTGGAAAAAGAAATGGAACCCTTTTGCAGAGGGGACCGATAATGACTTCCCCCAAATCAAGTTTGCCAGCGATTTTCAGGTGCATTGAATTAGTTTTCCAAAGCCAGTCAGCTGGGAGGGGTGGATGAATCTGGAAACAGCCTGTTTCCTTGTGACTAAATCAAGCCAATATCCAAAAGGACTCTTCCGTTTCTTTGGCTTTTTTCACATTTTTCGTATTTATCATGGTTTGTCATGAATTTTCTGATGTGAGCTTTCCTTTTGAGGCTGGAATATGGAGTTCAAGACACGGAAGGAATGGTCTTTTTCAATCAGGGCACAGCTGTTGGCTTGCTCCAATTCTGGCTTTCTGTCATTGTTTTGGGTGCCTCAGCCGACTTTTGGTTTCTTGAGCGGCAATTTCCTAAATGACTTCTGGGTCTGAGTTGGTTTTGCCTTCTTCCTTCCCAAATTTTGTATTCTGACGCAATACAAACCAGAGTTTAGACAGCGGATCCATTATGAAATAAAAAACACAACAAATTAGCGTGTCATGCTTAGAATTCGAGAGGCAGCACGACCAACATGAGTTTTTGTGTTTTGGAAAAAGAAATGGAACCCTTTTCAGAGGGGACCGATAATGAATTCCCCCAAATCAAGTTTGCCAGCGATTTTCAGGTGCATTGAATTAGTTCTCCAAAGCCAGTCAGCTGGGAGTGGTGGATGAATCTGGAAACAGCCTGTTTCCTTGTGACTAAATCAAGCCAATATCAAAAAGGACTCTTCCATTTCTTTGGCTTTTTTCCCATTTTTCGTATTCCTCATGGTTTGTCATGAATTTTCTGATGTGAGCTTTCATTTTGAGGCTGGAATATGGAGTTCAAGACACGGAAGGAATGGTCTTTTTCAATCAGGGCACAGCTGTTGGCTTGCTCCAATTCTGGCTTTCTGTCATTGTTTTGGGTGCCTCAGCCGACTTTTGGTTTCTTGAGCGGCAATTTCCTAAATGATTTCTGGGTCTGAGTTGGCTTTGCCTTCTTCCTTCCCAAATTTTGTATTCTCACGCAATACAAACCAGAGTTTAGACAGCGGATCCATTATGAAATAAAAAACACAACAAATTAGCGTGTCATGCTTAGAATTCGAGAGGCAGCACGACCAACATGAGTTTTTGTGTTTTGGAAAAAGAAATGGAACCCTTTTGCAGAGGGGACCGATAATGAATTCCCCCAAATCAAGTTTGCCAGCGATTTTCAGGTGCATTGAATTAGTTTTCCAAAGCCAGTCAGCTGGGAGGGGTGGATGAATCTGGAAACAGCCTGTTTCCTTGGGACTAAATCAAGCCAATATCAAAAAGGACTCTTCCGTTTCTTTGGCTTTTTTCACATTTTGCGTATTTATCATGGTTTGTCATGAATTTTCTGATGTGAGCTTTCATTTTGAGGCTGGAATATGGAGTTCAAGACATGGAAGGAATGGTCTTTTTCAATCAGGGCACAGTTGTTGGCTTGCTCCAATTCTGGCTTTCTGTCATTGTTTTGGGTGCCTCAGCCGACTTTTGGTTTCTTGAGCGGCAATTTCCTAAATGAATTCTGGGTCTGAGTTGGTTTTGCCTTCTTCCTTCCCAAATTTTGTATTCTGACGCAATACAAACCAGAGTTTAGACAGCGGATCCATTATGAAATAAAAAACACAACAAATTAGCGTGTCATGCTTAGAATTCGAGAGGCAGCACGACCAACATGAGTTTTTGTGTTTTGGAAAAAGAAATGGAACCCTTTTGCAGAGGGGACCGATAATGAATTCCCCCAAATCAAGTTTGCCAGCGATTTTCAGGTGCATTGAATTAGTTTTCCAAAGCCAGTCAGCTGGGAGGGGTGGATGAATCTGGAAACAGCCTGTTTCCTTGGGACTAAATCAAGCCAATATCAAAAAGGACTCTTCCGTTTCTTTGGCTTTTTTCACCTTTTTCGTATTTATCATGGTTTGTCATGAATTTTCTGATGTGAGCTTTCATTTTGAGGCTGGAATATGGAGTTCAAGACACGGAAGGAATGGTCTTTTTCAATCAGGGCACAGCTGTTGGCTTGCTCCAATTCTGGCTTTCTGTCATTGTTTTGGGTGCCTCAGCCGACTTTTGGTTTCTTGAGCGGCAATTTCCTAAATGATTTCTGGGTCTGAGTTGGTTTTGCCTTCTCCCTTCCCAAATTTTGTATTCTGACGCAATACAAACCAGAGTTTAGACAGCGGATCCATTATGAAATAAAATACACAACAAATTAGCGTGTCATGCTTAGATTTCGAGAGGCAGCACAACCAAAATGAGTTTTTGTGTTTTGGAAAAAAAAATTTAACCCTCTTGCAGAGGGAACGATAATGAATTCCCCCAAATCAAGTTTGCCAGCGATTTTCAGGTGCATTGAATTAGTTTTCCAAAGCCAGTCAGCTGGGAGGGGTGGATGAATCTGGAAACAGCCTGTTTCCTTGGGACTAAATCAAGCCAATATCCAAAAGGACTCTTCCGTTTCTTTGGCTTTTTTCACATTTTTCGTATTTATCATGGTTTGTCATGAATTTTCTGATGTGAGCTTTCATTTTGAGGCTGGAATATGGAGTTCAAGACACGGAAGGAATGGTCTTTTTCAATCAGGGCACAGCTGTTGGCTTGCTCCAATTCTGGCTTTCTGTCATTGTTTTGGGTGCCTCAGCCGACTTTTGGTTTCTTGTGCGGCAATTTCCTAAAGGATTTCTGGGTCTGAGTTGGTTTTGCCTTCTCCCTTCCCAAATTTTGTATTCTGACGCAATACAAACCAGAGTTTAGACAGCGGATCCATTATGAAATAAAATACACAACAAATTAGCGTGTCATGCTTAGATTTCGAGAGGCAGCACAACCAACATGAGTTTTTGTGTTTTGGAAAAAGAAATTTAACCCTCTTGCAGAGGGAACGATAATTAATTCCCCAAAATCAAGTTTGCCAGCGATTTTCAGGTGCATTGAATTAGTTTTCCAAAGCCAGTCAGCTGGGAGGGGTGGATGAATCTGGAAACAGCCTGTTACCTTGTGACTAAATCAAGCCAATATCAAAAAGGACTCTTCCGATTCTTTGGCTTTTTTCACATTTTTCGTATTCATCATGGTTTGTCATGCATTTTCGGATGTGAGCTTTCCTTTTGAGGCTGGAATATGGAGTTCAAGACACGGAAGGAATGGTCTTTTTCAATCAGGGCACAGCTGTTGGCTTGCTCCAATTCTGGCTTTCTGTCATTGTTTTGGGTGCCTCAGCCGACTTTTGGTTTCTTGAGCGGCGATTTCCTAAATGATTTCTGGGTCTGAGTTGGTTTTGCCTTCTTCCTTCCCAAATTTTGTATTCTGACGCAATACAAACCAGAGTTTAGACAGCGGATCCATTATGAAATAAAAAACACAACAAATTAGCGTGTCATGCTTAGAATTCAAGAGGCAGCACGACCAACATGAGTTTTTCTGTTTTGGGAAAAGAAATGGAACCCTTTTGCAGAGGGGAACGATAATGAATTCCCCCAAATGAAGTTTGCCAGCGATTTTCAGGTGCATTGAATTAGTTTTCCAAAGCCAGTCAGCTGGGAGGGGTGGATGAATCTGGAAACAGCCTGTTTCCTTGTGACTAAATCAAGCCAATATCAAAAAGGACTCTTCTGTTTCTTTGGCTTTTTTCACATTTTTCGTATTTATCATGGTTTGTCATGAATTTTCTGATGTGAGCTTTCATTTTGAGGCTGGAATATGGAGTTCAAGACACGGAAGGAATGGTCTTTTTCAATCAGGGCACAGCTGTTGGCTTGCTCCAATTCTGGCTTTCTGTCATTGTTTTGGGTGCCTCAGCCGACTTTTGGTTTCTTGAGCGGCAATTTCCTAAATGATTTCTGGGTCTGAGTTGGTTTTGCCTTCTCCCTTCCCAAATTTTGTATTCTGACGCAATACAAACCAGAGTTTAGACAGCGGATCCATTATGAAATAAAAAACACAACAAATTAGCGTGTCATGCTTAGAATTCGAGAGGCAGCACGACCAACATGAGTTTTTGTGTTTTGGAAAAAGAAATGGAACCCTCTTGCAGAGGGGACCGATAATGAATTCCCCAAAATCAAGTTTGCCAGCGATTTTCAGGTGCATTGAATTAGTTCTCCAAAGCCAGTCAGCTGGGAGGGGTAGATGAATCTGGAAACAGCCTGTTTCCTTGGGACTAAATCAAGCCAATATCGAAAAGGACTCTTCCGTTTCTTTGGCTTTTTTCACATTTTGCGTATTCATCATAGTTTGTCATGAATTTTCTGATGTGGGCTTTCCTTTTGAGGCTGGAATATGGAGTTCAAGACACGGAAGGAATGGTCTTTTTCAATCAGGGCACAGCTGTTGGCTTGCTCCAATTCTGGCTTTCTGTCATTGTTTTGGGTGCCTCAGCCGACTTTTGGTTTCTTGAGCGGCAATTTCCTAAATGATTTCTGGGTCTGAGTTGGTTTTGCCTTCTTCCTTCCCAAATTTTGTATTCTGACGCAATACAAACCAGAGTTTAGATAGCGGATAAATTATGAAATAAAAAACACAACAAATTAGCCTGTCATGCTTAGAATTCGAGAGGCAGCACGACCACCATGAGTTTTTGTGTTTTGGAAAAAGAAATTTAACCCTCTTGCAGAGGGAACGATAATTAATTCCCCCAAATCAAGTTTGCCAGCGATTTTCAGGTGCATTGAATTAGTTTTCCAAAGCCAGTCAGCTGGGAGGGGTGGATGAATCTGGAAACAGCCTGTTTCCTTGTGACTAAATCAAGCCAATATCCAAAAGGACTCTTCCGTTTCTTTGGCTTTTTTCACATTTTTCATATTCATCATGGTTTGTCATGAATTTTCTGATGTGAGCTTTCATTTTGAGGCTGGAATATGGAGTTCAAGACACGGAAGGAATGGTCTTTTTCAATCAAGGCACAGCTGTTGGCTTGCTCCAATTCTGGCTTTCTGTCATTGTTTTGCGTGTCTCATCCGACTTTTGGTTTCTTGAGCGGCAATTTCCTAAATGATTTCTGGGTCTGAGTTGGTTTTGCCTTCTTCCTTCCCAAATGTTGTATTCTGACGCAATACAAACCAGAGTTTAGACAGCGGATCCATTATGAAATAAAAAACACAACAAATTAGCGTGTCATGCTTAGAATTCGAGAGGCAGCACGACCAACATGAGTTTTTGTGTTTTGGAAAAAGAAATGGAACCCTTTTGCAGAGGGGACCGATAATTAATTCCCCCAAAGCAAGTTTGCCAGCGATTTTCAGGTGCATTGAATTAGTTTTCCAAGCCAGTCAGCTGGGAGGGGTGGATGAATCTGGAAACAGCCTGTTTCCTTGTGACTAAATCAAGCCAATATCAAGAAGGACCCTCCGTTTCTTTGGGTTTTTTCACATTTTTCATATTCATCATGGTTTGTCA
The DNA here is from genome assembly GCF_051225735.1 of Oryctolagus cuniculus. NCBI lineage: Eukaryota > Metazoa > Chordata > Mammalia > Lagomorpha > Leporidae > Oryctolagus > Oryctolagus cuniculus. Next base: position 87,851,444 of record NC_142875.1, read on the forward strand.
TGAATTTTCTGATGTGAGCTTTCCTTTTGAGGCTGGAATATGGAGTTCAAGACACGGAAGGAATGGTCTTTTTCAATCAGGGCACAGCTGTTGGCTTGCTCCAATTCTGGCTTTCTGTCATTGTTTTGGGTGCCTCAGCCGACTTTTGGTTTCTTGAGCGGCAATTTCCTAAATGATTTCTGGGTCTGAGTTGGTTTTGCCTTCTTCCTTCCCAAATTTTGTATTCTGACGCAGTACAAACCAGAGTTTAGACACCAGATCTATGATGAAATAAAAAACACAACAAATTAGCGTGTCATGCTTAGAATTCGAGAGGCAGCACGACCAACATGAGTTTTTGTGTTTTGGAAAAAGAAATGGAACCCTTTTGCAGAGGGGACCGATAATTAATTCCCCCAAATCAAGTTTGCCAGCGATTTTCAGGTGCATTGAATTAGTTTTCCAAAGCCAGTCAGCTGGGAGGGGTGGATGAATCTGGAAACAGCCTGTTTCCTTGGGACTAAATCAAGCCAATATCCAAAAGGACTCTTCCGTTTCTTTGGCTTTTTTCACATTTTTCGTATTCATCATGGTTTGTCATGAAATTTCTGATGTGAGCTTTCCTTTTGAGGCTGGAATATGGAGTTCAAGACACGGAAGGAATGGTCTTTTTCAATCAGGGCACAGCTGTTGGCTTGCTCCAATTCTGGCTTTCTGTCATTGTTTTGGGTGCCTCAGCCGACTTTTGGTTTCTTGAGCGGCGATTTCCTAAATGATTTCTGGGTCTGAGTTGGTTTTGCCTTCTTCCTTCCCAAATTTTGTATTCTGACGCAATACAAACCAGAGTTTAGACAGCGGATCCATTATGAAATAAAAAACACAACAAATTAGCGTGTCATGCTTAGAATTCGAGAGGCAGCACGACCAACATGAGTTTTTGTGTTTTGGAAAAAGAAATGGAACCCTCTTGCAGAGGGGAACGATAATTAATTCCCCCAAATCAAGTTTGCCAGCGAATTTCAGGTGCATTGAATTAGTTCTCCAAAGCCAGTGAGCTGGAAGGGGTGGGTGAATCTGGAAACAGCCTGTTTCCTTGTGACTAAATCAAGCCAATATCAAAAAGGACTCTTCCGTTTCTTTGGCTTTTTTCACATTTTTCGTATTCATCATGGTTTGTCATGAATTTTCGGATGTGAGCTTTCATTTTGAGGCTGGAATATGGAGTTCAAGACACGGAAGGAATGGTCTTTTTCAATCAGGGCACAGCTGTTGGCTTGCTCCAATTCTGGCTTTCTGTCATTGTTTTGGGTGCCTCAGCCGACTTTTGGTTTCTTGAGCGGCAATTTCCTAAAGGATTTCTGGGTCTGAGTTGGTTTTGCCTTCTCCCTTCCCAAATTTTGTATTCTGACGCAATACAAACAAGAGTTTAGACAGCGGATCCTTTATGAAATAAAAAACACAACAAATTAGTGTGTCATGCTTAGAATTCGAGAGGCAGCACGACCAACAAGAGTTTTTGTGCTTTGGGAAAAGAAATGGAACGCTTCTGCAGATGGGAACGATAACTAATTCCCCCAAATCAAGTTTGCCAGCGATTTTCAGGTGCATTGAATTAGTTTTCCAAAGCCAGTCAGCTGGGAGGGGTGGATGAATCTGGAAACAGCCTGTTTCCTTGTGACTAAATCAAGCCATTATCAAGAAGGACCCTCCGTTTCTTTGGGTTTTTTCACATTTTTCATATTCATCATGGTTTGTCATGAATTTTCTGATGTGAGCTTTCATTTTGAGGCTGGAATATGGAGTTCAAGACACGGAAGGAATGGTCTTTTTCAATCAGGGCACAGCTGTTGGCTTGCTCCAATTCTGGCTTTCTGTCATTGTTTTGGGTGCCTCAGCCGACTTTTGGTTTCTTGAGCGGCAATTTCCTAAATGATTTCTGGGTCTGAGTTGGTTTTGCCTTCTTCCTTCCCAAATTTTGTATTCTGACGCAGTACAAACCAGAGTTTAGACACCAGATCTATGATGAAATAAAAAACACAACAAATTAGCGTGTCATGCTTAGAATTCGAGAGGCAGCACGACCAACATGAGTTTTTGTGTTTTGGAAAAAGAAATGGAACCCTTTTGCAGAGGGGACCGATAATTAATTCCCCCAAATCAAGTTTGCCAGCGATTTTCAGGTGCATTGAATTAGTTTTCCAAAGCCAGTCAGCTGGGAGGGGTGGATGAATCTGGAAACAGCCTGTTTCCTTGGGACTAAATCAAGCCAATATCCAAAAGGACTCTTCCGTTTCTTTGGCTTTTTTCACATTTTTCGTATTCATCATGGTTTGTCATGAATTTTCTGATGTGAGCTTTCCTTTTGAGGCTGGAATATGGAGTTCAAGACACGGAAGGAATGGTCTTTTTCAATCAGGGCACAGCTGTTGGCTTGCTCCAATTCTGGCTTTCTGTCATTGTTTTGGGTGCCTCAGCCGACTTTTGGTTTCTTGAGCGGCGATTTCCTAAATGATTTCTGGGTCTGAGTTGGTTTTGCCTTCTTCCTTCCCAAATTTTGTATTCTGACGCAATACAAACCAGAGTTTAGACAGCGGATCCATTATGAAATAAAAAACACAACAAATTAGCGTGTCATGCTTAGAATTCGAGAGGCAGCACGACCAACATGAGTTTTTGTGTTTTGGAAAAAGAAATGGAACCCTCTTGCAGAGGGGAACGATAATTAATTCCCCCAAATCAAGTTTGCCAGCGAATTTCAGGTGCATTGAATTAGTTCTCCAAAGCCAGTCAGCTGGAAGGGGTGGGTGAATCTGGAAACAGCCTGTTTCCTTGTGACTAAATCAAGCCAATATCAAAAAGGACTCTTCCGTTTCTTTGGCTTTTTTCACATTTTTCGTATTCATCATGGTTTGCCACGAATTTTCTGATGTGAGCTTTCATTTTGAGGCTGGAATATGGAGTTCAAGACACGGAAGGAATGGTCTTTTTCAATCAGGGCACAGCTGTTGGCTTGCTCCAATTCTGGCTTTCTGTCATTGTTTTGGGTGCCTCAGCCGACTTTTGGTTTCTTGAGCGGCAATTTCCTAAATGACTTCTGGGTCTGAGTTGGTTTTGCCTTCTTCCTTCCCAAATTTTGTATTCTGACGCAATACAAACCAGAGTTTAGACAGCGGATCCATTATGAAATAAAAAACACAAGAAATTAGGGTCTCATGCTTAGAATTCAAGAGGCAGCACGACCAACATGAGTTTTTGTGTTTTGGAAAAAGAAATGGAACCCTTTTCAGAGGGGACTGATTATGAATTCCCCCAAATCAAGTTTGCCAGCGATTTTCAGGTGCATTGAATTAGTTTTCCAAAGCCAGTCAGCTGGGAGGGGTGGATGAATCTGGAAACAGCCTGTTACCTTGGGACTAAATCAAGCCAATATCCAAAAGGACTCTTCCGTTTCTTTGGCTTTTTTCACATTTTTCGTATTCATCATGGTTTGTCATGAATTTTCTGATGTGAGCTTTCCTTTTGAGGCTGGAATATGGAGTTCAAGACACGGAAGGAATGGTCTTTTTCAATCAGGGCACAGCTGTTGGCTTGCTCCAATTCTGGCTTTCTGTCATTGTTTTGGGTGCCTCAGCCGACTTTTGGTTTCTTGAGCGGCAATTTCCTAAAAGAATTCTGGGTCTGAGTTGGTTTTGCCTTCCTCCTTCCTAAATTTTGTATTCTGACGCAATACAAACCAGAGTTTAGACAGCGGATCCATTATGAAATAAAAAACACAACAAATTAGCGTGTCATGCTTAGAATTCGAGAGGCAGCACGACCTACATGAGTTTTTGTGTTTTGGAAAAAGAAATGGAACCCTTTTCAGAGGGGAACGATAATGAATTCCCCCAAATCAAGTTTGCCAGCGATTTTCAGGTGCATTGAATTAGTTTTCCAAAGCCAGTCAGCTGGGAGGGGTGGATGAATCTGGAAACAGCCTGTTTCCTTGTGACTAAATCAAGCCAATATCAAAAAGGACTCCTCAGTTTCTTTGGCTTTTTTCACATTTTGCGTATTTATCATGGTTTGTCATGCATTTTCGGATGTGAGCTTTCATTTTGAGGCTGGAATATGGAGTTCAAGACACGGAAGGAATGGTCTTTTTCAATCAGGGCACAGCTGTTGGCTTGCTCCAATTCTGGCTTTCTGTCATTGTTTTGGGTGCCTCAGCCGACTTTTGGTTTCTTGAGCGGCAATTTCCTAAATGATTTCTGGGTCTGAGTTGGTTTTGCCTTCTTCCTTCCCAAATTTTGTATTCTGACGCAATACAAACCAGAGTTTAGACAGCGGATCCATTATGAAATAAAAAAACACAACAAATTAGCGTGTCATGCTTAGAATTCGAGAGGCAGCACGACCAACATGAGTTTTTGTGTTTTGGAAAAAGAAATGGAACCCTTTTGCAGAGGGGAACGATAATGAATTCCCCCAAATCAAGTTTACCAGCGATTTTCAGGTGCATTGAATTAGTTTTCCAAAGCCAGTCAGCTGGGAGGGGTGGATGAATCTGGAAACAGCCTGTTTCCTTGTGACTAAATCAAGCCAATATCAAAAAGGACTCTTGCGTTTCTTTGGCTTTTTTCACATTTTGCGTATTTATCATGGTTTGTCATGCATTTTCGGATGTGAGCTTTCATTTGGAGGCTGGAATATGGAGTTCAAGACACGGAAGGAATGGTCTTTTTCAATCAGGGCACAGCTGTTGGCTTGCTCCAATTCTGGCTTTCTGTCATTGTTTTGGGTGCCTCAGCCGACTTTTGGTTTCTTGAGCGGCAATTTCCTAAATGATTTCTGGGTCTGAGTTGGTTTTGCCTTCTTCCTTCCCAAATTTTGTATTCTGACGCAATACAAACCAGAGTTTAGACAGCGGATCCATTATGAAATAAAAAAACACAACAAATTAGCGTGTCATGCTTAGAATTCGAGAGGCAGCACGACCAACATGAGTTTTTGTGTTTTGGAAAAAGAAATGGAACCCTTTTGCAGAGGGGAACGATAATGAATTCCCCCAAATCAAGTTTGCCAGCGATTTTCAGGTGCATTGAATTAGTTTTCCAAAGCCAGTCAGCTGGGAGGGGTGGATGAATCTGGAAACAGCCTGTTTCCTTGTGACTAAATCAAGCCAATATCAAAAAGGACTCCTCAGTTTCTTTGGCTTTTTTCACATTTTGCGTATTTATCATGGTTTGTCATGCATTTTCGGATGTGAGCTTTCATTTGGAGGCTGGAATATGGAGTTCAAGACACGGAAGGAATGGTCTTTTTCAATCAGGGCACAGCTGTTGGCTTGCTCCAATTCTGGCTTTCTGTCATTGTTTTGGGTGCCTCAGCCGACTTTTGGTTTCTTGAGCGGCGATTTCCTAAATGATTTCTGGGTCTGAGTTGGTTTTGCCTTCTTCCTTCCCAAATTTTGTATTCTGACGCAATACAAACCAGAGTTTAGACAGCGGATCCATTATGAAATAAAAAACACAACAAATTAGCGTGTCATGCTTAGAATTCGAGAGGCAGCACGACCAACATGAGTTTTTGTGTTTTGGAAAAAGAAATGGAACCCTCTTGCAGATGGGACCGATAATGAATTCCCCCAAATCAAGTTTGCCAGCGATTTTCAGGTGCATTGAATTAGTTTTCCAAAGCCAGTCAGCTGGGAGGGGTGGATGAATCTGGAAACAGCCTGTTACCTTGGGACTAAATCAAGCCAATATCCAAAAGGACTCTTCCGTTTCTTTGGCTTTTTTCACATTTTTCGTATTCATCATGGTTTGTCATGAATTTTCTGATGTGAGCTTTCCTTTTGAGGCTGGAATATGGAGTTCAAGACACGGAAGGAATGGTCTTTTTCAATCAGGGCACAGCTGTTGGCTTGCTCCAATTCTGGCTTTCTGTCATTGTTTTGGGTGCCTCAGCCGACTTTTGGTTTCTTGAGCGGCAATTTCCTAAAAGAATTCTGGGTCTGAGTTGGTTTTGCCTTCCTCCTTCCTAAATTTTGTATTCTGACGCAATACAAACCAGAGTTTAGACAGCGGATCCATTATGAAATAAAAAACACAACAAATTAGCGTGTCATGCTTAGAATTCGAGAGGCAGCACGACCTACATGAGTTTTTGTGTTTTGGAAAAAGAAATGGAACCCTTTTCAGAGGGGAACGATAATGAATTCCCCCAAATCAAGTTTGCCAGCGATTTTCAGGTGCATTGAATTAGTTTTCCAAAGCCAGTCAGCTGGGAGGGGTGGATGAATCTGGAAACAGCCTGTTTCCTTGTGACTAAATCAAGCCAATATCAAAAAGGACTCCTCAGTTTCTTTGGCTTTTTTCACATTTTGCGTATTTATCATGGTTTGTCATGCATTTTCGGATGTGAGCTTTCATTTTGAGGCTGGAATATGGAGTTCAAGACACGGAAGGAATGGTCTTTTTCAATCAGGGCACAGCTGTTGGCTTGCTCCAATTCTGGCTTTCTGTCATTGTTTTGGGTGCCTCAGCCGACTTTTGGTTTCTTGAGCGGCAATTTCCTAAATGATTTCTGGGTCTGAGTTGGTTTTGCCTTCTTCCTTCCCAAATTTTGTATTCTGACGCAATACAAACCAGAGTTTAGACAGCGGATCCATTATGAAATAAAAAAACACAACAAATTAGCGTGTCATGCTTAGAATTCGAGAGGCAGCACGACCAACATGAGTTTTTGTGTTTTGGAAAAAGAAATGGAACCCTTTTGCAGAGGGGAACGATAATGAATTCCCCCAAATCAAGTTTACCAGCGATTTTCAGGTGCATTGAATTAGTTTTCCAAAGCCAGTCAGCTGGGAGGGGTGGATGAATCTGGAAACAGCCTGTTTCCTTGTGACTAAATCAAGCCAATATCAAAAAGGACTCTTGCGTTTCTTTGGCTTTTTTCACATTTTGCGTATTCATCATGGTTTGTCATGCATTTTCGGATGTGAGCTTTCATTTTGAGGCTGGAATATGGAGTTCAAGACACGGAAGGAATGGTCTTTTTCAATCAGGGCACAGCTGTTGGCTTGCTCCAATTCTGGCTTTCTGTCATTGTGTTGGGTGCCTCAGCCGACTTTTGGTTTCTTGAGCGGCAATTTCCTAAAAGAATTCTGGGTCTGAGTTGGTTTTGCCTTCCTCCTTCCCAAATTTTGTATTTTGACGCAATACAAACCAGAGTTTAGACAGCGGATCCATTATGAAATAAAAAACACAACAAATTAGCGTGTCATGCTTAGAATTCGAGAGGCAGCACGACCAACATGAGTTTTTGTGTTTTGGAAAAAGAAATGGAACCCTTTTCAGAGGGGAACGATAATGAATTCCCCCAAATCAAGTTTGCCAGCGATTTTCAGGTGCATTGAATTAGTTTTCCAAAGCCAGTCAGCTGGGAGGGGTGGATGAATCTGGAAACAGCCTGTTTCCTTGTGACTAAATCAAGCCAATATCAAAAAGGACTCTTGCGTTTCTTTGGCTTTTTTCACATTTTGCGTATTTATCATGGTTTGTCATGCATTTTCGGATGTGAGCTTTCATTTGGAGGCTGGAATATGGAGTTCAAGACACGGAAGGAATGGTCTTTTTCAATCAGGGCACAGCTGTTGGCTTGCTCCAATTCTGGCTTTCTGTCATTGTTTTGGGTGCCTCAGCCGACTTTTGGTTTCTTGAGCGGCAATTTCCTAAATGATTTCTGGGTCTGAGTTGGTTTTGCCTTCTTCCTTCCCAAATTTTGTATTCTGACGCAATACAAACCAGAGTTTAGACAGCGGATCCATTATGAAATAAAAAAACACAACAAATTAGCGTGTCATGCTTAGAATTCGAGAGGCAGCACGACCAACATGAGTTTTTGTGTTTTGGAAAAAGAAATGGAACCCTTTTGCAGAGGGGAACGATAATGAATTCCCCCAAATCAAGTTTGCCAGCGATTTTCAGGTGCATTGAATTAGTTTTCCAAAGCCAGTCAGCTGGGAGGGGTGGATGAATCTGGAAACAGCCTGTTTCCTTGTGACTAAATCAAGCCAATATCAAAAAGGACTCTTGCGTTTCTTTGGCTTTTTTCACATTTTGCGTATTTATCATGGTTTGTCATGCATTTTCGGATGTGAGCTTTCATTTGGAGGCTGGAATATGGAGTTCAAGACACGGAAGGAATGGTCTTTTTCAATCAGGGCACAGCTGTTGGCTTGCTCCAATTCTGGCTTTCTGTCATTGTTTTGGGTGCCTCAGCCGACTTTTGGTTTCTTGAGCGGCGATTTCCTAAATGATTTCTGGGTCTGAGTTGGTTTTGCCTTCTTCCTTCCCAAATTTTGTATTCTGACGCAATACAAACCAGAGTTTAGACAGCGGATCCATTATGAAATAAAAAACACAACAAATTAGCGTGTCATGCTTAGAATTCGAGAGGCAGCACGACCAACATGAGTTTTTGTGTTTTGGAAAAAGAAATGGAACCCTCTTGCAGATGGGACCGATAATGAATTCCCCCAAATCAAGTTTGCCAGCGATTTTCAGGTGCATTGAATTAGTTTTCCAAAGCCAGTCAGCTGGGAGGGGTGGATGAATCTGGAAACAGCCTGTTTCCTTGTGACTAAATCAAGCCAATATCCAAAAGGACTCTTCCGTTTCTTTGGCTTTTTTCACATTTTTCGTATTCATCATGGTTTGTCATGAATTTTCTGATGTGAGCTTTCATTTTGAGGCTGGAATATGGAGTTCAAGACACGGAAGGAATGGTCTTTTTCAATCAGGGCACAGCTGTTGGCTTGCTCCAATTCTGGCTTTCTGTCATTGTTTTGGGTGCCTCAGCCGACTTTTGGTTTCTTGAGCGGCAATTTCCGAAATGATTTCTGGGTCTGAGTTGGTTTTGCCTTCTTCCTTCCCAAATGTTGTATTCTGACGCAGTATAAACCAGAGTTTAGACAGCGGATCCATGATGAAATAAAAAACACAACAAATTAGCGTGTCATGCTTAGAATTCGAGAGGCAGCACGACCAACATGAGTTTTTGTGTTTTGGAAAAAGAAATGGAACCCTTTTGCAGAGGGGAACGATAATTAATTCCCCCAAATCAAGTTTGCCAGCGAATTTCAGGTGCATTGAATTAGTTCTCCAAAGCCAGTGAGCTGGAAGGGGTGGGTGAATCTGGAAACAGCCTGTTTCCTTGTGACTAAATCAAGCCAATATCAAAAAGGACTCTTCCGTTTCTTTGGTTTTTTTCACATTTTTCGTATTCATCATGGTTTGTCATGAATTTTCTGATGTGAGCTTTCATTTTGAGGCTGGAATATGGAGTTCAAGACACGGAAGGAATGGTCTTTTTCAATCAGGGCACAGCTGTTGGCTTGCTCCAATTCTGGCTTTCTGTCATTGTTTTGGGTGCCTCAGCCGACTTTTGTTTTCTTGAGCGGCAATTTCCGAAATGATTTCTGGGTCTGAGTTGGTTTTGCCTTCTTCCTTCCCAAATGTTGTATTCTGACGCAGTATAAACCAGAGTTTAGACAGCGGATCCATGATGAAATAAAAAACACAACAAATTAGCGTGTCATGCTTAGAATTCGAGAGGCAGCACGACCAACATGAGTTTTTGTGTTTTGGAAAAAGAAATGGAACCCTTTTGCAGAGGGGAACGATAATTAATTCCCCCAAATCAAGTTTGCCAGCGAATTTCAGGTGCATTGAATTAGTTCTCCAAAGCCAGTGAGCTGGAAGGGGTGGGTGAATCTGGAAACAGCCTGTTTCCTTGTGACTAAATCAAGCCAATATCAAAAAGGACTCTTCCGTTTCTTTGGTTTTTTTCACATTTTTCGTATTCATCATGGTTTGTCATGAATTTTCTGATGTGAGCTTTCATTTTGAGGCTGGAATATGGAGTTCAAGACACGGAAGGAATGGTCTTTTTCAATCAGGGCACAGCTGTTGGCTTGCTCCAATTCTGGCTTTCTGTCATTGTTTTGGGTGCCTCAGCCGACTTTTGGTTTCTTGAGCGGCAATTGCCTAAAAGAATTCTGGGTCTGAGTTGGTTTTGCCTTCCTCCTTCCCAAATTTTGTATTCTGACGCAATACAAACCAGAGTTTAGACAGCGGATCCATTATGAAATAAAAAACACAACAAATTAGCGTGTCATGCTTAGAATTCGAGAGGCAGCACGACCAACATGAGTTTTTGTGTTTTGGAAAAAGAAATGGAACCCTTTTCAGAGGGGAACGATAATGAATTCCCCCAAATCAAGTTTGCCAGCGATTTTCAGGTGCATTGAATTAGTTTTCCAAAGCCAGTCAGCTGGGAGGGGTGGATGAATCTGGAAACAGCCTGTTTCCTTGTGACTAAATCAAGCCAATATCAAAAAGGACTCTTGCGTTTCTTTGGCTTTCTTCACATTTTTCGTATTTATCATGGTTTGTCATGCATTTTCGGATGTGAGCTTTCATTTTGAGGCTGGAATATGGAGTTCAAGACACGGAAGGAATGGTCTTTTTCAATCAGGGCACAGCTGTTGGCTTGCTCCAATTCTGGCTTTCTGTCATTGTTTTGGGTGCCTCAGCCGACTTTTGGTTTCTTGAGCGGCAATTTCCTAAATGATTTCTGGGTCTGAGTTGGTTTTGCCTTCTTCCTTCCCAAATTTTGTATTCTGACGCAATACAAACCAGAGTTTAGACAGCGGATCCATTATGAAATAAAAAAACACAACAAATTAGCGTGTCATGCTTAGAATTCGAGAGGCAGCACGACCAACATGAGTTTTTGTGTTTTGGAAAAAGAAATGGAACCCTTTTGCAGAGGGGAACGATAATGAATTCCCCCAAATCAAGTTTGCCAGCGATTTTCAGGTGCATTGAATTAGTTTTCCAAAGCCAGTCAGCTGGGAGGGGTGGATGAATCTGGAAACAGCCTGTTTCCTTGTGACTAAATCAAGCCAATATCCAAAAGGACTCTTCCGTTTCTTTGGCTTTTTTCACATTTTTCATATTCATCATGGTTTGTCATGAATTTTCTGATGTGAGCTTTCCTTTTGAGGCTGGAATATGGAGTTCAAGACACGGAAGGAATGGTCTTTTTCAATCAGGGCACAGCTGTTGGCTTGCTCCAATTCTGGCTTTCTGTCATTGTTTTGGGTGCCTCAGCCGACTTTTGGTTTCTTGAGCGGCGATTTCCTAAATGATTTCTGGGTCTGAGTTGGTTTTGCCTTCTTCCTTCCCAAATTTTGTATTCTGACGCAATACAAACCAGAGTTTAGATAGCGGATAAATTATGAAATAAAAAACACAACAAATTAGCCTGTCATGCTTAGAATTCGAGAGGCAGCACGACCTACATGAGTTTTTGTGTTTTGGAAAAAGAAATTTAACCCTCTTGCAGAGGGAACGATAATTAATTCCCCCAAATCAAGTTTGCCAGCGATTTTCAGGTGCATTGAATTAGTTTTCCAAAGCCAGTCAGCTGGGAGGGGTGGATGAATCTGGAAACAGCCTGTTACCTTGTGACTAAATCAAGCCAATATCAAAAAGGACTCTTCTGTTTCTTTGGCTTTTTTCCCATTTTTCGTATTCATCATGGTTTGTCATGAATTTTCTGATGTGAGCTTTCCTTTTGAGGCTGGAATATGGAGTTCAAGACACGGAAGGAATGGTCTTTTTCAATCAGGGCACAGCTGTTGGCTTGCTCCAATTCTGGCTTTCTCTCATTGTTTTGGGTGCCTCAGCCGACTTTTGGTTTCTTGAGCGGCAATTTCCTAAATGATTTCTGGGTCTGAGTTGGTTTTGCGTTCTTCCTTCCCAAATTTTGTATTCTGACGCAATACAACCAAGAGTTTAGATAGCGGATCCATTATGAAATAAAAAACACAACAACTTAGCGTGTCATGCTTAGAATTCGAGAGGCAGCATGACCAACATGAGTTTTTGTGTTTTGGAAAAAGAAATGGAACCCTCTTGCAGAGGGGACCGATAATTCATTCCCCCAAATCAAGTTTGCCAGCGATTTTCAGGTGCATTGAATTAGTTTTCCAAAGCCAGTCAGCTGGGAGGGGTGGATGAATCTGGAAACAGCCTGTTTCCTTGTGACTAAATCAAGCCAATATCGAAAAGGACTCTTCAGTTTCTTTGGCTTTTTTCACATTTTTCGTATTCATCATGGTTTGTCATAAATTTTCTGATGTGAGCTTTCATTTTGAGGCTGGAATATGGAGTTCAAGACACGGAAGGAATGGTCTTTTTCAATCAGGGCACAGCTGTTGGCTTGCTCCAATTCTGGCTTTCTGTCATTGTTTTGGGTGCCTCAGCCGACTTTTGGTTTCTTGAGCGGCAATTTCCTAAATGATTTCTGGGTCTGAGTTGGTTTTGCCTTCTTCCTTCCCAAATTTTGTATTCTGACGCAATACAAACCAGAGTTTAGACAGCGGATCCATTATGACATAAAAAACACAACAAATTAGCCTGTCATGCTTAGAATTCGAGAGGCAGCACGACCAACATGAGTTTTTGTGTTTTGGAAAAAGAAATGGAACCCTTTTGCAGAGGGTAACGAAAATTAATTCCCCCAAATCAAGTTTGCCAGTGGTTTTCAGGTGCATTGAATTAGTTTTCCAAGCCATTCAGCTGGGAGGGGTGGATGAATCTGGAAACAGCCTGTTTCCTTGTGACTAAATCAAGCCAATATCAAAAAGGACTCTTCCGTTTCTTTGGCTTTTTGCACATTTTTCGTATTTATCATGGTTTGTCATGGATATTCTGATGTGAGCTTTCATTTTGAGGCTGGAATATGGAGTTCAAGACACGGAAGGAATGGTCTTTTTCAATCAGGGCACAGCTGTTGGCTTGCTCCAATTCTGGCTTTCTGTCATTGTTTTGGGTGCCTCAGCCGACTTTTGGTTTCTTGAGCGGCAATTTCCTAAATGATTTCTGGGTCTGAGTTGGTTTTGCCTTCTTCCTTCCCAAATTTTGTATTCTGACGCAATACAAACCATAGTATAGAAACCGGATCCATTATGAAATAAAAAACACAACAAATTAGCGTGTCATGCTTAGAATTCGAGAGGCAGCACGACCAACATGAGTTTTTGAGTTTTGGAAAAAGAAATGGAACCCTTTTGCAGAGGGGACCGATAATGAATTCCCCCAAATCAAGTTTGCCAGCGATTTTCAGGTGCATTGAATTAGTTTTCCAAAGCCAGTCAGCTGGGAGGGGTGGATGAATCTGGAAACAGCCTGTTTCCTTGTGACTAAATCAAGCCAATATCACAAAGGACTCTTCCGTTTCTTTGGCTTTTTTCACATTTTTCGTATTCATCATGGTTTGTCATGAATTTTCTGATGTGAGCTTTCATTTTGAGGCTGGAATATGGAGTTCAAGACACGGAAGGAATGGTCTTTTTCAATCAGGGCACAGCTGTTGGCTTGCTCCAATTCTGGCTTTCTGTCATTGTTTTGGGTGCCTCAGCTGACTTTTGGTTTCTTGAGCGGCAATTTCCTAAATGATTTCTGGGTCTGAGTTGGTTTTGCCTTCTTCCTTCCCAAATTTTGTATTCTGACACAATACATACCAGAGTTTAGACAGCGGATCCATTATGAAATAAAAAACACAACAAATTAGTGTGTCATGCTTAGAATTCGAGAGGCAGCACGACCAACATGAGTTTTTGTGTTTTACCACAAGAAATGGAACCCTTTTGCAGAGGGGACCGATAATGAATTCCCCCAATCAAGTTTGCCAGCGATTTTCAGGTGCATTGAATTAGTTTTCCAAAGCCAGTCAGCTGGGAGGGGTGGATGAATCTGGAAACAGCCTGTTTCGTTGTGACTAAATCAAGCCAATATCGAAAAGGACTCTTCCGTTTCTTTGGCTTTTTTCACATTTTTCGTATTTATCATGGCTTGCCATGGATTTTCTGATGTGAGCTTTCATTTTGAGGCTGGAATATGGAGTTCAAGACACGGAAAGAATGGTCTTTTTCAATCAGGGCACAGCTGTTGGCTTGCTCCAATTCTGGCTTTCTGTCATTGTTTTGGGTGCCTCAGCCGACTTTTGGTTTCTTGAGCGGCAATTTCCTAAATGATTTCTGGGTCTGAGTTGGTTTTGCCTTCTTCCTTCCCTAATTTTGTATTCTGACGCAATACAAACCAGAGTTTAGACAGCGGATCTATTATGAAAGAAAAAACACAACAAATTAGCGTGTCATGCTTAGAATTCGAGAGGCAGCACGACCAACATGAGTTTTTGTGTTTTGCAAAAAGAAATGGAACCCTTTTGCAGAGGGTAACGAAAATTAATTCCCCCAAATAAAGTTTGCCAGCGATTTTCAGGTGCATTGAATTAGTTTTCCAAAGCCAGTCAGCTGGGAGGGGTGGGTGAATCTGGAAACAGCCTGTTTCCTTGTGACTAAATCAAGCCAATATCAAAAAGGACTCTTCCGTTTCTTGACTTTTTGCACATTTTTCGTATTCATCATGGTTTGTCATAAATTTTCTGATGTGAGCTTTCATTTGGAGGCTGGAATATGGAGTTCAAGACACGGAAGGAATGGTCTTTTTCAATCAGGGCACAGCTGTTGGCTTGCTCCAATTCTGGCTTTCTGTCATTGTTTTGGGTGCCTCAGATGACTTTTGGTTTCTTGAGCGGCAATTTCCTAAATGATTTCTGGGTCTGAGTTGGTTTTGCCTTCTTCCTTCCCAAATTTTGTATTCTGACACAATACATACCAGAGTTTAGAAACCAGATCCATTATGAAATTAAAACACAACAAAGTAGCGTGTCATGCTTAGAATTCGAGAGGCAGCACGACCACCATGAGTTTTTGTGTTTTGGAAAAAGAAATGGAACCCTTTTGCAGAGGGGACCGATAATTCATTCCCCCAAATCAAGTTTGCCAGCGATTTTCAGGTGCATTGAATTAGTTTTCCAAAGCCAGTCAGCTGGGAGGGGTGGATGAATCTGGAAACAGCCTGTTTCCTTGTGACTAAATCAAGCCAATATCAAAAAGGACACCTCCGTTTCTTTGGGTTTTTTCACATTGTTCGTATTTATCATGGTTTGTCATGAATTTTCTGATGTGAGCTTTCATTTTGAGGCTGGAATATGGAGTTCAAGACAAATAAGGAATGGTCTTTTTCAATCAGGGCACAGCTGTTGGCTTGCTCCAATTCTGGCTTTCTGTCATTGTTTTGGGTGCCTCAGCCGACTTTTGGTTTCTTGAGCGGCAATTTCCTAAATGATTTCTGGGTCTGAGTTGGTTTTGCCTTCTTCCTTCCCAAATTTTGTATTCTGACGCAATACAAACCAGAGTTTAGACAGCGGATCCATTATGAAATAAAAAACACAACAAATTAGCGTGTCATGCTTAGAATTCGAGAGGCAGCATGAACACCATGAGATTTGTGTTTTGGAAAAAGAAATGGAACCCTTTTGCAGAGGGGACCGATA